>NC_067118.1:25101028-25749877 GCF_021347895.1 Acanthochromis polyacanthus
ATTGCACGAAGAGCTGCAGCTTTTTCCTGCGAGACAACCATCGCCTTTCATTTGTTTGCATAAAATCATATCACAGCTGCTCGTAGCAGGGATGAGTTCTTCATTGAACAAATGGAGTTTGTTTGGCTGCACTATAAACTTCTACTCCAGTTGTTCATCTTGTCGTATTGCTGATCAAGAGGTCGTTCAGTGGATGTCTGCTACCAGATGTCTGTGTTCTGCCGCATTAAAACATATTTATTATTATTCCCAGTGACCATAGTTGTTGCCATATCAACTAGGATTTAAATTTTACAGACTATAACATTCTTTAAATAATAGCACACAAAATTCAGCAGACTCAAAAGTGTTCTGTGACTATTTTAGGCAATGCTTGTCACTAAATTCTCTGCACCAGTGACACTTATAACAGGCTAAGTTGAACAGTTTCGCCTGATTCTGACCATTTCAGCACATTAGATGGTTGTAAACGATTGTCATCACACTCATAGATATCACTAGTGGTCACTGTACTGCACATGTTAGTAGGCCAGAAGGCATGTTGTAGTGATAACAATATTATCATTGTTAAACTGAAAGTAAATCAATGCATTTTCTTTGGTGAAACAGTCACCCTGGAAACCTAAAAAACTGAGCTTTGTAACATGTGGCTAGCATAACAAAGGGGTGTGTTATAACACAAACTTAAACCTTTTCTTCAATCTAACCAAACAGTGACTAAAAATGCAAGTTAACAAGTAAAAACCTCAATAAAAATAAGTTAAGTCAAACATTTATATAAAAGTTTTGGTCGCAGATAGGACTGAAACTCCAGTTTTCTGAAAGTGATCTAACTTATGCCACAACCACCATCCCTCCAACCTCAAATGCCTCTTCTCTCTGTATCAAAATACAGCTATTTGTTGGCACCACTACCATTAAAAGAGGATGTAACTGGATATGCGATCATCCAGCAGCAGTGTAAACACTTTAACCCTCATGTGGTCTGCAGGGCTTCAGTGTATGTAATACTCCATTATATGAGAGTTACCAATGTGGACGTTAGCGGAGAACTGGTAGATCCCAGTGATGGGAGCTGTGAACCTCCCTGTAGACTGGTCCATTCCTGACCCTCTGAGGAAGGCGCCTTTAGCCGGTGGCTGAAAACAAACGAAAACTGTATTATTGTGTGAACATTTGATGGCAACAATGAATTGATCCTTCAGCTGAGACCTGAAAAGAAAAGCTCAACTGCAGAGCACATGGTAGATGCTTCGGGTCGTACTCAAGGACACTTTAGCAGGACTAATCCTAAAGTCATAGTTAAACCACCGTTCATAAAATCAGAAAGTGTTGCTAAGATGGTTGTGCGGTTAAATCACTGCAAGTAAACTCAATCATTTTTCTGAATTCTGACTGGCTAGTTTGCAGTGACGACCAACAGCAAGCCGTCTTGGCAAACGGACAAAAGTGGAGTCATAATGGAGGAAGCTAGTGTGGCTTATTAACTGCATTTCACTTTTTTTAACCTCCTCTGAGTATTAACTTCTGTAAAGAAGAAGGTTTATTAAACAAGAGAACTTATTGTCCCCTTAGTGGGAGACATAAAGCCGAGAGAGCTTTGTTTGCCCTTCATGCAAAAACTACCAGGAAAATTTCCATGAAATTTAGTGTGAAGGGGGAGCATACGTGAACGAATAATGCATTAAATTTTGTTGTGGATTCACGCCACTCTTCTTAAAACTGCAAGACTGCATTGGATTTGGTGGAGGACTGCAACCTTCTAGCTGAACCATGTGTTTTTTGCAGCTCTATGGAGGAATTTTGCTATTCCACTTGATGGTGTGACCAGGCACAGGGAAAGTTCTATATGCAGTTGTACGAATTGTTTGTATGAGCAAGAAAATTGGTATCCATCAATGCAGAACATGCAGAATCTGAAATGAGCAATGATAATCAAAATCCTAGAGGGCTTAAGGAAGAGCTACAGTAGGTTAGAAATGTTTATAACTGCACACATTCTAAAGCACAGGAATTGATCGGATCCTATATGTAGAAATGAAAGTAAACTGTATTTGTGTGTGGCTGATAATGGCCCATTTTAATCCTCTATGTCCTTATGTTCTTCATTCTGTGCCTCTTAACTTCTGACTCTGCATTTACTTTGAAACATAACTTTTCCTAAGCCATAGTAACACGTCTTCACGAACATAGTGTTGCTTAATCCTCCCTCCTCCAGCCTTGTCAGCCCATCCTAACAGGGCATAGTTCTTCCACTACAGCATGCTGTTTCAAACAGTGTCTATTTCTGTCCTCTCCACACTTTATTCCAAGGCAGAGACAGAGTGCCTTTTGTATGCCGCCCATGATGTGTAGAATTGAAAAAGTAGATATTTTTGACCAAAGAGGCAGTCTGAGTCTCAGAGTGGCACTGCAGGCTTTGCCAGTGCCAGTTACCAGTGAGGGGATGATCCGCTCATAATTCTCCCACATGCAGCGACATAAGCAACGATTACCGTACCAAACACTCTCAAAGACCGCTCAGGCACAGACACAAAGCATGGAACCATGCAGAGGAGGATTAGCCGAAACTTTACTTTTTCAGCCTCAAACAGGGAGAGAAACCAAACCAATTCATAAACATTTGCTTAGTTTTAAACAAACTTACTGTCTGAAAGTTCTGGAGCTCCACCAGAGTCTTCTTGTCCACCACCACAGGTCCCTTGAGCTTGCAGTGGAAAGCCTCTTCTATTCGGCGGTAGGAGGTCATCCCCTCCAGGGTGAGGAGGGCTGTAGGTAACTGGCTGGGGCTGGTTTGTCTGTCGAGTGCTGCTGCTCTCCTCTCTGTAGCCTCTGGCAAAAACAGATTATTACACTGCAGAATGATTTCAGAGAAAATTTCAAACTATTCTGTCATGATGATGCAGTAAAATTGTGTGGATGCAAATATAGGTCTTTATTTCAAAATTGACAAGAGAGGAACCTTGTAGCCTAAAGAGGAGCTGAAATGTCCCTGGACTATAAAATCAACATGCTTCTACCTTTAATCATCTCCTTGAACTCCTGGAGAAGAACCTCCTGGGTCACTTCAGCCCCAGGAGAGCCAGGAGGTCCCTGGGGACCAGGAGGACCAGGAGGACCAGGTGGGCCTGGCTAATGGAAGACAGATGTACAAAACATTGTCATGCATCAAACTAGATCTGAAAATCAAGTGCTGTACATGAGATGAGTAAAAGCACAAGTGTTTGAAAAACTGTAGTTTACCAGGGGCCGTTTGCGTTTGCGGCACTTTCCAGGGAAGTTTCCAACTGGTCTTTTAACAAAATCCATCCATGATCCCAGTGGATCCACCCTCTGGTGATCAGAAATCTGTAGAACAAAAAATAAATAAACAAAGTAAAAATATCGGGCCAATATGAGTATCTAAGAGATTAGATTATTGTTTTTGGGTAATCCTTGTATTGTTATAGCTTTCATGCATTTAAAAGGTCTGTAAAGTTATACAAACTAAAGTCCAAGCCAAAGGGATTTATTCTGTTCAACAGAAAACACGTCTTTTGAATTCCAACCTTCTGTTTTATATTTATACAATCTTGTAAAACATTTGCATTACAGCTGTCTACTGGCTAGTTTAGCCCCCAAACAAAGAATGAGCAACTTCCACAGTCTGAAAATTATTTCCACGCTACACCCGCATCTGCCTGGGCTAAGTCTCTTTGCTTTCACTCAGATGTGTGGGAATATGGTACACAACCAACATTACCTATCTTTTGTCTGGTTGGGAATATGGTACACAACCAGCATTACTTATCTTTTGTCTGATTAATTGACCCATGTGTGGCAACTGAGCTTTTTCAGGAAGGACGTCCTCAAAAAGACAACCTAAAACATAGCATTTCAGACACAGGCTGGAAAGAGGTACTGTAGCAATATACAGCATGACCAAATAAAGTGACCATTAAGTTATGTAAACATATGGCCGTAGACCCCTAAAATAACAATAGAAATCTATTAATGTGTATAATATGATCATTTAAAGCTGGAGGGCAGAACTTTGAAAATTTCCCTGCTGCGGGCTCAATAAAGGTTTCATCTATCTTACACATATAAATAAACATCAATTCCATTCAAGCCCTTGTCAAAAGTTCACACAATGCTTATTTAGCTTTTAAGTAACCAGTTAATCTCTCTGTATTTTGCAGTTTTAAATCTGGTGTCAGCGTTAACATTCTGGCGATGTGTTTTATGTCAACCAGCACAGACTGAGTCAGTGTAGAGGAGAGCGACTGTCGAGATACAAGTAGGAGTATTTCAGAAAAACGTATAAACTGTCCGTGAAACGTTTCTGATGCTCCAGAAGAAGAATTACAATCTCAGAAAAGCATTTACTAAGCATGAGTAATTAATATTTGTGTAATTACTCTCACTGACAGAAGGGGGTGACAAAAGTTCTACAGATTTATGAATTAGACTATCAAGGAAAATTATGGCATAATCAAGAACAATTCAAGTGATGTCAGGTGACCTAATATCAGTTAAAAAGCACTGCAGTATTGTAAGCTTGTAGAGAATGTGCCGTTTATGAGATAATTATGCATTTTGTGTTTATGCAATTTTTCACGGCTGGATACAATGCAAGCGACCCGAGTCAAATGTGCCATTACTTGTTCCTATAAACTATCTTTGGAAAAGCTTGCCCTAAGATACAATTAAATGGAGCCAGACACCACCAAAGGTCAAACAGGGAAACCTCTTTCCTTCTGTCTCCCCTCCCTGGTTGACTGCAAGGCTTCTCAATGTGCCATCAGTCACCATTCTCCACTGAAAGCTTCATTTTGTGCTTATTTTTTTCATTCCAGATCATTCACTCAGGTGCCACGTCATGTCTTGTTTGCCCAACAGGCTCAGATGAATGTAAACAAACCTTGTCAAGTTATTTTTTACAGCACATGAAAATTTCCATGAGCACCCTGGTGAAAAATGAGTCTGCCCGTCTATGTGTGATTCTGTGGACCGCAGGCCTCAATTACTGTAGTTTATAACAACATGTCAAAGTGGCCAACACTTTCTCCCTCACACAGAGACATACTGGTGTTTTCTTTTATTAATGCTGTTCGTGTGCTGTTCGTGTGAGTAACGTAATGATGGAAATTTTAATAAGCAAGATAACAAAAGTATATACAGAATGTATACAAGGCTGGGGTATGTTGTAGATAGTGAGTCTGTTTTTTAATCAGGGTGTATGCTCTGAAATAACTCATTTATGATGAATTACTGTATGGGAGCCTGGGATCTGTTCAGCAGATAAGAAATCAAGAAGGGCTCTGGAAGCAGCATTTTTATGCTTAGTGCTACAAATCGCTTGTTTTCATTTTGCTAAAATGTGAGTCTGAATGAATTCCAATTACAGCAAGCTCAGATCTTACCCTAACCCTTCCTCAGATGTCAAGAGCCTTCAGTTGAGATAGAAGAGGAGATAAAGACGAGGCATGGAGGTGAGCTGTCTGAAATGGAATTTGTTTAGGTTTGGCAGCAGGACACGGATCACTTATCTGCTAAACCAACATGCCCCTTTCTTCACTGTTAAAGACTTGCCTCTTGTTCCACCGCAACAAAGTCACTCCTTGTTTGTCTTTTCAATATGCTGGAATAAAAGTGTGTTTTTTATGTTTGGGATTTGCAGCACCCTCACTCTCTGTCTGGCTTTCTCCTCTCTCTGACAGAAGACAAAATAAACAACTTAACAAGCGCTGCGCTGGCTGCATGTCGGATCACTCTGTGTTTTTGTTGTGATTTTGAGGCTTGGAAACAGATAAAAGCGAGCCTGATTTGGTCAAGAGTACTTTTACGCCACTCAATACTGTTTCCATAAGGCTGGAGGCCTGCTGGATAAAATGCTTTTTCCTTTGCCATGCCAATTTTTCATATTTGTTAGCATACACTGCAAAGACTACAGATCTAACCTCATGTAACAATCCTATATTTAGGTAGAAAATCTAATTAGTGTTGTTTTTAGAACTTAAAGGACTATTTCATTATTAGAGTAAATAGTCACTTGCCTTGTCTTGCCAAGAACCTTGAATTATTGTTAGCTAGACAGAAGGGAAGTGTATCTATAGGTGTCTTGAGCATTAACTAGGTTTTAGTAGATTGTGTGAAATTAGTCATTTTGAGATTGCTTGAGATTTGGTTGTTCTAAGTGCATGGATGCCTCTATCTAAACAGTTTAGGCTTAAATTTGGCATTTTTGCAGTTCTATAAGATTTAAAAGGAAATGTAAATTTAAGTGAAAGATTGATATCATTCCCATATTTGTCAACTAAATATGCTAAGGCCATTAGCAGGTTAACTTTGCTTAGCTTGAACACTGGAGCCTAGCCTGGCTCTGCAAAGTGAAGAAAGGCTGCCTACCAGCACTTATGAAACTCACTGAGCAATATATTATATTTTGTTTGTTTTATACATACAAAACCCAAAGTTTAAATGTGGGTGTCGTGTCATATTGGAAATTTAATTACAGATTTGTAGCTTGTACATCAACATCTAAGTTGTGTTTAGGCAAACTCAGATGTCTCTGCCTAATAACATGGAAAATCAAACAGACATAGATACCTTATATTAGCCAAAGTCAGCCGTTCAATGTAATTTAACCTCCTACGCAAAAAGGCTACTTTTTGTAATTTCCACCTGAAAAAATACCACCAAATTTAGTCAGAAACAGGCTCACAGCTGACGCCAAAACCATGGATCCTATGAGACACTTGAGAGAAGTTTTGAAAGTTTCTCTGTGTTCCCATTGAGGAAGAAAAAAACTGATGATGCCAACCAGCTGCTCTCTCTGATTTATCCTTTAAACATAAAAGTAGCTTCAATTTTCTTATTTGAATATCTGAAATATGGAACTGCTGCTTTACAATATCCGTTCTATGAGCTTACATGAATATTAACATGTTGATGAGTGAAGGTCCACGTGGTGCTTCTTTGTCTGTGGTGGTGATTAAATAAAACTCTTACTCAGTTCGATCTAAAACACACTTATGATGAGGTAGTTTTGAAAGCCGGTGGCGGTGAACATTTGTTCTGAAGTCAGTGTCACAGATGACTGCCTTATCTTTTTAAGTCGGCCCACATGTGAATTGTAATTACACATCTTATCCATTCCCTATGTAAAAATAAAAAAGACAGCATATCATTGCCAGGAAATCAGCCATTCTCTGAGCTTGTTATCCTCTTTAACACACGCCATTGTAATTAAACCATTCAACCCTTGCCCTGAAGGATTTTCTGTGCTCAGGGAAGAAAGGCTATGACCAAGGTAATTATTACCTTCATTTCTGAGCAAAACATAACAGCAAATCATTGTATAAATAATTTAATCATCAGCTTAAGGAATGCTTAGCTCTTACCTTTAGACACACTGTTTTTTTACTTGCCTATGTGTACTATCAGTCAGACACATGCACTAGTGACGGCTGGCATGGCTCACACCACTTGCCAAAAATTGTCTGATTCATTGTATGCAGGTGGGCGTCTGTCTCGGCCGAGAACTTCAAAGACTCCACGCATGCAGACATGAAAACCATATTGCTTGATGACACAGAGAAACCTGTCAGAGCATTCAATCTCTCACTTGCTGCTATTTACTGTGGTGTAAAGTAAACTATGGATTCCCTCGCATAGCTCCGTATCAGCACGTACAAGTCGTGAACAAAGTGGGGAGGGAGCAGATCCAGGTATCAGTCTGAGAGCTGATGAAGAACACCAGGGCTCTGGCTTTGATCACCACGATGTGAGTGCCTCAAAGTGGCCTCGTCTGTCAGCAGGTGTGAGCGCACGCCTTTCCAGCACGGACTGCGAGAATGTGTCAGGTATTCTGTCTAAAGGTGAGAAACGTTAAATCTTGTAGACACTGTTTATCCTCGTTGATGGGGCTGTAAATCACTTCACATCACTGAGGCTCAGGTCTTGAAAATGAAATGCATTGTGTCCACAGGTACAAGGCGGTTCCAGATCGTTACTAAAGCAAAAGTACCTTTGCACATGTTGCTCTACTACATTATAATCTAAAGTTTTACTTAAAGGAATAGTTCAGTACTTCAGTTAATATGCTTATTTGCTTTTTTGAAGAAGAAGAAGAAGAAGAAAGAGGGTTAATATCAACAATTTCCCTATGGGGATAAATAAAGTCTCTATCTATCTATCTATCTATCTATCTATCTATCTATCTATCTATCTATCTATCTATCTGTCTGTCTGTCTGTCTGTCTGTCTGTCTGTCTGTCTGTCTGTCTGTCTGTCTGTCTGTCTGTCTGTCTATCTATCTATCTATCTAGCTATCATCTTCACTGGCTGCTAAATATATAGCCACCTGTAGTCTTCTGTTTGAGAAGTGAAAACTCATGGCTATGGCTAAGGCTGACAAAATCCCCCTTCCAGAACCTTTAAATCTCAGTTATTAACTTATATATCATTTGTTTAATACATACAAAAAATGCAATGTATTTAGATTCACATAAAAACATCAAATTGAAGGTTTATGCTATGCAAAGCTAAGCTAACTGGCAGTGGTTAAATATTTAAGTGAAAAACAGACGAAAACGCTCCCTTAAAAGGTCAAGCAAATCTCAGCAAAATATATTTAAAATGTACTCGTGTCAATGCTACACATTAAAATACCGCACAGGCAATTTTCTTGCACCCAAAACTTTACTTACAAGAAGACTTAAACATTTTAGTAAATAGCTCATAGCCTGATATGTCTCTCTTCTCTGGTTGCTAAATATGAAGCTGTAGCCAGCAACTAGTTAGCTTAGCTTAGCATAAGGACTGGACACAGAGAAAAACAGCTAACCTGGCCATTTCCAAAGGTAGCTAAATCCGCCTAAAAGCTCAAGAATTAACACATTGTATCTCATTTGTACGGAGGTATTATAAGAAAAAATGCACATCTGATTGCTACATTATTATTTATGAGAGTGTTAGTTGTAGTTGGTCAAAGCTATTTTCTTTTTTGTTTGTTTTTTAAATTATTTGTTTACTGTTAGGTAATTTTGTGGAAGGGTTGCAAAAAATATCAGCAGTCAAGAGAAATTTATGGGGTGGGAATAAAGAAACACAGGCTAAGATTTTCTGCACAAATTTGTATTCATACTTTGGACATGGGCCTCACACAGTATGAGCTCATCTGAGAAGCTTAGAGGCAAAACGTCTGAGTTGGAAATGCCAAAAATGTTTGCAGCTTGTCTGTCTTTTATGTAAATTCTTGATCTGAAAACTAACTATGGCTGACAAGTGAATGCACATTTGCTTCTGAACTGTAGCTGAGCTAATGCAGAAAGTTACATAAAGAGGGAATATTGACTTGTAAGTGCCCTAAAAATTCTACCTTTTATTATTTGAGTGGGTATACTTTCTTACACTCATTGTGCCAGGTACCCACAGCTTGCAATAAAAAAGTGTAGAGAGATTATTTTTAGCACAGTGAATTTACAGTTTTTGGATCAATTAGTAAATCAGTTATAATCATTGTTGAGCATTCACAGAAAACCTTATTTTATTATCAAGAAAAGAATGACTTGGATGTGCATAAATAACTCTTCTACATGCACTGCTTTAACTGTGTTTGTCATGTAGTTTGGGGAAAATTAGCTTGAATTTATTTGAAGCAATAAAATGGGAAATATTTCCCTGGGGCAACATGCCACCAAAAACACAAACACAACTGTTAAAACATGTCTCTGGGGCTGCAACCAGATACTGAAACTCTACTCCTCTGCAGGCAGCTCCTGAATTCTTCCCCGTGTACAGTGGAACTTATCTCATTTTCACTGGAGTGTTATCTGTTTTTCTACCTGTTCGTACACAGCGGACGACATGAAAGTTTTCGCTGCTGATAAAAATGTTGCACATGCAGGTTTAAGGTTGGACAGGATGATGGAGAGCCGACTATAATCCCTTGTTTTTACATTGCTGTACTGCTCCCTGTGCAGTCATCCATGCATGGGTGGAAGGGCCTAACGCTGAGCCAATGCCGCCCCGGGAGGCAGGGATCCCCGGGCTGTGTGGGACGAGGGGTTCCTGCTAACCTGCGTGCATCCCAGTCGTCATGCATCCACCCCCGTGTTCCCCACCGCTGCACTTCACAGACAAAGACTGCCTTGAGGATTTATCGCCAAAGAGCTAAATACAGTTAGGCATGCAATGTTGACTCTGCCTACTTTTCACTGTATTATTACTCAATTTTCAAGCACCGTGTGCAAAACATAATTACTCTGTCACACTGAGAGAATGCTGTTATTAGCTCGACAAAGGAACACATTTGGAAGTGTAAATGAAATGTAGTTGTTATATAATGATACAGCTGAACGTGTTTCTCATTTTAAGTTGCTGTTTCCAACAACTTTACTGTTGTCCCAACAAAGGTGCATTTCTTTTGTGTGAGAGAAAGTGAGTAAATTTGTGTTTATGTTGAAGATATCGGCAGAGACAACCTCGGGTTCCTCTCGATATTAAAAGGCAATATAAGCTGAGAGAAACTTTGATCGCTGTGTCACATCTGTTTTGTGTACAAATTATAGCTTTGAAATTGGAGTGAGTGCTCATTTTCCCTGTGGTAGGTAAAATGAGCTGTTGAAAAGCACCAGTGTTTCAGTTCCATCTCAGGTACAGGTTTGCCACATGGTTTGACTGTGGGCAGAACATTAAGGTAGGAGGTCTTAGATCCTCCTCCTTTTATATGATTCATTTGTGGTTCTGGACGATGGTACATAAATACATACTGTACTTCATTTTATATTTTTGTGCAACTAATTGAGCAAATGATGTCACAAGCACTTGGAGCAATAAAATAAATGGTGACACAAACAGGGAGCAAAGGTATAAAATACAACTGTAAAACTGAAACTCAAAAATGTTTGATATGAAGGCAATACCAGAGAATGTTGTGCTTGTTTTCTTGCCAAGAGTTTGTCCAACTTCTTGAGCTGACGGTATACTAAATCTGATTGTAGCTGCTGATAGTTACCTCAGCATAGCATAAAGACTGGATACAGGGGGAAAGAGCTGGCCTGGCTCTGTCTGACAGAACCACAATGTCAACAATATTTAATAATATTTAATAAAATTCAATATGAAAAAATTGTACAGAATAAACAGACATGATGTAAAGTGTTTTTACTTGTAAATTGATGACTTTATGGATGCGAAGAGGCAGATTGTGTAACCTCTGGCTCTATGTTTTTATCTGTTTCCAGTCTTCGAGCCAAACTAAGCTAAGCCAACCACCTATTAGTTGATCATCATGTGAATGAGCTTAGTTCCCAAGATGTTAAAGGATCTGTACGCAGGATTTAGTGGTATCTGTTGGGTTGCAGGGTGTGGGACAACTCATGGTGTCTGTCACTTCGACGTGAAAACCGTTGACTGTTAATGAAGATGGAAGAACCGTCCGTGACATCACCCACAGGTTTCCCAAAGAATGGTTTCAAAGCTCAGCATGGTGGTTTTGGTTGTCGCCATATTGGCAATGTCTGACTCCTCCTAATTCTTGGATAATCCAAAAATTAGCAGAGGTGGAGCATGACTGAAGCTGAGTTGGGTCCAAGACTATGTCCTATGACAGCACTGCCTGCCATTCAAAGCAGTCATGGTCTTAATTATACATGATTGAAGTCTGAATATAATTCAAACCAGTGTTACATAAAAACTTACCCCTTGTATCGTTGTAGGGAATCAGTAAATTAGCTATAAAGACCAAAACTGTTTTTGTACCAGGTTGTAAGTCTGGTTTGTCTATGGGAATTGACTCACTTTTGAAGCCAACCTCAAGTGGCTATTCGTTTTCATGAAATGTCCATTGTACACTAGCAAAAACAGAAGAATTTACAGGAATTAAAGGTGACCATACACTAATAAAACCATAATTATGAATACTATATTCCATCTTAATAAATCGACCCCCCTAAATTTTACATACTGTTCCGTTAAAAATGTAATTCAATCTTGTTACACATAAAATTAAGCACTAATATTGTACAGTTTCCTACATTGCTGCACTTTATATGCATCTGTGGGATGAATCGTCAACATTGTTCTCTGCTGTCAATAACAACATAAAACCTTATGCAAACAAATGAGCACTACAGTTGTTATTACGCGAAGCCACAGTTGACAAGTTTCCTGTAAAGTGCAGCAGAAATTCAGCACATGATAAGAATCAGGCAAGATTAAGGGATTTCAATAAATCTCGCATCAATCTGAAGCTGTTGTAAATGAAACAAAATCCAAATAAAAGAGCAGCTCTATGTCTCTGCTGTAAAACCACAATGCAACACCATGGTTTATTTTACTTGTACATTTCAGATTTATTGACTGTTGATCATTTGTTTCTTGTTCACTCTCTTTCAGTCACCTTAATTAGGTTATTTTGCAATGTTATATAAGCGTAACCTTTGTCTGGCCTGTGGAAAGCAGACTTTGCTGCATGCCCCACAGACTCGAAGTAGTTCACACCATTGATAGTGTGTGAAAGGTGTGTGCTCTCACAGTGGCCCTGTTTCCTTTGGGACTTGGCCTTGTCTGTTATGTGTAGGTTGATCCAAAAGGTCCCACAAGTCATTGCATTAATCATCACTAAGGATGAGAGAGAGGAAACAAAAACCCTTGCCTCAGGCTTCACCCAGCCGTTACTCAACACACCAGGCGTGATGTTTGACTTGACTCCTTCCATTATAGCCATCACAGATCCCTCACCGCTCTCAACAGTGACAGATTCCTCTCATCTTTTGAGTGGAGAGCAATAAGGCTCACACCTTTGACACACTGCTCTAAAAATGCACAACGTGATGGTTCACAGGGATCACCGTTGTTCAAAATGTTCATCATCTCATTAAAAAAATTCCACTCGCAGCACAACTCCACACCTCACTGTTGTGATCACTTTCAAATGGAAAATCTCCAGAGGAATGCAGAGTTCGACTCCATGCTGCCAGCAGCCCACACACGGGATTGGTCAGATAGAAAGCGAATGCCATCATTAGAACTGTTTCCACTGGGCACAAGGGAAAAAAATGTAAATTTGGAGAGTAAATGTTTGGCTTGTTTGAGAATACAAATTGCTTGCCAAGACAGCTCCAATGGACGTGTTGTTTTCTCTGAGACCTAACAGATGTGTAATAGGATAAACTTACAAACTACCCAAGAAAAGCAAGTTTACCACTTTTCTTAGTGTGTGGCATGCTTTTTTCTTTTCTTTCTTTTATTCCCTTAAACAGAAACCCAGATTGAGTGGCACCAACAAATGCAACCTTGAATACAACCACTTCCACAGATGTCAAGCTTAAATCTCAGGTTCCATCAGAGGTGACAATGTTTGGCAAAGACACTCTCTGGCATAACACTGCGTCTTAAGAGTGATTATGTCATTACCGTCTGATTGTGGGAGATGAGATGAAAAGAATGTCAGAGAGGGAGGCACAGGGGGCTAATCCTCACCGAGGTGTTCCCTTTCAGGACCCTTTCTATGGGGCTTTGTGAGGGGCTTACACGGCATGCTGCCCCAGTTTTCAGGGCCACACCGCCCCTATCGGATGTCGTAGACACAGCGGAGTCAGACTAGGCCTGTGAATGACAGAATCAATGGGCTGGGAACAACATCGCCACAGGTCTTTAAATATCTGCCCACCTAACTTTCCCAGGAATTACATCACGGCCTATAAGGCACTGTGAAGACACCCTGCTCCCAGAGGAGAGCGATCCCAGTGGGGTGCAATCTTCGGCAAGCTTCAGGGTTGATACAAGGTCATCCTTCATAGCTGCTGCTTTTACAGAGCGAACCAAGTCAAATAAACACCACCAGACCACAACCACCTACAAAGTGTCCTTAAAGATACAAAGGAGACCTCACTGCGAGGCTTCAAGGTGGGGGAAAGGTGGTGGAGGTTACTGCCAGACTGCCTGGTGGGAGCAGAAGTGAAGGCTGGTATATAGGGCAGTGAGGGTTACATGAGAATGCCAACATAATGGGTGGGCTGAAAGCAAAACAAACACCCTGTTGGAAACCCCTCTCAAATATGCAACACCAGCAATAAACCAATAAATAACAGAGTCAAGGGCCAACTGTTGCTCCTGAAAATGGAAGTGTACCACAGCAATGCCGTTTTGTAAGAGAAGTATGTTTCCAACGAAAACAACATTTTTCCACAAGTCTCACTAGAAAATAGAAACTCTAAATGTTCTATTTTTCCATTTAAAATTATTTAGTTCATAGCTACCTTTCTTGCTACAGTGAAGAGCTGCCTTTAAATATATTATCTCGCTTTCTCTTGAAGCTGGAAAATTGGTGGCAGACAACCACAGCGCGCACTAATTGATGCATTGATCAGCCTTTAGATGTCCACATTCCTTGCATTCCTCCGGAAGTCATCCATTTTGTGTTTAACACATTTTGGTCCGTCAAACTGTCTTAGGTTGACCTGGTGGGGCACACCTGTCCTGTCCAAGCTGTTACCTTTGCCACACGTTATTTCATCTCCATACAGCCTGTGCTAACAAGAAAACTGCACATATATCTGCAAGGTAACCTCAAAGTTTAATCTAAAGCTTATACATTTGTAGAAAATATATTTCAACTATCAATTTATACTTTATTAAAAAAAATTATTTACTACCTTGATGCTTCCACCGACCTCTTCACTGTTGGACAGAGTTGCATTGTACGTCTCAGTGTGTTGTGGAGT
Organism: Acanthochromis polyacanthus; assembly: GCF_021347895.1. Taxonomy (NCBI): domain Eukaryota; kingdom Metazoa; phylum Chordata; class Actinopteri; family Pomacentridae; genus Acanthochromis; species Acanthochromis polyacanthus. The sequence continues at coordinate 25,115,743 of NC_067118.1, forward strand.
GGCCTCCTTTGGCCTTTTTCTCTCCTTCTTGGCGTCCACCCCATCCAAAAGGACACACTGAGTCCAAAACACTGCAGCCACCACGGCCAGAGGCCCAGCCCCACACCACATCTTCACACTCTTTCGATCAGCCCCAGAATCCCTGCAGAAGCAACCCAAATCTTCTGGGGGAGGACCAGCTGTGTGGTTAACAGAAGCTGAGGATGCCCACAAGGTTCGCAAAGTCGGGGAGAGAGGGAGACTGGAGGAATGCAGCTTCAGGGACTCCCTGTCCAAGAGACTGTCAGACTGACTGCTGCCGCCGTCGCTCCTCTGTTGATGAGCTCTCAGCCAGCGCAACGTTGCAGGGGCACTGTTAAGTCTAGCCAGAAAGCCAGAAGGCTTACTCAACTATGAAATGTGTCAAGCAGAATGGTCCAAGGGAATGACAGATCGGCGCAGATCTGACAGCAAATAAACCCATTAGTGAGATTTTTCACGCTTTCTGCTCTGTTGGGGGGTGAGGTGTTGGAGGGGGTGGGGTGTGGTAGCAGTGGTGGTGGTGGTGGTGGTGGTGGGGGGTACAGGGGGCAAAAGAAGAGGCAGAGAGGAGGGGCGTCCGAACCTGAGGGTGGGCCGTGGGGGCTGGAGATGGATGGCAATCTTCTCTTTTTCCCTCGCTCTCTCCCGCTGCCTCTCACACTGAGCAGTGGATCCAGGCTCCAGCACACTGGGGTGGTAGCTGGAAAAGCTGCACGATCCGCACAAGTTGGGCTTTCATCTACAGATGCAGGTCAGACCGGCGTGTCTGCTGGCACACCGTGAGTCCACAGGGATGCGGAGAGAACAAAGCTCAGGAGGAGATGGATGAGGTCCAGTATTTATCTATGCACAGTCTTCTTTTCTCCTTGAAGTATAAACCGCTTCCTATCACAAAACATATAAGTCTGCAGGTATGAGCTCCTCTGCCTCTCAGGTGCTGCCTGCTGACTGTCCCAACAAGTCCATGAGCAGAGATGGTAGGTTCCTCTTTGCCTGCTGCACTCCCTGCTCCTCTGGTCTCAGTTGCTCCTTTGCTCTCTGACTGAGCTTACAGGAGGGCTCACAGTGGAGTTTTATCATCACCCATTCTCCCTCCCCCTGCCCCTCTCCCTCTCTCTCTCCCTTGCGTCTCTCTATTGGCAACATCCCTCGCCTGTTCAGCTCTGTTTTATCTCATAGATGAAATGCTCAAGCTGAAGAGGTTCTTTGGCAGACAAGTCGTGTGTGTGAAGTGTACGTAAAGTTGTGTATCTGTCATTTTGGCTTACTACTAGCCAACTCTACCAAAGCCCGGTGTTTAGATCCACACTGGAAACAGAGACAAATTTATGCACTTTTTTTGGTGATTTTAAGGCATTATCTTGAGTAATCTGTTGTTTGAAAACTGGCCGAAGGACTTGGACATGTAGCACTGTTTGCTTTATTCAGTGTTGATGTCTCCCTCTCCTGAGTGCTCCAGGAGGAAAAGCGTTAAGGCAAAATTTAGATTTCAACTCGTGTAAATTGCAGGTTTCAGTAAATAACCTATGACTGATGTGATCAAATTGTTGCTCTGGGTAGTCCTACAATAAGCTCATGTGTCCAAAAGGAATTCAGCCCTTTCATACTCTTATTAGGATAAATAACATGTTTGCTCATGAGTGCCTTCCCAGACCTATGTATTTATTTCTTTACATCTTTTGACTGGACTGCTATTTGTCTGTTTGCCATTATTACATTTTAATACAGTGACATCCAGAGGCAGTAGCTTGAAGTGCAAATAGCACACCAGTAGCTTTTCAGCATGGCTCCTAACTGGTGATCCCGGTTCCTGTATCCGCTGCACATCTGTCTGCAGCTGCAGCCATGAAGCGTCAAGTTCAACTCTGATAACAGAGCAACACCTTCAAAATACAGAGTTGAATTTAACTAGAAAAAAAATGTTTAGGAGTTTTGCCACATGTATGCTTTCTGCCTGTCACCTGTTTTTGTATTCTGGGCAGCTTTGCATCAGTTTTTAGTTAGTATTTCAAGTGTAGTATTTCATTGTATTTTAAATATTTAGTCATTACTTTTGCTATTATTATCCATATTTTTTTAAAATCCATTTAAAGAATGTATTCATTAAATGTTGTAATTTCAATAAGTTATTGAAAATTTCTAGCTATTTGGAGTGTTTTTCATTAGTTTTAGCTAGCAAATCTATACTTTAAGGTATTTGAACAATTCATGTATTACATTTATCTATTTATCTATTACTTTTAGTGATCTGAACTGTTTCTAATTAGATCACAATCAGTATCAATTACTAATTAATGCATTTCATTCAGCTATCAATTATCTTCAAGTTATATTTTTTTAGCAAACTATTTGAATAAGTCTTCTTTAATTTTAGCTAACGTACCCCTCACTCTTATCAGTTTAAACAGTTATTGCATTACTTTTAACTATTTTAAGTGTTATATATTACTTTCAGCAAGCAATATACATATCACTTTAATATTATTTACTTTTAGCAATTTAAACAATCTATACATCACTATTAGATATTGTATGCAATATAAGCATTACTTTCAACCATTTATGAATAACATTTAGTTGTTAATTACGTTTATTTATTAATATTGTAGCTTTTAGCTAATGTAACAAATTGTGCATCAGTTTTAGCTGTTTATCATTGCCTTTAGTGATTTGAACTGTTTTAAATGAAGTCTAGCAATCAAAAGCCATAACTTTTAGCTATTTTAACAATGTATGCATTACTATTAGCAACTTACTCATTACCTTTACCTTACTAAACTGCGTTTCAGTAATTTTAGCTTTTAAAGGGCACTGCTTTTAGCTATTTTAACAATTTATTCATTACCTTTGTCAGTTTCTACTAATTTTAGTCAGTTACTCATTATTTTGAGCTGAGTAGAGTAGAATAGAATATGCTTTATTGTCATTATACAGTGTATAACGAGATCGGAGATTTTTGAATTTTGAATTCTTATGTATTATTAACTCATGTAGAAACAATATCTACTACTTCTAGCAATTTTAACAACTCATTCGTTACCTTTATGTCTTTGCTTTACACTACTTTGGCTTCTACCTATTTCAGCAATTTGCCCATTACCTTTAGCTGACTATTTGACCTATGTATCATTAGCTTATGTCTATAAACAATATGTATAACTTTAACATATTAAATATATATTATTCAGATGGTTGTTCACTAGCTTCTAGTTATTTCTGTCATATAGAATTAGTTCTAACAAACAATATCTATCGTCTATCTATCTGTCTGTCTGTCTGTCTGTAAATAGATGAACTATGCACATAGGGATAGTAGTGAATTAATCATCCTGTAAGTTGCAAAAATGTAATGATTAAATTTTTAAATTACATACTTTTGCTACGGACTCGGACATAAAGATCCGTGTATTTGCACGATATGACCAGAAACAACCAACTGCAGACGGACACAGACTATTAAATGGGGATCGTTTTACGTATTAGTGAAATTCAGGGTTTTAAAGTGAAACAGCTGACCAGAAGTTGTCGCTGTGAATTGTGTTAATTAACAGATGTACCAGAGCGGCGTTAGCGGCTAGCTAATGGAACGTCAACTGACGGTTTGAGTGAATTAACACCAACAGGAACATCCGCATCAACTTTGTCGCAGACTGGTGTCTCTCCGGGGCTGCTGTGGACTGACCTGTCCCACATTTGAGACAGGGGGTGTGGTAGAGGAGCCACGTGTACAGGAACTGGACTCTGACAGCTTGCCTTATCTGAGCCACTGCAGGTTTGTTGGAATAGGAAGTCCCTGCTAATATGAACGTCAGCTAGCTGGTAACTCAACTGTCTGCTGCTAGCCACCTCTCGTTCCCCGGAGTGTTTTGAATCTGTGCCGCTTTTACTCGTGTCTGTGAGGTTGGTGGATCTCTACGAGTGTTGTCCTGCTTTATTATTAATATTTAGACCACTTGGTGACCAAGAAGTGCTAAGGTTAGCCGTGATGTTGTTATTAGCCTGCTTGTGCTAGCCGCTTAGCATCATGAAGCAGCGTCACTGTATAAAATAAGTCGAGCGACGTGACGGGGATAGCGAGCTAACCGGTGTTTGTGTTAAGAAAACCGATAGTCCTCTCGGTTTACGTAGTTTCATGCTGCCGAATAAATGATGTATAAATAATGAATAATTAAATAATGAACTACTAATAATGTAAATAATGGATAACAGTATCCAGGTTGGTCAGGGTTATAACCTTACGTGGCATAACACACCGTAGAAGCATTAACTACTTAACTCTCTATTCGTGATGTTAAATTAGCAAAGAAATAACTTAAAGCAGATGTTGCGGTGTTTGCCAACTAGTGTGCACTTGCTAGTTTGTTTTGTTAATTTGTCTAACCAAAGTCAAATTCATTTATAAGAGTTGAATCAAAGTGGTGTACAATTAAGAATAGCAGCCAGTGAGATAAAGGTATATGTAAAACACAATGACTAAAACGACAATTCTGAATAAAACCACAATAATATAAGGGCAAAGGGTACAACAGAATAAGGAATGAAGTCACTTTGGCTAATTTGAATTTAGAGCATTAGGCTTTGTTTGGCTCATCCCCACCAGTATTGTGATGCATATGGTCAAGGTGTAAATGTGATCCCTAGTGGTTGTGTTCACTTTCTGGATACTCAGATCAGGCAAGAACTTAGTATTGAAGTCTAGGCAGCACCACACTTGATGACTTGCAGGAACAATATAATGCTTTTGTCTCACTTAGCATTGTACTAAGAGTTAGTTTACTCAACTAATCATTTACTTTTACAATTTCTCTTCTACAGGCAATCATGGCTGTTTGGCGAAAGCTGTGGTGCAGAAACCTCCTGGCTGTGTGTCTGCTGTTTTATGTCCTCCTTCATACCATGGACGTACATGCACGTCCAGCCAACATGTCAGCCTCTAAAGACAAGTCTCCAGCTGGCAAGGATGAGAACGAGATTCTTCCCCCTGACCACCTGAATGGACTGAAGATGGAGAGGGATGGACACCTTAACAAGGACTTCCATCAGGAAGTTTTTCTAGGGAAAGAGATGGAGGAGTTTGAAGAGGACTCAGAGCCACGGAGAAACAGGAAGAAGCTTATTGAAATCTTCACCAAGTACGACACACTTTTGATTCTCTGAAATGCAGGCAGCATGAAGAAATGTCAAATACCTGAACACTCGATAACTAAGAGGTGCAGGCCATAGAAAAAAATAACTGTGTTGCTGTTATGAGAGGCTGGAGGTACGTTTGATTAAGATGTGCTTAGGGTTTGTCACAATGTCGTAGTATTGCAAAACACACACGTACTGATAAAGTGAAGGGTAATGTGGTTGTGAAATTCCGCTGTGTCATGCTTGTCATTGTAGAAGACACGTTCCATATATAGAAAGACGACTGTCAAAAACACGATGCCAAACATAAATGTTGTTGTATTCAAAGAAAAAAATGTACTTAAGTAAATAAAAAAACAAGCAAGCTATGAATATTTTTCTTTGCTTTGTGATGCCATATTTTAAGCAGGTATTTTTTTTTTATTAATTTGGCAAATGTTCTTTTTCACTAAACACAGTACTTGGCAAATACTCTCAAAATACTCAAAACTGTAGCTTCAAATTCATTATATGATGTCGAAAATGCAACAAAATAAAACAGTGAAAACTGAAGTGTAAACAAAAGTAACTCAAATGGGCACAACTAAACTAAACACCTGCAATAGTTGATGATTATAAATCGTATGGAGCCATTGCAGCATTGAAATTCACTAACTTTGAGCTACTTTAACAGTCAGTTTATTTTTGTAAATTCTGTCCTCACAGAGTTGACTTCAACAAGGACAGGAGTGTGAGTGCAAAAGAGATGCAGCGCTGGATTATGGAGAAGACAGAGGAGCACTTTCAGGAGGCCATGAAGGAGAACAAGAACAGTTTCCGTGCTGTCGATCCAGACGGTGATGGTGAGGGAGTCGCATCTGCTGTCTGTTGCAGTACTGTGCTCCAAGCTAATCACGTTTTAGTCAAATTCCAAATCTGAATCCACGCTTTGTCTGTAGGTCACGTGACGTGGGATGAATACAGGGTCAAGTTTCTGGCCAGCAAAGGTTTCGATGAAAAAGAAGTTGCTGAGAAAATAAAGAATAATGAGGATCTGAAACTGGATGAGGAAAGTAAGTGCAGAAGGATGACGCTGTAATTTTTTATCAAAGGTGGTTATAACTGGTACATCCGAGAACACACGCTCCAGTCTTCCAGTTAGATCTGTTGGAGTTGTTGATATTCTTCGTATCTTCATGATTGCAGCTCAGGAAGTCTTGGAGAGCCTGAAGGACCGCTGGTTTCAGGCTGACAACCCTCCAGCTGACCAGCTGCTGGATGAGCAGGAGTTCCTGTCTTTCCTTCATCCTGAACACAGCAGGGGCATGCTCAAATACATGGTCAAGGAGATTGTACGGGACTTAGGTACACTTCACTCAGCCACTGACTAAATACTGAGCTTCAGTGTATTAACCTAGACTGGAAACAGCTGCCTGCTGCATTTTCATGATGAGAGCAAATGAAAACCAAACCATTGAGCTGAAACATACTGAAACACCTCATTTCTGTCTTTAAAATTTAAAAATGACAGAAAACAATGAAAGAACACATTAATAATATTAATGAATGAATGAAGCCTACATTAATGTACATACTAAATAACATACATGTCTCTACACAATATATTCCCTTGTTTGAATTTCAAAGAGTGATAGCAGGTTTAAAGTATTTTAGACAGCACTGAAGGTGTTGTATATTTAACCATTAGCATCTCTGTTTACATGCAGAGAACTGTGTTCTAAACCTGGTTTTGTGTCAGTGCTTGGAAATATTACACCTCAGTGTGGGTTCACTCTCCTATTATACACTGATAAAGCAGGCTCGGCTGGTATGGATCAAGTTACTGGGTCATTCAAATGTCTTCCTCCTCCCTTCTTACTCTTTGGTCTTTCTGTCTGCACAAGCAAGCATTACTGTAACCTGCAGCACCTCTTGATTAAAAATTGTGTCCTCCACATGATTGATTTAAGCCCAAAAATGACTCATAAAACAAAGAAAAGCTAAAAAAAAATCTGCAAATAAAATTAAAGGAGGCTGCTAATTTATTTACTTTTCTTTAAAATTACTGAGTTATCAGAATTATTGTTAGTTAATTGTTAATTAATCAGCTTGGCCAATGAAAAAACACTGATAAGGAGTACGTAGACTAGTGCTGTTGTATTAAATACATGTATTATTTTGTATACTTAATGCTAAAATGCCAAATGTTGCATCTTCAGTGTTGTTTGACTAAACATTAATAAAATGAATGCTTATTATTGTAAGTGAATTTGACCACTACAGAGTATAAATTCCAGGTTTATTGTGCTTCTCTTGCAGATCAGGATGGTGATAAGAAACTGACCCTGTCTGAGTTCATCTCTTTACCCGTGGGCACCGTGGAGAACCAGCAGGCTCAGGACATTGACGATGACTGGGTCAGAGAGAGGAAGAAGGAGTTCGAGGAGGTCATTGATTCAGACCGTGATGGCATCGTAACTATGGAGGAACTGGAGGTAAAAAACAATAAGTAGTCTTGTTGGTTTGGTGCCTCATATTTTTTGATCCTTTATATTGGAAAAGCATTTTTGTAGTAAGTGTGTATCCATCCTGCTACAATAGTTCACTGAACTACAGACCTCTCCTCAATTTAAGGGAAAAATAACAAACAACAAAACATAAAAAAATAAAGATGCAAAATTTATTTATAGTTTTTAGATACTGTATGTGATTTTATTTGTTTTTTTTTAAAGGGACACAAAAAATGTAATTTAGCAGTTCAGTATGCAGAAACAACCAATCGTGCCACCCTCCCACCCACTAGTTAAAAAAATAAATAAATAAGTGGGCCACTAATAAATGAAGAAACTGATGATGTAACCAATGGAAGATTTAAAAAGTAAATAAAATACATGTAGTTTTTTTTTTATCATTTAAAAACCTGATGATATTTTAAGATTGAATTTCAGAATTAAATGTCAAGATGTTTTTGCACATTTGTGTTGTTAGTTTAATTTTAAATAAATAAAATTGACCTTTTGCCCTTCACTTAATAACTGTTGATTTTACTTTTGTTACAAAAAAAACATGTAAAAAAATTGTGGGAAACTTATGAAATTTCTCTTCCATCTATAAGCTGGAAGTTCGACTGTCAGGCACTTTATAAATACATCTTTGTCTTGTGAGACTGAATTGAGACTGAATTGCCCCTCACAGTGTATTTCGTTCTCCCTCTGAATCGTCTTGCAGGAGTACATGGACCCAATGAACGAGCACAACGCTTTGAATGAAGCCAAGCAGATGATTGCTGTCGCAGACGAGAACCAGAATCACAACCTGGAGCTGGACGAGATTCTCAAGTACAGTGAATATTTCACAGGAAGCAAACTCATGGATTATGCCAGAAATGTGCATGAGGAGTTCTGAAGACAGGTTCATTCTCCCCTTCTCTCCAACATCTGCTTCAGGGACAAGCCTGGGAGGGGGGGGCGGCCCACTGATCAGATGTTCTAGTGTGCAATTCTGTGTTCAAAAGCCTAGCATCAGCTGCCTCTTTCACTGCTGACTCCAGTTAAGAAATCCCTCCTTCAACCCCAGACCTTTAAAGAGAGTCTGGCCTCTATGTGCCATTGGACTTTTAAATGTTTTCCAGAAATTTGAGGCACTGCAACTACCCCAGATTTATTTGTGTTTTATTGTGAAATGTGTGTATATGAGGAATTTTAAGTCGAGAATACATTTTCTGTTGCTGGTGCAGCAGTGAGAGAGACTGCCAGCTTGGCCAGCTATTTGTTCTGCAGGATGTGTGTGTATACAATGTAAATATTCACATATGTCACATACCGCTGTGAGATTGGAATATAATGCTGGTGAAAGGTGCAAACCTTAGAGAGATATTAAAAGAGTATATTGGTGACACAAGATACGTGTTACCGCTTCATTCCCAAAATTCAAAAGAAGATTTTGTTGTTGTTGGTGTACAGTTTCACTAGTTCTCATAATAGGTAGCATCCGTCCTTCCAGATTACTCATTAACAGGGTAATAATTGTGTATAAAATATTTTAAAAGCAACCTCAGTAACATAGTTCTACGTAGCACAGCCTTTCATTAACATCAGATGCACAAAATGTACGAAAAGATATTAATATATGAGAACGGTGGATGTGATATTTTGACCAACTGAAGGAAAAGCACAGGTGTCACCAATAATGTTAGCACCTAAATGGGATTCAGCCATTATCAACATTAGTAGTTTCACCTTAGTGTATCAGGACAAAGCATCCTCTCTGAATGCAGCCGTGTGCTAAGTTCTTCACTACAAGCACTGTAATTCATGTTTAGTTCAGATGTGGAGGAAGATAGTTCTATTTATTTGAGCAGTTTAATTTGGATCAGCTGCATTTTTGAAGGCCTCACAGGTTTGTACTTACTCAGTTCTTGTCTTGGTTGTTTTGTTTTTTTGCGTGCAAAATTTTGAATGCTCTCCATATAATTGTTTCAAATGCATGGACAAACTACGGAGTCACATTCCTGAGTTTTGTTGCGATTCTCAATAACCTGTGGAGTGTTGGGATCATAGATCCTGCTGCAATCTTTGACTGATTGTAAAATAAGATTTATTATAACAGAATGTGACAGCTTTATAAAACGTACTGCAAATACAACAGTAAACAATAAATGTTTCTTATCAACTAAAGAGTACATGGGTTTATTTAATGTTTAATGATTTTTAAGGCTAATAATTATGTAATCTTATTGTCTTGATCTTGTGAAGAAAAAACAGTCATCCCACATTTCAGTACCAACAAACATTAAGGTCAGTTAAGTTGGCATTTTAAGTCAGAAACAGTGACATGTCTATACCCTCCTTAGAAGTTTCCTCCTTTTTTATTACTTTTCAACATGAAATCATGGTGAGTATAATTTGCCCTTATTGATGAGAGTTTACAAAAAAGTACTTTTCTCTCCTCCTTCAGAAGAGTCATAGTGGTTCTGGTGGCCTTCTCACTAGTATCTTTCATGCAGTCACTCAGTTTTTAAAGACAACCTGCTCTAGGCAGATTTGTGCCATATTCTATTTCTAAATGATGTTCTAATTGTATTCCAAGGGATATTCAGTGACTTGGAAATTTTTTTGTAGTCATTCCTGGACATGCGCTTTCCAAAAATTCACAGAACATTTTGATAATTTTTTCGTGTGAAAATTCCCAGAAATAGAATTTCTGTTATCACTTACTTTACAAAAAGTGCAAAATTTGGAATCAACATGTGCAATGTTTTCTAAGTACCAGCTTATCAAAAGGTTTTCATAAAATAACGTTTATTACCCCGCCCAGGAACGCGGCAGAGTTATGTGACGATCGCCATACGTTTGTCCTTCTGTGAATCTGTCTCTTAGCAACACTACTCAAAAACGGAATAACGGATTTGTATGAAATTTTCAGGGAAGGTCAGAAATGACACAAGGACCACTTGATTAGACAGCTTATAGTTTGGATCCACAGATTTGTTAAAGATTTCCGTATCACTGCGAGATAGCAACACGGCATCACTGTAACTATGACAACAAGTGACTGCTGTCAGCTGCCTGCTGACGATCATGATTGCGATCCTACTACACATCCACCAGGACTTATCCGTCGGAAATGATGCAAGGAACAATTGATTAAATTGTGGGGGTGTTTCCAAGTCCCATCAATTCCCGCCGCCTGCTACGTATTTATGTCACACGTCCGTACAAACACATGCATAACACACACCTGTGCTAAGTGCAAGATCATTTTTTATTAATTGGGATACAAGCATTAGTAATCATTCCAATGGTAGTATTATGTATGTTTTGTTCATTTTGAAATGTTAGTTGTTAAAGGTGACTACCTTCAAAAAGTGTAATGACATGTTGACACCCATTTGCAATGCATACATGTATTATAACATACACATACAAATTAAATGTACTAACTTGAATTCAGGGAGCTCTGTAGTAGTTTATGGTTGATTAATTTAAAAATAACAATAATGTTGAATTTTACAGTAACAGTGCGGTGGGATTACACGTTAAATTTAATTGTACAATGCCATGTTACAAGCAAAAGAACCTATACCTAAGTTATAACTTAGGTATACCTAAGTTATACCATTACACTTTTTGAAGGTAGTCACCTTTAACAACTAACATTTCAAAAAGAACAAAACATACATAATACTACGATTGGAATGACTAATAATACTTGTATCCCAATTTAAAGTACTGAAAAGCAAAAACGATTTTGACATTACCCATGCCATTTTGAGTAAGAATATCTCAGTAACTACAAATATAACCCTGCTGGTTTTTTGGACAGTGATAGAAGACAGATGGAACTGTCTTGTAGAGAAATTTGGGGTCTCTGGTACCTGTCCCACACTGAGATTTTTGCCCCCAAAAATAGCCAATTAAAAATCTCGACCAACTTTGGGAGCTCATATTTTCCAAACTGAGGTACCTAGAAAGCTCCAGTTTGCTAAGTTATCACACAAGTTTGTGTAGAATGGAACCCAGGGGTGTTAGAACACTTCTGTGCAGTATTTCTAGTACTTTTAAGGTCCTAAACTCCACTCGTGAGTAGGTATCTCTTAATTTGTAGCATTTTTAACAAGCCCCCATGGCCTGCAGAGTGTAGGGAAACACCTGGGGATGTTTGTGGGGCACTAGCTACATGCAGAGGCCTTGTTTACCAACTCACAGCTCTCTGGTATGTCTAGAGGCTGAGAAATAACCACTTAAAGATGCAAAAAAACCTGGCGAGGCTTTTTACAGCCCAAATTCTGAAAATTTCAGACCCCCACAACTCAAACTATTTGAGCTACAGGCCTACAATTTTGCATAGAAAGTACTTTTGTCACTGTCTAATGGCATGCAAATTTAGGACTAATTTGAAAATGTATGGATTAAATTTCCTATCATAATTCAAGAGCATTTCAAATTGATTTGAGGGCAGCATTTATCGATTTCATTCTCAGATTTCGTGATATTGTCTCTCAGAAGTTCTGAGAGACCATTTCCAGTCATTTCCATGAAAGGATGTACATGGTCTGCAACCATGCTTAGCAGATAGGTAAGTGGTACGTATCAAAGTAACATCCACATGGCAGGACCCAAGGTTTCCCAGCAGAACATTACCCAAAGCATCACACTGCCTCTGCTGGCTTGCCTTCTTCCCATAGTGTATCCTGGTGCCATGTGTTCCCAGGTAAGCAGCGCACACACAGCTGGCCGTCCACATGATGTAAAACAAAACGTGATTCATCGGACCAGGCAACCTTCTTCCATTGCTCGTGGTCCAGTTCTAATGCTCACATGCCCATTGTTATTGTTGTTCCACAGGGGTCAACATGGGCACCTTGACTGGACTGGGGCTATGCAGCCTCACACGGAACAAACTGCGATGCACTATGTATTCTGACACCTTTCTATCAGAACCATCATTAACTTCTTCAGCAAATCTGACCAAAGGAGCTTGTCTATTGAATTGGACCACACCAGCATTTGCTCCACACGTGCCAATGAACCTGTCACCGGTGCACCACTGTTCCTTCCTTGGATCACTGCAGACCAGGAACAACCCACAAGAGCTACAGTTTTGGAGATGCTCTGACCCAGTCGTCGAGCCATCACAATGTGTCCCTCCTCAAACTCACTCAAATCCTTATGCTTGGCCATTTTTCCTGCTTCTAACACATCAACTTTGAGGGCAAAATGTTCACCTGTTGCCTAATATATAAAACCCACTAACAGGTGCCATGATGACCTGTCAGAGGTCATGATGTTATGCCTGATGTCACATCTGTGTATGTATGTATGTATTTATGGATATATGTATGAGCTGTGTAATTGCTTAAATTGAATTTTTTTCCCTCCGTTTAAATCATCACAATTCCTAAATTCTGTTTTGAGAGGATTTTATTGCGTACATACAGGTTAAGGTTCATCGTGTGTTCTATGTAATGTAGCACTTCACGACACAACAGGATTGTAAGAACAACCATCATTTCACCAAACCAATGATTTGTTTAGAAGCAGTAACATACTAAACATCGATTTATATCTTTATAAATCATCTTTGTCGGATGTCATTATTCACAATTCCAAAAGCTGTACTGTGAATTTTCATCTAAATGGCTTTGACTTTTACATAAGTGTGATACCCAATCGGATTTTTTAAGTTCACGCTTTACTTCACAGACATCACGTCACAAGACAACAACTTTTACATTGTCCCAATATTACTAATGTGTTTGTCGTACAAATTAAACGTAACATTACTAATCTGTCCGCGGCTGCAGATTACAAACCTCTCCTGAATGCTACTCCATGTCAGACACATGCAACCTTAACAGTAACTTTAAAACTGTAAAAAAAAAAGCATCCCCTTTAAATACGTCCTACTCCACACTGAAATGCATCGCGTCGTCCAACATACTGAACACATGAATTTAACTGAGCCAGCACTCAAACAGAACCAACAAGGAAAACACAGTGACACATTTTTATACAGTACAGTACGTAGCTTATGTTCTCCGTTTGTTTTCATAGTACAGATAAAACACACAGTACATTCATACATGAAACGTACAACATATTATTCCAACTCATCACAATGTGCAGACATTTAATCTTAAAAAAGAGAAATTGGCCTAAATAAGTAAGGCGACTGTTTATATGTAAATGTGTTGTTTCAAACTATTATTGGATGATTCTGACTACTACAACACAATAATCCATCCATCCATTACCTATACCACTTAATCCTCATCAGGGTAGTGGGGGGGCTGGAGCCTAGGGAGGGGACACCCTGGAGAGGTCACTAGTCCATCGCAGGGCTACATATACAGACAAATTCACACCCACATTCATACCTATGGACAATTTAGAGTTACCAATTAACCTGAGCATGTTTTTGGACTGTGGGAGGAAGCCGGAGTACCCGGACAAAACCCACGTATGCACAGGGAGAACATGCAAACTCCATGCAGAAAGATCCTGGACGCGAACCGGGGATCTTCTAGTTGCAAGGCAAAAGTGATAACCTCCAACCACTGTGCCGCCCTACAACATAATAACAATAATAATAATTATAATAATAACAGAGCAGCTTAACAGTTAAGTTTCAGTTTCTCCACAACACACAGTTCTTACATAAAATCAAAATATGGGGATTTACATCTTAAAAATGAATTTAAAATTGCTGTCTGTAAGTTAGAGCGCCATTTAGTTTTATGTTTAGTTCCCTACAAAAATTAAGCTGCAAGTCACCTTAAACCTTACTGTTTAATTTCAGATCACATGCTGGAGTCCAGCACTGTGACGAAATGCACTAAAAAGCCTCCACTGTTTGTTGCCGTTAACTCACTGGGCTGCAACAGAAAGAAACGAGAATAGATTAAAGCAAAAAATGATCATGGTTAAAAAAACAACAACAACAACAAAACAAAGCAAACATTTTAGGACTGAACAATGAGGCAAAGTAAAAAGTCGGGTTGAAAGTGAGTCCGATCACAGTTGCCCGTGATGAGCTTGTGCTCGTCTCTAGTCTCGGTCTCGGTTTGGTCCTTCAGTGTTTACAGGTAGGGATACTGGTTAAGTTTTCGTTGGTAGGCAGCACTGGAGCGGTGGAAAGGCTGCTGCTGCTGCTGCTGCTGTTGGTTGTGGTTGCCGTATTGTCCTGCAGCAGACCCTCCCAGGGCTAAACTGCCGTTCTTCTGGAGCAGCGCCAGCGAGGAGTAAGCTCCGTTCGCCCTGCCGTGGCGGGAGGAGCCACCCTGCATCTGGTCCACAGCCTGGGACACGGAGGCCAAGGCGGCAGAGGCCGGGTAGGCGTACAGGTTTGGGGTGGAGCTGAAGAGGGTGCTCTCATGGAGCCGGTAGGACGAGTGGGAGGAGACGGGAGGGGGGTAAGTGGGCTGTCGTCTCAAAGAACTGCTTCCTGTTTGTTCGTGGGAAGATGTCATCACAGACTGCTGTACCTGAAATGAGAGAAAACAAAGACGAGATTTGTGAACAGAGGCTCAATCTTAATGCACACAGTTTGGTAGAGAGATGTACTAAAAAGATTAGTGTGTTAGCAGGTGAGTTTTCAGTGTCATGAAGGTGACTCTCTTCTAACCTGCTAGGTCACCATGGTAACTGATGCAGCATAGCAAACCTGCTCAGGAGGAAGTTCCAGAGACTGGGATTTTAATCAGCTGTAAGAAGCGTCTTGCCTACTAGTTCATTTCCTGATAATCCTCTCTGAGTGATAAAGATTCTCAGCTGAGGAAATATGTGTATCTGCAAATATGTTGTGCTATAAGTTATTAATTACAGTGAATGAAGCTGTACAGTTACAGTATAGCAAACTGTTTGGCTTTTGCTGCCATGGGAACCGCAACTAATAGAACACAGATTTTAATGTAATATTGTGCTGGCATTTATTACAGAGAATATTCAACCAGTAATATTAATTTTGCTTTGATTTGGCCAAAAACTAAAGTGGTATCTTTCATTATGGGACAGGGTCAGACGTAAGTTCCCTTTTTAAATGAATAAGGTTTCAAGTGAACCACTTTAATGTGCAGTTGTCATGTTAGAAATAAGCAGCTGCACTGAGAATCGCTGAGTGATAAAACAAACACTTTAACTTTCACAACTGACAGCTTTTTTCGCAGCACTCTCTTCTCTTGCATCATTTACAGTAGTAGCACTTCTAACTGCAATAAATGCGCATTATAATAAGTTGTTCCTCTGAAAGGAGTAGACTGCAGCACACAATCGGTCCATTTTGTGCAGCAACACATTGAAAGTCCCCAGCTATGTGAGGGCGCACAAAGTCTGAAGCAGAACGCTGGGTTGACAAACAAAGTTAATAACCGTCAACATAGCCATTATCTGTAATTGGGGTTTTTGGTGGAGCCAGTGAAACTAAGAAAATCAGACAATTTCAAACTTGTTTCACAGCACAAAACTCAATGACTGTGAACATTTTAGTTATATTTGAGACTGCTGGTTGACTTGTGGTTCAGTACGGCAGCGTTCAGGAGCCTCTCTACAAATACACGTCAAAGCAACGCAAACAGCAACACCTGTGAAGCAATATGCTGTGTCTACAAATCATAAATGAATGCATCATAGCAGAATCTCCACAGTAAGTTTTAAAATCTATTTCAAAGGAGACTGATTGGAGGATTACATTTGTGACATCTTAAACACCTTTTTCTTCCAATTTCGAGACACATTACTCTGGAAAGCTGTCGTTCTGTTTACTTAGACACATGTGCTTCTAAATAATAACTCCATTTATCTTTTGTCTCCTGAACTTGGAAGCCAAAGTCCCTGAGCTACAACAAACCAAATATTTAAACAATCTGGAGCAAGTGTGTAGCGGTAAGGGCAAGTTAGTAGCACTGGTGTTGTTATGAGACAGAACTGTGGTCTTTATGGGTTCACGTCTGAGCAGAGTTGTGTTTGAAGGCCGTTACCTGACTCAGGTTGAGGGGCTGAGATCTGCTGGATGCGGCCCGTTGATGGCGGTCAGTGGTGGAATCTCCTGACCGACCGGACGCCTGAGCAGAACCCTTCTTGGACTTTCCTGAGCCACTTGTAGCTGGGTCTGCTGATGCAAAACCAGACATGATGCTGTGAGCACTAAGAAAAATATAGATTGCAGCTGATGGAAGTAAAATGGATCGGTGTCAGTCAGTGCCCTTTAATCTCATTTACCATTCAGATAAATAACTTTTCAGACTTTACCCTTGAAATCTGAATCTCCTGTACAACAAGTGAGCAACATTTTAACATACAACAGTGTGAAAAAACAGCTGACTTGGGATTTTTTAAAAAATATTAAGCATGCTGGAAAATATTGGTGACTCTCAAATCCCAGAGCTTTTTAAATTAAGCCAAGATCTGCACTGTTTGTGTTGACGAGACATCAGCCTGATATCTGCAGCCAGCTGGATAGGTAGCGTTATTTCATTTGAAGTTATGATCAGTGTTTTTTCAGTCTATCCCTCTTGTATATGCGAGGTCTAGATTTGCTACAAGATAGCCAATCCGAGTTTGATAACAATGCAGAGTCACAGCAGTCTGACAATGTGCAATCTGTCTGCACAGACTGTAACCCAAGTTCTTACTGCAACATCTGTGAAGAAGTCTCAGTCTACTGGCTTGACTGAAAACAACACTAAATGTGGATGGTCTTTGGGCCCAAAACTGCAGAGACATGCACAAAATCTGTGAATTTTCTCCCCACTTAGCAGCCTTCATTCAAATGAATGAGACTCTAACTGTGGACGTATTGGAGCTGGATGCAGGACTCAGCCTTGCTGCCAGTTTTCCACAGTGTTTTCTCAACTCCTGCAGCCCCAAAACAATTTTCCCCATAGACCACAATTATAAATTAAACCTCCAAGTGCACACAAGGTCTATTATTACAGTTTTATGAATTTTCAATCCATTAGGGTTTTATATATATTGCCTGAGCCTAGAAAAGTGAGTGGAAAATGTGTATTTTTGCGGTAAAACACAAATGTGCATCGGGGCAATAAACGAGAAAGCAAACAGTAGCTACAAATCATTTTTGGCTGCTATGCCATGTGAGCAATTTTAGTTTAACGGTGTGGACACTGTAAAGTAGACATTTATGCAACATGCAGCCCTAACTGCACTACTTATAACACGGCGTTCACAGTTAATGCAGGCGTACACATCTGCTAAGAAAAGGGGCATCTGCAAAGATTGATCTCGGGCACATTTTTTCATCCAGCCCTGGTGCATTTGAGTAGTCTAAACAGGGATTCACTGAGACCCCTTGTGCAACTACATTTATTTATTTCACATTAAATCAGTATGAAGTGAACGAAGAATAGTCTGTAAGAATAAAAACAGTATAATGTAATTAAATGTGGACTGGATGTGACTGAGTTGAACAGAGCAGTGCAGTAGAGGACCTGGAGCTGCCGGAGTCTTGTGGGTTGTGCTCTCTCCAGGCTGGCTCTTCACAGAGGGCATGATGACGGCCAGAGACTTGGTGGGCTGGGAGGTGGTTTTGGGGCTCAGGGGGCTGCTGGTGGAGGAGTCGGAGTCATGGGAGTCGTGCACCGTCACACAGCTGATCACGTTGGTCCTCTGGCTCGTTCCGGAGCTGCAAGAGCAAATAATCATTTCATCTCCGTCCAACGTGTGCAAAAATCTATTTATGCCACCAGATCGAACACGCAGACTTGCTTGAGGAAAAAAAGGGTAAATATGGCAGATAGACAAAATAGTTCCAAACAGGAAATGACTCACCAGGCAGCAGGGAACTTTGTCTCATCCTCGTCCTCTGAGTCGCTGTGGATGGTGATGATGCTGACGGCAGGACTGGGTGTGTCAGAGATGACGATGGGCTGAGACTGGTCACCAGCAAAAGACGTGTTGTGAACCACAGTGGCGGCTGAATGCACTGACGACACCGGTCTGCAGGGGGGAAAGACGCACTTTCACTGTAAGGTCAGTCCGTGTCGGTTTGACAGAATGCAGAAAATGTGTTCCTGCACTGTCTCAGATTTTAATCAGTCTATATATATATGTGCTATTCATATGAATGTATCCATATTTCCTACTAAAAATACCATCTTTGGTCAACATCACAGGCATTATATCAAATATCTACACCCCTATGCAAACCAGTTTTGGTGATCTACAGATGGATACATTTGGGATCTACAAAGGTATACACATCACCATTCTGACATGTCAAAATCACAAAGAAATACAACCTTGACTTATTTCCCACACAACAAATTCTACTGTTAGAAAACTCAAAAGCTGGCAAATGTCAACCAAAGACTGTGCTTTTAATATGGAACATGAATACATATAACTGTATGTATATACAGTTACAGCAACTTTATGGAGAACAAACACAAAGCTTGATTGAAAATTGTGCACTTTGTCCAATTATCAGGGGCCAATAATTAAAATCTGGCCTCTGCTAGAGTTATTCAATCATTTGGATGCACTGGTAACGGTTTTATTTGTGTCCACATCACATTTCAAGGGTGTGGAAGTAATATTTCAGGAGATATTGAACCCTTTTAATGGCTTCACAGCTAAGATGTTTCTTTGTAGGTGACAATAGAAAAATTCCTGAAATGTTCCAAAATATTTTACATAACTTAGATTTACACTGCACAAAACAAACAGCTAAACTGTGAACAAAATTTGATACAGCGGAAAAACTCTGGTATCTAAATAAAACAAACTGACCCCTACTGCAAATACTGTGTATGCTGTGAAAACAGAGACGGATATCCAAAGCAGAAACTGACACTGACCCAAAGCTGTTCATTAAATGACATTATTCTTCATGGTTACCTGCCAGAATTTAGATGTGCTAGTCACAGATCTGCTCATCATTTTAAATATCTGATCGGACTGTCTTTACAGCTTGTAAAATAATATAATAAATATTTTGCACACAATATGTAAGTAACCTCACAACCTATTATGGTACCTAAAAGATGTGAATGTGTGAAGGCTGGACTGGATACCTGGCTCTGCTCTCAGCGTGTCGAGCCTTCGATCTCTTGCCCGGTTGAGATCTTGAGTGAGCGGCTCCTGAGCTGTGGTTCTGTGAGGCAGCGTGACGACCGACACCAGAGTCCTGCTGGCTCACGCCATCGTACTGGCTGCCATGGCGACCCCTGAAAGAAGGACTCTGCATGAGCGACCCGTTATATTTTAAGCCTAGACGGAACCAAAATCGAGTCAAAATTGATTCGGTAGCAGTTTCTAATGGAGCTCAAATGTGTTTTGCATCCCTGAAAATTTCATGTGGCTATCTTCTGAACTTATGAAGTTGTGAGGGAAAGTGCTGGAGCAACAGGAATTATAAAGTGTGAAATTTTGATCTACCTCGGTGTACTTCAAGGGCCTGCAACTCTGAAAATATTCATAGCATGAAGGTAAAAGTTTGCGAAACCAACCTCCAGCCTGAAGCCTGCTGACTGTCAGAGATAGGAGCACCCATGGGTGAGTCCGGCACCACAGCCTGCCCAGGGTTGTGGATGGACATGCCAGGCATCTGCTGCCATGTGGAAGGGATGAGGATCTGCTGCGTCCCTGCTGGCCAGCCCTGCTGTATGCACATATACAGATGAACATGTTGAAAAACTGCAAGGAACTGGTGCTAAAGATGTTAAATTAGAAGTACAGCATGTCGACCACAGTGCAGCAGAAGTCTGAGTTACGTAGAGAATCAGAAAAGATGCAATGAGCACATGTAGTATTCAGACAGCTGTAAATGCTCCTGTTTCCATCTTGCACCAAGAAGTCCAGCAGACGTCACATTAGAACAATGACACGCTTACAGTGGAACAAAGCAAATTAGTTAGTGCCTTGCATTTCACTTCTAGGCTTATTCCTTGCGGTATTTGTAACTGCTAAGAAAGAAATGTGCTGGAAGTGACTTATGAAACAGTACGCTCCATATCAAGCTCAAAGTAAACATTTCTCTCAAGTTCTGATGCCAAGCATTCATGCCATACAGAGAAGAACAAAAACAGAGACGGTCCAGCCAACCTGAAACAGAAATGCGTTAGTCTGAGGCACAAGCAAGACAGAAATGAAGGCGTCACAGTTGATTTCACAGCTACACACTCAATACAGTGACTCAGGTTGTCTATTTTCACAACTTAATTAAAAGCATGGTGGCAGGAAAAAAATACCAATTTAGATAAACCTTTAAAGTTGCAAACATAATGTAATGAGTTCTGCTAACATTATATTGTTGGTAACTGCATCAACCTAACAGCGAACATTAGGCTGCAAGCAAAAGCACAATCCAGACCGGTGAGTTGCACATGCTTCTTCAGCTGCACATCACTGAGATAAACGCTGTGAGAGGAAAGAAGGATAGAGAAGAGAGTTCAGGTAATGACGATGGTGCTTTACCAGCATGGAGGTATACTGATCCAGCGAGCCTAAACGTGGCATCCCTGCCACTGAGGCGTACAGGCCGCCGACCAGCAGAGGGTCATAGGAAGCCTGGGAGGTGAAGGGGGGTGGGGGGAGGGGAGGAGGTGTTATGAGACCGTGTCCTCACTAAACCTTGTGAACACATCTTTTTGTCTTCATTGTGGTCCTCCATCCAGACTAAAACGGAACGAGTACAGCTAAAAAGCCGCGGCCTGGTGTTGCTTTGTACAAACGTCCCCAACATTATTAAGCAAACAGATGATAGCAGTAACACGGCATTTCATTGTTTTCTCACTCAAGAAGAAACAACTTCAGTTAGACTTCTGGTGGTTTGACTTAGTGGTATTTTGCAGGTAAAAGCTTGCAGCTGATTCCTCATTTCAAAGTGCTTCCTGCTCCCCTTCCACTTTCTATGTCTGAGCTAAAAACAACCTCGAATCAGCTGCTTAAACACTACAGACTGAACTGCACAGTACAGCAGACCTGCTTGATTTTGTAAGTGAACAGCTTTTAAGACCTACTAAGATTATGTTTACAACATTTGGTGTCTAACAGGGACATTCTTTGGTGTTTGTCTGCTGGTTATGGACAAATATTCCTTTTCTATGCTTGGCTGATTGCAATGAGACAAAGATTTAATCATCAGTGACAGAACTAGATAAGTCTTACGTTTAGCTTATCTATCTATGAAGTCTGATTTTTCTACAGCTACTGTAGGGCCAAAACAACTTGTGAACACACCTCATAGAGCTCTGATGCCTGATGTTGATCTGTTTTCTTAGAAGGTCATCATCAGTCAGAGATGATTTAACACATCTTTTTACTCTGGAAGCAGCATGTACCATTGACACTGACTCGACCAATTTACAGATACATTTTGCTGCACACAAGCTTCATAAGATGCTCAGGTGGGTGGACTGGAGCATTTTAATATGGACTGAGGTGGATGCACACAAACAAGCTGAAACTTCTGCATGTTAATGTAGCCGGTTTAGTGCGGACGCAGCCTGAGAGGACACATTTAGAACAGGACGGTTTGAATTCTAAAGAAGAAAAATCTTTGCTTGATAACAAGAATGTTCAGCTTGTTATCACACCAAGAGAAGATATTTACAATCATTCTGTGGAGAGTGTCGTGAGCAGCACGCAAACCAGTCTGTTAGCATTTTTAGCTAACGCTGACCAACTAACTTTTCAGGTTCAAATGACAAATGTCACCAGCAGTTGTAGTAATACCACCGGACTGAATTTCTTTGCCTATTCTGGCTGACAGTTTCAAGTCTGTCACAACCACTGAGGAACTCAAATCAAGCACTTGTTCCTGGTCCCTGTATATATCAAAATATGTGACATTTTTACATTATTATTGATGCACTAGTTCATTAGCAGCATCTTCCTGCTGTAGCAGTTCAGAGAAGAAGATTCTTAACTCCTCCATTTGCAATTAGTTTCCCAACTTATCGGTCACAGCCCTCCAAAAGGGCACAAGATAAATCCAGAGTGTCATTTCCACCATTAGTGAGGCAGGACAAAAAATAAGAAAGTTGTGCGGCACAAATTTATATGCATGTGTTTGGTTAACTTTCTGTAGTTTGAAGTGATGAATAATTTGACTTCTTTAGGACTCAAACATTTCATTAAATGAAAACATTTGAGAAGTTTACATGAAAGACATTCCAAAAATAATCACAATGCACTGAAACAGAGGCTTTGACTGGACACTGCTTTAAAGAATGGCCAAATAAGAACCCGTTAAATCATTGTGCAGATCTGGATCATGTTTTGAAATTCTGAGATCTGTATTGGCCTTGGTGGAGGACTTCTAGCATCAAGAATGTATCCTTAAGTAAGGGTGCTTTCACACATACGCCTTTTGGTCCGCTTAAAGCGGACTGGAGTCCGCAACACCAGCAAGTACAGTTCGTTTGGGCTGGTGTAAAAGCAGACCAGATGTTTTTGGTGCGGACTAAAGAACCGGACCGAGACCACCTTCGAGAGGTCGTCTCGGTCCGCTTCTATGTGAACTCCAGTTCGGTTCGCTCCTGGTGAGAACACAAACCTGTCTCCATTTGGACCGGCATGATGGTGCAGCAGACTTTTTGGTCTACGGGATCTTCCGTAGCTACCTGCACAGGGAATTTTGGGATAACAATAACGTCTTGCAATGCATCTTCTCCGTGCCAAAAATGACTGTGTAATGTTCTCGTACCGAATGCGAGCTTCATGCTGGAACAACAGCAGTATTTGTGCTTCCTGCATAAAGCAACAATACGAATATAAGGCAACAAGAACGAACAGGAGAGCATAGTTCATTGTTTACGAATAAACCTCGATCCATGGAATAAACACAGCCTGTTGTTGTCTTCCAGGATTTTTTCCTCTTCACATGCTGCGCCAATCAGCGTTCAACTACGTCATCTAAAACACCTTATTTTTGTGAACAGCGCCGCCAAATGACTGGGGGGGAGATATCTCATTCATCGTAGTTGGTTCAACTGCGAAAACACTGGTGTGAATGCGAATTGAACCAGTTGAAATTAGCAGCATTGTAACAACTTTTGGGTCCAAACGAACCACTCTAATGGACTAACAGGTGTGAAAGCACCCTAAGTAGTAAGTACAAATGTCAAACGCGGTGGAGTGAAAGCTAAAATATTTCCCTCAGAAACGAGGCAGCAAAAACCAAAACATATAAATACAAGTAGTATTATACCTGAATAAATGTACTTCTAGTAGGCTCTGATTCAATAAAACTGAACTGGAGCCCAGCTTTCACCTCACAGTCACCCTGTGGTGGCTCTCACCTGTGCCAGCATGCTGGGCTGGATGTGAAGAGACTGGGAGGACTGGTTCTGAGGAACTAAAGGTACCGAGTTGTCCATTCTTACTGGGTAACCAGACGGCTTATTGGAGGTTTGAAGACCTACAAAGAGCAGAAGGAGGCAAATTACACCAAGTACATATGTACCACAAAAGAGAAATACGACAGATGAAATAGACTTCGTTGCCGACTGGTGAAATTGCACCATGATTCTCACCTTGGATGGTTGGGGGGCAAACTATGAGCGTCTGCTGGAAGGGTTCAGTCTGGGCACAGAGCTGTGTGGGTCTGGTCTGCAGAGGAACGCCCTGCTGGGTCAGACCGGGGATGTTGATGGTGGCCTGCTGGTACAGGCCGGGCTGGTAGTTGAGCAGTGGGACATTGCTGCTGAGGGACAATGACTGACCTCCTGTAGAGGCCATCTGGAACAAACAACACACAGAGAAGTTTCAACGGCTAAAAGTATGAGAGCAATTCAGCAAAAAGGTCCACAGGCCTCAATTATCAAAGCATGTGGTGGGAATGATTTTTAAAACACGCGGCTGCACAAACAGTGATGTTCTACATTCATCCTTTTCCTGCAGAGTTTTGACAGATTCATGTTTTCAGACCTGTATTTTCACTGGCAAAAAATTGAGAACTATTTTAAGGCTTCAATATCTCCAGAAAAATAACTCCCACAGCCATGAAATTTGGTGAGAACACAGACAAAACAGCTTCCAGTAGATCCAAATAGCCAAACAGGTTCATATATGTGCTGCATATATATGGTTGGATCCATATTTCCTACAAATACAGTCTTTGGCTGACATTTCACTAACTTTCAAGGCCTCTAAAATGTTGACTCATTCATACAACTTCAAAAACTGGTGTGTACACATTCATATATAAACACTTTCAGGAACTTCCTAGGGTCCCAATACCACCGTCATTTGAAATCATTGCTCTTTTACCATTTTCAAGGGCCAAAAATTGAAAATCTGTGTATATCTCTCCAAATTTCATGGCAATAGGACTTTACCTTTAAAATATATTTGCAGGTAACGTTTTTTTTTTTTGGTGAAAATGCTGAATTTCCCAGGTCTGAGGACATAATAAATTCTTCAAATTCAGCCAAAAATATTTCACATAATTGAATTTTTGGTGCCAAATAACAAATAAGTCAACTCTGGACAAAATCTGGGAAGGCAGAGCAGCACCACTGTATAGACTGACACGTACTGACCCTTAACAGGATCTGTAAGAATAATGTTGTCAAGAGGCAGATTAGAGGCAACATCCTGACCTGATTGTGCTGGTTTAGTTGGCTACTGAATGTGACTGTGAGGTTGGTGGCTGCACTTGGGGTGTTGTTGCTTGCAAACAGATTTTTTCCGTTCTCAAAGGCGCTGCATCTGCGTTTGCATATATCCATGTTTTGGAAGCAGGACTTGACACTGTAAAATAGAAATGGAAAAAAAAAGCCATCAGACAGCCGCACAGCTGGAATCCTGGAGGCGAAGCAGTCACTAGCTGACTGTCTACCTCTACGCTTGTGTCTTACTGTGAGCTGTGAGGGAAGTGCAGCAGGTGCGTCATGGTGACAAACGGATGGTTCAGCGTCTTCATGGGTGTGATCCTTTTGTCTGCGTCTAGTGTCAGCATCTTCTTCAGCAGGTCTATAAACTCCCGTCTGTCAGCCTTCTCTGCCAGGATGTCTGTGCCCTCCAGGTTTGTCATGTTCACCTGCAGGAAGTCAGTTTTTATTATAAAACAGCACTCGTAAAATATGCACCTAAATACACATAATTCACCTGGCAGATCACAAAAGGACTTTATCACTTTGCCTGCTGACGAAAGCACTTTACAGACTGAACATTTTACATTCCAAACGTCTTTCATTATACAGTATATCTGTAAACTCATGTGCACCTATTTATGTCATTTGCACAATGAAGCACAGTCTTATTTGCACATTTCTGTATCACTCTTGTATATTCTGTTGATTTTTTCTATGTCATATTTTAAATATTTTTATCCCTTTTCATACCCTACCCTAATATTTTGTGCTGTCTTATTTACCCCTTCACTGAAAATCCATGCTGCTATAACAACTTCATCTCCCTTTGAGGATTAATGAAGTTATCTAAGTCGAAAATGTCCAAATTTGCTTCTCTCGTTATTCTAACCATTTCCAGCAACATTACTATGGGGTCATGCCATGAAAAAAATCAATCAGTGCCTCCCACCTGTTCCCCTCAGAATCAGCTGATGTTTTTTTTAGTAAAACAACTTTAGTATATTTAATGAAGCTATGAAATAATGTTACCTTCATACTACTAATATTTTCAGAGTTACAGGCCCTTTTCCAGTGTTTTTGAGCCCTCATAAATACACAAGTACAAGAGATAAACACGTGACATTTTCAGGAATTAAAAGCACTTGGGAGAAACAATAATAACAAGCATGAGATTTTGACTCATCTCTATGGAATTCAAGGGCCTGTAACTCTGAAAGTATTCACAAAAGAGTAAGATTTAGCACGGTTTAATTAAGTGCAGGAACTCACCTGCATCATATCATCCAGACAGTTGAAGATGTATTTTCTTGCCTCCTTTGACTTGATGCCCATCTCGGCCTCGTGCTCTGCAGGCGTCTGCAGAAAGAACAGCCACAGCCAGACCTCATTATATGCACTGTACACATTCTGTGGAAATGTTTGTTCTCTTTGTGGACTCCTATCTGTGGAGTCTGCGCCTACTTTGAGTCTCCACAGCGGGTAGCTCGAGTCTGGGCCTCTGTTGAAAAAGCGGCTGGTCTTTGTTCCTGCACTCAGCAGGTACTCTGCTGGAAGGCCCTGGGTCTGAGAGATGTAACGAATCTGAGAGAAACAAACAAAAAAAAGGTGTGAGACAAATGTAGACTTAGAGTGCTGCATGTTTGTGCTCAGTACATTTAAACAGTTGAAACCACCTCAGGACTTAAAGTGTGTGTGGAGGATTGTTGGTTTTCGGGTTTGTCTTAAAACAACAGTCAGGTACCAATATGAACACTGGCCTTTGCTTGGTGGAGGATCAATCAACAGTCCTCTCTCAGTGTGGGGGTGTTTTTCACAAGTTTATCTGAACCCCAAGCAGTTCCTGGATGGTTTTTCTTCTGTACTCACCGTGGGCTCATTTTTCATTGCAATCTAAAGTCCTGCACCGCTAAAGAAACAGAAAAAAACACAGCTAGGAGAAGAATAAAAAATATTTTTTGTGCCGTCTGGCATAGCTATAATGTCATAAATCATTTAAATGTTGCATAGAAAAGTTGAACTAAGTGCCCACAGCTGTTACCACTGCCGTAAAGAAAGAAAACATAACTCCCCAGACAGACAAGATGAATCAAGATTAATATTTTACTGCTTCCATTTTAAATTTCTGGACATACTAAGCCTGTAGTTCATCCCAGTAAGTCAAAAACTCCCAGAATTTTTGTGATGTGACTGTTGGTCACAGGTGAGTCAGTAATAGTTTCACAGTCCTGCAGAGGAGCACATATATATATTTTTTTAAGATTCTATTTTGTTTTATTGAGCTGAATTGTTTTATTTGAAATTTCTTTTGTAAAGCACTATGTAAATTTGTCTTTGAAGGTATTCATGACTAATGTTTCTCATTCTTGCTGTTACTGCATGAGCAGCTGAGTGTAGCTTTAACACAGAGTCGAACATCCATGCACCTATCCTTGAAACATCCTGAATAAATGCAAAAGTGATATGTAAAAAACCTGATAGTCATTATTTACACTTGAACTGTCACATGCCTCTAAACGTATCATCATATCACCATTGGGAAAACATTACACCTGTGCTTGGTCTTTATGCAAGAATGTGTCAATATTAACATGTTATTATTGTAGTATTTACTTTATTGTACTTTGGACAGCCGTTTCCCATATTTCCAGTGATTTTGCTAAGCTAATTGCTAAGCTAGCTGCTATGTAACAGACTAATATGAGAGTGATATTCGCATGCTGGACTTCATTTTAAGTATACTCCCAAAAAACGTGAAACATGTGACACAAAGAGTAACATTTATATTTGGAAATGTTTAAAATGTGTATTTTTTGTATTAGCATTTGCATATAAACACCACTTCAAAGTGTATGAAAGTGCTGCAGATGACCTGATCGTACTCTGAGGCACCAGGATAAAGAGGCCATCCCAAGAACAGCTCAGCGATGACGCATCCCAAAGACCACATGTCGATGGCCTCACAGAAAGGAAGGCCCAGGATGATCTCAGGAGCCCTGCGAGCATGTCAGAACCCATAAATGTCAAGATCACAGCCGTACTTCACATACAGACGAAATTGAGGGCGAGGTGCTCACCTATAATATCGCGACTGCAGGTAAGTGGAGCAAACTGCTTTGGACACGTGGCTGGCCGAGCCGAAGTCGATGACCTTCACCCTGTACGGCTGCCTCAGGGGGTCCACCAGCATGATGTTCTCGGGCTTCAGGTCGGCGTGGATCAGCCCCAGGCTCTTCAGTTTCATCAGCGCCGTGGCGACCTGCTGCAGGATCGGCCGGATGCACTTGAGCAGCAGAGGGCTGAACTTGCTGTGCTTCAGGAAGTCGTAAAGGTTCTGCTCCAGCATCTCAAACACAAGGCACGTGTGGTTCTTGTGCTGGAAACACTCGTATGAACGGACAAAGTTGAACTCATCGGCGTTTTCTGTGCTCAGCCGGCTGAGGATGCTCACCTACAGCGGGACGGAGATGGAATTATGTGTTAACTACTCTCATCCCGTTGGCAAAGTCATATTTTATCTTTATGGTTTTGCCAAAAATGAAATGATAATCTGCTTTTATTTTAAGCACATTGTGTTACAATTTATCCCCGAATAGTTCAAAAATAAATACATTATTATTATTATAATAGATGAATGAGGGAGAAAACATAATCTAGCTGTAGTTTGTGTTCCAACCCTTTTTTATCATTGAAGTATGTAGTTGCTATAAGAATGAGTTTGGAAAGGGTCCTGTGGGCCTGGCTGGACGTGGCTTCTAATGCAAAATAAATAAAACGTTACTGTCAAGAGCTTTATGTTGCTTCTATTTGAGACAATCATGCCACTTTGCTGAACTACAGTTCCCATAATGCTTTAGGGGATATAAAGTAC
Organism: Acanthochromis polyacanthus; assembly: GCF_021347895.1. NCBI lineage: Eukaryota > Metazoa > Chordata > Actinopteri > Pomacentridae > Acanthochromis > Acanthochromis polyacanthus. The sequence continues at coordinate 25,144,797 of NC_067118.1, forward strand.
AATTCTGCTGTGAAGAGTGTTTCAATCTGTACAACTTGAGTCAAATTTTTATGGCTATACTTGTTCACAATTCAGAAATATGCTCTTTTTGTGCAGCCACTTGCACTTCCTGTTCACTTTGCAGCCTGAAGCTGTCACTGAACTGCTCTAATGCCGCAGAAAATTTTAAACTGTGAAGATTCTCAGGCAGGTTCTGACCTTATTTCTGTAATTTCTACACAGATTTATGGATGTTTATCGCTGAATTGACCCCTCTTAATATCAACTCTGCTGTTTGTATCACTTACGAAAGAACATTCTCACCTCAATCTGACCTTGTCGAGCGTAAGACGGATGGTTCTTCAAGATTTTAATGGCCACTATCTCATTTGTGCCGCGCTTCCAGCATTTTGCAACCTGACCGAATGTGCCGCGTCCCAGAAACTCGAGCACTTCGTAGCTGTTGGACATTGAGCACAGAATCTCATGCTGGACCAGCTGGTAGTCGCCCTCGCTGTGGGAGTTGCTGCTCTTGGTGGTGGAGGTGGAGTGTGCTATGGACTGAGCGGTGGTGGTTCCTCCTCCGCCGCCCGTGCGGTTCGACACCACGGGGGCCGACAGCTCCTCCAGGATCTGGACGCTGTCGCTGCTGTCCACCTCCTCGCTCTTCCTCTTCAGGCTGTACTGCTTGTGGTAGAGGTCGCACGGCTGCGAGGACGACTCCGCATCTTTGACGCGCCGGCTGGAGGAGGAGGAGGAAGAGGAGGAGGATGGAGGCCCGCGAAGGCTGCCGGTGCTGTCCGCCGCCCGAACCACCGTCTGCTCCCTGGAGCCGGCCGGTGGCAGGTGGTTGGAGTTGTACACCGGGTTGAAGTTGGAGCCAGAGGTGGAGGGAGCAGCTCCCTGGGTGGGGCTCTGCTGGTAGTAAGCACCATCTCCCAGCTGGTTGGACACATCCCAGGCAGGGTTCTCCACTTTGAGCCTCTTTGAGCGAGAGTAGGCACTGGAGGAGACGGAGGGAGAGGAGAACACCTGGAGATGCGACGCCATGTCTGGGGACGAGATTAAAGAAGAGTAGCAGTGAGACATCTGACAGTTAGAGAAACAAGAGTCAAGATTCAAGACCTTTATTTATCATGAATACAATTATACATAGCATAATGTGCAGTGAAATGCATGGTGCACCTGCTGAAAACCGAATTTGGCAAGAAAATTCTTGTCAACATTTTCAAAAAATGAGTAAAAATCTTCCAAAAAAATCCTAAAAATATCTAAAGTGATTACATATATATCAGTAAAACATCTAATATTTTCTTTAAGATTATTTTTAACATTTCTTTTTTCCACGAAAAAATGTTCAGAGATTTCTCAAAAATGTTGAAAATGTGGACATCGGAAGGTTCACTGGGAAAATATTTTTTTTCCACATTTTCAAACTTTAAAATGGGTCAGTTTTGACCCGCAGGACGACACGAGGGTTAACACTGTGGGGATCTTATATTGATGCTGTTCTGCTGATTGTTCTGTTTATGCTGTTAAAATGTACTATCAGTAGTATTATTAGGGTCCGAGTACCGAACGGTGCAAAAATCCTCTTGAAATCAACGGGTTTCTTGTTTTTATTTTTTCCCCCGTTTTTTGAACCGCAATTTTGAAGGCTTAAAAACATTTGAAAACGCGTGAAAATTTGCACACATGTTAGAACCGGTGAAAAATTAGATATTTTATGAAATGTGCATAGATGTGAGCCAAAATGGCTCCAAAGCACCACCCGGAAAACTTCAAACAGGCTCTACGACCTGGACATGTCACCTACAGCTATGAAATTTGGTAGGCATAGGTAACTTGCCACGACACACATAAATTTAAGTGAAAACCATATGTAAACACAACAGGAAGTCAGCCATTTTGAATAATGTGACATATTTTGGACCAACTTTTGCACATTCTCAAACAGGGTAACCCCAACAGAGCTCAAATTTGGCCAGGATGTACACGAGGCATGGGTGATCAAAAGTTATCAAAATGATTCGCACAAGTAAAGACGTGAGGACCCGTTCAACGCTGCTTACAGCTTTAATTAATGTATTTATTTCTCTTCACATGTCTTGTCTGAGTTGCTGTGTGAAAACCAGATCATGCGTCCTAATGTGTTTATGTTCAATTTGATAGAATATCTAAAGCTGCAACCATCAAACAATCAGGAGAAAATTAATCTGAGACTATTTTAATAATTGATTAAAGGCAAACAATGGATGGCCTCAGCTTCATAAACATGCAGCATTATTGCTTTACAGTGATTAACGAAATATTTTTTTGGTTGGGAACTGATATCCAATCTGATTCATTATCTTAGGTTGTAGGCGATCTTTTCAAAGAGAATCATTTAAGACAGAAAGATAAGTTTGGTTTATTTCAACCGGGCATATTGGGTGTATTTCTCAGTAATGTGGCTACTGTGTCTCTATGAGTCATGTTAGCTTTACACTGTCCGCCTTCACCGTAGGGATTCATTCAAACATAAATCTGAACGTCTCCCTGCAGCTTTTCAAGCAACTTTTTGCAGAAATTATTCACAGTAATCTTTTCAAACATCAGGTTTTAGCTGCTTGTTTTGTGTGACTCCACGAGCACAAAGTCAGCTTGACCAGCAGAGCTACAACAGTCACAGCAAAGGGCTGAAATAAAACAGGATTACCCTTTATTTAATTTCATAAGCAAGCAAACAGCGAACAACCTAATGAACATAACTGTAAAGTAAAGCCTTATTAAGTCACTTCAACAGCATCTCTTTTGTTTGTGGTGTCTGGTTGAGTCATTGTTTCCTTCACGTTTTTTTTTTTAGTATTTTTGTCAACATTGTCAATATTTTAGGGCCATATTTCTGCAAATTACATCAGTCACGGTCTAAAGCTCAGTAAAATCCTTCTTCCAGGATTTAATGAAGGGTTCAAAGATCATGTGCTGTATTTCTTTTCTTTTTATCTCCTCAAGAATGGGATTGTGTTTTGAGCTCTTTTCACTGTTTCTTAGGTGTTTTTCTGTTGGGCTGTTATTGCTTCTACGTGATCTTAATAAAACACTGAGCTCAACTCAAGTCTGGCAATTTTCTGTATCTTTGTCACAGTCAACAAATCCCACAAAGAAGGACCACAAACGACAACAAAAGTCCATTTGTTGGGAACTATTGGCATCTGTTGGCTCATTGGTTTGGTGCTAAGGGCAGTGGATGCAATTATTATGCAATGCTAGTCAAGACAAAAATCACAATAGCATGTGATACATTACTAAAAATAAATCCTCTAATGTAAAACTAGAATAGTTAAGGACTTTCCAGCAATTATCCTGGAACTGAGGTTTTTTTTTTTCAGTACATTTGCTTAACTTTGCATTTTAACAGTAGCAGTTATCCATGTTGACGCCTGAGCTTCTTAACAAACTTCATTTGATTCATGCAAACAATAAAATTGAGTCATTTTCCTGCATTCTGGTGCATTTTGAGGTAAAAAAAAAAAAAAATCTCAATTAAACAGTTCTATTTTAACTAGCCTATTTTATTTCTACTTATATGTATGTATGTTGTTATTTTCATCGTTTGTTTTTTCAAAGACCCCCCCCCCCACACACACACACACACAGACACAACGTGAAATGTTTAAGTCTAAGTCCTGAATATAAATATCACAAAGTGCGACTCTATATCATTCTGCTAAACTTTCAGATCCAAATTTAATGTTCTTTTCGTAAAAATAGACAGTCAGGGACGAAGAAACATTCTCGTGTATATATGCATCTGGGCATTTAAAAACCTGTACCTGAAACATGTTCATGATCAAATCTCACCACTGTAGCATAAACTCAACAAAAACCTCTTCTTTCTCGCTTTTCCTGATCGCAAATGACTCGCCTTGTGGCACATCGTTCAGAGATTTCACGCAGTAAAAATAGCATGCTTTTCTGTGATTGGCCGAGAGCGGGTCATGACCCGGGCGCGTGATCAAGATTCGGGTGACTCCGACCATTTCCGACGCCTGCCGAGAGAAAAAGTTTGTTTTTCTTATATTATCGCTTGGGCGTTTCGAAGAAAAAGTAAGTCTAACCCTTTTTTTGTTGCTTTTTGCGAGAAAAATAGAGCGCAACTGTGGCTCACACGGTTCAGAATGACTACATCCAGCAAAACGATGCGTCAATGGCGCTGTGGAAATCGGCTAAATTAGTCAGGCAATTTTGTATTATGAATATTTTAGGTTTTCAGCTTCAATATTTGAATTAGTCTGGTACATCTGTATTTTATTGGGTTGCCAACCAAATAAATTATCTACACTAGTCAGGTGAATTTGCATTTTATTAATATAGTAGGGTAATTGCTAATACTGAAGGTTTAGAATTTGTAAATATATATACCTTAATTTTTAAATTGGTCAAGTAAATTTAAATCATATAAAATATTTTAAGGTGATAACTTTAATATTTCAGTTAGTCGTTTAAATTTGTATGAACTGTAAAGTAATAATTGAATAGTCAGCATAATAATTGTACCTATAAACCTAATATTTACTTAGATGAATTTATTTTGATAAAAACATTGTAGTGGTTTTGACCTTAATATGTATATTATTCAGTTAAATTTGCACTTTCTATAACAGAGTAAGGTATCAACCTTAATATTAAAAGTTCAAATTCAAAACCAATTACTTCTCTACAGGACAGCACTATGACTTGGCGGCTATTATTTTGCCTGGACTGTAGTATTTTTGTTTTTAACTTTATCCTAATTGCTGTTAAGTTGCCTTCTGGGTGTCCTGCTTTTGCTTTGTCTGTCAAAGCACTTTGTAAACACTTGTTTTACAAGACGCAATATAAATAAAAGTTATATGATAATTACAATACCATATCAATATCAATTAATTAAGAGCAGTGATTAATTGTACCATTATTATTATTACTGTTACTATTATTAGTCCACCTTGACATCTACAGGTTTCCACTTGAGCCTCACATCAGGGTCAGTTTTGCCTCCTCCGCTGCCTGACAGTAACCCTGACACCGACTCTTCCTCCGGTAGTCTTACCTGTTCCGGATGATTGAGCGCACCGTCGCCGATCGGACATTAAGGCCTCTTCATCATCTCCTCGCCGGGCTGTGTGTGGAGCTGCAGCCGATCAGCTGAGCTGCTCGCCGCCTGCAGCAGGACGGAGGACGCTAACTGAGCTAACAGCTAGTTAGCTCTCCAGAAGCATCCCACTCATTCCTGCCTCCGTCCGCAGCCTCATCGCGCATCAAGCGAGCAAACCGAGCATTGTGCCCCCCGAAATGTCAGATGTTAAAACAGCGAGCCCCGTCGGCTGGACAGAGCTCCATCATCACCGCGGACCGTTCGCTCGCTGCTTCCTGCCCTGCGACGTACTCTGCGTCATGACGTCACTGCAGCCGGAGATCGTCCAGCGCACCCCTGAGCCTCCCACTCTGCTTTATTTCACTATCTTTGTTTGACAGAGCTGAAGAGAGATCCTGACTATTTTGCAATAATTAAATCATTAAAACACAAGCAGTTTATTTGCTCCGGTCACATTTACACTCACTCTGGGCTTAGTCTTTAATATAAATTCCTGGAAATTTGTAAAAACAGCACAACTATGGCTAAAAGCTCAAAAATGTCCTCTGTGTATGTATGACAGGTATGTCGCATCATGTAGATTTGTATTTTGTGGAACTTCGTAGGGTCTTATAGGACCCTAGTATTTCAATTAACTAGACAAATTTGTGTCTTATGTAATAATGTAGGGTCTTAACCTTAATGTTGAAATCATCCTAACACTGGAGTCTATCCCAGCAGACTTAGGGCGAAGGCAGGGGACACCCTGTGTTGAAATCAGTCAATCAAATTTGTATTTTGAATAATATTGTACGATCTTAATCTTAAAATTTAACTTTGTTTGATAAATGTGCATTTTTTATTAGAATATTGCAGGGTTTTAACTATGGTATTTAAGTGAGTCAGGTAAATTGTGCCTAATTTACTATGGTGTAGGGTCTTGAACATACCAAAACTTGCTGCTCTGTTTTGAGCCATGCTGTATTTATTTCATTTATGAAGTATGTTTTAGAAGGGAAGAAGAATTATATATGTAAAAAAAAATAAAATAAAAAAGGTTTTAAATGACATAAAAAACACAAGTTAAGGCATTCAAGGGGGCTTTGAAAAGCAAAAGGTCTTTGTTTCAATTAGGTTGAGACATTAAGAAACACACCAACTAACATGCCGATTTGTGGCTTCTTTCAGCTGTCTACACCCTGAAATGGGATAAGCAGAATCTGCTGGAAAATTGAAACTCTGACTATTCTTTCTGTTTTTACAGTTTCCGGCTCTGATGAGTCTCTGGTGTTTGGTGATTTTTAAAAACATGACAGGTCGTCCATATCAACTGAAAGGTTTTTACAATGAGAATCTGACTAAGAAATGGTAATATCTGTGTGTTCATGGGGCCACACATTTTGAAAAATATTTTGCAACAATAGATCACATAACATGGAAGCTTTCAAAGGAAATCATGACATTCATTAAAAATACTGAAATATTAACAAATGTTAAAAATAAAGTAGTTAGGAAATAGTAGTCACTTTGCAAATTCAGCTATTTATTTATCATTTTAAACAGCATCTTAAATTTTATATTTCCTTTATTTATAATATCCTCTATTAAAAATGCACTTACTGACTAATTTTTTGAATACAATTTTTACTCAAACTTTTTTAATTTGAATTTCTTTTATTCTCTTTTTTTATTATCAATTAAAATAGCAGTGGATTTGTTTGTAATTTAGTCTTCTTATTTGTGAATTAATTTATTGGTAACAAATGTATTAATGCCTGTTTTAATTACAAAAAACACAGTTGTTGAAATGCTTTATCACAATTTCTGTGGCACTTTTAGTACCTTGGGGTGACACATCTGAAATATGTTATTATAAATCAGTCAGCTCTCATTAGTTTTATTTTTCAGCACCCTTTTTTTTGTATCTATTCGTGTTTTTCTGAAAATTCTGCCATCTTGGTCAGGACGTTCAAAGACTTTCATGCCAACTTTCTCTCAGTAGAGTAACGTGTGATGAAATCTTGAGTGTCACAGTTCACCACAAGGGGACGCTGTTGTTTTATCCACAAAGAAAGACTTGGACTCCAACACAGACAACATTGTTTATTTCCATCCATCTTTCATCAGTGCTCCTGCTCCTTCAGATATATTAGCATTTTAACTTCTACAGCACATTTGCTGCGACCCATAGTGGCACTGCAAAGTCCATTTAAACAAAATATCACAAAGACTAGACCAGCACAGTCGATGGAGGCAACACAAAAACACATTTCATATCAAAATGAACTGCTCATCAAGAGAAGTAACACTGCGGCTTCAACACGGTGATAACTGACGGTCATATGACACTTGGTAGCTGAGTTCAGGTTGGAGTATGAAGTATAATGAGAGTACATGCATGCAGCACACATACTGGCTAGGAAGCACATTTATACGTTAGGCATTTGATGAAACTCCTTCAATGAATCTGAAAAGAAAAACAACAAATAGAAACAAAACAAGTGCTTATCTGACACTGTACAAAAGCAACGCTGCATTTATATTAGGGAGGAAAAGTCCAGCAGATCCTCACAGAGCAGAAGCTTCATCTGAGATACAAGGCAGCATCCTAAACTTTCTTCACTTTAATGCACTTTAACTGGGATCAGACCAGGTAGTATAATATGATAGTGGAATTTATTCAACAGCATCAGAGTCTCAGCTCTGAGTAATGTATGGAAAGTTGATCTTTTCAAGTATTTAGTTCCCCTCCGGAGGCTCGGCAGACTACCTGAAGGAGTGTCGGAAGTGCAAACTCCTTCGTTTCAGCTTCTCCGGGTTGTGAGATGCCATGTGGGAGAATTCTCTGAAGATGTCGAGGTACGTGGCGTCTCCTGAAGAAGAAAAACGACAAGAGGAGACGATGAAAATCACAGACCCGGTTCTCTTTGAACAGTCAGAACAGCCTTTATGTGAAGGGCCAGAAGCAGGCCAAGGCCCCGGCAGGCTTCCTCTCCTCTTTTCCAACTTTTCAAATACTGAGCTTTTACTTTTACTGTCGTCATGGTAACCGCTGAATCTACAGCCACAACAGAAGCAAGCCGAACTCCTTTGTGTCTGTGAGAGCTCCCAGGCTGGGAGAATTAAAAAGGAGACGGACATTCCTGAGAAAGAGCTCAAACCTCATTGTAAACTCAAAAAAAATGTTTTGACTCCACACACAAAAGCCGTTTGTATCAGTCTTCTTGAGTTATGAAAACTTTTCATCAACTGAGTTAGAGGATTTTCCTCTGTAGAAAAAAGGTTTATTCTACCAGTTTCAACCGTTCTGAACTCGGAGTGAAGAAAAATCATCATCAAGCCCATTTCAGTAAGTTATCTCGACTTGAATTTAGTTTTAAATCAACTAATGCAGGAATCTGAGCTTAAATAACATACGTTGATACAATTACAACACTGTTATGTCAACACAACTCATCAAAAATAATGTTTGATAAAATGATTTATCTAAATTAGTAAATTAGATTTTTTTCTTTAGCAACCACCAAGGGTTAGTCAAATTATTAAGCAATTATTTTAAAGAATAATCTGAGTCCTTTTTAGTCATTTCTGTTGTAAATGTAGTGATTTTCAGTTGTTTGTTAGTTTTATATAGATATATCATCATAAACTGGATATGTTTTAGTTTGGGAAATAAGATATATCAGTGTGCTACTTTTGCATTTGTAAAACTGCCTTATTTAAAGGAATCAGATTCATTAAAACAATATTCTAAATACATTGGGCGAGCTTTACAGTAGCTGTCAAATAACATTTGATTTGCAAAATCAGTAGTTTATTTCTCTTTTTGAATTTTTAAATTTATGAATCAATTTGTGTATTTCTAAAAAGTGAATTTATTGACTGTTTTAAGTTGTTTTTGGAAAAACGTTTTTCATTTGAACTGTCCATCAAGAGAGAATTAATTGGCTATCATTTTCATTTTGCCAAATAGTTACTCATTTCTGTTACTATAAAGTGCAGGCCAGAATTAGATGAGCAAGATGTAAAATGATAAAACAATCATAAAGCAACAGTGCAGGAGAAAGCAAACAAAAAAGATGAAAAGTGTCAAGGAAGGAAGACATGCACGATGCAGAGTAAAACATGCAGAAAATGAACAGGAGACAATATTGAGCAGCTAAACAAAGACAACATAAGACGTCACTACATTGTAGCTGCAGAGCAATGAGAGCAAACCAGTGCAGCAACAAGGTCTGATGGTGAATTTTTTAAGTATATGCAAAGAAATGTTGAATTTAAGTTGAGCTTCTCTCCAGAAAGCGTGTTTACTGGCCCCCAAACAGAAAAGACTTAAAGACTTCACACTTTCTGGTTTTTGTGCCAGATTTTACACGTGAAGTCCAAGACAAACAATAAACCTGTGTATTTTAAATGTAATATATGAAGAAAAGTTCATAAATTACAGCTTGTTTGCTTATACACACAGTTCAGTCACTTGTATGCGTGTGACATAACACGGCAACAAATAAATCATACTTCGCAGTCAAATACTGCACTTGTTCATCCATTTCACTCAAATCTGAAATCTAGAGCAACTAATTAATACTCAGATTTTGGGTACAAAAAAATTACATTTAACTTATTAAAACGTGACGCTTCATCACAGATTAAAGCAAAAGCGGTTCATAGTTGCGGTGTCAAAATCACAAATAGAGGCGAAAACTGTTCAAGTATAAAAACAGAACAGGATATAAAGTGTTTAAATGTAGCTGTGATGCTCAAACACGAATCATAAATGCTATCAAAAGTTGTGCTACAACAATTTGCATAGTACATTTCATGAAAAGGAACTCAAGTGTGCTTTACATTAAAAGATAAAGTATAGATGAAACAATTTTATTTATTATTTATATCATTGATGACGTACTTAGTATATTAATTAATTCTAACTAATTATAACTCATTGTCAGGATTTGTTCTCTTTGTGTGTAATCATAAAACATTAAAGGGGAACTTCGTTTTTTTTTTCAACCTGGGGTCTGTTTTCATATGTCATTTCATATGTGAGCGATGGAGAAATGAATTTTCGACATAGCTCCAGTATTTAGCCAGGCAGGCAGCTTAGCAGCTCAGCTAGCAGCTCAGCTAGCGAAAAGTATGGGGCAACTTGCCCCCCCGCGTCAAAGTCTGCCCTAACGTGCTTTTTTCCCCTCACTGAGCGGCTTGGATAGTCTCAACGAGTGTCCCACAACATATTAGAGATGAGAAGTGAACGAAAACCTCCACATAGAAAGCAAATCTTGTTCCGAAATCGCGCGATAGCTCGCACCAAAACACCGGTTTTAGCGCGAGCTATCGCGCGATTTCGGAACAAGATTTGCTTTCTATCGTCCTGAGATTTGGATACAGACCACAACAAAGAGCGATCGCCAAGTAATGTGGAGGTTTTTGTTCACTTCTCATCTCTAGTATGTTGTGGGACACTCGTTGAGACTATCTGAGCCGGTCAGTGTGGGGAAAAAAGCATGTTAGGGCAGACTTTTTGACGCCGGGGGGCAAGTTGCCCCATACTTTTCACTAGCTGAGCTGCTAGCTGAGCTGCTAAGCTGACTGCCTGTCTAAATACTGGAGCTATGTCGAAAATTAATTTCTCCATCACTCACATGTATGAAATGACATATGAAAACAGACCCCAGGTTGAAATAAAACCAAAGTTCCCCTTTAAATGCGACTACAGGTTACAATTTGCGTCATTAGCTGCTTGTACACTTATTATTTAACATCGCACCATTTATTAGGTGCATTTCTACAGCTTCTATACACATGATTTAAGCTCCTCATCAAACACTCCTTTCTTGATTCAGACAGTTAGCAGTTATTAAATCATGCAGCAAAAATCAGAGACATTTGTTCAAGTTTAGTGTGTTAATGATCTTAGATAAAGTTAGTAAGAAGCAAAGTAAAACAGGCACAGAAGCAAAAGAGAGGTTAGTTTTGAGTCACACCTTCGGTTTATTTTCAGCATCATTTCAGAGACACCGGGAGGAAAACAAAGGTAGCAGTTAGTGTTAATATGCACAGATATTCAGAGACACACGTTCTCTTACAATATTCAAAGAAATCTTACAGATAACAGTCAGAGACGAAAAGAATACAAGAAAGTTAAAAATGGCATCATGTTAGAAGAAAGAAGTGTTAATAGTTTTTAGTTTATATACACAACAGTCACTGTAGACACACTGAGCTGTACAACATGTAATCCTTCTATGGCATAACGCAAATGATTGTTCAGTTTATTTATCGCGCAAAAAAAAAAAGTAAAGTATTTGTGTGGCTTCCACAGTTGCCACGTGTTGTACTGCACAAAGTAAGAAAAGGCTGCGTTAAGAGGGACGGAGTGTTTTCAAAGTGCTTTGAATCCATCACTGACGAGGAGGAAGGAGAGAAACGAGTGAGCTGCTCCTTCTGGGTCTGAATCCTAAAGTATGATCTGTTTTCCTGTCACATATTAAACATAAAAAAACAGGAAGCAGATCTATTGTTATGCTTCTGGTTTAAAATAGAGAGCGTTTTTGTTGTTGATTTAAAACAAAAAAGAAAAAGATAATAGGCCAGTTTCCTGTATTTGTTGGTTCAAAGTGTAAAATGAAGAATGGGTCAATTTTATTATTTTTTAACTGTTGATTTTAATGGAAAAATTGGCCTTTTCTGATTTATTATTTTGTGCTGGGTAAAACTTTTTTTAAAAATTAAAAATGGGGTTGTTTTCTATTGTCTTTGTTTTGTTTTTGGTATTTGACAGAAAATTCCCGTCTGTCAGTGTCACGTTCTTTTAAAAACATTTCATCCGCCAAACACAATTTGAGGACTGTACAAAAATTATTTGGAGCGATTAAAAAAAGGGGTTTTCCATTTTGCTGAAAGGTGTGACAGATCAATTCATGAATTCAGTTCAAATGGGGAAATTTGAAAATGCTCAAGCATAATGAAGTTGTTGAAAATAATAACATTTTCCAGAGACATTATTAAAAAAAAATCACTAAAACTACAATAGATTAACTTACAATCCAAAAACAATGAACTTCAATAGCACTGACTGGTCCTGAAAATGTCACAAATCTGAATAAAAATCACCAATTATAAAACTGAGAATACCCCAAGCAGTCAGGTGTTCACTTTTCTTGTGAACACGGTAAACATGGCCTCATTTCAAGGCATGAATCCACATATTCTAACATGAAAATGTTATTGCAGTACTTCCTATGGTCAGTATCATATTGGAAATCACGAGTCCTCCTCCCATCTGTGCAATTTGAGCGTATAAGAGTATTGTTCTGGTGACATATTATAACAGCTAATAACCCCGGGGAAAATCTCTCTGCTTCAATTCTTTTAATACAGCCCCCTATAGTCAAAAAAGATCTTCATGTTCTACTATGAAAGCAAAATGTAAAAACGCTTGCTGGCTCTCTGCTGGTTTTCTTTGGTTTGAACTAAACCCCAACAGTCCGCAGTATCTCTGAAAGACAATCTTTGGGAAAATCATCAATATTTTCCAGCTGGTGAATTCTGCCTCAGCTAATGCAACATTGTGGTCAGCCTATTCTGAATCACTGCCGTTTACTGTGAGCTACCAGGAGGGCAAACAAGTGGTCGTCTAGACTAGGTGATTAAATACAGCTACATACTGCTGCGTTCACTGTCCTCATCATCCTGTCAGTGGAAGACAGAGGGAAAAAGGGCGCTCAGTGCTTTGCATCTACTAATATCTGTCATGAAAGTCATTCCATGCACCGTCGTCATGATCGGGCAGTATATAATGAGGATATTAACATTATTCAACAATACTAAAGGTCAAAGAGCCACATACACCGGGTACAGAAGGTAACAACAGGCTGCAGAGGACCAGGGCAACAGCCACCCATGCATCAAAAACAAAGAACAAATCTAATATAGGTCTAGTCGTGATACACCAGAATATCATAAACAAACATTTTGACATACAAATATTGTATATACAGTAATACATGTTAGCTTAGCGTGATTTAGCAAAAAACGTCCATCTTCCAGTGCAGTTTGTTTTTGCGGAAAAACTTCACCAACGAGTGATTCAATACTGTGCAGCCGCGTAGAGTTTCTCATAAAGAGAAGATAATGCTGTTGCTGTACGTGTGCGTGAGTGCTCAGGAAAATAAAATCTAACAAAATATATCCAGCTTAAAAAAATACCATCTGCATCGTCAAACATAATAGAAAAAATACTGATTATCTGGAGTGACATAATCATTGCACTATTGCTCTGGGGGTTTTTGTCATGAATAAAAAGGAACAAAACAAACAAACCGGAAGCCAAATCACTGCTGGTAAGACAAAGTGCATCATTTCGCTTTTAGTTAAAAGCTTCGCTCGATCAATCTATCGATCAATACAGAGAAACGATTCTGAGATCATTTGCTGTCTGCTAGCGTCACAGTTTCCCCTCATAACAGTCACAATATTTAAATAAAGAGCTCCTTCCCCATTTGATCACAAGCGCATGTTGGAGAGATCCTCAGGTTGATTAAAAATCACGGATTTATCTGCACGATCAGTTCACATTACTATTATTATTATTATTACGGGGCTACAGAGTTGTGAAGTGAGAGCTTCACTGGTTCTGCAAGCATTTTTCCTCTTTCTGTCATTTCAGATTTGTCTTTTAAAATACTCTCAGTGAATATTTCCATCTAATTTCACCTTGGTGTATTCCTATAAATGCAGTATCTGCTGCTCTTTGACTCACGCTAACGTTGCACTCACTTGAGCAAAAACTTCCCCGAGGCTTTCTAAAAAACTGGAGTCTGACTGAAGATAGCCTCTCTTAGTAAGATGTAGCCAGACCACTTACTGTCATTCTGCTATTAAGGAAAATAAAATACTCTGGCTTGTTTTTAGTTCTTTAAACCAATCAGTTGAAGTATGCAGATTCAGTGTTCCCTTTAAATAGCACTGCAATAAAATGGATAATTCACTTGGCTCTGCTGCCTTACTGCACGATCCAAATCCTCTGCAAACCTTAACATTTCACTGAGCTAAGCTGCCTGCTCTCAAGTTGTCATCGTTGTTTCCTGCAGCAAAGAAAACTGTCACAAGAACAACGCTGCATGAACTGAGCCGCCAACGTTAGCTTGAGTTACAGTAGTTACCGTATTTAATGTTCGTATGAATCATGGCCACATTTGTCTGATCTTAGTAGCAGTGGATTCTTCTGAGCTTCCCTTGGGTGATTAGATTAGATGATTAAAAATTCTGAGGTGGAACATTTTTCTGGACAGCTGTAGGGAGTTTCGAAGCTCTACAACAGAAAAAGGTTGGCAAAGTTAGCATGGCCCACAGAGCACATGAGAGAGAATTTTACCACTTTAAAATAAACTGGAATTGTCTGTAAACATAACAGATAATAAAACAACCCTAAAGGTTTATGTTTTATTCGTCAGCTTTGAAGAGAAGCCATGTTAGGATCGTCATTCTGGCATAAGCGGACAGCTCTAGATGCACCCATGAGCCTCTGATGCTGTTGATCAGTGTGGAAAAGTCAGCTGGAAGTTATTAATTACTGAAAAAATGTGAGCTTTACTTCAGGAAGCCAGAAAGTCTGCTCCCACTTAACACAACTCAGTCGAACGGTGAAATGAAATCTACGACTCTTAAAATAAAAGCAGCTGTTGCAGGTCTGTGGTTCAGAGCACCTCGTACTCTCTGAAACCTCCAAACCAAGACGGTTCCTGAAAACTGTGCGGTTGACTTCATTGGTGGTCCTCTCATAGCCTGATAAGCTTAAAAAGTGACTAATCCTTCCTTGGCAGTGATTTCTCTGCTGATCAGCACCTCACTAAAAGCGTCCACAATGACTTAATTTTTTTTTTTGGCAAATCTGACATCATTAAAGGAAATGAGCACTGAGTTGTTGTTAGATCCTGAGAGAGGAGCTGTCTGCTGGCAGGTGTCTGGTCTGAGGTGGACAGACTGTGCAGGGAAGAGGAACACTAGCAATATTCTGACGTAGAGAAGAAGATAAACTGGTGGTGAAAAGTCTCTCGGACGAGCTCGAAGCGTAAGAGCCTCATCGCATGTCTACTGGCACCCCCTGACTGGACTCGGTTAGCAGTCGGCTATAGTGAGGCAGATAAACTCCTGTATGCATTTCTTATACTGCTGCTCAGTGGGGCTGCTGGCTGGGTATTGACCTGGCTGTCCGAAGGGTCCCTCCGACTCCCGCATCTCCTCGTTCATCCGGGCCAGACGCAGCCTGAAGGGAAGACGGAGATGCAAGGAGAGGAGGAGCAGAGCGTTAAAAATTCATCAAAAACCCGAGAAAACTTGCTTGAATCTACATTATGTGTGTAAGACGACATACAGCGTGACTATGTCTGCATTGGCCTGCTGCACAGCTATACTCAGAGGGTCCTGACCGTCCTCATCACCGTCGTTCTGTGTCGCTCCACGTTTGAGGAATAAACACACCTGCCTGGAAATACAAAAGAAATGAGATCAATGCACAGCTAATAAGAATCTCTCTGAAACATTACAACCATGGAGCGTCTCTGTACTCATGCAGGAACATATCCAAACTGTTCTAAATCTGTTTCATCGTCTTCTTTTTGCTCAAGAAAGTTCTTCAGGTCTATAAGGAAGTGCGCACACAGCCCACCCTTCTAAATTTGCTACATAAGCTGCCCCCTTCTGGTGCATTCATGGTCGAGATTCACTCACAAAAATGCCATTTTACGCCACAGAGTGTCAAGTTCTGCTCTTGGAAATTGGCAGAAAGTTAATCATTTCGTTTAATTTTATTCATTGTGTACTTGAAAACCCTTCAAATTAAGCCCCAACAGTTCTTAAACCTGTAAAAACTGATTAAAAGTGTTAAGAAATCGTTAATTATTTACGCATTCGTTTGGAGTTGTGCTTCTGGCCACATGATAAATGGAAGTCCAATCAATATTTTCTCTCTGCTAGCTCTGTTTTTGGTTTTGAACGACTCCTGAGGGAACTATCAGGCTCTTTAGCTGCTCAATATTTCATTGTGTCAGTCTGCTCTGTGGTGCTGAGCTAATCTCTCACCAGATGTCATTTACGCCGCGCATTTCACGCGACGTGACCTATTCCTCTGCTACCTGTGTGTTCCCGTTACCAAAATCCTCTTTGCTACTGGAAACAACATCCACTAAAAATAGAAAGTTTTGAAAAAGATTTGGATAATGCATTAAAGCAGCCTTGCTTGGTTCTATTGGTGAATTAGAGATTTGATGGGTGAACAGCTAAAAATGAGCAAATCCCTGTAAAACAGGGGGAGTTTGGAGTGATTGTTCTGTTGAGGTTCATCTCTCTGTTTTCAAGACTGTTTTAATTGGTGCGAAAATATCAATTATACCCACTTGATGTTCAACAACAGTTTTAGAGACGATGCAAACTTGTGCAACAAGCCGGAGCCTCTAATGAAGAGGAAAATCAATTGTCTTAAATCACTCATGCAGCAGGAGAGTAAACAGCTCCTCTGAGCATCATGACTCACCCTGTGTGTCCCAGATATGTGGCATGATGCAGGGGCCCCCTCCCTCTCGCGTCTCTTTGGTTGACGTCAGCAGCGTTCTGCAGCAGAAACTCACAGGCGATCAATGATCCCTAAAACAAAGTCACCAGTTAGCTTCACGCCGACCACAAAATATTGGTAGAAATTCAGAGAGTCTGATGAACTGATATTCAAACACCCCCATCTGCTGCCATTCTTGCTTAGTTTGGTGTCTTTTTAGGGGACTTTTGCTTACATAGTTAATAATCTTATTGTGTTAAAGCAAAACTGGGCCTCCAGAGACAACATTAAATGCAGATCGTATATTTGTAAAACTATAAATATAAAATAATTTCTAGACAATGACAATTGTTTTCATAATAAAGTAAAATACTGTTCTGTGGGTTGTTCTTGTGGCTTTGTGTTTGGTCGTCTCATTTGTGTGGCCCATTTCTTTTGCGCTTTGAAATTTTTTTGTCAAATGTTTTGTCTCTTTTTTGTTTTGTTTCGTGTCATTTGTCTCATTTGTTGTCATGTTGTTTCTTGTTTTTGTCATTTTGTGTCTCATTTTTGTAATAATTTGTCTTGTTTTTTTGAGAATGTTCAATTGTGAATGTTTTGTTTCTTTGTGATCTGGAAGTTGTAAAGTGCAAACGCTCAACTGAGGCATAATGTCGTTGAAATTGAATTTACTTTTCTTAAGAAAAGGTTGTTCATGATGTTTTGTTGAAAGACGATTCCTTAAATGTGAACATTTTCAGAATGTACTTTTTTGCCCTCAAACAAAGGAAACATTTGGAGTTGTGGTTATTTATCTGTCATTCTGCTCTGGTCCGGCCCAATTTCAGATCAAATTGGGCTGAATGCGGCCCCTGATCTAGAATGAGTTTGACACCCCTGTGTTAAAGTATTTCAGTTTGTGACTTTAATATGTATCCCAATCATATTCAGAATCTGATATTTAATATAAGAAACCTAATTAATAATAATATTTAGTTTTTTTAATCCAGGTTTTTTTACATGCAGGTGCACGCTTTCTATCACGCTTTCACACTTCAACAATTTACTGCCATGTATAATTTTTTACACGATTTTTTACTTCATATGGATTCTTTTTATGAGCACAGTAAACACAATCTCATCTGAAGGCAACAAAACTCCAAGCAACACACACTTGACCCCTGACTACATGGTCAACTATATTTAATCCCACTTGATAAAGTTCTTCAGACAATACATAGGTCAAGAAGTTCTCCTCATAGCAGAGCTTCATGTGTAAAATTGGTGGAAACACTGAGATATGATACTTTAGGTCTGAGAAGTTTGCAGACCTGTTCACTCGACTGACTCACCCCGATCACAGCCTGTATGAGAGGCGTCTTTCCTTCGTCCTCGTCGTTGACTGAGTTGACATCAGCCCCGTGAGCCAACGCTTCAGCCATGACCGGCAGGTTGCGAGCTTTTGAGGCTTTGTAGAGCAGCGCTCCAGGATGAAGGTCCCTCATGTCCTCTGGGTCTGACGTCTCTGGCTCGGCCTCCAGCTCTGCTTCACCACTCGAGTCCTCTGACACCTCACACTCTGAGGACAGCAAAACCAGACAAAGTGCTCATGCAACAGCAACGCACGATTAAAAAAAAACATAAAGTCTGCTGCTGTAGTTGCCGTTGAACATTCCTCCACTGGACTCACCCTCCTCTGTGACGCTGTCCACCACTGAGCCAAACACCAGGATGTCTGTGCTGCCATCTGTGCTGCCTCCCAACCCGCTGTCACTGCTCAGGCCTGCCGGACCGAGAGACGCCACAACATGGACACATTAGTCACCGCTGTCTTTTTCAGGCTGAACAGTATTAGCCAATGGCAGAGGCAAGATCCAACTATCCTAACCCAAAGTTTTAATAAGAATAGGGGTCTATAGTTAAGAGTGTAAATTGTTGAACCAGTGAGTCGCTTACTTCGAGGTCCAGATCCGGTATCAAAGTAGGAGAAGAGAGAGTCCAGCTCATCGGGACAAAACAGAGATTCTCGTCTGAACTTTGCTGCTGCTGTGAGACAAACACAGATGAACGATACACATTAGGAAAGCAGAGGAAGAGAATTTGTTGGAGCATTATATTCTTCTTACCATCTGTGGCTCTTTTTTGTAAAGTAACATCACTTTACTGTATACATTTAAGTTCTTAAGAACCCCCCCCCCCCCCCCCCAATGGCTCATATCATCATTTTGTTGTAGCTATTAGAAGGACTGGACGATACGCTGAATAATCTATTATTAATCAGGAAAAAGTGCCATTTCTTGCCATTTGCCAAAGTGCCATTTCACCACTTTAGGTGGGAAAAGGAGTTCCATTATAAAGGTATGATACGCTGTTTAGTGCATGTGCCGATTGTGATCCAGAGAGAGAACATACTTTGCAGTTTCATAATCTTATCTTTAGCACTTTACATCTATTGCATTTAAATGAAACTATCAAACAGTCAACAGTATTATTATTGTATTGATCCAGTATGTAGCATTAATTCTTTTTTATCACCTCGGACTAGATATGAGCGGGCTTTTTGTTTAATAAATCTACCATTTAAATGAATTAGCTGTTAGCAGTATGTTTTTGCAGTGAACCTCTGGCTTTAAGATAAGAAACTTTAATTTGCTTGGGCACTAGCGAAATTTTTATGTATGCTGATATGATAACAAACCAAATAAACAAAAAAAGGCAAATTTTAAAACCACATTTAAATAAAATCATATATGAAAGGACTCTTGATTGAACCATATATATAAATCCAACATTTATACAAATGTAAGTGAACCATATCGCAGAATAAAAAAGATCCAGGGATAAATCTTGCAGATCAAATGTGTAGTCTAGTCAAATCCAGAGTTCAGATTGAGTTACTGTTTGCTTTTCCTAGACTGTGACAGGTGTTCTTTTTTTCCAGTCACATTCTTTGCCATTTCAAACAAGGTGTTTATCGAGTACAAAAAGCAAACACTGGATTACTTTCATACTGAAAAAAATGTAACTAGGCGATGAGGAATGTTTTTTTTCTACGATTTCCAGATTTCATTTGCAATTAAAATTGATCTTTTAAGTCTTTGAGAAACGAAAAATGTGTGCACAACATCTGCAAGTTCCAGAATGACTACAACAACAGGCCTCTAAGGGTTTTAAAGAGTCTTAACTGCCTCCATGTGCCACAGACACTGCTGCCAATCCGACTGCTGACTGCGTTTATCAGATGGCATGCACCTGTCTGTTTGACGTTATACTGAATCTTTGACTCACTTCTCTCCATCTGCACACCTTTCAACCAGCCAAGTCTGAAAACATCTGATACACTGTATAACATGATGGAACAATCATTTACATTTTTGGCTCATGCAGAGGATTGTGGTAACCAGTGATAAGTTTTGCTAAAAAGTCTGCTGACTGAATAAATATTTCAGGACAACTGGTTTCTTACAGCTTTGATCTGATTCAATGTAAACAAATCACATCAACCGAGATGAGCTGACGTACCTGAGGAGAGGGTGGAAGGGGAGGTGCTGCCCGGCTCCTGTCGGTATCTCCGCCGTGTTTTCGGTACCGTGGTGGCGCTGTTGTGCCTCCGACACTTCTTCACGCTCCACCGACGCTCCGACTTCCTCTCCCCATTGATGAGTATCTCTGTGGAGCCCAGCTTCTTCAGGAATTTCTTCTCCACATACTTCGCCTTAATCCAAGCCTCTTTTTCTTGCCTGCAAAGCACCACGTGTGACAAACTTTAGCACCTCAAAAGCAAGATTTATATATATTCTGGCTAGCTGTGTTTTATGTCTTTCTACCTTGAACTGGAGGGTAGTGGCTTCTTCAGACCTTGTTCTTGATATGAGCCTTCATAGATGTGGTTGATGACACTATTTCCAAGCTCACACATTAACTACACAGAGAGAAGCGTGAAAGATATGTCAACAGTTTGACATTTTGCGCAATATGAAGAGAAGATCAAGACCTCACTCACATATTCACATGTGGAGTGCCTGAGGACTGACCACCTGACCACCTGTCACAACTTAGTTTTGCTTAGCACAGGGACTGGAGAAACTGGGAAGCAGTTAGCCTGGCTCTGTTCAAGTGCACAAACATCTGCCAACATCTTTAAAGCTCATTAATTGACACTTTATATGTTGTTTCTTTAATCCATAGGTTGTGGTTTTCATTCAAGAACTGCTAACATCAGATAACATCACCGACACAGACATAGCATTATTTCATTTAAGATGCTTCTTAGTGCTTCCTGTCAAGTCGCTAAATCTATTGGAAATTAGATAACTGAAGAAGTGCAGGAACCTGAATAAGATTTGGCATTAAACCAGTTATTAATTCATGTGTGATTTTTGGATTATTTGTGAATACAAAAAAAAAGTGAAATTTTGAGTCGTTCCAATTTAATTTGTCGTGGAACAACAGGTTGTCATTGAATACTTCCTTGTCGGAGTATTTGGAAACAAAAAGAAAACTGATGAGTGTCATAAATTTCCTGGCATCTCCAACGATTTGCGGGCAATTAGTCCTAGTAAAGAAAAAGTGCTATATAAAACCCTGTGTAAAATCACAGCTTCTTTTGAGTGTACGTTTCTTCATTTGTAAGGATTAAACAAACACGGTGCACATATTTCATATGTTTTAAAGATTTCGATAAGTTCATTTGTTACCCTTGAAAAGAGTTAGGCTAGTAGTAGTTTCCTCATTTTCAGTCTTAATGCTAAGCTAAGCTAACTAGCTGGTGACTACGCCTTTGTATTTAACACACAGATATAAGGGTGGTATCGTACCTTTAGTAATTCTGGTTCCCACGAGTCCAGCGTTAGTGAGCGCACTTTTGAACAATGAACTCCAAGACTCCTGCAGCAACAACACAAAGAGAACAAGCATATTTTGAGTCCAAATATGCTTTTGATGTTCTGTGGAGAAACAATTTTGCAGTGAAAGCGGAAGGATTACTTTCTTATGAGTGTAAAGCAGCAGATGGTGGTCAACTCAACTAAAATACTCTTCTAATATGAGAGGAGGAAGTTTAACAAATGAATAATACACTATGGCGTTGTGCATTGACCTGGTTTGAATAGCCGCAAGTTTTATCCCGGGCTCCTAATGTCATGCAAATCACTGTCTGGTATCCAGGCAACAGTTGCACGTTAGAAAGAAACTGCATTGTAGGAAGAGGCCACGACTGATCTAACTGTGAGAAGACGAGTCCACAGAGGGAACATGAATATTCAACAGGTGGGAACACACACGGGGACGAGTTTCATCGTTACATAAGCAATGATAAATGCAACTTGAAAATAAACACGCAACTCCTGAGGGACAGTTTTCCCAGCGGGCCCTTGAAAACTAACCTCAGTGACGTAATTCTTAAGCTGTGTGTGTGGCAGAACGTGCTCGCTTCCTTTAGCAGTGCAAAGAAAGGCCAAAGGAGCAGACAGTTGGCAGCTTTTACAGTCTGCAGAGCCAGCACAGCACAGAACAAGTAATCAGGTCTTTCACTGACTGCTACTCAAAAATCCCTCTTACTTGGACATTGAAGCCTCACTGTGCATCACTTTGCATGCATATGCTCTGTAAAGTCATTTGTTCTAAATACAAACTGTGTCCTTTTACTACCATTTTACCTGCTGTATTGTAGTTTATCTACTGGGAAGACATTGCAGTACAACTTACACAACTGTGCTGTGCATCCTTAAGTTCTCCACATTTGTGTCTAAACTTTTAAAAGAAGAAAAAGCAGTCAGAGAGCGCAGTACTCCGCCTACGCTGCTCAGTCGTTGTATGATTTCCGATGGATAAGTTATGATAAATTGGCAGCGGTGGATTTGTAGTAGGATTGTAATAATGTGATCGTCAGCAGGCAGCTGACGTAGTGTTCACTTGTTGTCATAGTTACAGTGACACTGTGCTGTTATCTCGCAATGATACAGACATCTTTAACAAATCTGTGGATCCAGAGTATAAGCTGCATCACTGCCAAAGTCTAATCACTTGGTCCTTGTGTCATTTCTGACTGTCCCTGAAAATTTCATCCAAATCTGTTATTCTGTTTTTGAGTAATGTTGCGCACAGACTAACAGACAGAAGGACAAACATATGCCGATCGTCACATAACTCTGCTGTGTTCCTTGGCAGGGTTATAAAAAATATTCATGCTTTCATTCGCTCTGGATTTTTCAGTGAGGCAGGAGTACATGTAATGTCTGTTTTTTTGTTGGTTTAGATAAAAACTATTTTATATGTCCTTAAACATATCGGGAAGGGAGTACTGAATCCAAAGTAAGAAACTATTCCATTACAAATAAAAGTCCTGCATTCAAAATTTAGCTTTAAAGAGTACTCCACATAATTATTACTGCACTCTTACAAGACTGTCAGACTTACAGTGGATTAAAAAAATCTAAATGGATTCAAGAAAACCAGAAATGTTATGTCACATATTCTCACTTGTCAAAACCTGGAGCCTACACTACCCACAATTCAACCTGGCTCGTCGATTCTCTTGGGATGATCGTTTTTATTAGTGTAAAAGATGCAGATGTTGTTCTGGACTTCTCTACCTGTGAATGCCGGAGCACTCGATACACAGCAGGATACCCAGGTTGATGGAGGCCCAGCGGGGGTCGGCCTGACCACAGTCGCAGCACTGCTCGTTTCCCGGCAGACACTGGATGCGCTGCAGGATGGTCTCTCCTCGGGCGCTGCGCTCCCGCGGCTCACTGGCTGAATCAATACTGCTGGTGGATGGAGAGGCTGTTCTGTCCAGATGCTAAAAATAAACACAAAAACATCCGTTAGGGTTGTGGGCACTCAGTATGTTTGTGTGTTAATGCTTAATAACAGTGTTTAGTAAAGCCTCTATTTAACTTATAATTATACAGAGCTGAGAGAAACATTGACGTCATTTATTGAAGTCAAAGTAGCAAGACAACTTGAAAAAAACTAATGCCGAAAGTAAAGTATTGTCTGTTATTAATCACAGTCAAATTATAGAGATTTCTGTTGGCATTAATTGCCCTTTTTTTCTTTTTCTTTAACCTGTACGTTAAACAAATAATTAGGGTTCATTAGGGAGCTTTAGACATACTACTAGGCACATTTGTTACCACTGGATGATTGTGACCTACCTCAATGTAGTAGGTGTCTGGGCTCTCTCTGTAGGCTGAAGCAATGCTAGCTTGAACCGCCTGAATCCATGCTTGTCTGAGCTTCTCAGACTCAGCCTGAAGCATGCAGCTCCTGAAAGACAGAACATCACAATAGTATTCCCAAGTCTTCAAGTACAGTCCTGACAAATCTGCAATGTAGAGCTATAATTTCATAATGCAGAGATAAAAAAATAATAAAATAAAACGAGACTAATAAGGGAACGTGCAAGCTACTGTACTTAGGCACGGTCACATTTTGAGCTAAATGCTACTGTCAACATGCTAGCATGCTAAAATTTACTAAGTATGTTTACCATGTTCACTATCTCAGGTTAGCATTAAACTGTGCTAAATGGAATCTAAGTATTAGTAAGGCTGAGTATTACAACTGATGTTTAAGTAAGATTAAAATGAAATAACTCAATTTTACAGCTTGTGATCTTGCTAACATGCATTGTATAGCTTTAATTAATTAATTATTACACAGATAAAAAGATTAAAGTAAAACAAATGTAATATGAGTGTGTAGCCATGTTAGCAGCTCTGTAAAATTGTCAACACTAATGAGTTCCTGCTAATATGCTAACTCTGCCGACGCTAACATGCTAATGTTGTTTGTTTACCTTTTTCACTACCACAAATAAAAATGTTAATATTTGCTAAACAGTGTTAAGCTGATAGAAAAGCCGACTTAACAGGAAAAGAAACTAGTCAGATTATGCATTTCTGTATCTTAATACATGATAACATACCTTTTTAAAATAAGATTTAAATAAGATGGCTCATTTCACAGGTATGCATGCCAACATGTATCACAAATTGGTGCCTGTTAGCATGCTGCCATTTGATAATTAGCACTAAACAGAAAGTAAAACTACAGTTGTACTGCCATTTACTCTTATAGATTAACTTTAATTGGTATTATGGTGATTTCCTAAAGGCCAAGTAAACAGATTATAGAGGTACACAGTCTACCTGTCATGCTAGCAGCTCTGTGAGGCTCAGACACAGCAGTGGTTTTGAGGTAAATGCCATCATCAGTATACTGGCCTGTTCATAATGACAATGCTAACATGCTGATATTCAGTACATATGTTGACGTTACCATCTTACTTTAGCATGTTAGTCTACTTAGTTTTTCAGTAAACTTTCAGTTTAGGGTCAGTCTCTGTCAATTCAGATAGGAGTGATGCTGCACCATCTCAGATTTTGTTTAGTTTACTTATGTGTGACTTTTTTCCCCATGTTTTTTATTGTAATTTCACTCGCAATCCTTCAACACTTGGGCCCCAATAACACAGTGCCATTCTCAATGGCCAATAGGTAAAAAAAAAAAAAAAATTCCTCTGCTAGAACAATTCCCGGGTCTGTAAACTCAACAAAGTCTGTGAGCTTCATTGTGTGGAGACCATGACTGTGTGTTACACATTTCGTGGCAATCAAATATCTAGTCAAAAGATATTAATTTGAGACAAAAGTAGACCGGATGAACCAACCAACTAATGCTGCCATCACTGGAGCAGCGCTGCTACAATAGATATGATGTTGACAGTGAGATTGTGCCTTACTTGGAGGGGGAGACGACCTCAAAGCAGAACCTCCTCTCGATGTCCTCACACGGTTTTACAGAGCACAGTCGGAGGTCCTCCACCACCACCGTCAGAGAATCCTGCTAACACAACCCAACCTCTCATTCCTATGCTTATCATCAGTCCCAATACAGTATACAGGTAGAAAACAGCTGTTCCTCTCTGATAACATATTTTTCCTGGCAGTTGACAGGCTCAGGGTACCTTTCCATTACATTATTTACACACATGGATGTCAGGCAGAAAAAGCCACCCTGTTGACTGCAGATTGAGTACTCAGTGATGAGCAGAGATCTCTTGACTCACAAACATGCAGTCAGTGAGCAATGATGGATTTCAGAGAAGCTCACGTTCAAAAACATCACAGCTACACTTAACCTCTCGGAGCTCACTATGCCCCGGGAAGAAAGCTGATAGCTCAGAGATATATGGACTTGCCTTGAGCTTCTTCTGATAGACCAGCTGACTGTTTTGTATGGAGAACCACCGTCTAGAGAGAGGAGATGAATAAAACATATTTTAGATGGATATCCTACAAAATGTTAGGTTAGCGTGCAAAGACGAACCCCGGTGAGATACCAGTGACCAAGAAGATTGCTTCACATCACACATCACAGCCTTACTAACCTGCTGCATTTTTACACCTTACTGCATTGCACTGTGAGAAGGAGTTTTTTTCCACACGCAAGTGATCCAAGCTACGGTAACTAACTTGCTGTTTTATGAAGATAATCTAAGCTTGGACAAAATAGAGGACCATGAGATACAGGTGGAAGCTCTAATGTCAGTTAGCAAACCTTTCAGCTTAGATTACCGCCATCAAATTGTTCCAAAAGACAAATTTGTTTTTTTAGCATTTTCATCTCAGTTTGAACATGTCTGCTTTGTTTGCGCATATTACCCACATACATATCTAATGCTACATGCTTTAATATACAGGATGTAATTATCACAATTACAGTTATGCATGTTATACTTGGTTTGGTTTTATTTTAGATAAGATATACTTTATCAGTCCTGAAGGAAACTGCTATGCAAGATATTGTACAGAAAAATTACATAAGAGAGTAAATGCGGCGTGTAATAGAAACGCAGTGAGATGTGAGTATGAGTGAGTATTTTACTGGATGTTATCGTAATTTTTTTTTTTTTTAGTAATGTCTGGCACAAGAATTTCCTTCAGGATTTATAAAGTTGTATCTTAAACACTTGGTAACAAGGTATACAATGTTTTATCTTCAATAACCTTGGCATAACATACTAATGTGATATATTTCAGTATTTATACAGAGATTTCCCTCATGCTGGTTACCTGTTCCAGGTCTTGAAGGCATTGCTGGCCCTCTTGAACAGGTAGCCCTCCATCACCACACCATTAGGAGCATCCACGTTGAACTCCACCTTAGAGTCGTCATATGAAAAGTCCTGAAGGAGAAGAGAAAGAGCAGCAACATGAATTCAAGCCATCTTAGATGGAGATCAGAGGGCTGCTGATTGCTGTTGTTCTAACCTTTTGATGACCAAACAGGAAACTAAACCGTCTTCGGCAGTGAAGCGCCGCATGAGAGATATTCCTGGAATACCAGTGCTCTTTACTGTACAAGTAGTCCATATAGGACTCATCATAATTTGTGCGATCATGTGGAAATGGTCACGTGTGTGTGTGTGTCCATGTATGCATAGGAGTTGCATGCCATCTTCCTGTGTGGCACACTGGGGCGTTTCATAAGACAACAGATGCGAGAGTGACGCAGATTATTACATAATCAGCGTGATTCGTATGAAATTAGCCTCCAACCTCTTCATGACTAACAGCCGAGCACTTTAGTGCCAGCCAACAGAAAGTGGTACGCAGGTATTTAGAGCTCAGGGAAAAGTTATGGTCCTGAACCCTAAACTGGAGAATTCCAGAGAGCACAAATGCATTATCTAGTGTTTTAACAACCTACATTTTAGAAGTAATGTAATATACAGTAGGACAGAAGATTAACTTATCCATAATTGAATTTCAAACTTTGCAAGCATGTAGCCTTCGGAGAAACACCAGAACCAGTCTTCCCTCCGGAGCGAGTTCAGGCTGTTTCTTGTTAACATGCAGAGAATATGTGAACGTCTCTGCTGGAGTGACCCATATAAAAACAACCTGTACCTACTCTGCTGTTTCATAACATGTCCTTACAGCAGCTCCCAACACACCATTAACTTCTTACTGCTTGTCTGAATAATAGAACGACCTACTGCGCTGCACACATCAGTGGTAAAACTTGTATGCATTTAAAAATAGGCTGGATTCCTGCACACAGGCACCAAAATCCTAATGTGAGACGACACATTTTTTATACTAAAGCCACAGTCTGTCGCAAATTAAATCACAGCCAAAACCTACAGAAAATACCACATCAATAACTGATTTTAAAATAAGAGAAAAACACCAGTGAGAAACAAAACTGCAACCGAGAGGACAATAAGTTAAACTGGCATTAAAAATAAAAGTTGAGAAAAGTAAAATCAGCAATTCAAACTCCTTCAAGTAAAACAAATCATAGATATACTAATGAAGACAAATCATCTGAGTCTGTGCTGAGAGAAAGTAAGAGTAGATAATCAGACAGACAGAGATGAAGAGAGTAAGTGACAGGATCATACAGAGTAGAAAGTCTTTAACAGAACACTCGCTTTAAAGCTAAACCTAGAGACAAAGTCAGACATGGTCACTGCTAAAATGAAGCTCAAAAGTATCTTAAAAAACCTAAAATCCACCCACCAAACTGTGGTCCCAGTTGCAAAAGATCTTCATTTTCAAACGCTTCGTGCGTTCCAGCAACATTAAAAATTACAAAGAAAGCAAAAAACTTGAAAGCCGGACCTCCCAGAGTAAAAGTCTGTCTTCATGCTGCAGCTCTCTCGGCGGAGGCTAACACATTGTGCCACTGCAGCAGGGAGAGTAATCCCAGCACTGACATGTGTGTCCTCCACTGCAGCCACCTGCCTGCTGCACTGAGAGCCTCAGGATTACCACTAATTACCATACAGCTGCCAATGTCTCCACGGCAGGATGCTGTGGACGAGTAGTGGACCTTGCCATTCACTACTGTAGCTGCTCCTGACCCAAAAACAAGCAGGCTGCTTTGACACTTCAGTGCTGGATTTGCTGCAGTTTTACAACTCCCTAAACACACCTCCCTCGCTGAAGAAGGTGGGAGTTTCAGCACCATGTTGACCCAGTGGGAAACTATCTGGCAGGCAGCCAAGATCACCAAACAAGCCCCACTGAGGGCTTGATTTACCATCTGCAGCGACAGCAGCTCTGCTCACATCAGTCCCAGCAGTGCAACTAATAAATCAGTCAGAAATCAATGGGATCCATCTTACCTGCAGCCTCTCTGCTCTGAAAGTAGCACATCACAAACACTGAGGCAACGCTGAGCAAGCTGTGCACTGGGTGGAACTCTGCACTGCAATCTCTCAGGCCCACAACAAAGATCATCTATTTTTAATGATGTAACGTCACACAGACAGAAACTGAACATCAGTGAATTATTAAACAAGCGGGAGACTTCCAAATGCGACGAGCAAATAAGTAAATTGTTGTGCGGCAGCAGGCGGAAAATAAACCAGGAGGGAACACCGGATGTTCAGACAACATGTCCTGATGCTTCATCCACCTGCTGCTGCTGCTGTGCGTAGGTCTACCTGCAGGCCAGGCTGCAGAGCTGGAGCACCAAATGGTGAACCCAGTTGGTAGCAGTGATTACTTAGTCTGCTGTGAAGCGTTTGTTTATTGTCGGTAGGATCACTCTGTGCCTCATTATTACTACAGTCGAACAGCTTTCATCTGTTACAGACCAGATTTGTGGCGTACATCCATGCCGGACACCTGCTCCACCACCTCCACCTAATCCACTACTAACCTGCTCGACTCAACTACAAAGTTACAGATGGTCTCCTCAAATACTATCTCAACATGAGAACATATCAGACAGCGAACACTCCACAGTTCCAGACTCATTGTGCCAGTGTGGAAGAAGCTGGCACAACGAAACGACAAAGAGCGTAACCTGCGGTGATCAGACAGGCTTAAGTTAATGCTTAAATTGAAGAATGAGATTGAACAACAGTCCTGAAGAGCACATGTTAACAGATCCGTGACCACTTGAGTTTTTGACTACCTGATAAGAAAACCTTCCCCTGGTTTCTCTGAATACTTGGAACCATGATTTTCCTCTATTCAGCATTGCTCAGGTTTACATTTCCACCACCTGATGACATCATCTAATGAAAGCCCAGGGCTGAAACATGTGATAAAGAATAGGTGTGCCAAAAGCTATTTTTGTCTACAGAGAAAGCCTTTTTTTCTCTCCTGAGTGACGAGATTATTTAAACAGAGAGAACAAACCACTTCTAGGACACCTTTTGCTTCAAAGGCAGGACGATATGTAAAAAGAAATTTATGAACTGTCTTTTTTTTTGGACCAATTTTATGTGAGCTGCCCCAGAAAGTCAAAACACAAAAATAATCTGAATCTACATTGAAACACAATTCAGTTTTCTGATTTTTTTGTGCTAAATGTAAAGAAAAAAGGCTCTAAAAATTGTTTTAAACTTCTTAATGTGAATACTTTATGCTTTCAGTAGTCTTACATTAGCACTAATTGAATAGCTATGGAATTTGAATTTATGGCTAAAAAATATCACTATTTCACAACTTTTCCAGGCATATTTAATTTAAATAAAGGTTGATTGTAGTGAAATAGTCTTGGGAATCAGAACCATTGACTACTACAGCAAGTTCTTGAACAGCATAGAAAAAAAACGGCAGCTGACTGACATGTAGCTGTTTGACTGGAGATTTTCTGGCTTTTGCAGATATCTGTTTGAAAATAAGAACAGAACACGTTAAAACATTAGTTTCAACAAAAATAATATACTGAGCTGCAGCGGATGTAGAGTTTGAAAGTATTTATTCCATCAGAAAAGAAAAGCTATGAAGCCGACACAAGTATTCTGAAGGAAGTCAGAAGAATCTGTAAGCTAAGTGATGATGCTAGGTCATTAATATTACATATTGAACTTATTTTCCCTTCTCAGGCTGAAAAACTAAAAAAGATCTGTACGGCTAGGGCCTTTTGAAAAATGTATTATTGTTATTAATCTGTGTTAAGCTGTGGTTCAGTGGTCTCATGCAATAACTAAGTTAAATGCAACAATGACAAAAACATGGCAGCAAAAAATGCAGCCGCTTTTTTCTTATTACATCTAACATCGAGGAGCTTCACGCAGTGAAAACAAACCTGGGGATGCACAGCAGCACCAAGTAGCACTGCCCCAGCGATGTAAAGACAGAAATATAGAACAGAAGGCAGAGCAGGCGGCCTCGGACAGGACTTCTCCATTAAACCTGCCGTTAAAAATGAATGGCTCTGGCATTTAGATGCTTTCCCTGCACTGTGTGCCCAGCCAGCTATAGTGACAGTCCACGGATGGAGCACTTTAACGCCCTTTCTGCTCCCCTGGTTTTTTGCTGAGTAACGGCTGCCCCTTTGTCCTGTGTAAGCTTACTCAAGGCTTATTACACATACTTCACGTGTTGAGGAAAAGAAGGAACAGGAAAGAAAAATCTCTTTAAGGGAAGGAGAATGAATAACAAAGTCAGCCATGTTGTTCTAAAAGCAGCAGATGACAAATGTAAAACATAATATAATGACAGTTTAAAATCTGGTTTGCAATATTTCAGATTTAGATAGACAGAGAAAGCACAAATTGAGAAGTAAATGTCTTATTTTTATGCAGGACAAGCATATTCTGTGGTAAACAGGCTGTTCTCTATTTTAGGATGCTGCGATGATCTCTTCCCAGTGGCTGATGCAACAGACAGTTTCTATATAGGCCATCCAAACTAAGTTCAGTGTTTCTAATTGTTTTGTATAAATGATTCAGGATGCACTACATCTTGCCCTCAAGGCTTGTAGAGTCCAACTACAGCAGGAGAAAACTTCAAAGGGGTTTGCTAATGTTCCCTGCTAACACTGTGGGCGACGCTGCAATCTGCCCACGCTGCAAACTGCCCACGCTGCAAACTGCCCACGCTGCAAACTGCCCACGCTGCAAACCAAAGATGTGCTTCAAGTAAAAATGAGAATTCAAACGGGAAAACAAATGGAGTCGTACTCACCTGCATCAGAGTCTGGGAGGAGATGGTGGTGTTGGGAACATATAAGCAGAAAAAAAAAAAAAAGAGAAGAAACAGAGCATTAGAGCCTCCAACGGCAGACTGGTTTAAATGAAGATAATACGCTAATCTTTCAGGTTCACTGCACCTCTAATTATCCTCCTTACTGGCTTTCAATCACACTTCAGCGACAAAAAGCATCACCCACCTGCCACAGCAAAAACAATATTTTCATTCAGCGTGGCTTCTGATTGTGGCCTTGCTTTTTTCACCACTACATGTCCCTTGATGATGGATGCTGTATGAAGCTTAATGTCTAACAGCTCTGGCAAAAACAGATCGATAAGGCCCTACATGTGACCCAGCCCTTCCCTGTGGGTCTGTCCACAGCACAGAGCACAGCGCCTGGAGGGAGGACACTGGCTGGAGCTGTCTGACAGATGGTCACTGATCCTGGGGTACAGAGGAGACAGACATTGGCCTGCTGGAAATAAGGCTTTCTGAATTATTAAAGGAGGAGATGCCAGACAGGGAGTGCACCCCCGTTTATGGATTCCATTATTCAAACAACAGGACACGAATAGTATATTTTTAGAGCCTATCTGAAACATGTAAAATCACTGCTGAACAAAATTAAAGAGCTGACAGGTAGACTTTAACGCTTTGAACTCCCACTAATGAGTTTGAAAGGCATGTTGTCTATTGTACAAAATCAGTGCCTGTAAAAACAGAAAGATTTGTCAAAACATCCATTTTCAGATGCTCATTGAACTACCCGTTTGTGACGTGCCGTTAATTCAATCAACTAAATGTCGAAGCTAAAAACTTTCATCAGAATCACTTGGTTTTACATTTCATTTCAAAATGCTGTGAATTAATTCATATTCTGTCAAAAGCACAAATATTCTGTTCTCTGCACAACAGTGAAGCCACTAATGACTCAGCTGCAATCAACAGTCAAATAAGTGAAATAGGGAAAGAAACTAACACATGAATAAAGTAAAACATCTATAGTATGTAGAGTTACAATTGGTTTTCCTTCTTGGTAACACCTGTGAGCATTAGGAAAACTGTTGTTCATATTCATTTCAGTTTTTTATTTTATTTGTGAAAATGAATGAGCCTGTCTGGAGTATCACTACAACTAGAAACCTTATCTGTTAGCATGCTGTCCACTAGCAGACCACTGCTGAGTAAAATGACTTAGATTGCTATGAAAGTTTCTACAAACATTAGTGGACTGAATTTATAAATCTTGATCACTTTGATGATCAACTGAGTTTCCTTCTAGCACCAACATGAAGTTGTTAGGTGTTGGGTAGGTATACAACCAATCAGCGCAACGAATAGGCTCCTAGAGCGCCGGAAATCAGAGGATGTGGTAGTTCGGTGAAGCCTTATTTATACAGTCAATGGGTGAAGCTCAAGTATATTACAGACATGTTAACAGAAAGATTATTCAGAGTCGGTGCTAATGGAGCTCAACGACTGTTGTCGTTTTTGTTGTCGACCCTGGCGGAGAATTAAATTCGTTGCCGTGGGTTGTCTAGCGTGGCTAGGCTAGTTGTTTCTGTCAGAATCGTCGCGCCTCTGTGGTCACTTAGTTACGCCCGCCTTCTGACTCTACACTTCATGGTGATTGGTCCGGCCAGTTTTAGGAGTATCCAACCTTGAGCCTTATGGAAGGTAACTAGACCCACCCTGGTGGAGAATTAAATTCGTTGCCGTGGGTTGTCTAGCGCGGCTAGGCTAATGAACCACATCATCAGACCTGTGATTTCCTAGCTATTTTCAATGTACAGACCACTGTAGCATGATTAATCAATCTTGGTTTCTTGGGTGTTTTGGGTCTTTCAGCATCAGCTGTGTTAGATCTGCTTGTGTCCATGTAACACCACCCTCATATGTATTGTATAACGTATTGACATACCGGTCAAATACTGTGATTAATGTGGCTCAGACAGATCTGAAGCAGGTTAAATGAATGTTTAACTGAACGTAATTTAAGATTTTGCAGAAACATTAACATACCTACAGAAGTCTTGTTTGCTGCCCACAGCTGGCAGTGTGTCTTTCCTTTGACTTAATAAAAGGAAAATATCGACAGTTTCACACAGCAGAAGAATCAATAAAAGTTTCTTTAAACTGAAAGTGATGCGTGCATTTATTCTAGTGGCACAGCAGCAGTAACTTCATGAACAAGGGTTTAATGTTGAATAATGCTGTGTTCTTCTACAAATCCTACAGTTCAGCTATTCCTTACAGAGTCCAGGTTTATGTGGTGGAAATATTTGCATTAAAACGTGTCTGGGTTAATTCTGAGCTCCATCAGAGCTGTCAGGACATTTTTAGTCAGAGGAAAAAAAAATCACATTTCAGGGTTTTAACTATATTTGTGTTATGGGACAGGAGGCCCCTCTGTCTGACTGAACGTTCCTTAAATTTCACTAGTAACAGATTACTGAAGATCAGATTTATTTGGTAATTACAACAGCTTCCCGTTATTATTGGATAACCAGGAAAATGCAGTGACAGACACTGAAATCTGTATGTGTACTGATAATAAATGTCACATTTGACAAGGATGCTAGCTTGCTACAAGTCTGTTTCGCTCATGATAGCTTTCATTTTTTAACATTTTTGCTCTTTCTGTTGAACCTTTATAGAGCTGAAAAAAATAATGAAACACATCCGCTTCTTCATCCTTTTTTCTGCTTGTTGTAAAAGATTATACCTCTGCACTGATCGCCCTCTTCTGCAGCACAACTCCACAAGCTAGCAAAGTCACATGACCGTCTTTGAAGGTTGCAGTGGTTCATTAAGACACAATGAAACCTTATTCCATGATGTTATACTGAATTTTGCATAGTGAGTGCTACATACTAAATGAAGACTGCTGCTGACTTTCTGAGTTTGTGGGTCAGCACCCGTCACACTGGATTCTTCACTTGAGCATGTCAGCTATCGTTTGTTTAGCAAAGTGAAATCTGAAAACACATCCTGAAGGAGGGTCATGGATGTCTGTAGCGAATATAGAGGCCAATAAACACTGAAGATAATCCACAAATATCAACCCCATGGTGGCGCTGGATAAAAAGTCAGACGATCCATCCATGCATGTATAAAGTTTCATAACGGTCCACTACAGTTGCTGAGATATTTCAGTCTAAACCAACCGAACACTGCCAGTCATTCTGCAAAATCACAAAACAAACCATAAAGTCAGCACTTCTCTGCACTAAAACTGCTTTGAGGCTCCTGTTTCTGCGTCAGCACATACATGTGCTGAGGGTTGCCATCTACAGCAGACAACAGCGGGATTAATATCTTCTTAAAACACTTAATTCCACCTGATTTAATGCTTTAATCGATGCCTGGACCTTGTTAGGGAGATTAATCAAACACTTCCCAGCTGCCCAGGTCTAATCCCTCCCCAGTCATAACAGATGCATCGGGCCAAGTGGCAGACTGGAGGCTGGACGTAGGTGTGATACACATTCACACTCTCTTAGTTTGTCAGAGCAGCTCAGTGGAAACCTTCAAACCTCTTAAAGAGTCCAAACACAAGGACAGAATTCAGAATTTGAAATACAAAACAAACATGAATGGGAGGAGAAACAACCCGCATAAGAGAACCTTTCTATGAAAAATTAAATCCATATTAAATTTAGGACATTTTAATACACAAGATAATTTAACACCTGTTGCAGAATCATGCTGGCAAAAAAGTACAGTTGACAACCAGTGGGGGCAATACAGTTGGAAAAATATGCTTATTCCACATTTCCCAACAGTACGCTGTCTAAAAACTATATGGTGATTTTAATTATTCCAACTTAATTTACTGAACTAAGAAAAAAATTACATCAACTGAGTGAAGTATTATAGATAAAAGCGACTCTTGCATGGTATCAGATGATGACAGCAGTGACTGTGTTTGCTACAGGTCTGATGCTGCTGACTGAAACTCCTCCTTCACTAAAATCCCCCATCACAACAATCCCAGTTTTAGTGGATAAGTGTCTTTAAGAGGTGATCCAGCAGCTGAGTGGTTGAGGTCCAAACCAAACGGGCAAAAATGACGTGAGCAGTGAGTCACCACTTCAATTTTCAGCTGACCAGACCAGCTGCAGCTTGTCTTTACTCTCCCTATCCACTTTTATGTCACTGTCAGATAAAGTCAGGACAACCTTTACAAATAAACAAATGTCTCTAAGAAGCACAAAAAAAATCCGTAAAAAAATAAACACATCTGTGATAATCTGCTGCCGATTTAAATCGAGTAAAACTGTGTTATTTTATGATTACGCCATTGCCATTTGTAAAACTATAGATTTTTGATGTGGAAATTATGCACAGTGTTTGTTTGTATGTATTATGATCTAATTTATGTAAATTAGTATTTTTTTCTGATATTTTACTAGTTATTATTTATAATTTAACAAAACAGGGACAACATGTAAAGCAAACAAACCAAAAAACACTAAATTGTTTAAAATTTACACAAAAACTCTTCAAACGCATTCCTTTTTGACAGTGTACAAGAGGCAAGGGAATATATTTGAGATGTTTAAAAATCTAATTTAACACACTTTAAGGGCTTTTTGGAAGAAATCCTACTTCATTTGTCCAAAACAGAACAGAAACTCACCCTCTGCTGAATGGTTGCATGTTTATGCTCCATTTCCCTCTTCTCCATGGCCGAATCAATCACCAGCTGATCCAGCTGAAAGTCAGTTCACACAGACAGAACGGAGTCGCCTCAGTCAAAAGTGCAGCCAGCATCCATGTAGTAGTGAGATAACTGTAACATAGTAAACACTACAGAGCAGCTGACTGTGACACTTTCCACTAACAGCGCAAACACATGGCAAGCCTCCAATCAAATCAATGTTGAGTAATGAAATGCTGATTCAGTTCTCAACTAACAAGCTGCTTCAGGATAATATGTGCTGTAACGGAGTCTTTTCTTCAAGGGGAGTAGGCCGAAATCGAACGTGTCAAATAGTTTTAATCATTAAGCGGAAAAATTTAGGGACAAATTACGTAAATGCTCCTTGTTTGTAGTTCAGTGAGGATCAATCAGAGTGTCCCAGGAGGTGACGCAACATTACTGCTGGAAGTGATGATGATGATGATGATGATGATGCTGTGCTTACCTCAGCAGCCAGTTTCTTCATGTACGGATCGATCTCATCCAGCAGGTTGTAGCCCTGCTGAAACAGCGAGTACTGAGCGTGCATGAAAGACAGCATCTGCAGGAGACAGAACCATGAACATGAAGTACTGTGAATGTGGAATACAAAGATGAAGGGCGGCGGTGCATCTCCACTGACTTACAGCATCCAGGATCTCAAATTTCTTCTTCGCCTGAAGGACATTGATCTGCAGAGAAAAGCACAAGACAGAAATATAAAAGTCTTGTTTGCACTACAGTGTTTCTGACACCTACAAGCTACTGAGATGACGCCCTCTAGTGGACATAATTGTATTTTCCTTATTTGTGTCGACTGAAAAGACGAGCCTCACTACACACTGTCTGACAAACATTTTCTTCAGCACTTTTTCTGAGTTAACCTTCTGAAGCCCAAGCAGTTTGTGGACATTTCTTTTGCTCCTGTCAAATTTTTTACTCACTGTGGGCTCAATTTTCACTGCAACATAAAGTCCTACATCTCTATGGAAACAGTGCAACAATAGTTAGGATGACAGAGAACTCAAGTTTTTTGTGCAGTGTGACACAATTACAAAGCAATTAATCATTAAAAATCAAAAATTGAATTTGCATATTTAATTGTTTTACAAAAAAAAAAATGTTCAAGATGTAGAAAATGCTTCCAAGCTTCCACAGGCGTTAACAGCATTGGGTGAGAAATGGTCACTGTAGATATTTTACCACTTGTTTTGGTTTTTTTTAAACTTGTGTACATACATTTATCCCATCTGCTCCATGTAAACACAGCCTGCAGTTCAGCTGAAAAGTCCCTGACTTTTCGTCACGTCACAGATGAGTCACTCCTGACTTCCCAGTTACACTGAGGAGTGCAGATATTTTTTATTTTTAAAAAAACTATTTTTTTAACCAATTTTGGCCACTACAACCAGTTTACTCTTGGTGAAGTTTTAAATATGATGTACATAATAAAGTGATTTTGAAGTTTTCTAACAGAACGGCACCTCACAGATGAACAGTTCAAGAAGAAAGTTCAAAATCTGAGGAATCTTTCTGTGTTTACATTTCTGGGCCTGACAAATGATGCAATTTTGCTGATTTTGAAAAGAAAACATGCTTTTCAAACCCACTGGCGGGTTTTGGGGTTAAGAGGGTTAAAGTCTTTTCATTGTATCTATCAACTGATCCAAACCTTAAAGATTTGTTGTGCTACATTTAAGAGGTCACTTAGATTAAAAAAAAAACATGTCTTCCTACAGCTTCGACCTCTTCTGCCTCCAGACAGTTTAGATTAAGACACAAAAGGGTCAGAGGCGTGGGAGAAGGCTGATAGCAGACAAATTGAAGAATGGAAAGAGGGCACGGCCATCACGGCCATCACTCTGAATCAGTCTGCCTTTGTTCCCGCAGGCAGTCATGGGTAGGAGGTTACAACTTGTGAGCAAAGTAAAACCATGCTGCACAAGACTACAGCGATAGATGTGTCACACAAGTAGAACGACGGACACGGACTTCGCTGCAGGCTAACAGGCTACATCATGGTCATTTCCTGATTGTACTTTACTGACAACATGAGTCTGTCAAGTGGGAATGTAAGCGAATATGAAGACATTTATTATTTGGACATAAACGGATAAAAGGCAGATTTATCCCTGTCATGCAGCTGATTATCCACAAATGTCACACTACTTCTTCTGAGAGTTTTTACTCAGTAAAATGAAGCACCCAAACATCTCATAATTAGTGTTTTCTGACGTCCGTAAAGCTTTGTGCCTTAATCAGCCTGACTTTCTTTAGTATAGAAAGCAATGCAGGTGACGTGTTGTCTGTTAAGTATGAGCAACAACTGCAAGTATCCAAAGCAGAACATCTTTCCATGGCGCTGATTTGAAAAAATGAAGAGAAAAATGCAAATTTTAGCAGCCAGTTACTTTTAAATTTTATCATGGAGATTCTGTAATGAGTTCGCATAAATAAACACGTAAGGTTTCCTATCATTTTGGCAAGTGAAATGGTGGTAAATTGCAGTGTCTGATGTTTAAACTAGTAGAGCAGATGGAGGCACACTCCACCAAGGTCAACATTATCTCGTATTGTTAAACAAAGAGATATAGACCTGCATCAAAATCTAATGGGTTCTGTCTTTGCCCATGGCTCCACCAAGTTTTCCATCAAATTTTATAAAATTCAGCCTGGTAGTTTTCATGTAATCTTGCCAACAGACAATAGCACTGAAAACATTCCATCACTGTAAAATAACCAAGTTTCATAACACAAATAAAGATTGGAGAAAAAATGAAAACAGATCTAATCTTTATCTTTCGTTTTCAACGAATCATCTCATGGTCCATCAGATTTATTTGACAACACTGTTGAGACATCCCACTTTACTACTCAACTTTAGATCCATGAGTTAAAACTAGCTTCACCTTCAGTAGCTCCAACAGTCAAATAGTGCAGACACACTGATGCATCAGCATCAACAGTCACATTATGCCGTATGTTATAACACACCAGTCAGAGGGGACATTTAGGAGGTATTGGTCATTTATCGGACCTGCAGTACGTAGTCCAGAGCGAGGTGTCGGAAGCATTTACGGGTGATGCTGAGCGTGCTGGTGGCTTCTTCCACCTCGTGAGGCTTGTTCCTGGGCGCCTGAGCATTCTTCACCTGCGCTATTTCCAAGTCTTCACGCACCCTGTCAAAGTGCTTCTTGGTCTCTTTGAACTTCCGAACATCCCTGACACACACAGAGGAACAAAGTTCAGGAGAGGAAGCAGCAACTTTACACAGGTCACAATTTCAATTCCAGAAAGAAACATCCTAGATATTTAAAGTAGCATCTCCACAGCCACCTGCTTTAGCTGCTTTGCTCATGACATGTCTCTGACAACAGATTTGGGCTGCAGAAACTTGTATCACGTTTAATATTTGAACACTTCAGAAAGGGTTTTCGGGGGTTACAAGGGTATGTTTGTCTTTGAAAGGTTGTGGACTTTGCCTTTCTGCAAATGTGCTGAATTTTTAATAGAGCTAAAATTCTGCAGGGATACCCAACTGATTCACCGGGAATCACAGGTTTACTCACTCTTTCACAAAGTTGTGCAGCTGCTGCTTCACAGACCGCTGGGCTTGATCGAACAGTATCTGAAACAGATGAAAATTACATGTTAGTGTGTCTTAGTAACAAATGGAGGTGAACAGCAGAGGCACAAAGTTCAGACATTGTTAATGCAGAATTGCTAGATAACGATTCAAGTCAGTTGTCAAGCCAAAATACCAAAAAGTTTCATAATTTCAGCTTCTGAAATATGACATATTACTGCATTTCTTTGTCAGATGCTATAGTAAATAGAGCATCACTGGGTTATGGACAACTCAATTTATGCTTTAGGGAAATTATGAGGGGGCTTTGTACCATATTCTTACATTTTACACAAGAAAGCGAGGAAGAAGTTAACCAATAATACAAATTAGCTGCAGCTCCAATCACATATCACGTATTTTACATGACTGTTGCACTTTTGTGAAATCTTATGATCTCTTAAAGCTCTTTGTAAATGTGTGTATTACTATTTGTTACTGATAGTTAGTTTTGAAAATGGCATTTGAAATTTTATATCCACAGATTTTGTACAGCAAACAGTCAATTTGTGCCATTTCAGGGGCAAAATATGACTTTGCTGCATTCATAACTGGTTTAAATTAACCTTTTTTTTGGTTTACAATATGAAAACAGTCCACTGGTTCTGGGTTAAGTGAGCCAAACTGCATCATTGTTAACCCAGTGATTCACTTAATGAAATTACTATGAAACCAACGCAGCAGATAATACTGATAGAAGAAGCATATACATGTGAAACACATTCTTAACATCACTTATCAGCAGAAAATATACCTCAGATACCAAAAGTAACAAAAATGATCATAATGCATTTATATGCACTTTTAACTCCTTTATATACTGTTGGACCGCTTGTAAATGATTATTGTTATCATGCACTTTGTTTATTGGCTGTTCTTTTTAATTTTAATGTGCATCTGCAAAGTTACCTCAGTTAGAAATTAAATGGTATGCGTAAGTAGCAGAAGATAAAAATACTCAAGAAAAATTGCCTCATAAATTATACTTAATGAGAGTAAATGTGCTTAGTTCTTTTTGTAAACATGCTGCCCATACAACAGTGCTTTTTGCTATTTCTCCATTCAGGTTTTTTGGAGGGAAATATCAGTGTGTGTCTGTTAAATTACCAACCAGCAGAGGGCGACAACATACATCTGTTTTGACCACATGCAAATAAATGATGCAAGTGAGCCATTAATGCCTGTTGGAATGAATGGAGGGGGGATGTTGCTCTGACTTGAACACTTCTGCTCTAACACAATAACACGCCGCCTTCAGTTAGGTGTTTTACATTGAAGATCCCTCCTCTTCTCTTTGAACCCTCTGAGCACATGGTCTGTGATTGCTGCTGCCATCTTGCTGCTGCTAAATAGGTCACTCGGGCAGTGAGGGAGGGAGGGAGGGAGTAAGAGGGAGGAGAGGAGGCTTTTGGTACGATGTCTGCATCCAACGCAGGGTGCAAACCAGTTAAACAGTCCACGTGTTATCGCCACAAACGAGCAGCTAAACTGGTTAAAGGGTTTTCGGCCTCATCCTGCCTGAATAATTGGATATGCAAGTGTCTGTGGGGATTAGAAGATTTGAGTTGGCCAGGCTCTATAAAACTAGGCTTACAGGGTGTTTTAATTCACGGATTACAGGCGCTGATGATGAGTAAGACACTCCTCTGTTGTTGCCACTGTCAGCAGTGTA
This sequence comes from Acanthochromis polyacanthus, assembly GCF_021347895.1. Taxonomy (NCBI): domain Eukaryota; kingdom Metazoa; phylum Chordata; class Actinopteri; family Pomacentridae; genus Acanthochromis; species Acanthochromis polyacanthus. The sequence continues at coordinate 25,186,333 of NC_067118.1, forward strand.
CAGACAGAGCCACTAGCCAGCATAGAAATAACGCCAATGACTGGAATTTGATTTAAAAATAAAATGTTTCTCAGATGGAAGTGGTCGGTTTTACGGTATTCCAGACACCTCTAGGAGAGACGTGTTTGTTTTGATGGTGAGTTAAGGCTATGTTTTACTGCTCCATAAACCCACTGGGTCCAAATAAGTGTGAGAGTAAAGTGGAACAACAAAGCCTCTCTGAGAACATGCTCTTTACTGACTGCTGCACCAGATGCTGCTTTATCCTCACTGCCAGCAACAAAGTGAAGAGTCAGGAAAGCTTTCCAGGTTCTTAGCAAAGTGACATGGTCTTAACATCACCCTGTTTGACAGCAGATCACTTGGGTCCGATTGTGGATTTGTGTGCCCGGATGCAGTTTAACGAGCTTTGAGAAAAGTGCAAGTGGGAACTGGAAGCTCGTGCCATCATGGACTCCCACAAGCATGCGATGACTCAAAACAAAATCAGCAGGGCAGCGGTGTGCGGCGGCCATAAACACTGCAGCGTCGGACTTGTTTGAGCACCGTGCAGACAGGACTGAGGTGGACGGTGGCTCAATGTAAACCACAGTCTTTGAAAGCTGTCAGCTCTGCGTCTATGATGTTTGTGTGTGGCAGGAGAGCTGCTCAGAGACTTCCTGCCTCTGGAGGTAGTCCTGCCTGTTGCATTCCTGAGCTGCCTTGTGGCAAGTTGACACCATACTTTAGTTACACCACGATGCCACAGGTTGTCTATGCACAGTGTGAACCAGCAGAAATAGACAACGGCAGTGACGGATGCTGCATTTATGGACAATGAGGCTCTGGGATAGTTATAATAGTTGGTGTGTCATTTCAACGATACGTGAAAATTCACTGATAAAGTTTGGATAGGTTGCCATAAAAGAAGTGGCAGGCATTCATGGTGTTCAGAGATTGACTCATAACAACTAACTGTCTTTCATCAGGTCAAAATCTCCACTTGTCAGACACTGCACTTGATAGGATGTCTTAAAAAAACGATGCCTGCTTAAGCTGTTCTGCCTGAAGGTAAGGTGGAGCTGTGACCCACATTAGCACTGTAATGAATGATTCCCACTGTCTCTTCACACACTGTTCTGTTGACTGTTTCACCCTGTTCCACTGATGGACTGCTGGTGGTCACAACACGCCTTAAAGTGTAGCAAGAAAAGAAACTGCTAGTCACTGTAAATGAGGACAGAAAAATTTTAGTTTCCAAATATTCAAAACTTGGATTTCCAAACAAAGCTTTTGCAAACATCTTCAACTGCTTGTGATATGATTATTGGGTAGGCGCCTTAAATCGAATGCAGTTGCATCAATAATATGCTTGACAAGACAAGACAATCTTTGGTGTATAATTCTCTTTTATCTTTCTGCTTTGATGCTGTCAGTTTAATTTGAAGGATTCTATCAACTTGAAATAACACTTTGTCCATTCAAACATATATCCTAATTTCAGCGAAAGTATGAAAAAAAAAGAAATTAGGTTAAACTCCTTTAGCATTGTGCATTTGACGTCATGAGGTTAATGTTCCTTCAAAAATTTCTGTTCCAGTTGTTTTTCTTCCAGTAGAAATTCAGAGGGGAGACAAAGCAAGAACACTGAGAAAATCATGTTTTACAGTTTACATTTGGGCAAAGCAAATACTTCAGTTGGAAAAATTGTAAATTTTGATTAGCTGGACTAGCTAATAATTTATAGCAAAGAAAACTTTTCAATTGAGAGGATTCAGATGATTTAAATTGATCTAATTTAAGCCAGTTACATTAATATTACTTAAACTTGATTCAGTTGCTAATTAATTAGTCCAACAGTTCTCTTTTTAAGTGTTTGTTCTCACCGTAAGTATGTTGTCACGCTAACATTTGCATGTTAGCTTGCTAATGTTACTAGTGAGCTCAAAAGTGCCAATCAGATACACAGGGCCCATGTTGTGACTACAGATCCGTCATGTTAACAATATGAACAAAATGTCACTTTGTTTGGGCTTGAAATCTTCTCAGCAATTACACACTACAATAACATTTTACTCTCATATTTGACACGTCACCACAAACAATGGAGCTGGAATGTGGTTGAATTAAAAAAAAAAAACACTGTCAAACATGTCGTTAGTAAGTCAAGAATATCTGACTATATCTTCAGCGACCTGATATCAGAGCTAAGGAATGAGACCTGGTGCAGACACGGTCACAATGGGCTACTGTATCAGTGTACTAATGCCCCTTTCACTGGGCCAGCATGTTGAGACAGAGTAACGAAATGAAATCAGTCAAGCAATTATCTCAAGCTCCACTCGCTGCACAATAGAAAGCACACAACTTAAGCACTTCTGTCAAAGGTGTCACTGTGTCAAAGACTACTGTTGTTTTAGACTTTACTCAGGAAGTCATACATGCTCCTTCCAGCAGCGCTGAAGTAAAAAATACATTGTGGTTGCAACAGTCAGTCTTCTTCCATCAACACAGACCTCTGATCAAGGGCTTTGGAGGTGGTGGACGCATCAGATATTTCCACGAATGATGACCCGGTTAAAGACGAGGCAAATTCTTTAACAACTGGGATTTACTACTCCAGCAGCATGTAAAAGGGAAAACGGACACGTAGTTTGTAATGTCGTCCGATTTTACTGTGGCGCACATAGCTTAAATAGGGTTGGGTTAAAGGCTGAGCTGAAAAATGACATAAATTGGATTTTATAGTACAGCAGCTACACAAAACATTCTGTAAAAAAATATGAAAAATGTGGCAGAAAAGGTGCCAGAAAAAATACATAAAATAATAAAATATTGTAACGTTCAAATGCTGTAAACATAACAGCAAATAATTGGAAAGAATTTAGATTTTAGATATAGTCAAACAGTATAATATCACAGCTGCAAAACGAAACATAACTATTTGTAACAGAAAAAAAGACTAAAAGTGAACATTATAGTAGCTGTTTTTGTTTGCTTTTTACGGTCAAAATGCAATTAATACTTGATGACTTGACTAAATGGGATTTTATTAACTATTATCTGTAATTTAATAAAACAGAAAATTTGCAAAACAACATTTTAAAAGTAATGTACAAATTTTTAATCTTTAATAACACAGCAAAAATCTGAAAAATGTTCCCTGATTCAAACACGGTAAAGTAGTGTAATTTAATGGTCAAATATTGTAAATATTGTTTTGGATCAAACCGTATTTACGGGTTTGATCTTTTTAACAGTTAACATGTAAACTACAGTATCTTAATTTTTCAGTGATTTTAACTAGATATTATCTGTAATTAAACACAACTGCAAAAATGGGTAAAATAACAGAAAATTGTTCAGAAGATTTTAAACAGTTTTCATGCTGTGGGTGAATTTAACAAACAGGTTAATTAGTAAGCTCTAAGACAATTTTGTTAGCTTTGGACAAATTCAGGATGGCCGTTTCTACCTGTTTCCAGTCTTTAAGCTAACTGAAACTAACCAGCTGCAGCCAACATTTTGCTTCAAGACGTTGTTGCTGCATAGCACGACTAATAAACTAGCAGCTGCAAAAGTGATGAGGAACAGCAAAGTGTTAGAAAACATTGACATCTGTACTTGTTCAGTTAAAGCATCAAGGCCTCTCTTTGAGGATGCATGTTCATATATTTTTACTTTGTGAACTAAGAATGCAGTGAGGAATGATTGGGATTGCATTTGTAAGGAGAAGTGTCTTCCTGCTTTGTCTTGCTTTGTTTTCCAGCTTCCAAAAATAAGTGAGACACTGACGTTGGCATCTCACATGGGAATTCATTCATTCGGTATGAACATCCTACTGCAGGAAGATTTTATTTCAAAGGCATTAAAATCTGATACTGGAGAGTAAATGTAGCTATAACCAAAACATGTTTTCTCTGCGTGTGCCTGCTGTAAATCACATCAACCCCAACATATGAGCCTTTACTGTTTTCAGTGCATCAAGACTTGCATATGTTGGTCTCTCTTTGCATCTCTGCCAGTCTCCCCTCATTTCTAATGTATGTTCAGAGAGTCAAACATGAGTCAATAATTTATTGAGTATTCAAATGGAATTTTCTGCTTGAATTGAATAGAAACTGATAAAAAAATGTTGGCCTGATTCTGGTGATGTGAAAGAAAAATCTATTGTGAAATCTTTGGAAAAGAAAAGACTCTCAGGATCTGAGCGTAAGTAAAAAGAGCTATACTTGGCCTGCTTTTGACTTTCATACAAACAGAGCCTGTTTGTTCTGTTGTGTGGTATTGGACTGGCAAAGGGAGCCAAGCTATCAGGAAATGGAGGGAAGCAAGGGCCAAGACTCTTTTATACTTTTGTTGGATCCGAGTGGCTGCTTGTCTGTGTGTGCGCTCAAACATACGTGCTGTTTGTGTTTCTTTTCTGGGTTACAAAGGCATCCGAGCATTGCTGCGACAAGGGCGGCTGGCACTCAGAGGTCCCATTTGTACGGTGCCATTTAATATTCTTGAGTCTCTGCTGTATAGGGAGAGCACAGCGGCAGCTGCACTGCAAAGTGTGCACACAGAGGGACAACCTTCACAAGTAGCAGATATAACCATCATCATTTCTTATTCATCGGAGCACTGCTGGCGTCCCTCAGCTCCAGGAGCGCTGCACACTTAAATGCACATGGTGTCTTTTCTGATTAAAATACATACGCATCAAAGATGCCAAAAGAAAATGTTGCTACACATCGTTGTTCGCTCTCAGGGGCGTCCCTCATAACGCACTGCACTTACACCCATCTCCTCTGTTCTGCTTGTACATCAAAGAAACCTCTGAGACACAATCGCATCAATGTCCAGTCAGAATCTGAGCTCTAATGGACAAGAAGGAGGAAGAGGAGGAAACAGGAGGCTGAAGACCCAGCTGAGCTTACAGCAGAGGAGGCCAGCTGGTCTCAGGCCAAACCACACTCTCTTATGGTCTCTAAAGTGTGACACAGTGAACCAGACAAACGGGGAATCTGTCAGTCTGACAGCAGCGCTGACAGACGGATGGATATCAGAAGTCTGCTTCTGATACAAGATGGCAAGCAGCGGGAACAGAAAGGGACTACGACTGCCAAAGCTCTAGTGTGAATACATTTACACAGGGATCAGCAAAATGAAAGGCATCCCACAATGCAAAAAAGCACCACACTTTACAGCCTCAAACATTACGAGTGATGCTGAAAAGAGTATAGAAAAATATAAAGAACTAGTGTCACTAAAGAAAAAAATGCTTCCCACATACAGTAAGGACACATTCCAATGTCTATCCTAGTATAATTCATAGCAAGACAGCAAAATTTAGTATGTTGCAGTATGTATCATGTCAAATGCAGCCAAAAATACCAGGATATCCGTCTACACCCGGCTGAAGTAATGGTATGGAGCAGTACGTACTTTCTAAAGCAGCTGCAGTTTCTACTAGAAGCAAAAAGGAAAAGTATGTGATTTGAAGTGCAGCCTAAATTTAGAGATGAGGATTGTCTCTTTCCTCTTACTGAAGGTGTGGCTCATCATATTCCAAGGATTAGCCGTCTTTTCCTGTGTGATTTATCCTCTCCTGTATGTGTGGAAAATTAATTCTGCCTTCCCTGAGGAAGCTGTGTGGCTGCATGATGCTGCGATCATCCTGACAACAAAAGGTTACTGAAACGTGGTAAACGTAAGTTACATATAAGTATTGCAAAGAAAATTAGGAAACAATAACAGTTTGCACAACTATGCACCTGGTAAGTATCATCAGCATTTGTAAAAAAAAAAAAAAAAAAAAAAAGTTGTAAATCGCATTCGGTTTAGCATTGCTGGGTAAATATGTAGTTCGTATGTGCAGGCGTCGGCCAAATAAGTGTGTATGGAACCCTTAAAATGCTGGCAAGCAGCTGACCTGAGTTTCCTCCTGATTGGTTGCTTCATATGCAGCCCTCTGCCTCCCCCCCCCCCCCCCCCACACACACACACACACACATTCCCACTTTCATTGAAAGCATCAGTATTGTTGATTGAACAATTCTCTTTTCCATTCATGGGTTTTACTCGACAGTTTGTTAGCTGACTGAACAAGTAGGAGAGGTTAGTTTTATTGAGTTTAAAGATGGCGCAGCTGCTGAAACGAAAAGAAAGTGGGCTTTATTATTACAAAACTAATCACTCAAACCTATCCGATTCACTGGCCTCGAATGATTTAAGGTTGTATTCAGTCATTTATTTCAGTTTTATGTGAAGCCTCAGTTTACAGCAGAGATCATCTCAGGGCACTTCACATAGTGAGGTCAAAACCTGAAAGTATTACATTAAGAGAAAAAAAAGAGCTAAACAATGGTTCCTTTTGGTCAAACACATGGCAGCGGTGGCAGTCATGTGTTACTCTTACTGAGTGACTGACTGCCCTCCAAAAACTTGTGAACAATTTGGGGTTTATATTGTCTTCAATGCAGGGATTTTTCTGTATTATGGTCTGGCACATGAACTGATGAACATTTCAAACTGTTATTTTAAAAGAGCTGTAGTCTTGGTACACACTGACGAAACAACCAGTTACTTACAGGCTGATTTTGTTACTTTTGGACAGAACCAGGCTAGCGGTTCCCCTTTGTTTCTATTCTTACCAGCTGGCTAATAGGAATCTTCTTCTTCTTTTCCTTTCGGCTTTTGCCTTCAGGGGTCGCCACAGCGAATCAATTGCCTCCATCTAACCCTGTCTGCTGCATCCTCTTCTCTCACACCAGCTACCTTCATGTCCTGCTGGCTAATAGGAATCACTGCCCTAATGTTTGTCATTCCTGTGACTACTCATCACTGCTACACTGTTGCAGCATTCACCGAATTACATGACAGGCTTTGCAGTGAATGCAATTTAAACCTGTTGTACAGACAGACTTGTCAACACCGACAATGATAAAACTAGAAGTGAATATAAGGCCTAAAATGATGTATTTCCAGCAGTCATGGTGAAATTAATAAGACCTGGACCAAGATAAAGGGCAGAGAAATGGACAAATCTCTTGTACACGCTGAGCTGATTATCTTCTTTGATACTGTACTGTTTGATCCAGGAACTGGGTTTACAATCCACAATCCCAATCTCATAGTCTCCTGGTGCAGAATATCTCCTGACAATCCACAATCACATACAGAGACATTTTATAGCAAACATTACTGCCAGACAGCAGCCAGGAAAAAATAATCCTCATTTCTGTAAATCAATTTTAAGACTTTTTAATTCCCCACTAAGGTCTTTTGTCACGAGAGCCTGAACCCTCCCAAAAGACATGCTATCGACAGTCATGCACATCCATACTGTACACATGTAACACGTCAAGGTTGTACAGGGTAACTACTGTCCAGCGGCTAAAGCTAATCCAGGCCTGCCTGAGCTACCCAGGCCATTAACCATCCATTTGTAAAGCTGACCTCCCTTTCTGCCAATAGACTGGGGAGGAAAAGCCGCTGATTTGTGATGACACATCTTTGCTGCGGCTTCAGAAAGGAATGCGATCCACACACACACACACAGATATGCTCTGCACTTTACAGCATCATCAAGCATGCAACGAGTTCAAGCTAATGGACTTCAAAGAGCCTCAGAGGGGCAGTATGGGGGTATTATGAGGGCAGGGGGTCAGCAGCCTCAGAGGCGAGGAGGGGAAATGACTCGGCAGTAAAGCACAAGCTCTGTTTAATGTCAGGGACACATGTGGATGAAGAAAATACAGTAACAAAGCTGCAAAAGAGGAAAATATTATTTCACTTTTACTGTTGTAAGGCTGCAGATAGGTGCTTTGAAAACTAGAAATGGCCTTTGTGATGTCTGCCATGGACAGGATTTATAGAGGGGTTATGAATAGTAACTATTGGCTTTATGCTTTCAAGATGAACTATAAGGCATCAAAAGGAACAAAATGTTAAAGTTCTCATTATATTATCCCCAAAACTACCATTCAGTGACCATTTATTTGATGCACATGTGAAACTAGATCTTTTTTTTCAATATTTTGATTGACATTGTCAGAGAGGAATTAACTCTACTATATCATATGCTATATTACAGTATTACAGTCCAGTACAACACAAACACTAACTACATGTTCAGTTTCACAAGTGTACTTAATGTCCTACTCAATACATGGTTTATGATATACTGTGTTTTCTAGTACACTGTCAACAAGTTTAACTTGTTGCTGGTGTATAGACTGATGATGAATTAATAAAGACATGGGTCCATTAATAAACATTTAAAATGCTCTTTTGTCCATACATAGCATCAATTATTCATATATTGCTTTTAAATAATAAATATTGTGGACGTGGTTAAATGATTTGCAGAAAAAGTTCTAAGGACAATCTGGGCAAAAGTGCATTTAATAATAGCTAACACCATCTATTTAAACATTTATACCTTCTATTTAACTATACGCTGAACTGAAAATTTTGAAGTTTTTTTTTAACCAGAAAAAACATGAAGATACATGCCCATGGGAGGTTTTCACAACCTGGTAATCCAACATTTGCTTGTAAATGGCCTTAAAGTGAGTTTTAATGCAGCAGCTAAATGCTTATTAACTATTAATTAAGTTGTAGTCCTTAATAAAGGTGCTTTATGATGCCATGTCAGATATTTTCCTCACATAAAAGCATCTCACATTGACAGCATCAGTGTTTTTTGGCAGTCTGAGATGCAACACTGACAAAGCAACAGACAGACTTAATGATGTTTGACAGAAGCTGGAATCACCCCCGGTATCATATTATATATAGCTTATATTTAAGAGAAAACAGGACCCATGTGTGGCCCTAAATGCTAGGTAATACTAGCTTTATGTTGCTCTGTCTCGATCTACTGTATGTGGAGCACATGGCCGACTTACCATGTGATAGTTTATGATCTCTTGGAGGCTTTCTCCGCACTTCTCCAGGCACTCCTGCAAAGAAAACAACACGAAACATTCTTTAACTACACAATATATGCAGAAATATTCTCATAACCACTGCTGTATTTGCAATTTTTAACTAAAAAACAAGCATATAAAAGCTGTCACAAACTAAAATCACAAAGTATTTGAATTCTAAATGGAAGAAAATGAAAAGATCTATATGTAGAAACTAAGTCAAAGCTGGTTAATGTCACTGAAGTGCACTTGAACCATGTACGGGAAACAGAGCTATAATTACTGGGCTGATTCACTTCTCTTTTTGTTTTTTTACAATGGAAACTACAAATGTGAACAAGACTTTAATAAGAAACTTACAATTAGTCATACAGCTGAAGCCAGGAAGGCTTTTAATAGTACTTAATGTCAGCAGCAATGAAAACAGTCCAAGATACTGGTGCTGCAAGCCGAGCCACAAGTAAGTTTCCAGTCCCGGTCAGATCCTCACTGACTAATTTGTTAGTAATCAGGTTTATTCACACACAAACAGAGCTGGAAGGCTAACGCCTAAAGACAAGGAAAGTCCCCACTCTCCAAGGCCACACACTGCAACAACCATATCCAACAAATAACAAATACAGACAATAATACCACAGTAAATGCTGTTGTAGTGGATGAAACTGAGACAAGATGAAATGACTTGGTTTGGGCCTCATCAGAACCTCACCGAGATCATCTCATCCTTCTTGCACTGCTGAGACAGATCCCGGATGCCGTTGACAAAGAGCTTGTTGGCGCTGACATAAGCCTTCCCTGCTTCGATCATCCCGCTGCATAGCTTCACCAGCTGTGGAGAACAGACACACATGGGGTTAAATAAATGTTAAAACTTTCACCACACGCATCATATTAGCAATGCTGTAGTTGCAATTAAGAACAAAGAGGATTTGTTGTGTTTGATTGATTTTTGACTTATTCTGACATTTGTCAGAGTTGATATTAAACTAAAGCCCCATTCAAACTGGTTTCTCTCTTAAGGAAAAAAATATTTCAACATTATCTGAGCTTGCATAGAGCACATATGGGAGCCCTGACTACTTGTAGAAGTTGATGCTAGGGATGTTGACAACACATAAACTGATCTTTGCGATTACTGTATTTGGTAATCCCCAGTAGGCTAATGGAAGGTTATTTGTGACAGACAGTGTAAATCACACTAAATAAAATCAATCTGTGTGCCATGTCGGTATTTTAAGATTTGACCCAGCCATGACTCAAAGAAGGAGCAAGATTTTCACAATTTGCCTTGCCCTTCATCTTTCGGTGCCTCCTTAAGAGGCTTTTGGCTTTGTTTTTGTTACATATTACAAAACATATCTGCAACTTCTGGAGAGTTAAAATGCTGTCCAGAATGATACTGTTAAATTACAGAGGGAATCCCGTCTAAATGGGGCTTTCTTCAACAGAACGACATTCTGAAACAAAATTTAGAACTTGATGCAAACTGTACTGTATATTGAAGTACTGAGAAATATACAGATTATGCTCACAGATGTAAAATAGGGAGTTAAGATTGCACTGCATTACAAGTAAATTGAGATTACACCATGTAATCGTGACAAAACTTGGTAAAATCTGCTCAACCAGAGGGTCCATGTGATCATCACTAAGGTACACGCAATGCTTCAGGCCAACGATTTTAAGGCTCACCATCATATGCTCAGCCACAACACTGCAACTTTTGTTTCTCCATGTTTTTATCTCCACACATGGACAAGCATGGAGGTCATACAGTGGCATGTTTTCTGTCTGCTCATCACCTGTGTTCACATGTGGTAGCGTGTGCAGGTGGGCTCCACATGTAATCCCCTGACATCAGCATGCCACCCCGATGCAGAGCCCTAACATTATCCAGGACTGGATAAATGATAACAGACACTGATACAATGTACATTTTCTCTGCAACTGTCAGCAAAATTTGTGATGTCTGTCATAAAGCCTGCTTTGTTTAGCTTCTGCTTTCATGACAGGAAAATTAATTTGTTCTCATTTTCACTCTGTTCTAATGCCAGATTTTCTGCTTTTCAGCACACACCTCCTCCAGCAAAATCCCATTTCCTCCCAGCTACTAACCAGACAAGAAGCTGATACAGTCTTTTCTAAAATTTACAGGGTATTGTGGGACATAAGCATATTCACTTTTTTTTTTTTTTTTGCTGTGTTACATAAGAAAATGTATACCACTCTCATGTCCGTCAGCTCATGGTGAAGCCAAAGCAAAAGCACGATTAGCTTAGCTTAGCTAGCATAATAATTGAAGCAGGAGGAAACCTACTCAGGTCCTACTTTTCAATGTACAGCTAAAGCTCAGTAAACACTTTGTATCTTGTTTGTTTCAGTCATACTCAAATCAGAGCGGCAAAGTGACAGGTTTTACAGATTAGCTGTTTTCCCTCATCCTTGCGCTATGCTAAGCTAACTGACTGTTGCTTAATTTTTCATGTACAGAAATTGAAATGGATCGGTTTTCCCAATTAAACTTCACTGAACGTGATTAAGTGTATTTCTAAAAATGGTGACCTTTGATCAATATTAGCCTGCTAACATATGAATAAATAATTATGCTAATAGGCTGATGTTTAGCATATCCACCATCTTAGACTGAGTATTAGCATGCTGATGTTTGCACAAATAACATATGCGCTGAAAGCTAAACTTTTTACCTCGTGATGGCACTGCACTAACAAAACAAAGTCTATACCCCTGCCAGCAGACAGAAACAATGCTGACATGTTGACATTTAACATGATCAGCTCTCAGATTAGTGTGCTAGTATGCTAATTAGCACTATAAAGTGAGCACTAAAAAATGCTCATCTTAATTTAGCATGCTGGCTTGCTAATGTCTGCTAGCATTAAATAAAAGCATGACATAGTTTTACAGGAATAACATCCACAGCCACTGTGAAAGTAAAAACAACACTAAGGGTCAACAACCATGTGAGCAGACTCAGCAGTGATAGAGCTAAATGCTAGCATGTTCCCCCATCTTTGTGTGTTAGCATGCTAATGTTTGGTAATTGGCACTAAAGATAAAGTACATTTTGTATTTTGGAGAAACTGAATATTGGCCTGATAATCGCAAAACAAAAACTGTGAGGGACTGATATCTGAGAAAGATATGAATTCCTAAAACTAAATGACAAGCCATTCAGTAGTTGTTGAGATATTTTTGGGCTATGCTTGGTAGCATGGCTGAGATTTTCATTAAAATGACAAAATGTAGGCAACCCCTTCTAAAACTATTACTAAGTAAAGTTACTGCCCAGAGTATACAGTAGGCCTGCCTTGTGTGGGAAATGGTGTGTTTTATAATTCGCTAAGAGTGCATATTAAAGAGTTGTATTGGTTCTGAGGAAGGTCAAGAGCATCATTACCACGGTGTGACTGTAACGAAACAAAGAAGAAAAGTCCAGAATCAATAAGAAGGAGCTTATGCTTTACTTATTACTCATGTGTTTGAATGCAAGGATGATCAAGACATAAGGTGATTGATAATAAAAGTACAGACAGTTTTTGACGTAAGCCGTAATCAGTAAAGAACATGAGCTTGTTGTGTGTGCAGTCTCTAATCTTGCTTTGCAGGGATGAAGTCATTCCTACGAAAGCGATAACGACAAAACATCAGCTGTGAAAGAGGAGAATGGACCAACGCAGCACTGGAGGGGGCGGCCAGCAACGTGACCTAGATAGCTACATATGCTGTTAGAGTATAAGAAGACTGGGCCAGGTACAGTTAGCGGTCTGACTCCATCCGAACTGACCGAACACTTGTTGTTGGTTAGGGACAGAGGATTCTGGCCCAGAGCTCTGTATCACACATTCAATTTTGCTGTAATAAATACTTTTGATTTTAAGAAGTCTGCTGACTACTCCATCAAAAGAACTGGGCGGAAATAGCCTTACACATATTCTGTTGGCTTGTTTTATTGTAGAATAGGCTGATTTCCAACACTTGTTATCTCTGACCTATCTAGAGAATAATAATCTTGTTAGCGATTACATAAATGAACCATTGTAGGTTTGGATCACAGTATATTTCTAATCCACTTTTTCACTTTTCATGATCTACTTCAGGACTTTGTAACTGGATTATATTGGAATAATATCTACAAACTACAGCAAAAGGTATAAAGTAATGTTAAATTATCAATTTAAATGCAAATGTGTAATTGTGGTATAAATATGTGCATCAGCGTAGGTTTCCAACACTGATGGCAATAAAAAGAGAGCAGTCTGACTAATCCTGGCTTCCACTGACATACTGTAAAGTCAGAAGGGCCAGATGGACCTGTGACATGAGCGTTACATGGAAAAGCATCTGGCTGCCTCATTACAGGGCAACTGGGTGCTTAGACAGCCATGAGGTCTGATGATTTCAGTGATTCCCACACCGTACTGCTGCCACGTCACATTTCAGCGAACCTGAGCTGTACTGGACTTAGTGACATTATACTGTCCATTATGCAGAGAGAAGACTGCATAGTAATAAGTATAATGGCCAAACTATGTCTAATGTCTGTCACAACACAATATGGTGTGACAGAATGTGCAGAGCTCACAAAGATTCCTCCTTTTCTATCATTTATTATGCAATATGACAACCATACAGGCGTGAGATCATGCGATCCCATATGTTGCACGGATTCCTTCGTAAATGATTTAAAACATGTAACGCAGCACAGCCCTATTTGTACACCCAGGAGATTATTTAGAGTAGAGAATAATAATCATGTGCTGTAAGAAAATTTTCATACTTCATATTTTTAAAACTGGTAAGTTTTTATTTGTACACTGTGACTTTATTATGGTGATAGTAAAGAGACGAAGGACCGACATTACTGCTAATGGTTTTTGCTCTAAACCTCAAAGGTTTTTTTTTTAAAAAACGTTTTTCTGCAAATAAGGACTGATATTTTACAAATGGACTTCTATATGAAGGGATTGTTGGACTTTAAAGTATTCAATGAAGCATGCAAAGGAATAAAGCTGCAGCATTTACGGTATATGGATTAATTATACCAGTTGTGTGACGACAACCAATCTCAATGGCATCCATGTAAGATCAAATAACTGAGTTAATTTTTCTTGTGCAACACATAAGGAAAATCTGTTGAACAAACTTGTATAAATCTAGGTTACCAATTTCCTTATTTAACAACATAAATAACAGACACTCATGACCAAATCATGGAGCAGGTTGAATATGTTTATATGGAGAAGAATACAGAGGTAACGCTGTGTTTACAATGAATGAAGCACCACATATAGAAACTGTATCCAAGTCAGCGAGAGGTGTTGGGGTGGATGGTGGGTGTACAAAGCACACAACTAAAGCCACTGGGGTTTATTTTCAGACTCAAAGGCTGTTTATGGTTAGGAACAGGTCATGGGTCTCATTAAATGAAAATTAAGATACGGTGTCTCAAGCTACAGTGGGCTTTTTCTGTGTTAAAGTCCGTCTGAACCATAACTAAGTGATGTGTCTAACTGTAACCATCCAAAAATTTCCTAATGCTGTAGGTACACCGCCAAGGAACGCAATGGAGTTATGTGATGATAGGTGTTGGTTTGTCTTTCTGTTAGCAACACTACTCAAAAATGGACTAAAATATTTGCATAAAATTTTCAGAGGTCAGAAATGACATAAGAACCAATTGATTAGATTTTGGCAGTGATGTGACTTATAGTCTGGATCTACGACTTCTATATCATTGATCACGACACTGCATCACTGTAACTATGACAACAAGTGAACACTACGTCCGCTGCCTGCTGACGATCACATGATTGTGATCTTACTACAAATCGGCCGCTGCGGACTTATTGGCACTTATTCATCTAAAATGATACAAGGAATGAGCAGCCTTGGCGGGTGCTTTTCTAGTTCATACAAGTTACTGTTATACTGCAATTACAAAAAATACTTCAGCTGAAAAAATACATTGACATTGAATCTACTGAGAATATCTTCAGTAACAATGTATTTGGAACTTGTCAGATACCTAATTTAACAAATTTTGTTCATTATGTTTGCTTCAAAAAGCATTTGTTGGGAAAAAAATCCCTGCTGCTTTAAAGCCACAGATTTGCCCTCAGGTGTGCTTGAAAACAGCGTTACAGCTGAAGGGCAGAGTTCAATTTAATTTAAATTCACCATGTAGAAAATCAACTGGCTGCTTGTAAAGCAAGAACATAAAACAAGTATCAACAGCATAAGGCTGTAATATCTAAATAGAAATGTCAAGAATTCTGTGTTGTTGTTGCCAAACAGTTATAGACAGATGATTTTATGTGCACAGAACAGAATGATCAAGAGAACTTACAAGGTGCTTCACAGGAAAACAAAAGGAGAAACTAACGAAATAAAAGTCATAGAGTAAAAAGAAAGTCACCAACAGACATAAATGTACTGAAAATATGCCTCTCAACATATGCAGAAACATGGACCAGATGGATGGATAAATTTAGTGAGTAGCAGTGAAAATAGTCTCTTACCTTATCTAGTTTAGCCTCAATCTCCACAACTTCTGTCTCCACCTCATCAATATTTGCCCTGTAAAACAAAAGCACAAGAAGCTGTTAATGGATGTGTGGCACTTTGTCCTTGTATGACTCTATTAAATTCCATTAAGGTCATTTATCACACTGGAAAGCCGCCACTCTACAGTCTGCTTATGATTTCCCACATTCTCAGAAAGCAGGAGACTCCATAAATCTGTGAGTGACACATGGAGCTTAGTGAAGCCGAGTCAGACGTGTTCGGGCAGGACCAGGCGAGAGCTGTGGGTGTGCTTTAAGTGACTGAGACGCCGTCCTGGGAGCAGTTTGCCTCTGTCAAAACAAAGTGACAGACGTGGTATCGACACAGTGAGGGGATCTGGCTGTCTGGTCCACCACACAAGCCCCAAATCCACCTACTCACTGTCAACACCAGCACCACCAAAACCACACCCAGCCACATCTGGAGCCCCCACCCTTGGGAGAGGTGTGATTTACACCCAGAGGCTGCATGACGTCACCCCTACAAACACCACTCCCCGTCTTCTCGGTGTACCGAGCTGATGTCGGAGTATGTGGCCCATGAAATGATCAATGCTCGCCGCCTTGATGTGTCAATTTCTGCTCATTCATTACGTGCTTGCTGTAGCACAGTTTCAGTGGAGTAGAAACATGATCTATGGCCAGCCTCCACATACAATCATTGCTCTGTCTATCAATCCATCATCCCATTTTCACCACATTGATCCGAGTGATGCTTGCATGCATCTTAACTGATATGCACCGTCATTATTTTTTTTTTTACATTTTGTTTTTATAATTTTCCCAAATTTAAATGGCCATAACATTACATGATTTTACTGTATTTACACCAGTTAAAAATATCCCAATTATACAGCTACTTATCAACTTATCATTACTTTCACCATTGTTACATTGTCGTTTTCAGGCATTCTTGCTGCCAGATTTTTATACTTTTTTTCTGAATGTCTGTCAATTATACAGCTCTCCACCCCCATTTAAATGGCACACAGATGTATAGATGAAATCATCAAATTATTTCAAAAATCAATATTGCTTCAGCCATCTGTAGATGAAGTTGCAAAGTAAAACTTCAGCCCTTCACACATCTGTCTGGGCATCAGATTTGGCTTACAGACATTGCCACCTGTAGCTGATTCTCCCTCTGATGTATATTCTTCTGGGACAGATATTTCCAAGCTGAAGTGCCGACAAAAGTGAACATGGGTATCAAATGCTAGCCAAAGCTTGACTCAGTAACATAACCATCTCTCAAGATTAGTACACTTTGTTCAATTACAGTCCCCTAATAGTGCTTTTAGCAATAAATTAGCAAACATTTATGTGTCTTTGTATTTTGTTAGTGTTTTCTGATTTAGGCAGCTGGAATCTCCAGTAATGACTAGCTGTATGCTTTTAGGCTCAAGTAACACAAGAAAACAACCTGACATGTTGCACAACCACGTCAGAAATCAGATGTATAGTTGTTCTGAATGGGCACACACTCAGGGGGACAAGAGTGCATATTTTCAGACAGTCCCACAAGGAAACATTCCTACTTTTGACATGTGTTGTTTCCAGAGACATATAATGAGCTAGAGAGAGGAGGCAGGAAGAGAGTGGGAATGTTAGATTCTGGATTTGGGCTTGCTACAATAGGGGGAGAGCGTTTCTAAACAGGCTGGACCATCCAATTTGCACTTCTGGCAGCTCTCCAGCTTCGCATTCTCCCACACTTGACTCATTTGATACGGAGGTCGTGTTGCACAGCAGCTTCTTGATGAGAGCATCTGTGGCATATATCAGCCAAGGCTGGCAGGATATATAACTTGTCTCCTCTCTGCCTCCCTGGCCTTGGGTGGATTAGCCTGCACGGCCGGAGTCAGGGGACGGAGGATGGCACGTGTTCTCCACCCCCGCAGCTTTTACTCTCACCATCTACTTGCATATGGAACCCGAGCAAGTGGCAGGGGAAATACTCCACAGAGGAAATATCTGTCAAAAGCTCTCACTCAAACAAAATAGAAACATGCATAACCTAAATAATCGATACCACATTACTCCACATGTGAACGTCTGTTATTGTAACCTCAACTGATCTCCTACTGAACAGCCTTGAGCCAACCACACCCAGGGATAATTTCGCACTGAGCAAAGCTGTTTTCATTGCTGATGTCATTTTTCAAACTGCCCTTTTTCTGATAATGCAGAGCTTTGCAGGCTCTCACTGTTCAGGAGGATAGTTCTGCTCATGTCTCTCGGCAGCACTCGGACAGACTGAGCTTAAAATGACAGATTGTTTCTTTTCTATTGTGTACAAAGGCTTTCAGGACCTTTGATAATTTCTTCTTATCATGCTTTGACATGATAAAAGGTTCTTGCAATTGAATTAAACCTTACATTTTGTTTCCTTGGCCAGTGAATCCATACTTAATAGACTGGTAGATGTGGATGTTGTAACCCATTAATGAAATATAACAAGTTACTGACATATATTTTTTTAAAAGCATGAGAGACTGACCAAATTAAATCGTGAAACATTATCTACACAGTAATGCATCAGTATTAATCTATATTTTTAATAACATTACATTTTTAATAACTTTAAAATTACATTTAAATACTGGCAGCTGTGATCACCAATATTTTGCTGTATTTTTAGTGTTTTAATAGTTACTTATTTAAATACCTAATTCCTGGAGGGAACATTCCCTGCAGGTTCCTTGAGGGTTCTTGTTTTTCAGAATGTGTCTTTAATATTTATGATCTTGAACTGAGATTGACCAAATTCTGTTTAAGAATTAAAAATGCATAATTTACTAGAACACCTAAAACAATGGAGGACAAAGGATAAGGCAAGTTAAACTTTTATGGATTGGTAGCATTTATTCAAAAGCAGCAATGTATGACAAACTATAGTCTATTAAATATGTTTTAGAAACTAAGGAAAACTAATAAATCAGTGTAAAGTTAGAAATAATATAGTACGTTTTTATAGTGGAGGTCTGTTAATGCTCATTCTTGTTTTAGGATTCAAAAAGTATTTCATTTTACAGATCATACTTAGAATTTATCAGAATTCTTAGAGTCCTAACGGTTTATAAGAATGTAACTAACATTTAAATATTTTTGCGTAATAATTTCCCAGGTGACTATGTGAGCTCATAGTACAGAGAATTATCACCTCAATCTGCTGCTCCACTCAATTTTTAGACCTTTACGTCTGATTTCGACCCAAATTTGTTTGATGTCCGCAATTCCTTATATTATATAGACTATGCCTTTGGTGCTCAAATGCAAGGAGATGCACTTCTGTACAGATGGAAACTTCACTGCAGCTGTTACAGAGTGGTACATTTTGAGTTTTTCACATTCAGGTTAGTATGTACAGGTGTGAAGCCAGTTTTATATGTTTGCACTACGTACCTTACACAACTAGCACGGGTTAAACGAACCAAACTACTTTCTTTGTGGTTTTACATTTACACAATTTGACTCTCAACATAGTTAGGCAGCTGAATAGCCTGTTAGCCTGTTGGTTTTTCCAGCTTCTGGGCACAGTCTCTCTGAAATCCACTGCAAAACTTCAGATTACGGTAAAAATAGGAGTTTCACAAACCCACTGTAGGTCACAGAGGATCGCAGAGGATGGAGTTCTGGCTGACATGTGTTTGTAGACAGAGTAATGAGGAAGTGAGGCGTCACAGAAACGCTCATCTCATTGTTAAGAAGTCTAACTGGACTGTTTTCATTCACTGTCTCAGCAATTAGGGCCTCATTTTCAGCTTTTAGAGCTTCCCCATAGAAACAGCTCTAAAACCCTTCAGCAACTATAGTTAGAGATTAGCTGGTGATTACAGACAGACATTTCCCTCAGAAAGCAAAAACTGAGCCCAAAAAAGAGAGAAATTTGGACTTGCAGTCGCCAAGTGGACACAAACACAACCCACATGACTGATAATGCTGCTCTATGAACTGAATGTTTATAAATAAGCTTGAAAAAGAATGTGAATACTATTTTCCAGTGCTGCTTGCTACAATGAAAACATTTTCTGAAAGTCCTATTTCACTTCACAAACAGCGCCAGTACGGACAAAACGTTTATTTACATTTCAGCAGTCTTTAGCATCACGTGAAAGTAGTTAGGGCAGAAGCAGTGGCTCTCGAATTAAAGAGAAACAGAGGTGTTCTGCGATGCCGGGCCAGTAAACTGCACCTCGGCCGCTCCAGTGGATGCCCCGTCAGCACGCCACCAGCCAGAAACCACCAGAGCTGCAGCTTGCTCAGCACAATCTCAGTGTTTATTATGTTTTTACACCACAGCTTAACTACTCCGCTTCATGCCATCAATGATCCCACCAACCCTGCCCGACATGTTACAAACACACTGCGCTGCTGCTCCTCATCAGTCATTGACGACCACCATGTTTATCTGAGTGACCAAACGCAGACTTACTGCTGTATAATAGTCCCCCTCACGAGGCTTTAATGGTGGTCATCTTTTGTCCCGGTAGCCTCGTTGTCCAGTCAAGTTATTGCCTATTGAACTTCTCCGCTCCTCGTGGTGTGAATAAGGGTCAAATCACAGGCGCATCGGGGACCTCCGCGGCCCACTTAGGAGATGGTTGCTGTGGCTACAGGCCCGGGGCAGCATGTGCATCCATTATGGGAGGCATGTGCAGTGAGACAGGAGTAGTGGGGGGGTTAGAGCCTGGAGGGAACAGCTGTCCCGTGAGCCAGAGCTCGCACATCTGGAACCGTTAGCTGCACTGTGACCATGTTGGGAGGGACGGATGAAACCCGGAGCTGTCCCTGTCCATCACCACAAGACACTCAACAGTCCCATGGGGTATTTTCAGACTGAAGGAAATAAGGTTAATGTTTCAATCCCTAATATTGGAATTTTATGTGGGTTTTGGCTTCTCCATCTTGCAAATTTGAACTATTTTAACACCATTTAGTACATTAATATACTATTCATCATATTTCCGTGAGTTTTAACGGAGTATAAAAAGAGTGTAAAACAAATATGTGATTTCTTGATGTGAATGTCAACCAGAGTGCTTGAGTTGATGTACTTTACTGTCCACAGCTTTGAGGAGTGTCTTGGCTGCTGTGTGCGATGGATGACAGAGATGCAGCTGGTCTTACACGCCCCAGAGGGTTTTGTTTTTGAGGGTGAATCGAGGCGGAGCAGCCTGGTGGTCCGGATGGGGAGAGTGAGCAGGTGGGATGCTGATTAGAGAGCCAACACTGGGTCCAGGTAGTGACCCCTAAAAATACAACCAAACCCAAAGTGTCCTGCAGCTGGGGCTCACCGAGTAAACCTCCAGAGGGCGGCTCACTGGGGAGGGCGAATTAGCCACCGAGTGATGTGGCGGTGACAGCACACCAACAGGAGCAGCTGAAGCGGAGGATCGACATGGATTTCTGTTTGCTCCTCTACACTCTCTTCAGCACGTTCCATCTCATCCGAATTCAAAAACTACTCCAGAAAAAGGGTGGGGTGGGGTGGGGTGGAGGAGGAGGCCGAGGAGCTGGAGACGGGGCGGCCCCGTCTGTCTGAGGGCCCCATTGTGACAAAGCCAGCTTCCTGTCTGGGAGAAACAGCAGCATTTTGTTCGGATATTGATTGCTTTAGTGTCCTAATTGAGGCCGGATTGCAGGGCTGAATGGCTGATTGGAGGGGGGAGGGAGAGCTTAGCAGCAAACTCCCTTCAGGCCCCAGTTATTCTTAGCCGCACAGCTCCTAATGCCCCCTCCTCCTCCTCCTCCTGCACACCACTACATGAACTAAACCAGGGTCAAGGAGGTACCCCTGGCTACACGATGCCAACCATTAAAAATAAATCTCCTAAGTCCATTTTCAGAGCAATAACTAGTCACTCAAAAATATCCTCACACACACACACACACACACACACACACACACACACACACACACACACACACACACACACACACACACACACACACACACACACACACACACACACACACACACACACACAACACAACAAAAAACAACACACACACACACACACACACACACACACACACACACACACACACACACACACACACACACACACACACACACACACACACACACACACACACAACAAAAAAAAAAACCCAAAAAAAACCATTCGTTTAAACCCTTCCCCCATGCCTGTCAGACTATGGATTTCTCCAAAAACAAATGTCCCGTGCTTCAGCTGACGGTATCTCTTCCACTCCGTCTGCTTCTGTGCACTTGTGAAACTTCTGCTTTCAGATTTTGTGCTCTCAGATCACTATGAAACAACCCAGTAAATGTTCCAAACGCTACACATCAACCAACGAAATCCTCGCTGCCTCCATTCAGACACACATGCTTTACTTCATACAACATCCTTTAACAGTGCTGTTTCAAGAAGATTCTGAGAACACAAGTTTCACAAAAGCATCTTGTTTTGTCCTCAACAAAGATAAAGATATTTAGTTCATACTCAAAGATGAGTGAAGAAACCAGAAAATGTTCAATTTAAGAGGCTGCAATCAAGAACTCACTCTTTTATTCTTTGAGTAGAATTACTCGAAGACAAAATAGCTGGTGATTGATTTGACAGTTGACAAGTATTTGATTGAATCTCTTTTAGATGAAAAAACAGCCAGAGACTGCCGATATAGAGCCGATAAACCTGCTCCTGTCATTTGTTTGAGCAACTAAAATCAATCGCTTCCAGCAAAAAAAAAAAAAAAAAAGTAGGACATTAGTTTTGTGTAACAATTCAAAACCCTACCAAGAATCCGCCATTATCATTGTAAACTGCTGTGTGATAATAGAAAGCTTGAGAGTAACAAAGGTTGTAGGGGTGAGCAAACAATCTACTCCCAAACTGTCACCAGCCAGTGTTGCAACTGCTGACTGGACCTCCGAAGAACTTTTGCACTCGTCCAGCTGGCGTCGCATTTACTTCATCATCCTGATAATTTAGGAATTACGCTGCCCCGTAATCTGCAGTAACCCAATCCTAATGCATTTAAGGTGCAGGGGGAGTTCAAATGTCTCCAGTAAACCCTCCTCAACATGTGTCAAAGCCCCTGACTATTGTTTCATAAGCCCAGGCTTTTATTTCCACTTGAAAGCTTAGATGTGTCCCTCACTACTTAAACTGGGCTGCTTTCTGTTCGTAGAGCTTTGAGCGCTCCATAAACACCGCTCACAATTCAGCACCAGACTTCAGCGAGCACTAAACCTCAAAGCCTCGTCTTCAGCAACACACATCCGCACTAATGGCCTCACAGAAGTGCCATGTCTGCTGTGGCAATAATTACTCCATTTACGCTTCGATTACAACACGTTGGCAGGCTGAGCATTAAGCCAGCACCGAATGCTAAGATTTAGCTGCACATCGGATATGTGCATCCATCATCACAGGGTTAGCATGTGTGTCTCATGTCAGGTCATACATTTAGGCCCGATCGCTCCTCTACAAGTGGAGGTTAGTCCTCACCACCCGCTCTGTGGTTCTCTGCTTTGCCAAATACTTTGTGTGTAGCCAGACAGCTGAGTGGCAACCATTCACCAACTTTGTTCTTCCGGGAACATTCATCCGCCCTCGCAGACGGCGATCCTCCCAGCCCACCCACTCATTCACTGGGTTCAATACAGAGACCGCCAAACTGTTTCCTCACCGGGCCCTCGAGTGTCTGATCTCTGTACAGAAACTGTCCTGGTGTCGAGTTCAGGAGAGGGCAGGACCTCGAGGGAGCAAATAATCAATAAGTCAGGCTGCAGAAATTTCATCACAAATGATGCTGATGACCAAATATGAAGTTAAAGCCATTCACTGAGAATTAATGTCAAGCATTTCCTGTCAAGAGAAATTGAAAGATGCTCTCATGGTTTCTAGTAAAGTTAAATTAAGAGCAATAAAACAATGGCATCATAGTCAACTACAGGCTTTTTCAGAGATCAAAAGATAAAACCTGCCAATAATGTCATTAGTGATAACAGTAGGTATAAAGCAAGTGACTAGAATCATTATTAATTTAAAGCTGACAATCATCATGCAATTGCTTGATCTAACAAAAGTTCTAAAAACATTGGGTTTACTGTCAAATAAAACCAAAAAGCAACACGTCCACATCAGAGAAGCTGTTAATCAATATTTTCTAGTTTGTTTGAAAAAATTGAAAAAAATGAATGCAAAACTGATTATCAAAACAGCAGCTATTGAACTTTTGGTCAGTGGATTTGATTGGGTCATCTTAAATCCCTGCTTTTTAAAAAAAAGACAAAACAACAAGCTTCTATGGTACTTTGTAATCTGGAAATCAATGAGGTAGAGTCTTTGCTGTTTTTTTTTTTTTTTTTTTTTACATTTATATGATACACAGCATAAAAAGTGGACAAAATATGTAATCAGTGCTTCCAGAAAGCCTCAAACTCAAGGATGTTCAGTTTACATCGTAAAAGACAAAGAACACCAGAAATATCAAATTTGAGAACCTGTGCAAGGTGGGAGTCAGATTTTCATGCTGTAGTTTGTCATTGTCAGCAACCATGGATTAACAGCAGCTACAGAACAGCATTTCTATCATCATTCAAGCAAACAAAATCAGCCGTACATCACTTGCTCGATGACTACTGACAGTCTGTTCCCTAATGAAAGTCACAACCTCACTCTCCTGGAGGCTCTCAGTGAAGTGAATCAACAGTGACTGTCCCCAACTACCACCTTACTGAGCTCATCCTTGCGCAAAAGCCCCTCTGAATAACACTGGGTCTATTTCAGCAGCAGTGCATGTGCATCCACACTCTCATAAATCTGGGACTGAGAGCAGGACAGCTCCATCTGAATGAACAGTACAAACATTTACATGCGGCTCAGACATTCTACGTCTACTGCTGGGCACAAACTGAATAACCCAGCAGCGTATCATTTACTTTAATCGGCTAATTCAACACAGTTTTGTTGTTGCATGCAATGAGGAGCCTCTGAAATGCAAATACGATTAGGCGGAGTCTCAAATAGATATGTGTGCATGCTTTATATTTTTAGCATTTTCTTCACTTGTGCATCTCAGCTTTGAGCAGAAAAGCTTTCCCCATTACCACAATGTGATTTGGATATTACAAAGCTATTTTGTTCAGTGCAGATCAGGGTAGATCACTATGGTAACAGATGCTGCTCTGGATCAGACTAAGTTCATTTCTAACAGCTTCCTGACCAGAACTAAAGCATTGGTTTGTTATGAGGTGACAAGTAATAAAGAACAGAGGAAAAGCAAGAACAGATCAGTTGTTTTTCTTGGTTTCCTTCATGTTTTTGCTCAGTTTTTTTCAAGTGTAGCAAACCTGAGAGGTTGAAAAAAAACTGTGAATATGTTAAAATGCTAAACATATTCTGAAAGGCATACTGTTGAATAGATAACATGCTGTATTATTATGTCTAAGGCCAGCAATCCAATAGGTTTTATAGTGAATATTGTTTGTAATTAGTTTGTTAGGCACTGTTAAACTAATGATAGGACATCACCTCTTGGCCAGTACTTTATATATACTTTTAATATTTGGATGCTACTCCTTAAAAGCTTCTCAGCCCCAAGTAGGTTCTGGGCGTTTTCTGCTCCTGTCACATTTTTTACTTATTGTCTGCTCATTTTTCAGTGCATCTCTATGGAGACAGCACAGCTGTAGCTAGAAGCAGAGATAAATCAAAACTATCTTTGTGCAGTATGAAACAGGGCTATATTGCCATAAATCATAAAAAAGATAGAAATCCTTGTCCAGTTCAGATAAAAAAAGTCTCTCAATTTTTGTCACTATTGTTAGTCATAGCTCAGTCAATAATGGCTTCACAGTTGCACCAAAAGTGCAGGAATTTTATTTTTGGCAGAATCTGGTTACTGCAAGCAATTTATTTTTGGCAATTTTTAAATGACAGATGTAAAATAAAGTGATTTTGATTCAATTTCATGATTTTAAGCTTAGATTTGGATAAGTGTCCCGACAGAACAGCATCATAAATGAGTGACGAATCCAACTATTAGTTCTGTTTAATGGCTTCTGATACATGGTGCCCGTTTGCCATTTTTTAAAAAGACAACATTTTGGATTCAGACAGAGTGCAGGTGTCACAGATTCTGGTGAGGACATTAAAAACCATGGCTTTCCCCGTCAGAGCTGCACACGGATAATCTGACTTTACACAGGCAGCTGTGAACAAGTTTCTGGGTGATGGTAGATCTGGGATCACTGAGGCTCAGTGAAGCCCAAAGCGGCTCTGTGGCACAACCCCAGAACCTCTCCAGAACCTCCCTCCTGCACTGCTGTGACCCTGAATCCACCAGAGTCTAAACTGGGATAATATTTCAGAAACTTTCAATATCTGCATGTGGAGCCCAGCTGGGTTTATGGTAAGGCCCCTTCATCAGAACATCAGTCATGCTGCTGAGAGACGTCTAGAGGAGGTGAAACTGGAGGTGAGGAGATAAGGGGGAGCCTGAGTCTGGCTGACGATACGTATTCCTCTCTCCCGACTGCTCCAAAATCAACACCCCTGATGTTTTTCTAACTGAAGAGGATATCTAGTCTGGCGGCGGGTTGAGCGCTCCACCTCAGATGACCAGTCTGCCTGCTGTGGCTGAACTTTTGCCTGTCTGCTCCTCCACCTCCTCCTCCTCTTCCTCGGTTGCTGCCACACCCCTGCCAACTCTTCCTCCTACATGCCAGTGTTTGGCTGTCTGGTGTTTCTCTGAATGCCACAGACCACAGCACATAAATTCTGAGGGAAAGAGCAGCCTGAGGCTTAAAGCATCTCTTCAGAAAACACACACAAAAACAAGCATATCGTGCAAAAAAAAAAACAAAGACTTATCCTCTGAAGCTAAAAAACAATGACTTTCTGAATGCCAACACTAATACCAAAAGGACTGACTGATTAATGCCAGTGTTTAATTCTTCCCGTGCCAGAAGTTACAATGTTTTTTTGGTCTGAAAATACATTTACATCTGCACTTGACATTTTAACCGCACAGGAAAACCAAGAAAAATTAAAAAGTTCACAGAAAAAGCCTGAATATACTCTAATGCTTGGTTTGCAGGATGATTTTATACAGTTGCGGTTAGAGACGGCCATTAATCATATCAGAAGAGGCCAGTTAGCGTCCCATATTTAATAAAAAATATATTGGCAAACAATTAGAAACCAGAGTAAAAGTAACAGTTTTATTATTTATTCAAAGAGGCTGTTGACTGGTCCACAAGAGTGAGTGCTTGTTGGGTGTTCTCGTCTCAAATGACGAAATAAAAATAGTACAACGCAATATCTTTTTGACCACAAGTCACATCAGAAAACACTCTGAGAGTTGTGTAAACACAGTGAAGCAAAAAAATAAAACCCAACCATCACCAAATACTAAACCAAATGATTGATTAGGCAAAAAAAAAAAAATAGAAAGGAATCTTACTCACACGTAGACACCATTGCTCAAAGTATTCACCAAAAAAAGACACCAATGTCATGTAATATTTCAAAAAGAAGAAAAAGTAAAACGGAATTTGAATTTTTCTACATGTTATCCATTTTCCACAACCAGAAAAAGCTATTTTGTGCAAGTTATTAGTGAATATTTGAAGGCCTCAACTGAGTCTTTGTGCAAGTTCACAACCCAGTAACACAGTTTATGATTGGACAAGAGCGTCAACATGCTGGCAACAATTTCATCCACCAAAGATAGGTCTGCACAGTTGATATCAGATGAATAAGTGCAATTATCTCTTCTCAAAATGTTCAAAGTAACACAGTGATTCCAAGATAGATTACAGCTTGTTGCAAAGGCTCAACAGTATCCTGCTAAAATCTGTCACTATGTCCATCCATTATACTGATATTAACATCAAGTGAGTGTTTTTGTGATTGTCTACAACTGATAAGAACCCAGAGGAAGAGAAAGACATGGAGAGGGTGAGTTTACCCTCTCTCCATTAAACTCCATGAGAGTTTAACAGCAAAGCATGACGTTCTTATCCATTTGTCAGAGTGGTTGCTCTCACCACATTAGCGCCACTGTCCATTTCTCCAATTGATAAAGGGAGCTTGTGTTTTTTTTGCTGAGTTAATACACTCTTCCAATGTGCAAGCTCCTCATGACGGCTGTAGCATGAAGCAGGTTTGACATATCCAGGCCTTCTGTGCTTATCTGGCTCGATAAAAGCAAAAGCCCCAGTCAGAGATAATGGGTATCAAAACGGTAGTTATCTACTTTCTTTGTTAACTAGATTTGTGTTTAATTTTCTTCTGCACAAAATAGACCAACTGCGGGCAGTGTATTTCATTCAAATGGAACAGGTTGTTATAATAGAGAGCTAAGAGGAACATAAACATTTATTGCCATAAAAATGCTCGTTCCGCGTAACAGTAATGCTGGTAGAAAACTATTAATCATTTAATTTAACACATTTGTGAGCTCTCAGAGCAGTTTCTAAAATGCCGGATGCACATTAGAGCTGCTAAATTTCAAACTTCATTCATTTAAACAAAAAAAAACCAAACAAAACAAAACAGAATGTCAAAGACGTCCATGAAGGTGTGACACTGTTGGATAAGTGGAAATTATTAGTGAATGAACACTTTCTATGATATGTACCAATTTTCTAATAGGTGTTCTATTATTAGCAGTGTAAAACAGATTTAGCAGCAAATCATATTCATGTATTTTCTCCATCACAAACTGAATGCATGTAGGGACAATGGTAACAGGACTCATACGGTTTGTGCTACTGTAACTGCTCCGTTTCATTCAGTGATATCACTAACATACAGCTCAACAGTTTTGCAGAAGTAACATATTCCCTGAGCTGAGAATCTACATCACGCAAAGAGAATCACCAGAAAAGAATTGGTATAAGCATAGCACTAGTTAGAGCCGATTAAAATCCCAAACTCAGAACAGAACCTCCTCTGGAGCAGGTCAGCTCTGCAGCATCAGTTGGTGATCTAGTAGAGTAAAAGAGAGACACCTGTGTGACGCTGAAAACCCTGACTTTAGGCTCAATATAGCACACTAACTCATAAATCTTGCTCTTGTAGTTCACGCCATAGCTGTCATGCTTACTCTGTTTGTAAGCACATATGAGATGCTCTTGTTACAGAATCCCATCACACAACACCCCACCCTCGCCCAGTTGAAGCACACATCTTTCAGTTTGTCAGTCTGTAATACAGGCTTTCTGTTGTATCACTAACCTTATTTTCTCACACTATAAAAACCGCTGTGCAAAGCCTAAGAAGAAATTGCACAACCTCTGTCTTCCTCGTGATGAGTAAACTGATCTCCATGCCTAATAGGAGTGAAAAGCACCTTTAAGGAAAGACTGCTTGCAACAAGCAAACATCTCAAACTGAGCGTCACAGATTTAGATTTTTATGTCCTCCCTGCTGTTGCAAATCGTTCTCCTGTATCAGCCTCTGTTAGTGTCCCGCTGGACCTTGAACAACATGTGCGCATATTTTCAGATTCTCCCTTGGCGAGAGGCATTAGCTCTGGTGCTGTCCGTCGGCCAGCGGTTCACAGGCAGTGAAGCAGCCAGGCAAACAGGCCGGCAGTCCCAGAGCAGAGGATAACATTCCCACTTAATCTGAGCAGATGAATCCAATCTTCTCAATGCGCACATGGAGAGAGCGACAACAGAGAGACATTCTTCAGCAGAAACATTCAAATCCAACAAGACTCCTGCAGCCAAGTTTATTCCTGCAAAACCTCCTGCCAAGGTTGTTCTCTGATATGTCCAAAGAGAAGAATGAAAATCAGATTCAAAACATTAACACAACTCGTTTCAAAATGCACAAAGAAAACTATAAAAAAAAAAAACATCAGCATTTTGAGAAATATTCCCTGTAGCTTCCCTGCAAGATTTGGACAAGGACATTGATAATCACTTTCACATGTGTCCATTCAATATAAGTCTACATCCAACAGCTGGTTAGCTTAGCTTAGCTTAGCTTAGCATTAAGACCGGAACAAAGGGAAATAGCTTGGAAGGAAACATGGCTCTGTGTGGAGTAATTAGCGAACCTACCAGTAGCTCAAAAGCACAGTAATAAACACCTTATGTCTCCTGTGCCTAATTTATTTAGAAACCAAAGTGTGGAAACGCTGTAGCAGTAGCTAGAAATACAAGCAGGTCAAAGTTGGCAAGCAGAGATCATTGTGGGGGTTTAGCTAGCAACGGGCCACCATGACCCAAACTTCTACTGGCAGTTAAAGCTCAAGAAATTGAGTAATGTAACTACACTATCCCTACGAGTCCAATAGTAATTCATTGAATATTGATTCATAGTGCTGCTGCTGGCTATTGGTCATGAAAATTGTTAAAATGTAACGTACCATACAAGTCTTTGGACTGCGGGAGGAAGCCATTTTTACCATTTAAGTTTTTCTTGTTAGCATGCTAATATTTGCTTTTTAGCACAAAACACAGCAGAGGTTTTAATCTTATATGGTCATAAACAAAAGTATCAGACAAATTAAAATCTCAAGAAATGTGACTCTCATAGACGGTCAACAAGAAAAGCCAGAGGATCACCAAAACCAACAATATTCATCATGGGGAGATTGTGAATGTCTGTTGAAACTTTCATGGCAACCAGTCCAACAGATATTGAGATATTTCAGGGAACACAGCTGATAAACACCACCAGGCTGCTAGCAAGGCTACATAAACTAATAGATGGCACATTCACTGCTGCCCCTTTCTGGCAGTGAGAGATTAATGTACTGGCAACTCATTCATACATACAGTAGACACCGGCTGCCAAATCCTGACTCCCGACCCTGCAGTGACCCCCGAGCAGCTGCCCTCAGCCGCCGTCTGATCGCAGTCCAGGCTGAGGCAGCACAAGAAGAGGGTCCGTCTGTCAAAAGAAAAAAACACTTCATATCTCCCCCCGTCCTCCTGCTTCACAGCCGTAGACAAAGACAGACCAGCAACAACAGCTGAGGAAGCCTTTCCCGCTTCTTTTAAAAATCTGCCCCGCTCAATTTCAAAACCCGAACACTACCAGGACAGCATGCAGACTCTCTCCTAACAGAGACATCCACATAATTTGTGGACTAAAGCAAACAAACATCTTTATACAAGTTAAAGCCAGTGAGGAGACTAATCAACAGATGATAAAAGGCCCTTTCATGCACAAAATATGCAAATGTGTCGACTATAGCTGCTTTCTTCTCATTAAACTCATCCTCTGAGATTTTTTTTTAATGTCTAAAATAAGGAGAATAACACTGATTCCATTTATAATTCATCTGGCTCTGGGATTTGTGCCGCCGAGAAGTGGCAAAACATCTGGATTATTTTAAATTTAGCTCCATCTCAGACAGATTAATTTATGGGTACACGACCCGAGTGAAGCCAGACTTATTAGCGGAGTATTAGAGCTGCTTGCGTCAAAAATATGAACGGATGTGTGAAAGCACAGGCCTGAACGTAATGTGGCAAAAAGTCTCTCTCCTGCTGCATCTGAGTTGGATCTGTGAGGGTTTTCTTTCCTGTGTCAGCCTTTCCACTAATATTTCAAAGCTTTAACTACAGGTCAGCTTTGGAACAGACGTCTCCTGCACAATATCTCCTTTCATTCTGCAGTCAGACAGCTGGAGAGATTTCAACACTGAAGACGCAAAGTGTCTAAAAGCCACATGACAACCTATTTTTCCTGAGAAAACTGCATCTTCTTCATACTTTTTCTGCTGATCTTATCTGTTTAAACAACTCAATAGCAAGGAATTGATTGTTGCAGCGCCCTGGGAATCAGCATGTTTACCGCTACCATGCTATTGAACAGGTTTTATCATTGCATATATTTCCAAATACATGAGATAGCAGGAGCCTACTAACCATAACCCATTCACTTCATTGATCCAGTGTTGTGGAGACTAGAACAATTAACTAGTTCTTAGAAATAAGGCCAAAATATCTTGATTGAATATTGATAGGAAAGGATTAGTAGATCAACTATTGAGGCAGACAATGAAGTGGCAAAAATGAATAATAAATCATCAATTCAAATGTGTGGATATATTGCTTTTCTTTGTTGTTTTTAAATTTAAAAAGAGCAATTGAGAAGACAAAGTGCACATTAAACAACAATGAAACTGAATCTCAAACAGCAGTGAACACAGTTGGAGTAGTGTTGATTAGGATCCTTGAACTTAGGTAAAAAAAATCTTGATAAAAGGTATTGCAATGCATGTTATATGCATTTTTTTTCTGTCACTAAAGGGAAAACTTCAAGCAAATTAACACAAAATAATAAAAGGAGGTGTAAAATATTTGAAGTGACTGGTTGAGACCAGACAAGGCAGTGACTTTAACTGCCAGCAGTTGCATGTTGGCCAGCAGAGAACATTGTGGAAGTTTAGCTGGGTAAACGGTCACCATGAGAAAGTCTTCTGTGACACTTAATGCCTACCAGCTAGGGCTTTCAAATCGAGCCAACTTCAAATTTTATGACGAACTCAAGTCAGCTTATCACAGGTTGTACAGGGTCATCTGATCCAGTACAGGCAGCACAGCTCACAAGTAGTGTGCAGGATTCCAGAAGCTGGCCAATCAGAAAAGAGTGGGCTTTAAGGGAAGGGTGCCTTGTAAGATAAAATATGATTTTTAAAAATATGAATCAGGCGAAGCTATTCTAGTGGAGCCCCAGATTAAAACAAGAAAAGCACTCAGAGAGTGCAGTATTTCGCCAAGGCTGCTCAGTTGTAACATTTCCGATGGCTGAAATCTTGAAAAATTTGTGGCAGAAATCATGGCAACAAAGAATGTGGCCATTTAATATAGACGTACCCACAAACAAAATGATGCTGTGCTGAGCACAGGCGTGTGTTATGCATGTGTATGTTATATACATGTACCGAATTGCGTGACCGAAATATGTAGTGAGTGATGGGAATTGATGGACTCGGAAACACCCCCACAATTTAATCAACTGTTCCTTGTATCATTTCTGATGGATAAGTCGCGATCAGTCCGCAGCGGTTGAGTTTTAGTAGGATCGCAGTCATGTGATTGTCAGCAGGCAGCAGACGTAGTGTTCACTTGTCATAGTTACAGTGACATCGTGCCGCTATCTCACAATGATACAGAAATTTTTAACAAATTTGTGGATCCAAACTATAAGCCACATCACTGCCAAAATCTAATCAGTTACTCCTTGAGTCATTTCTCTCCTTCCCTGAAAATTTCATCCAAATTTGTTATTCTATTTTTGAGTAACATTGCTAACAGACAAACGGACAGACAGACAAACCAACGCTGACCGTCATATAACTCCGTCGAGGCTCTGTCTCCTTGGTGGAGTAAATATAGAGCTGAACATTAGCAATTAACAGATCGCCTTTGGTGACGTTTGTTCCTTTGGTAGTTTTCAGCAAACCATTCAAGTTCCAAAAAGCCTCTGGAGCTTTGTGGTTGGAGCTCTATTAGCTGCTAATAGATCCCCAGTCTGTACTGAACACTACAACCACAGCAGAGGAGATTATAGAGATCAGCTAGCAATAACTGATGACGCTCAGTCCAGAAAAAGAGCTCAATCTGCTGCATATAATAGGATGATAAACTCAGAGAGGAAGAAAGGATGAGGTCCAGTCCAGTATCTATAGTTACTCTGGAAGCAGCCATGAGTCCTGAACTTCCCATTAACACCGTCGTTCTTGGAAAACAGGGATAATGAACAGGAATATGGCCAGCGGGCCCTGAGTGACCTTGACTTATTGTTGGTCAGTGGTGAAGTCATTCTGCAGATCTCATAAACAATAAACTCCCACTTTGATATCAACTCAGCGCAACACAGCAATCCTGCTCTCACAGCTTTAATGGATAAAACATCAGTGGGAACACAAACCACCGCCACAGATTGGTTCAAGGGAAGAGCAGAGTGGTGTGATGCAACAGTCTGTAACTACACGTGGCCAAAAATGACACTGAAATTACTGTTTCTTTAACACACCGCAATATCTTTCTTCCTTTCTTGAGCAACAGTCAGGTGATACTGAGACGCAAACAGCTGGAAGCCACAAACTAACCCTCATCCCCTTTTAACATTTGGTCAAAACCTGGTTAACAATTATTATTGATTTTTTTTATTTAATCATATGACACATTCAGATCACTTGAAAAGAGTGTGTGTCTGACAGAGGTTTAGGTCTGGACAGAACTGGTGGAGCCACTTAGCTGCTTGCAAAGCTCATACAAACAATGCTAATTTAGCCCCTGATGTAGGTCTTTCAACAGTTCTCTTTTCTTGTTTTCAGTTTAAAATGTGGAATAATCAAGACTGAGAGGGCCACAGGTTAAGAAGTGCTACCACTGCGTGATTATAAAATTGGTTCGCAACAGGGAGAAGCGGCTGCAATTAGGCTTTTTAGCAAACCAGCTGGGTGAAGCTACCATACATAATGCAATGCCAGCTCAACGCATCCCCCATCAGCTGAGGAGTGGGGAGGTCGTGCAATTAGGCCACCACAGCCCATGTGGAAACCGCAATAAAGACAGACAAATAGGGGACACGTGACACAGATTAAACCTTTCAGCACAGCAACACTACACTGTGTTTACATCACTCCTGCGTTAAGAGCTGGCCTCTGCACAAGTTTGGTCTGCGACTGCTTCCTGAGCTCCGTCACAGGGGAAACAGGCTTGAAGGGGGAGTCTCAGATTGTGCGTTTATTATTACATAGAGGATGTGTGCGACATCACAACAGCATTGTAAGGGTAGGTGGGGATGGAGGGGATGCTGTTGATCAGCAGGCTGACAGGCCAAAGACAAGTCAGGATAGGAGAGGTCCCGGCCGGCGGCGCAGGTTTATACTAACTCAGGGTGGTCCGTGATGACTGGAACACACAAAAATGTCCATGAAGACGAGGGAGAAGAAAGAACGAACACACACACACACACACACACACACACACACACACACACACACACACACACACACACACACACACACACACACACACACACACACACACACACACACACACACACACACACACACACACACACACACACACACACACACACAGAGGATCCTGAAGAGGCCTGGGCTGTGAGAACTGGCCTGGACAATGTTCCATTGAACGGAGGAAGACAATAAAGCCTACAGTCATGGAGCTTCTCGCAGCTCTTTTCTGGGCAGCACACCAGCCTGCCTGAGTAAAAACAAGCACAGAATAGCTCAGAGTGAGCCAATCCTGCAGTGTAACACCCTGACATTTTCGTGAAATAGCTAAATTCCCCCTAGTGAAAATCCCTACACAGGCGTGATGTGTCCGGCGGTGTTGGGGCTGAGCTGGGAGTCTTCCCGGCATTTTTGTGGGCTAAACATGCAGCTTGGCTTGCACTAGAAAGACATACCAGACGTGTGAAGCATTCAGCTCCTTCCTGTCTAGAAGCTTGGGAGATGGTGCTCGCAGAAACAACAGTTCTAACGACAGCCACATGAATTATGCTCGCAACCTTTTCATTCTCAGCAAACTCCGACTGGAAAGTCTGATGTTTTCAATTTTTAATCCAAGCTTTTTTAAAAACACTCCAAACTAAACTTAATTTCACAGCAGATTCCTGGTGTATCAGGTGGAGCTGAGTTAAGCACTGACCCATCATGTGAATGTCAGTGTCAGTCCAGCTGATTGACAGTCTCTCTTCCTCCTGGGTTTCCCCCAGGTGTTTCCTCTGGTCTGAAGTCAGCAACATTACGCTGACGTCACTGTCCGGCCCTCCTCCGTGACCCCTGACCCCTCCAACATCAGCCAAAAGGGCCTGAATGTTGATGTGACTGCTGTGTCAACCAGCAGGGACCTAACCAGGTCCTGACACTACCAGCAAGGAAGAATAACAGGAGGACAAAGGCAGGGAGGGTACCAGGAAAACAAAAATCCAACACATCCACTGTAAAAAACAATAAACAAAAACATGTTTTTCCCACAGTTTTTAAATTTCATCTTTTTTAAACTATCCAACACTTGTTGTACCATTTTATCAATAAAACTG
Organism: Acanthochromis polyacanthus; assembly: GCF_021347895.1. Taxonomy (NCBI): domain Eukaryota; kingdom Metazoa; phylum Chordata; class Actinopteri; family Pomacentridae; genus Acanthochromis; species Acanthochromis polyacanthus. Next base: position 25,221,838 of record NC_067118.1, read on the forward strand.
TGCATCTTGTCCACATCAAAAATGTGTATTTTTACAACTTGTTTGTTTAGGTCTGACCGTATTAAATATAAATTTTACTATGTTTTGAGAAAAAAAATGCAATTTTACAGGTATTTGGTGTTATTCCAAAGAAAAAAATGGATATCAAGTTTAAAAAATATAATATAGCTAGATCAAAAAATCAAGTATACATTTACATGTTAACTCCGAAAATTGTACACAATATCCACATCAAAAATCTGTATTTTTACTGACTTTTACAGCTTCTGTATATTTACACAATTTTACTCTATTTAAATAAGCTAAAAATATTATTTTACCAACATTTTCCTGTTTTTTACAGTTTACAATGTATTTGTTCGGGTTCCTCTGTTCCCAGATTTTCACAGGTTTCTTTTCCACATCTTTTTTACAGTGTAGAATGTGTCATGCTTTCTCTATTGCTCGAGATTTGCATATGCAGCTAATTGAAGATGACAATATCTGTGACTCTTTTCCTGTAAGACTGTACAAGACAACTGATGTGCAGAAGACAATGACATGAAGTGCAGCGTGGGATAGCTGCCTGCACTCGGTTAACAATGCAGAAACATGGCAAAGAAAAACAACCCTCCAGAGAGTCCCAGTCCCAGACTTGAAGAGAAGAAAGAAAGGAGGAAAATTGCACAGTTTTCTGTGAAAAATGAAGTTGAGTCACGGCTCGTTGGGCTCTTCACTAAACCACACTCCCTCCCGAGAGAGCCGCAACAAACATCAAGTGAGAAAACAATGAAGAATGAGTTAAGTGGAATGCTAAATACAGACTGAGCTGTCAGTTGTAAAAATGCAGACAAGGTCAATGAAATAATGACACAATGGATGGTTCAATGACGGTAGGATGATGAACTCTGCAGCACAGTCAAGGATAGTGTGTTGTTAATGTTGACACTGCAGCTTTAGATTTTGCCTTATTAATACATTTTCTTCAATTCCACATGTAATTGACTGATAGTTGTTTATACATCAATGAGAACGGTGCAAAAGCAAACTGTTAACGGCTCTTCCAGTGCGGCTTTATACATGTTAAACAGGTTATACAGTCTCCAACATCATCACTCCTGTTTGCGTCACCCAAGGCATGATGGGAACAGTTACGGATTGACGGAGAAATTTATTAGCTTCAGCTTCTCATTTGTGAGGATTTGATCTGAGCTTCTTTGTCGTGAATGAATATGGACTGTTTCCTGGACAAAACAAGCCCCATGAAGACAGCAACTTTGTCTTTAGTAAAACTGAATTAAGCATTTTTCTGCCATAGCCCCGAGAGCTTGCTGTGCTGCAATTAAATAAAGACAAAACACAAGAAAATATTTTCACCAATTTATCACTGGCTGGGCAACATTTCTGAAAATCCTGCCAAGTGACAAAAAGCAATCAAACACAGAACGGTGACGCAAATGGAGAAAATATGAACACAAATGACCTTCAAAGTTTCTTTACAAGAGACATAAAACAGTGATGAACCCTCCTGACAAGCACAAAGTAGTGCCGCAAATAAAGATTTTTTTATTATCGATTCACTTGATGGTTACATTTTTTGTTAATCAATTAATGGTATAGCCGAGTGTGACCTAAAAGCTGAGTGGTTGAGCTGTATACCACATAGTCACAAATGCCTTTAAGCAGTAAGTTCAAATCTCGGCCAGCGTGACCTTCACAGTTTGTAATTTACCCACATCTATCTAATAAAGGTTAAAATGACAAAATATTTAAAAAGAAACTTTATTTTGAAACAAAAACAACACCTGTCACTTCTTCCTATAGCACAGGATAACAAAATCAAACATCTTTTTTGTCAACTGCAGCTCAAAGCCCAAAATGTTAAATTTTGTAAAAACTAAAAGAAACAGGAATTCGGGATGTCCCATTGAAGTCTTCATTTTCTTTCAGTTTAATACTGTATCGACTAGAGGAGGTGGGCAGCTCCATGTTGACAAGCAGAAAGCATTTAGCTAGTGAAGGGGCACCATGACACAGTCTTCTGCTACGCTTAATGACCTCTGGCCAGGGCACATGTGAACTCAAGGCAGGACCAACTTGGGTAGCGTTTTTTAAATCCCGGTAGGATATGTAGCGGCCTGCAGTCTGTGTCATGAATACATATCTTAAAACAACAGTGTACTCGATTTTTATCATAACTGATTCAGTTTTTGATTGTTAATGATGTATTTATAAAGAAAATGATTCAAATTTACATAAACAAATTACAGGGTTTAGGTTTATGCAGATACTGATTCTCTGAATGTTTGCATTTTAAACTATCCTGAATGCAAATAAAATTATGAAAATAATCTACTGTCAATCAACTAATCAAACGGTGGTTGCGGTTCTACACAACATCACCTAAAAAAGGCAAGTTCTCATCACTCAGTGTAGCTTGTTGGCTAAATATCATTTCATTAGAAGTTGTCAGAACTCAAAAATATGAATTCAAACTGTTTTGCAATGTTTTTGTTGAGCCCAGACATTTGTTTTTAAATTCATCCGGAGCCACACCAAAATTTAATGGGTTTTTCATTTGTAATGGCCAGTGTTGCCAGCCTCTCTACCAAGTTTCATGACATTAAGACTGGCAGTTTTAAAGCTTTAGTTAAATTTGCTATCAAACAAATGGCACTGAAGTACCCCGGCTTAAGTTTGGTGGAGGAATGACATAAGCTAGAAATCCTCATTTTTAAAAGGATGGAACCAGGAAACTACACTGTAAAGACACTATTGCATTAATTAAAAACAATAATCAACATGCTTCTTCACTGACAGGAGGAGAAATCAGTCCTCTCCTTGCGTGCAGAGGTGGACCGTCGATTATTACCACTGGAAGTAGTTTAAGGGAGTTCTGTTGTAACTCAGGGCTGGGTGTCATAATGGAGGAGTCAGCAACTTCCTCACACACATCGTGTCTCTGGGGTTTTGCCCTTTACTGCAACCTGCTTTTAATATTTGAGCCAACTGACGCACTTCCTGACTCGTCCCTAGACCTGATTCTGGCCCAGCCGCGACCAGAGGTCTACCCCCGCACACAGAGGAAGGCAGGGAGGACGGAAAAGGGAAAGAAAAGGGGAGAGTATGAGGCAGGGAGTGAGAGGGATGGAACAAATCAAAAACAGATGCTTGTACACGTGTGATTCAGCATTTTGAATCCGAGCTGAGTGCCGGGACATACAGTCATTTCTTATTCCCCAGCTGTGCAGGAGAAATTCCCACTTCTATCAATAACTTTATCCCATTTCCTGACTCACTGGGTGATAAACATGTAGCACGGGCAGATGTTGACACACCTGGAAAATACCCAGCCACTTTCCTCCTAAGAGAGCAGCTGGGTCGTCAAGGGAGACGCTGCAGAGACATGACATTAACCAGTGAAATCAGTTCAGTCATAACTTTCTATTTGTCCTGTCAAACCCAGATTCCGCTCTGCGTAAAGCTCATCTTATGTATCAGGAGTGGAGTCATAAAATAAGGCCAAATGCAGGTTATCTGTGAGTCTGCTGATAAATGACGCACAGCCACGAGCAAAACAACTAAGCCCAGAGGACAGTTCCTCACATGCTGCCTTCGACTGGAGGGCAAGCTTTAAAAAAAACAGCAAATGTCTTCCAGCGCAGTCTAAAAACACAGCTGACAGATGGACTGTGAAATCGGAGCAATGCAGCGATTATGTGCCGAGGAAACTGGGTATTTTCCAATTAGGAATCTATTCTGAATGTAAAACGTGACACGAACACGCTGCAGCCCTAATGAGAAAACCTGACACGGATTAATCTGGGTTTAAAAAACGCAAAACTTTTTTAATGTTTCCACTTCATGAACCCATGAAGGGAAGAATTTCAACAATCTGGGCTTAACGATCCCAGTGGGGAGTTATATTTACATACTATAAACACGTTTGATTTCTAACGTGGTCAGACGGAGCGACTTAAGAAATACCACAAACCAGCCTGCTGGTTAGCTTAGCTTTGCTTAGCATGAAGACGAAAGACGATCAGCCACTTGGAGCTTCATGACGTGCAGAATGTCTGCTCTGTGGAGTTACTGCAACATGCCCACAAAGAGTTTTTGAAGTTAACCCTCTAAACTCTAAAACCCACCAGTGGGTTCAAAGGCAAAATGACACCATTTATTTTGATAATTGTGAAAACTGGAAGAATTTTCAACTTTCCGACAGTCCTTGAACTAATCATGTTTCATTTAAAAAAAAAAATTATTTAGCCTCTAGTTATACATTGAGACACTGGGACTCATTCTCAACACAGACCTTTTGGTTTAGGCGGGAAAATAACCAGCGCTAAGCTAGAAATTGTGATATTTTATCGAAATAATTTTCTTCTACGTGCTACTTTTTTCTCTTTAACCAGATTCTGAACAAAAATAAGACAAAAAAAAATGCTGTCTTTGGTGCACCAGAGAAGTCATTAGAAACTTAGCCAACAGTCAGATGACAAAAATTCTGCGACCTTTTGACTGAACTGCAGGCTGTGTTTAGACAGAGCTGAAATGAGACAACAATGGACACAAATCAAAAACGTAAGAAGTAAAATATCTATGTGTGCTCCTGGGGAATTTTGAAAGGCTTTACATTTTAATTACAATTTGTTTGTTTTTACACGAGATAAAAAAAATCTTAAAAAATCAATTTTTTTTCTTTTCCTTTTTTATGATTGATGGCATAACTGGGTCATACTCCACATACGACAGCTCCAAGTTGTCTTTGCTTCTAATCCAGGTTTCCATAGAGGTACAGAACTTCATATTGCTATGAAAAATGAGCTAAAATGCGCACAATATGGGGTTCAAAGGGTTAAAAACTACTGTTGATAGTAGCTTGCTATACTTTCTAAGAAGTGTTTTATACAAAACACCACGAAACAGACTGAAAGGTTATTTATCCTATCATGAAGATTGGAAATAGGTGGAACAAGTGAGCGAGCTGAGCACCTCTACAGCTCAGTAATTAATTAGGTCATATAGAATTTGTTTAATCCATACAGTAGGTCTTGTATCAAAACAACTTGCTGTTACGGGCCAGACTATTTTCTGGCGACGCAGGGAAATTGCTGTTCCAGGAACACAATCCCCCATTTCATCAATTTTGGTCCAGTTTAAACAAATGTGATATAATGTGTTGGCAAAGGCATTTTGTTTGTTTCTTCTGAGACAAACAACAGTTTCACCCTGTTTTCGGTCTTTACGCTAAACTAAGCAAACTGGCTCGATATTCTAATCAGATGTTCCAAACAGTAAGCGAATCAGAAGATTTCCCAAAACATCAAATTATTCCTTTAGCGTGACGTGAAAGCAACAAAAAAAAAAAAAAAAAGAGAGTGATCAGAGCAGAGAGGAGGAGAATAGCTGCTCTGCTGTCCTGTCGAATTACGCCGGCCTGTGCTGCGGTCCAGCTGACAGCTCGACTTTACAGCATGGTTAATCCAGCAGGAACATTAGTCTGACTGTTTATATTAACTCAGAATTATAGTCCATTTCAAAGGGCCTTGCATGGAGTCACGTTGCAGCCGAGATTTAACTCCCTCCCTGCAGGGTCAGAAAGGGCTGAAGGTGAACAGATGAAGCTAATCGACAGATTCCTGCAGCCTGTTGTTGGCTACGCTCTGGTACACAGATTTTCAGTGTTTCTCTCATGTTTCTGAAAAAACACATGATCCAACCTGTCTCAAATTGGAGCCATTCCAATACGTATCAAGGTCAAAAGTGGATTTTCGCAGAAGGAGACATTTGATATCTACAGCCATAAAGAATTGAGATCAGATGCTTGGCCTTCACTACCATAATGCTATCTGCTAAGAAACAAATGCTGAATTGTGAGCGATTTTGTTCACCATCACTGTGAAGCAAGACCAAAGGCTGGGATTATCAGCGTTAAAAATGTGCTCAGTGAGTGTGAGCCTGCTCTTCAATTCCAGCTCCCCTGCCTCGCCGTGGGCCGTGCAAGGAATGCTAATGCCAATTTACTACAAGTCGTCCATCATTTAGGCCTCAAGAAGTTGCCATAGTGCTGATTCAATGTCTGCGGCACAGTTTGCTCAACCGGTGGCACCACCGGATGGCGGATCTGAAAGGGAGGAATTGAGCAAAGCGGTAGTTCTGAGGTTTGGCTATTGGATTTCATCGCACTTAATAAACTGCTGGTGCTCTTGACGGTTGTGCGTTCAGGTCCGGGTCTTTGTCACCTCTCAGGAGGTCTGACAGAAGCAGATTAGCACAGTGTTCGGTATGCAGCACTCTGCTTTTCAGGGCTCTTTGTGTGTGCAGTGTGTGAAACGTCTTGCTATTCATTAAAATGAAATGAGAGGGACAGCCAGGGCTCCTGCGGAGAGTCGCCTCCTTCAATACAACAGCCACAAAAGAGATGACATCATCTCTGCATGTCAAAGCATTTCATCGGGAATTAATCTCCATTTGCACAAATCGCAAATTAACTTCCAGGATATAGAACGTACAAACAGACACATCTGATTCGGCGCCATATAAACTAAGGAAAACTCGTCTGTGACCTCCTGTGCAAGATACATGTGAGTTACAAAACATTCCACTGTTTCTGATTTTCAAACAGCTACTCACGACCAGACAGTGTGAAGAGATAGAAGACATATGATGTGACAGAGTCCATATTTGTCAATTTCATAAATCCTGAGCATTTTCTCAAATAAGTTTTTCCCCAAATATATTTTTGTCATATTAAGTACTTCTTATCACACTGGTGTTGTTTGAAAAGTTCATAATTTTGATGAATTTGTTGCCGATTAGTCATTTGATGCTACGAAGAGGGTGTAATTCACCATGATTGATAGCCATGACTGAAAAGAATGCTTTAAAAAATGTTTTTCTTGTCTTATTCATGCTTTTGTCAAATATCATGACAAGCATGAACAGTTTGTGATCAATCATTTTTATTACTTTCAACCCCAAAACCCTGTTTGGAAGGCATGTTATCTTTACCAAAGAAACAAATAAAATGACACCATTTATCAGAGACAGATCTGTCGTATTATCAACTTTGAGATGGTCCTTGAAGTACTCATCTGTGCAGAGCCAGTGGAAAAAATAAACAAGCACTTTATTCTACATGTGTACTTGGAAAGTTGCTTTTAATAGTGATTCAAAGTTTGTATTTTCTTGTAAAAGTCAGTGTCACAGTTTCTTTTTTTATGATTTATTGCATTATTAATGTATCATACCGCACACATGACTGTTCCTTCAGTGAACTGTGATTTACTGTAAAAGAAAGTAGTAATTGGTAGATAGTTACAACTAACAATCACTACTGTTCTTTTTTCTAGACAGTAAAGATGGTTGTGGCTGGGCTACATGAAGTTCATATCTGGGGAGGAAGGCCACTCTTGTCTTCACTTTTGAGGCTGCAAATGATCACCGATGGCAGCACCCATTTCTGTGATATTTTGGCTAGATTTTTTGCACTGCAACTGAAGAGGCGATACGTCGTCCATCTTTACACACAGCTGATGATCTGGTCTGGTAAAATGTGAACACACTTTAATGCATATAAAGTATGTGATGTTTTCCTACATATGAGCTGAGTGTCTGCCATTTTCTTGGAGTGTTTGAATTCTGCTACAAGGACTAACAGAACTTCAGTGGACTGATTACAGACTCCTGCAGATTCATTTCTACCAATCGGCCGCTGCATCTGCGTTGTCAAGGTAAAAAGGTGATCTCAGTCCATGTGCATGCACTGTAAACAAACACCATCTCCTGAGTTCTGCCCTGAAGAATTGTTTATCTCCTGCCTTTGTGTTTGAAGAGATGGCACATATTCCTTCCATCTTTGCGCAGCGACCTTCCTGTAGCTGCCCTACATGCTTTGGAGCCTGGTGAGCTTGAAGGCTCCAAATGGCAAAAGCCTTTTATCTGGTCTCATTTAAAAAAGATAAAAGCTTTTCCAGCTAATGGCGCCGTGTTTTCTCTGCAGGAGGGCAACAAACACTGTGATTAAAAAATCATATTGCCCTTCATATCGTTGGATCTGTTTGCACTCCTTCACATCAGGATGACACCAATTGGACGCTAAGCCTCCAGGTGCAACACCTTGCCGTCCGGGGATTGAGCGGGTGAATGTGGGGCAATCCCTGATTAAGACACGCGGCCATCAAACTGCACACTGCTGCCTTAATCCCCGTCACTTTCATTACCTGGAGCGCCCGGGGCTCACTGACGCCCTTGACAAGTGAGAGAAAAGGCCTGCAGCCCGGCGTCACTGAGCTGTCTCTGTCATTAAATCAAGCTCACGGATGAAAATTAAAATAGCAGAATAAACTAGGATGGGAGGGGGAGATGGCAGTAGAGCATGAGTTTAATGACTCTGATGCACAAATCACAAGAAGAGGTCATTAAACTGATGCCGAGCAGAACGCAGGCCGCATGAGGAGTTATTTGTGCTCCCACCTGGAAAAATATATGCAATATGATACAATACAGACCGTGTAAATGAATAATAAATAAAGGCAGGATAAAGATAAGAATGTGATGGTGACCAGCTGCACTGTAAATCTGGCACCAAGGGAGCCAGAAAAAATAGTTTTAAAAAGAGTACAATAATGTAAGTGTAAAAATAACAACAAATATTTGTAACATATTTATGTTTTTTAACTGATTTAAATACAAAAACTGTGTTATTTTACAGGCCAGACATTGTAAAAAAAAAAAAAAAAAAAAAACTTTATTACAACAGATTTTTTGTTTGTTTGTTTTGGCAGTTTTGGCCTGTGCATTTTTCATTTTTAAGCAATTTTACTAAATATATGTAATTTAACAAAATAGAGGAGATTTGAAGAGAGAAAAAATGTTTTTTTTCTGTCCTTAAAATAAATATTTTTTCTTTAAAACAACTGCAAATATTGATTAAAAATTTTTAATTTTTTTGTTAGCAAAATACAGTAAAAATATTCTACGTTCATATTCACAGTTGAATGTCGCAAAAGAATGAATCACTGTTGTTATATTTGAACATCCTTTAAGGTTTTGGTCTTTCTTCCTAAGGGCGAGCATGTAAATTTTAGGGCTGGAACGGAATATTCCGAATATTCCTTCGCTACGGCGGTATCCGGATATTAATTTTGATATCCCCCCGCCCCCCGGCAGACGTTACCGGGCGGAAAGAATATGCGGCGTTATTGTCTTCCCTCGGCCCACATCGGCACATATCAGTTCATCTCGTCGTATGATCACATAAACATATACACATATGTCTATAACATATACACATATGTCTATGTGATCACCTCCTTCTCAGACGAAAATATTTGGAGCTCGTCTCTTCCCTTCGCCCCACTTCGGCTCATCCCGTCGTGTTTGGCTCATCTCGGCTCCTCCATTCGTGTTTCTTACCAGCACCCGAATGGCCGGGTGGCTGCCGACTCTGACGTCACGCTTCACTTCGTTGCATAAACACAAGACAAGATGCTGAAGACCTCCTTCAGTTTAACTGAAGACAAAACGAAGACAAAATTTGGACCCGGGAGACCAGACGAACGGATCCGAATATTCGGGCCGTCTCCGCCACACGCCGCCCCCCCGTCGGACGTCAGGGGGAGAAGAGAATATTCGGATATTCGTCTTTAATAGGGCCCATAGACTGTATATAAAGATGGACGTAGCATCTGGCTCCAAAAATGAAGCCCACCCGGAAGTGTCAAAAACTTGCAATATCACACCGTCCGCTAGGGTTGGCTCCAAAAAGCTTTTGCTCCATAGACCCCAATTCATCACCGGAAAAAATAAAATTTGATAGACTGATTTTCTGCTGCTCAGGATTTTTTCCCGTTAGTTTTCATGGTTAAAATGAGAGATCAAGTGGCCGATTTTAAAATAAATCAATACTGAATTTTAAATAAATCGTTAAAGTTGGCGGAGCCAGGGGGCGTGGCTATACTTGATAGACAGTCTTGTCTGGAATGATTGACAGATCCTTTAGGGCAAGGCTTTCAGCAGTCTGGCTTCAGTCTGGCCCGCCCATATACTGGTCCTGCCCCCAGTTGCTCTCCGGTCCAGCCTGTTTGATGACGCTTTTTACGTCATTGGCTCCAAAAAATCCAAAATGGCGACCAGGAAGTAGCAAAATCCGGGCTTCATTTTCTCGGCGTTGAAACCAACGGGTGACGTCACGGTTGGTTCACGCCTGATAGGGCCCGAATATTCGGAGGCCAGAAACCACGATTCGGGCCAGCCCTAGTAAATTTATACTTCTTTAAGTTATTATCTGTAACTTAACATAACAGAGGAAAAATACAGCGTTAAAAATGCATTTTACAGTGTGGATATCAGCAAATTGTTTTTTTCCCCAGTCACAATAATAATAGCACACCCCCACAACACCCTCGACTGGCCAGTCACAGTTCTGCAAAGAGCACTCTTGGCTAAACAGAAGGGCCATTGACACAGATTCAAGATGGAAGGAGGTCAGTCTGAAATAGAGCAGAAGCAACAAGACCACGCAGCAGAAATCCCTTCCAGCTCCATGCAGCTGGATATCCAGAAACACAAGAAACATCCGCCGAGCTCCCAAAACACAAAGACAGTTTGTCACAACTGTGAACCGAGACGAACCTGAAGCCTGGGATTTAGCGTGACTCCGAGCAGGAAGATGTTTTTTGGCACACTTAAAAATGTAATAAACGCCTTTGTTGTTAATACATGACTGTAATGAGCAGGAACAGCTCCCAAAATTAAATCAGGTTGCTAAAGGGCTCTGCTAGACATTTAGGTTGTCTCAAAGTAAGAGCAATCTTACTAACCTCTTTTCCCACAGACACTGAAATGTATAAAAAATGGAACCAAAATGAATCCGTTCCACCAAACAATGCTGCAAAAAGTTGCACAATTTGAACAACGGCGTGCCTGACATGTAGCCACATCTTCAAATTGTTCATTCTTTCTGTCCAAAACCAAAAAAATATTTAGCTGACAAAGATATTAACCAGCAAATCCTCACAATTTTGAAGCTGAAGACATGTTTGTTCACTACTTTTCTTGAAAAAAGACCAAACTGAGTAGTTCAAAGCTTAAATCACTGTCACAGAAAGAATGCTTAGATCAGTATTTAAATGCTCCTTTTAAAGGTTCTACTAGCAAAACAAAACAAAAAATCCAAAAACATGAAATAAGAAATAAGGATCCAACATTATTCATTATCCATAAACATTGTTTAATATTAGTTATTTTAAGATGAGGATATTTAATCTCAGTTCATCGCCGCTTTCATCTAATGGTCCAACCTTGACAGCAGCATGTGAGCAGTTTACAAATTACAATTTCAGCTATTCTGGAGTCTGACTGTTCTGCAGAACAGAATGGTCTGGCTGCACCTCACCATCAGTCTGCTGTAGGGGAAAACCTGCTTGTACTGGCTTGTTTGTATTTCTTTAAACCAGTCACAATCAGATTGGACGGAGCTAAGTGAAGGAATCAGCATCCTGTTCCTGGAGAAGTGTGACATTTCATTTGAAGGCAAATAGGTGAAAAGTGTCATTAAAATGGATAATTCAGCGGAAAAAAAGGCAGACTGCATTATTGCGGATCAAAACCCTCATGGAACCCTGAACTTTTCAGTCTGGTAGGTCGCTTTTTGTGTTGTGATGACTTGGCGTTCTTTTATCACATGCTGTTAACCCAAAGAGCTGCTAAACTGCATCTTGTTATTTAACAATGACAATAAAGATCTGTTCTATTCTAACATGTAGGCACTGAAAGAAAAGGAGAAAACTGCATAAAATCTGCTGCAAGTAGCGGGTCTATGCCAGCAATCTACATCCTAGCAAGATGTCAGAATAGTCAAGCATCTGCATACAGTCTGTAGTTTGGAGAAAGTTCAAAAGTTGCCAAAATTAACACAAAAAGTTGAGTTCCAGACATGACAAACAAGCTGACTCAAAAACTTTAGCAGCAACTAAGCTGTTCTGCACGCTAACATCTGTGGCTACTTGTCATGTTTTTGTAGGTTCATCCATTGTCTCTTTTAATAGAGGTTTTCAATATTCGCGGATAATTCTCACCAAACCTCTGAAGCGCCCAAAATAATATTCAGTAGCACTCAGCTCTAAAAAGAAGGAAAGTTTCTTGCATTAAATGTCAATTAATTTGATCCTTTAATGTATAAGTTAGCATTTACCACCCTGTGAGGCCGGTATCATCCCTGTGACTTCAGATGTATCACTAAGAAATGCATTCTAAAGCTCTTGTGTACTGACTTCACAACTTACAAACCTAATTTCCTATTATGTGATTGATTCCACTAAACTGATGCAGTTAATTCACTAAATATTCAGCATTTCCTCCATTCCAGGCAGCTCCAGGAATGTGTCACCCCCCTCCTCTCACCCTGTCATCTGACTGTGTGTCACAGATTCACCCATCCAGTCATTTTCTCACAGAAGTTGGGAGACTCACGAGCAGCGAGCGCCACAGGTCACTGGCCTGGGATTCCCCGCCTGCCGGGGCTCTCTGCTGCCGCACTGTGACTCAATAAGAAGCCCTTCATCGTGACGGCGGCCTCGCCTCAGCCCTCCGCCCCCAGCTGTTGACATGGGAGGGGAGAAAGGATCATCGGGGCTCGCTGCCCGAGGCCATTCAGGCACAGAGAAAAGAGTCTGTCTCTCAGCGGAAGTAAGAAGCTCACTGGACAATAGTTATATTCTGCTGGAGGAGTCGAGGCTCACGGGAACGGAGCAGCAGGGATGCCGAGGATCCCGCCAAATGGCAAAATGAACATCAATGAAATGTCCATTTCTAGCTCTGCATTCATAAGGGTTCAAGATCTGTGCCTAAAAAAAAACATCTTCAGGCTTAAAGTAGCGTCAAACTGAAGGATAAGGATTGTGCGAGTCCTAATATTTTTGATTTTAAGTCTCCAGGTCATGGTAATCATATGAGCTTCCGTAGAAATCAACTGGACTTCTCTTGTAGGTTTCTGAAGACTTCTGACGTCATAAGTCCTTAGAAACTAGTCACAACTTCAGAAAAGCACACAACAATAACATCTAACATCATGTTTTGATGCTGGAGATGTTAATAAAGAACTTCAAGTGACCATGTGCACAACTCATTCCTGAAACATCTCAGGCCTGTTGGAGATACCTGAGCGAGGGCTGTCATATACAGTACGTTATCCTTCAACAGTATGTAAGTGTGGCGACAAATTAACATGTCAGTGGGGAGAAAACAGGTCAAACGCTGCCCGTTGCCACTGTTGTGACAGAGCAAACACAAACACAGGAGCTCCTGCAGACCAACACAGATGTGTAGAGCATCACCGGCTGCAGTGTCACATCTGTCTCAGACTAAACACACAGTCTGGTCAGGGGATCTGTGGGCCATGAACTCATCGTACTGTTAGGAGGCGCTCATGCTGGGTTCAGACAACAACGTATTCGTGTCTGAGATTTGTCAGATTATAGAGTCATAACTTCTTGGCTGAGACCGATCACAGCATTGTCCATCACAACACAAATGAAATGTAAAGAAACAACGGCATCCTAAGTGGTGTGCACCCTTTAGAGATATTCTGGAAGTTGTTGGATTCTGGGACAGAGTGAAGCGTCCAAGATGCAGCCTCAGTTGTCATCCCATATGAAACACTTTTTAAGATCCAACTTGAGACAATACAAACAAAAAATACAAACACATGCTAACTATAAACCACAACAGCGTATGTCCATTGTCAGACGTGGGGATTGAATTTGGAGTTTTTCTTGTCTTCTTCATGCTTTTGCCAAACATTAAAACAAAGTCTTGTGATCAACCACCTGTTAACCCCAAAATCCATCAGTAGGTTTGTGAGATATGTTGTCTTCGAGAAACTAAACAAAAAAACGGAAAGTGTAAAAACACAACTATATAAAAATCTAGCAATATTCAAACTGGTATTACTGCCCTGTGGCTATACTATGCTTCAACCAGCCAGTGGAGCTCTAGTTTACATCTATGCCTGTTCAGATTGATATGGTCCCAATCTCAGATTCTGTCTCTGAATCACAACGCTGAATGACAGCCACTCTCTAAGTGTTTCTGCAGAATAAATTATGTTACAGTAAAGTTGACCTTTGACCTTTTGGATAGAAAATGTCATCACTTCGTCTTTTTAGCTTGTGATTTTTCATAATTAGCACATGAATGCTTGAGCTAAAGCCAAAAACATGCTGCATGAGGCCACATGTTTGATGTTTTACTGCCAAAATCAAATCAGTTTACCGCTGAGTTCAAGGATAGATGTCTGTGCCAAATTTAAATTCACTGGAGGCATTCCTGATATGTCGTGTTTACGGGAACTGGACTGAACCCGAAAACACAAAGCCTTCAGCCAAAGCAGTCGCTGGCACAGAGACGTAAAATATCAAAGACAGAATCAGATATTTTTCTGACCTAAAATTTTCTGATCTAATGAAATACTTGACGCTGATCTTTGCAGCCTCTACATCTTTCAGGTCCTGCCCTGCAAAGAGCTGCCAAGCAGGAGATACTTTGCTCTACTGGGTGACTCGTCTATCAGCGGCCCAAAGAAAGACGACCGCCACATGTCAGATGTTCGGGCCGAGCTGACTTCCTGCAGGATTTTACATGTGTGGGAAGCAGCGTGTGTCATGCCAACAGTGAAAGGCCCTGATTTTCCTGCTGCTTCCTTCCAGTCATCCACCTCCGGCGTTGTTACGTAACACTATACTGTAGCGCTGCTTTTAGCTCCTCAAAGGAGCCGTTTCAATGCTCTCTGAAAACGCTGTTACAGGCTTCAGTGGCTGCAGGAACATGCTTTCACTTGGTCTCATTCAGCATCTCTTCTAGTCGTTTAAACATCTCGGGCGGCGGATAAAAGACTCTTAAAACGCTGTAAACTGGAGGAAAGCTCACGTATGACAACAGTTTACTGCAGCATGTGAGAAAATCTGAAAATCTGTACAGCATATGAAGACAAGGAGGAGGACGAGGAGGAGGAGGCGGCATATTTTTATTGCACGCTCATAGATAAGAGATGACTTTATCCAGCGGTTCATAACACAAATAGACAGCGAGGCATCTCACAGCTCTAAATAATGAGCAAGGTGACTCTTTAGTATGCAGCTTGTCTCGCCGTGAACCTGTGTGCTGCTTAGCATATGAAACGAGGAAGGAGAAGGTCGAGATGTGTCTTCCTCCGGCTCCAGATGGCAGTCATTAAGGTGCTGCTGCCAAGTCTGGAAGTCTTTGATTTGGAAGCAGAGATTTTATCTCCGGGAGCACATAAGTACAGCGTTAAAAAGCACATATATTCACTCAAGCTCAACTTTAAGGAACTTCACTGGAGTATGTCCATTTTATGTTACTCCAGACTTGTATTTCTCTACATTTACGAGGGAAATATTGCACTTTTTACTATTTTTTTTAAGACAATCAACTGAGCGCTTTCGTATTCGGAATCTGTCTTCTTGGGGCTCTTTGTCTTGTCAGTGCTGCTGCATTCATTTCATATAAGCAGCAAAGATCGACATAAGTCCCTGAAAATGAATATGTAGGGCTGTTTAATTATTGAAGACCTTCTATTTATTCATTTTTGTCTTTGTTTTAACCCACATGCTTCCTCCGAGTGTCCTGTTTTTCAGTGCAAACACAGCTTTAGATTCGAGGCATCGTTTCTGCAAATTTAGCAAAGATAAAAGCTGCAAGAAAAGTCAGAAATATGTGCTCTTATCGCATTATGATCGATTAGTTCAAGGTCACCAAGGGTCCTGTTTCACACAAACACAGCAGGAAATTGTAAGAAATCCCCCTACAGATTGATCCAGACTTGCTTTTATACTGACATAGTATCTTGAATGCATTTTTTTCCTGCAGTAAAAGGCCTCAGTGCGTCTAGCAGCATTAAAAGGACCTCCACAGTCTGAGAGGCTCTTGACTCTGCGGGAGCAGCGGACCAAGTTTAGATGTGGGTGTAGAAAATTCCTGCCGTATTTATGTAACCTTTGGTGCATGGCGGTCAGGGGCTTTGGCACAGTCTGTGTGGAAACCTTCAGTTTCCTCTGATCCACCGATTAGTGACACAGTTTGAACCAGAGCTGCAACAATCAATCATTTATCAATGACAGAAAAATTAATTAGCAGGTCTTTGTTTCAAACAAATAAATCCATATTGCCTTCTAGTTGGGCAGAAATAAAGATCAGCGTTTTTCCTTTGTCCAGATAAGACAAGCTAAGATAAGCTTTTTTGTCATTATACACAGTGTAAAATGAAATTCCGGATGACTTTCTAGATTTTAAACATGCAAGACAAATAAAAATATAACTTTATCTGTTGATAAGTACACTGTTAAAAAAAAATCTGTAAAAAGTGGTAGATATATGGCTGCAAGGGTGCCTGAAAAAGATCTGCTGAGAATAGCAACATTCAAAAAGTGTACAAACTGTGGAAATAGCAAATATTTGCAAAAATAATAATATTTTAGAAGATTTAAACGGTGTAAATTTATGGTTACTCATTGTAAAATATTGATTTTTTTTTCCAATAAATTTTTTTTCATGTGGACATTACTCACAGTTTTGGCTATTGTTTTCTTATGGCTAACATGTAAATTAATACTTTCTTTGATGATTTTACCTCATATTTTCTGGAGTTTCACAAAACTGCAATGAAAAATAGCTGTAAATTGCTAAAAAAAAAAAAAATTACAGTTAAAAACGTTGAAAGGCTTCTAGTTTTTACAGTGTAGGATGTTGACCTCATACCTTAAAAGCATAAAGAAACTCCAGCAGCTCACAGTGAGAACATGTGACAGCTCTCTGCTCATCTTCATCATCGTATCTACTGTAAGAAAATGCGCCCAAATCTGACTGATGTTCCAAACTGTGATTGTAATCCACCAGTTATCGGATCAAAGCATTAATCCCACCGAGGAGACGCATGCAAAGATCTGAAACAACGTGGATCATCTCATCAATAGCAAACGAGCAGAGAGGATCGAGGCGTTCAACAGTTCAGAGACAGTCAGCCAGCGGAGTTTCTCCTCTTACCTAAACCGGGGAGAGTCTTTGATGCAGTCCTCAAAATCCACCGTCATCTTGGACTGGACACAAGTTTCCACGCGATTAAAACACGGATTTCATGTCCCGGCTGGGTTGAAGTGTAGATGAGAGTATCCGTCAGTCTGCTGCTCCTCCTGCAGCGGATCAGTCCCGCTCTGACTCCCGGAGACGCCGCTCTGCGAGCTGGACCCGTTGCTGCGTTCAGGGCCCGCTGCAAGGCTCGGACTCTACAGCTCCACAGTCAAAGCTCACGACCTGATCTTAGCAGGAGAGCAAGTTTATTTATGTAGCAGCTTTTCGCACAAAGAGGTTATTCAAAGTGCTTTAATGGCAGCGTAAATGCATAATATATTTTTTTAAAAGAAAAGTAACATAACATATAATACCATAAAACAGTTGTGTCAAACTCATTTTAGTTCAGGGGCCGCATGCAGCCCAATTTGATCTCAAGTGGGCTGGACCAGTAAAATCACAGCATAACAACCTATAAATAACGACAACTCCTGTTTTTTTCCTTAGTTCTAGTGCAAAAAAAGAACATCATAAACAACCTGACATTTTTTTAAGAAAAAGAAGTTCAATTTCAGCAATATTATGCTTCTGTGTATCATTTACACATTACAATGTACAGATCACAGTTTATCTGCTAAGGCACAAAGCATTTAGTCACATCTGGAACTAAACACTGTAGTATTTTATGTTATGATAAAAACAACTTGTCAAGATCTAGAATTTCTTTTCTTTTTTTTTTACCTGCATGCAAATTTGCAATTTGCAGTTAATGTCTTCTCTGTAATATTTACACTTTGCAAAGGCATCCCGCAGGCCAGATTACACCCTTTGGTGGGCGACTTACATCATGGACATAATTACATTCTCCACAATAGATTCAGTCTTAAGAGAGATAATAATTCAGATACTCAGTTTAAAAAACAAGACCTAGTGTTGAAAAAAAAAAAAAAAACATGTTGAACATGTTCTACATACTGAGGGGATGTATCTTCAGCATCCCCAGTGAAATCTACACCCCTGATGTCTTAATTGCTTTAATTTTGCAGCTAGTAAAGATGCAAAAAAAATTTACTAACTAAAGTAGTAGCTTAAAGGCACATTTATCTTTTAAACATTACAACTCACAGTATCATAGAAAATGATGGAGAAAGTATAATGTGTCACAATGTACAAAAAATTTAATAGATAAAAGGTAGTATTAACAGCAAATTGAAGAAAACAGAAAATCTCCTTATCTGGTTGAGCCCATTTGATTACTTTATGCACTGTTGGACAGATTAGTCGAAAAAACAGCATTGTATTACATAAATGAATCTTTTTTTTTTTAAAAAAACAAACTAAATCTTGACCTACATACATATACATGTAGTTGACCAAAAAGTACAACATTTTCCTTTAGAAAGTGTTGTAAAATATGCATTCAGGTTTCTTACTGAATGTAATTGTATTTTGTTACTCTGCACCATCGATCACAGTAACTTCAGTTATAACAGCTGTACAATCTGGTTTTTGCACAAAATTTACAGCAGTATTGGCACTTCTAATAGCACTTGAACGCAGCACCATAAAAAGCTGATGTCACGTTCAAACTCATTTGAATGAAAACAGTAAAAATGCTCCTGCCATGATCAAAGTTACGGGAATTTTTTCACTGCTTTCTACTAAAACAGCAAAAAGGTAAACATCTAAACATCGAAATATAAACAATAGGCCCAACTATGAGCTATACTCTGGATTTTTCACGATAATCAATCGAATAATAATTCTTCCCAGTGCTGCAGTATTTATTCATCAGAGAAGTGGGTTGAAAGTATTTTTATATTCTCTGACATCAGCCAGTGTAGAAGCAAACGCCCACAGTGGCTTCACTTATTCATCGAACGTTCCACACTTTTCTACAGTATGGTAAGTTTACCACTTCAGATCATCTCTATTTACTTTTGTGCAAGCTGTCACATCTACTTCAGGTAAAAATCTGACTTTTTTAAAAATTATAAATGTACCTTCAATTCATCCTGGAGTTGCTATATCTTCCTACTTTCCCATAGCTGTTAAATAAGTCCATCCATTTCCCCAGCAGAGCTATTATTAATTCACAGGAAATGGGAATGCTTGGAGAAAGACCGCCTGCTTAGGATTTCACTACAGGTTTTCACTGAGCGCCATTGTTCCCTCATATCCCGGCTTTAAAAAGGCTGAAGCTCAGGCCATGAATGGAGATGATCTCATCGACTCTCGGCACGGGAGTCTGGACTCCACCATCTTTCTGTGATATAAAAAAGTCTCAGAGGAACAATGGAGACACTATCAGCTGTTTGTAAAATATTTGGTGTTAAATATTTAGATTTTTCAGAAACAGTACTGGACCAACACTTTAGTTCAGCTTGAAATATCTCTGGAACAATTGTATGTATGGCAGTGAAATTATTCTGCAGACATCCATGACCTCCAGAGGATGAACCTACAGACTTCAGCACCATCATCTGCTGATGTATGAATTGCCACCACAAACTGTATTTCACTTACACTATTGTTATATATTTAGTTATCACACAGTGTATTTACTTATATTTCTGGTTTATTTTTATTTTTACTCCGCCAAGGAACGCAGCAGAGTTATGTGACGATCGGCATACGCTTGTCCTTTCATCTGTCCGTCTGTCTGTGTGCAAGATTATTCAAAAACAGAATAACGGATTTGGATGAAATTTTCAGGGAAGATCAAAATTGACACAAGCAACACCTGATTAGATGAACAATCCATTTCAACAAGACATCGAGAAAATACTAAGCCTATCAATCTGATGCTGTAACAGATATTAGTAACTCCATCACAGGAGGAGTGCTTTTTCTAATTATTGTGGTTATTTTTAATACATTTTCCTGAGTATAATTACATTCTTTTCCTTTAAATGTTAAAACGTGAACTTCTACTTGCAACTGTACTTGCAACAACACATTTTTTAAAATATGCTATTTCTACTATTACTTGAGAAAGGGTTTGAATACTTCCTCAGCCACTGTTTCTAAAAATTCTTGTCTTTCAGTTTTGCTGGAAGTCAGATAGAAGAAGGTGAGTCTTGTTACATAAATGTCCTGCTCCTCTTTGTGGACTAAAGCAGGAATTTCTCCATCTTTTGACTTTCTCTACCTCTCCTCTCCCTCTTTGCCTCAGCCCCAGCTCCTTTTACTAATCTGAGATCAAAGCTGCTACCGAGGCTGCTGAGTCAGCAGCCGGCTGATCTCAAAGTGCACACTGCTGGAGAAACTTAAGAGCAAACTTGGTAGCAGCATATAAACTACACTGCTCTGGATTATATTAATGCAGCACTTGATCTTTGTGTGTGATGCGTAGGAGGACTGTGGTAACTTGGTAACTGTTTGATTGTGTATTAAGCTGGCTTCATGCTTGAGCTCAACATCTTGACCAAATTTTTTTTTATCTTCTGAACAGTCTAGGAATAAGTCAGCATTTAGGAAAATATGCCTAGAAGTCAAATGAGAAGTCTAAAATTTGTCTAAATTTATACCTATAGTAGCAACAATGTAGCTTAGCATTATGCAAGAACTGACAAATTTCCCTAAGATTGAACTAAACAGATAAATTGGGAATGTTAAACAGTGATTTTTTTATTGTTGTGTAAACTATCTAAAATATGGAGGAACTCATGTTGTCCTTCAGCGTGAATCTAACTTAACTCATTATCGAGCACTTTTAAGAGGATAAAGGTTTAAATTTTGTTGTTACTTTATTCTAATTCCATAACCAGTGCTAATAGCGCTGGGGTCAACATGGGGAGCATGAAGGTAGTGTGCTGATGTTAGCTATGTGTGTACCACAAAACAGACTCGCATTAAAATATCAATACTTTTTGTTAGGACTATATTTGCTTTTGCTAGCTAGCTGTTCCCCGTTTGTGCAGTATTTATGCTAAGAGGCTGCTGGTGGTAGATCTTTGTTTAAAGAAGGATTAGGAATTTATTACAGAACCAAGTCTTGCTTTTCTTTTTGTGTGAAACAGCAATTGGTAGAAACAACATTTTTGCCTTTTTGGAGATGTGTTGTATATGACAGCTTCTGCTAGTTGTCTTAGCATGCTGGATAGTGTGCACCATAGGGCACTGAGATTCATTATCAGATGTGGTCCCCTTACTCACCATTGTGTGCTCTATTCTAAAGTTAACTCGACATCTTTAAATGCCCAACGTTTCAGTCATTGGTATCTGTTTATTTACAGAACCATTCTAGGTACTATTCCTTCCAATTTGTCTTTTAACAAGGAAATGTGGAAGTCACAATCTCCCATCTATGGATACTCTGCAGTTTGTTGTCTTCAAAGTATGATCTGAACAGGGCAAGAAAGCATTTAGACTTTCTGCACCTGATGCTTGGAATAAATTACAATCTGAACTTCAACTTTAAGCCCTTGTTACACTGAATGAGTTCAGGCGAAATTCTTACAGTGTGCCTGGTCTGTGTGCAAGAGTTATCTGTGAGTAAGTTTTAATGTTGTTAACTTTATCTGTTGTTTACTTTTTGTAATGTGACAATGCTGCAGCCCTCTTTGTCAGATCTCCTGTGTAAAGGAGATCTTTGATCTCAATGGGACAAACCTGGTTAAATAAATGCTAAATAAATAAATAAGACAAGATATGAGAGTACTATTACCTTTTTCCCAAAATACACTTCTCAAAATGTCAAACTATTCATTTAAGAATTAGCTGGTGGGATTTTGGTAGCAGATTATGAGCTATCGTATCAGTAATGGACTGCTCGTGTTCACAGTCATCTCCTGCCGTCTTTGTTGCTAACACGGTGTGGCATGTACCACGAGCAGCAACGACTCCATCCTGCCTTTGTGCAGAGAGGAAGGGAGCTGTCGACTCCCATCTTGGCTTCCATCAGAGGCTGTCTTGTAGCAGACACAAGCGCCACTGCAGCATGGATTCACTGGGAGAGATGTGTGGGTCTCTGGGATGATGACCTACTTTTGCTCCCCTCCTTGGTCTGCTGGAGAGAGCTGCACTGCTGAGCATACAACTTGTAATGTTATTCCTTCTGACTGCAGGTGCAAGGCGCTACAAGCCACCACCAATGAGGCGTGTGCAGATGCCGCATGGATGTTCTGTATTATGCATGCATATGTCTTCTCAGCAGAGTGTTACTCCAAAAGTGTATCTTAAATTATTTTAATCTTGCACTAGAACTGCTGTGATCACACTAGCAGCAATGTGCATGTGCCAAGTGTACTTAGAGAGATACTGGTATGATCACAGTGTAGTATTTGTGTGATACTGTGGATGCTTTTGACAGATTTGTCTGTTCAGAGTGATGAGAAAGATTCAAATAAAATCTTATAGTTTGACAGTTTGGGGAAATACATTTATTAGCTTTCTTGCTGAGAATTGGATGAGATGATTGATGTCTGTGAGGTAAATATGAAGCAAACGTTAGCAGCTGGTTCATCATAAAGAGTGGAAACAGATGGAAACGTAGCTTTTCAAAAAAAAAAATGGACCTAGCCACAAAAAAAAAAAAAACATCCTACGCCCAACTGCTAATGAAATTGTCATTTTTACTCATCAATACAGATTAAACAAACAAACAAACAAAAAAAAAAATACAGGACATCGTGTGACATTTAGTAGCACTAGTAGCCAAATGTTGTTAGACAATCCTGACAGCAAAATCAGACCGAATCAACACTGAAATCAGGGTGAAGCATTGAATCTACCTTGGTGTCTGACATTGAAATCAAAGCTGAAAAAACATTGAATTTCAACCATATTAATTCAATAGTCATCTAAAGAGTTAGCCTAAGCTGCATTTTAGATGATCAACTGTTAAAACCATAAAAATAAAACAAAATTAATTCAACCATCATCTAAAATATAGTCTGCATTTAAATTTTAGTTCATAAAAAATGTAAATGTTCAAATATTCATTTGACTTTTTTGTGCTTTGGCATATTTTATTCACCATGTAATTAAAAGTACTAAGATGAAAAGTCTTTCCACAAAGTCTCATGAGTATTCTGCTGAAATATGTGTAAATGTTAAATGAAATACAACATTTCTTGAATATTGTACTGTATATGAGTTTGGTAATAACTCAAACACACTAAATCATGCATTGTTAGCAGATACTAAAATGTAACTTGTTCAAAATTATCTCTGCATATACTGTTGTATAAATAATGAAAAAAAAAACATTTAAAGATTTTAGAATTACTAAGACTAGAATTACTAAAAAAGTGACTGAAAATATGGAACTTTATTTTGAAACTGTAACATCAACACTAACAAGACTCACCCCAATATTTTTTAAAGCACCTCAACAATATATTTAAAAAAAATCTTCTTAGCATGTTCATATGACGTTATTTTAGGCCGACTAGTAAAATGAGAAGTTAACTCCAGTGCAAAGTGTACAGATGATGAAAATGTAAACACTAGTTGGACCAGTAGTTTATGCTAATTAGCAACTGTTAGCATTCTAAACCACTAAAATGATGAAGATTATACCAGCGAAGCATGCTGGTATTGATATTTTAAGCAATTTAGTATGCTAATGTTAGCTCAGCATGTGTATTCAAGCTGGAATACCTCCAGCTTGAACCTCCAACCTCCATGTGGTTATAAAGATATGCAATCAGCAGAATTACTATGGCTAATTGTGAGGGGAACATGTGTGTGTCAAATATCATGACAACGTCTCCAGTAAGTCAACCCTATGGTGGCACTATATTAAAGTGAAATCGATGGGATTCATCCTCTGGGCAGCATGAATGTTTGTGCAATATACCATAGTAATTCATTCAACTGTAGCAGTGAAATTTCAAAGGAGACAACCCACCGGCAGGCCAGCGTGGCTCATACTGACACCAGGGAGTGATTAGGTGTCTTTGTTTTCATGTGAAGTGTCAGCTAGCGTTAGCAGGCAGCCACAGCAGGTAGGCCGACCTCAAACAACAGAAATATGTGGCACAACTGCAGTGTTGGAGAGTCTCAAAAGACTCAGACTTCAATAGCGAGCAGCTTCTCTGATCGCCCTCATCCCGCCTCCCTCAGCAGCACTGAGCCATCGCCTAGCAACACCAGCATCCACATTATTCTCAGAATCTCGTCCATCCACTCACATCTGGTCATCTGATATTAAATCAGTCCTTACATGCCCTTTAAGAATCAACAGTCGCCTTAAAATCAACTGGTTCGTGAGACAAGACTGTTGTGACGTCAAGCAATCAGACACCTCCTTCTGCAGCAGTGTGATGATATTATAGTAAAGTCGTGTATCCCCGCTCAGTTGTGTGTGTGTGTGCTTATCGGTGTGTGTGTTGTGATTCACTGGGCGGGGACTTAACAAGCCTGCAGCTCTTCTTGCCCTACTTTCCCCCCAAACAACGTGCACAGGAAAACAAATTCACCTTTGTTGGCTGGGCGTGTTTGCTGAGCAGAACTGAAGAGAACGAACAAAATGTTGAGGCTGAGACGCTGCAAAGTGAATTAGACGAAGTGTACAGAGAAAACACTGGTAGTTTGTGGATTTAGCTTTAGGAAGACAAGATCGTTGGAGAGCAGCTGCCATAAAGTTTATAATCCATTCATTCATTTTCCCCCTCTTTACTAGCAGCTTTCCACACTCTAAGTATTAATTCAAGGAAAATACCACGAATAAACTTAAATAAAAGTATGTTTTGTTAATTGCTAACAAATAATGCTGTTACTCATGTAACCTTAATTTAGTGAGTAATTAAATTTTTGCATTAGTTGGTTAAAAACTAAATTGAAGTTGAATTAACGTAATGAAATTGGCTTAAGTAGTAATTTTTTAAACCATGCGAACAGGATTTTAAGTCCCCTCATCTATACCTGCTTACCGCTGGAGCAGTTTAATTAGTATTTGCCAAATAAAAACGTGTTTATAATAATTGTAATTAAGTACATAATACTTAAAAAAATCCATTTAAATAACATTGAAATACTAGTTGGAACAACCTAATTTTATGGCTGATCAAGTTAAAACTTATGTTTATGCGACAAATCATTAATAAAGTGGAAATTAAAGGTATTATTGATTGATGAAGGAAAGCCAATACCTTTAACTTAATGTAGTTTGTTTAACTGGAAGTTGTTATAACTCAACAAGATTGATGCAAACTGTTGTGTAAATAGTTTTATTATTATTTTCAGAGTGCATTTTAGAGGCTTTAAATTACTGAACCAAATAATCAACTATCTACAGTTTAAATATAATGTAATAAATATCATTTGATTCAGAAATCTTTAACTTTGTGTGGACGGCAGCATCAACAATCTGTTAACACATAAACAAGCTGCTCATTTACCAAAACTCAGGATGATCCCCGAATCAACTTTGGCACCTTACAAAAATATGAAATTAAAGTTTCCACACTCTGCTGTTGTTCTTTCGTTGACCCCTCCAACCCCGGATGGCTCCCTGTCATCCTTCTGGTGATGATGCGGATTTCTCTGAACATTTAATACCACTTTAGCTGACTCTGTGAAACACACTTCCTGAAAAAGTGCTTTCCTGTGTTTTCTGTTCCAGCTCCTCCATCCCTGACCCAGTATTCACCCTCGGCTCTCTTTATGGGACTGTCACTGATCACTGACAGGAGCGACACACTGCAGTGGATGAGGAAGCTGCAGCACTTGGAGCTAGAAAGCCCGTGACTCCTTACCCTAACGCGATTAACAAAGGTCAAGACTTCGACTGATTCTGCGCTCCACTGAGAGTCTGTTTATCAGTACAGGGTGTTCCTAAAAAATGATATCCCACATGACAGCAGCCACATCCTATTCATAAATCTGCTGCAAATGATCCTGAAGGAACCTTGGATTGCTGTTATTCTATATTTTTCATCTCTGAGTTCATCTCATGAAAAGTCCAAACCAACAATGCAACAATTAGCCTGTTAATTAGTACATCTTACCCTCTCTTCCATGTCTGCAATTTTCAGCCCAAAGCCTAACTGTTACCACTAAATAAAATAAACATTACTGTTACTGTTACTACTAAAGAAACATACAGGTAAGTAGGTGACAGATCTAAATAGAGCTGGTTTAGGTGAGTTAAGTGAAGGCAAAGCAAGAAGCGCCTGCTAAACCTGAACTCTGCTGACACAATGCTGCCACCTTGTGATCCCCTGTGGTCTAACAAGATCAAATGTAGCTGCTCAGATTGTTGCCTTAAAGTGCACACTTCATTCTTTTTCTTGTCTTTAAATCTGTGAAACACACACATACACATTACATTTACATGTGAAGGTCTCAACACTGATAAACAACTGATTACTTATTGACTGAAGCATTATTAGTATCACTGCAATCCACACCTTGTCCGGCTGTGTATGGAAAACCAAAAGTGCCTTGTCGAAAACCTCCGCAAAGTCATGTTACTCGGGGGGAACGCAGGACAGGTCTACCGGTTTAGGTGTGGCTGCAGGAATTGCCTCGTGACGTCTCATCTGCCCGTCACTGATTGACCGGTACAGGTACCTGAGGGTGACAGTAAAGATCTGTTCTGATGAGAGATCCTTTATATCATGATCATGTTTAATTTTTTGCTCCGATGTAACTATGACATTTTTTTTGCACAAATGTGATCTTTACTGTCACCCTCAGGTACCTATACCTGTCAATCAGTGATGGGCAGACCAGACGTAACGAGGCACTGCACGCGTACCACCCCCCGCCCCCCCCCCCCACCCGCCCCCACGTTATGTCACACTTTGTTCTAAATAATGATAGAGGCCACAAAAGTTTATGAAATGCGGACTGAAGACTATTTCTTGTAGGAAATATAGATATACTTAAATATCTAGATCTAAATATACACAAGAATTGTTTTTTTTTTATTGTATGCTCTTTTGATTTTCAAGGGCCTATAATAACAAATTTGACCTCTCCTGCAGCAACACTTGTGTCTTCCGGAAACAACATTGTGCGTCTCCTTTTCAAATGGCACAGCTGTGGGAATTCTACTTTTGGAAATACTAAACCCTTAAAAATTGCTCCCCGGGTAACAGGTTTTTTGAAAGTAACAATAAAAAAGTTGGGCTCTAAGGGACACAATATTGGTGTTGATTTCGTAAAAAATACTGATTTATTTATGACTAATATCACTGATAGACAAATATTCTGGTGTTTAAGTCATAGTACTGGGTTCTACATGACATTTTATTAAAGAGACACTTTGTACTTTCATGCACACATAAATCTATTCAGAATTCTTCACAAGTACACTTTATTTTTCAAAAAAAAAGTTGATAATGCGAAATCCTCACATTAGCAGCTCATTAAATAATCTCTTGGCACTCAGGATTGGGAGCGACCACTTGGATTCCTGCTGGCTCTGCTCTGGATTCTGGCGCTGCGTCGTCTTTCAGCGGAGCTGCTGGGACCAATCACGGGCCGAAGGCGGCTGCTGCTCAATGAAGCTTCATCCACATCAGCAAGGAGGTCTGCTAGTTCTCCATCACTGATCTCCTCCTCAATGGTGCTGCCTGCACGGAGAACGTTTCTTGTAATGTTCTATCAACATTTTGTTCTTTTTAAAAGCTCTCTCATTTATTTTCCACTTGTCCTATCTCGTCAAACTACTTTTGTGTGAATCTTTCCCACATTATTCTGCTGATAAAGTACCACACTAGAACACCTGCATTTAGTCCATTTTACCGTGGCTGGAAGAGGCATTTGTGCTTTTGTAGGTTCCAGATAGAGAACAATTCAAAAACATTTCTAAAATGTATCTGCAGTTTAGATGTTCTTTGTCTATTGATAAGCAGCCACTATGTCAGAGCACTTTTCCCCACCGAGAACACGAAAATAAAGTGTAGATGTGAGACTGAATATATTTCCCCATTGGTTTTTATCCGTTGCATTGCGACTATCTTATTTGGTCCATCCATCATCTGTACACCGCATAATCCTCATTATTGCCGTGGAGGGGATGGAGCCAATCCCAGCTGACTAAGGGCAAAGACAGGGGACACCCCGGACAGATCTTATTTTTTTTTCTTGGTTTATTTCCCTGTATTTTAATGTCTACTTCTTGACACTCCATTCTAAAAGAAGGCACTAAATAAAGCTATTATACACAGCATTACCTGTATAATAAGGTATGAGCACACACTCAGGACAAATCCAGAAACCTTCAGGGCTTCTGTTAAATGGTGGCGTCAAACAGTCCACGTGATACCTGAAAAATTCAACCATAGTTGTGGGATGAAACGCCTTCAACTGGTGCACATGACCAGCAGCTACAGAACGTATTGAACATCATCCTACTGCTACACCTAAAACAGACCCTGGTATGTGCTGACAATGACAGAGCTTTAAAGGGTGAAATCATGACAAAGAGAAAAATCTGATCAGACAACAAACACTACATTAAAAAAAATGTCAGCACTGTAAAGTCATACCCTGAATCACAGCGGCTGCACACCAGCATCTGGTGACCCTGATCGCTAAGTCCACATTCCTCACAGACAACAGCATTGCTCTCTTCCTCCTCCTCCTCCTCCTCCTCATCATCCTCCTCCTGCTTCCGCGGAATAACTTTGATCTGCAGTACACAAACATTTCAACCATAAGCAGTGTTTATACATACTGTATATTTGCAAGTACATGACAGAAAGCTTCTTTCAGCAAACCTCCTTTTGTACGTCCCCTCCAGGGCACTGTCTCTGGTAGATGAAAGCAAAACTGATCCGATCCACTGGGCAAGTGTTGGCTGTCTGTGATTCAGGACAAAACAACTAAATTTGCAGGTCTCAACGAATGTTTACACTTAGAAGTGTTTTACAATGTGATGCACGTTCTGCACATAGATAAAAGTGGAATGCAATTTACAACATGCACCTGCAACTAATTTCCAAAATCAAATATATCTCGTTCAGTTATTTGCAAATAAATCTATGGACAAGTCAGTCTGCATCTACTTTACCTAAAGCTTAAGTGATTTCAATCAGAAATCCCCAAGATATGCTATTTCAAGCTCCTCAAATGCGACAATTTGATGTTCTTTATCATAAGTGATAGTAAACTAAATATATTTGGATTATGGACTTTCATCGAACAAGGAAGATACTATTTACCGTCATTTTACTGATAAACCAGTTGACTGGATGAGAAGATAAATAAGTCAATAATAAACCAATAATCCTTGGCTGCAGCTCGACTTTACAATGCCATAAAACAGAGAGATCCTCACAATAAAGGGGCTGGGAAAAGAAAGGTTTGTCATTCTTGATTGATAACTTAAGTAGATTAATTAAACACCAGTGTGAATCCCATTTACATTTTAAAAGACATTAAACAGTGTTCACGTGTCACTGCATCTGAGATTGTCTTTAAAACTTTTTACTTTGCCATTAAGACGGGATAACTATTTTTTCTAATACATTTTAAACATACGTTAACTTGACATTGATTTTGCAAACATTGCCAAAGTGGGTTACACCACATTAAGTTAAAAACAAAACTTTTGACACACTATACACTATAAAGGAAGATTGTTTTGAACGAAGATTTAGAGATATAAAAGGTTTAGTCATACTTTAAAACAACATGCTAACATCTTCCAGGTTCTCAAACGTACAGGTTTGCAGTTTTTCTTCCTGAAACTGGCAATAAATCACATAAATTAGGATAAGGCTGGACGCAGATTAAGAATAAGAACATATGTGTCCGTGTCAGGTGATGTTTGTTTACCTGAGACCACTGCTGGATACATTCAAGACAAAAGACATGCTGGCAGTTGTCCAGAGAGCCCACCGTCTGCTGTTCAAAGGGACTCAGGCAGATGTAGCATTTATCTAAATCTGACATCAAAAGCCCACTTTTACCAACAGCTGCATTTGACTGATCCATGTCGTAAATGTAACAGGACAACACTGCATCTGTTTAGATTTTATTTAAGGACTTTTGTGACGCCGTTTTTAGGACACGGCTAAAGCAGGAGGAATGTCGAGTCTGTTTATCTCCATCTGAGCTGTACAACGTATACAGCTTCACTCTGAAGTTCTTCGGTCGGGTGCGGCGGAGATGCATCAATTACATTTTGATGTTGACAACTAGCTTGGTGGTTAGCTAGCTAGCATTAGCCGGTAGCTTAGACTTTCGCGAAGTCGTTTCTGAGTAGAGCGTTTAATTAAAACAAACCACGACCAGCTTTTTTGTTTTTTACTCAGACACCGCATGTGTTACCACACAAAATTACTGTTCGCATATTAGCTGAAAAATAAAATCTCAAGGTGCTATTTTGAAGCTACTTCATATTCCGCGCGACACATAAAAAACATCCGGTCTTGTTCCTTCAGAATAAAAGCGGCTAACGCGGACTTCCTCTGTACTTGTGTGAGAGAGAGAATGTGCAGAACAGCTATACCTTGAACAATATTTTCTTCTTTAAAGCGTTTATTATTATCATTATAATTAATTACTCACGCACAGTGAACCTGGTGCCATGTAAAATTGTAGCATTAGTAAACTGAACACAATCTACAGAGTCATAAGAGCGTAGAGTTTTAAATTGTCCCATGTGTTTCTTAATCTGGCAATGTAAAATCAGTCACAGAGAGTTCATTTTGCCATAGTAACAGCTGTGACATGCACTGGCTTCAGAAAGTATTCAGACCCCTTCACTTTATTTGCACTTTTATTTTGTAAATATGATTTCAGCAACTTTCCATCCAGTCTGACAAACTTTGCAAGGATTTGCAGGGGAAAGTATGATAAACTGCTCAAATAAAGTCATGCAAAACTGTAGAAGGGCTTTCTACTGTTCACTGAAATAAGGGTCTGAAAACTTATTTAGATGGGAGTTTTCAGATTTTTTGATCCGTTAAATTAAAAAAATGTGACAACTGTGTCTTTATGATTTTGAATTACTGAATGTAGACTGAAGGGGAGGACAAGGTAACTCCATATATATTGACATTTGCACAGATGCCTTCATCTGAGTCACTTCATTTACAAGAACCTAGTTTCAGATGCCACTTTTCATTTTCCTTGACTTCGCAACCAGGTAACAGTTCATACAGAGGAACAAACCTAAAAGAAAAAGTGAAGCATGTTTGAACTGTATGTACCTTTGGTGTACTCACATAAAGCAACTACAACACCAGGCCAGCCCTCAAACCACATGAGGATTAAAAAAGACACTCGTCTCACAAGGTGCTCATGTGGGCGTCTATGTTGTTTATGTTCATTACAATTATATAGGGTGGGCCATAAGTTTCCATACATAGGAAAAATAAACATTTTATGTTGGACAATCTTTTTTATTTATATAATGTGCTCTATATGATTACCATTGTTTCAAAAACACATATTAATACATGTTTTCCATTAGCACTGTTGAAGTTATGCTTATGATGGCATTGGTGATGTGTTCCTTGAGATGATTTATGTCTCGTATCTCCACCTGATACACCATGGCCTTCAAGTGCCCCCAAAGATAGCGTCAAACGCATCTTCTAGGGCAGTGGTTCTCAACCCTGTTCCTCAGGACCCCATGTCCTGCATGTTTTAGATGCTTCCTGCTCCAACACACCTGATTCAAATGATCAGCTCGTCATCAAGCCTCTGCAGAAGCCTGATAACGAGCTGATCATTTGAGTCAGGTGTGTTGGAGCAGGGAAGCATCTAAAACATGCAGGACAGTGGGTCCTGAGGAACAGGGTTGAGAACCACTGTTCTGGGGTATCTGAAACATAAAAAATATACATTATACATTCGCCTATGTATGGAAACTTATGACCCATCTTTAAGCATCTTTGAGTGTTTTGAAAAGCGCTATACAAATAGAATGTGTTATTATTATTAATTAATTTGTATTTAAGGAGACTAAGGTTTTCGGTTTTTCTCTATTGAATCATTAAAGGACTGGACACAGTTCAGGAGAAGCTGCTACATCTGAAACAAAACAGATATTCAGGAAAATGTTCCCTCGAGTACAGTAGGGCATCTTTAAATTACAAAAAGACAAAGCGCATCAATTTCCATGTGGGTTATGGCTTGTTATGTTTTTGTACTTGGACTCATAATTGTATTTTTTTTGCTCTCTGCACTTGTTTTTGTGTTTGAGTTCAGTGAAAATGAGAAGTTCAATTTATAGTACTGACGTTATACTTTAAAATAAAACCCACAAGTTGCTTAAAACACACACACACACTCATCTCTTAGCGTGCTGCTGTGGGTGGATGATACAAGTAAACTGCTAATATACAGTCATGTTATGGTTTCCTGTCTGTTTCTTAACCTACACCTTCACACTGGAACAGGAAATGAAGACGTCTTAGCAAAGAGCCGCATGGTTTAAAGTCAGTGCATTCTGAGAAGCGCAGCACAAACAAAACCCAGCTTTCATCGCATGTTTCCAGCGTGCTGCGGAGTGAAGTGGTCCATACGCAACTTGGTAAGTGACTTTTTACCCCCAAAATTCCTCGCATTTCATCACTTTATATGGGAAAACAAATAAGTTAGTCAAGAAAATGTTTAACTCATGAGAATGAGATGAAAACACACCAATGTTGTGAAATTCAAGATTTGAATTTGTGTAAAAATCAATCAGGAAGATTAAATATTCAGCAACTGGAGAACACTGTTTTTACTGAGGTGGTACCTTGCTGATTTATTCATTTCTCCACCTTGTGTTGCTTCATGCTTTTTTAGGCGATTCCTGAAACAAGCACAGCAAAAATTTATTAAATTACCTTCATTGTTAACAAATTTGAGTATGGAATAATCTAATGAGTTTTCTGTAGGGCTAGAAGCAGAATAACAGAATGACTTACTGGATTTGTTTTTAAGTAGTCAAGTAACATGCTGTGTAAAGTAAAAGTGGAAGAACTCTGAATGGAAACATGTTTGTCTCACTACAGTTGCAGAGGACGGCCTGCAATGCTGCAGCATTTTCCATAACCTGCCTACGCTTTCTTTGATTTGACAAGAAACATTCAATCTGCCATGACAACAGACGGCAACTGCACCGTCCCACCAGCAGAGTACCAGTATTATTTTTTCCCAGCGGTCTACATCCCCGCTTTAATCATCGGTCTTCCGGGAAATCTGGCTGCCCTCTTCGTCTTCACCTTCAGGGTCACTCCTCGCACGGCATTCAGCGTCTACATCAGCAACCTGGCCCTGGCAGATGTGGCCATCCTCTGCACTCTACCGTTTCGGATCCACTACCACCTCAACGGCAACAACTGGGTGTTCGGGGACGTTGCTTGCCGGGTCACTGGGATTCTCTTTTTTGCCAACATCTACATGAGCATCTGCTTCATGACCTGTATCTGTGTGGATCGCTACATGGCCACAGTGTATCCACACACTTACCTGAGGCTGCGGAGCGCCCGGTGCTCCCTGGTTGTGAGTGTGGTGCTCTGGCTCGTCGCCGGAGTGGCCATTCTGGTCTTTATCGTCATGGGACCTCTGGAAAGCAACGCGGAGGACTCTGCGGGCCACAGATGCTTCGAGAACTTCGCCAGAAAAGAGTGGGACACACGTCTGAAGCCATACAGCGTGTTGGTGCTGATCTTCGGGTCCCTGGTGCCCTCTTTGATAATCCTGGTGTGCTACCCGCTGGCCGCGAGGCGCATCGCCACGATCGGGACTAAAACAGCTCAAAAAGCAGTGAGGGTCATTTACACCATCCTGGCCATCACATTGCTCTGCTTTCTGCCCAACCACGTCGTCTACCTGCTGCACCTCCTTCGACGGATAGGGGTTATACAGAGCTGCTCCACTGCCAACGCCATCTACGACGCCCGGCGGGCCACCATGGCACTCGTTGTCCTCAACACCTGTCTGGACCCGGTGCTGTACTACATCACCACCAGCCACTTCAAATGGAAGCGATTAAAGATGACATGGCTGTGGGGACGGGTGACCAGGAACAGAGGGGTCTATATCATTACAGTGAACTGAGAGGGCTGTCAACACACACCTCATGTAAATATAGCTGTAAATATGGCTCTGTGCTTCATTATTCAAAATGGCTTTTACACAAAATAAAGGTTGAAATCAGAATTTCAGTGTCTGTTTTTTGTTTTTCTTTTTATAAATGAGTCTATGAAAAGACTCAATCCAATAACAATAAACGGGAGCAGGTTCAGACTTGCTGTTGTTGAAGTTTACAGGTGAAGATCAGAGATTTTTTTTTTTGCACAGAGGAGATGTTTTAAGCCTATAAAAGAATGACTACAAAAGAACTGTTTTTAGTCTGAATTTGCTTTGAAATGTTCATCGTTGTGGAGCAGAAGACATTTAGCAGAGTCCAGATGGAAGCCCCTTTTTCAGCAGAGTGGAGAGGAAGCTCCCCAGGTCTTCATCCTGATGAGAAGAAAAAAACAAGAAACACTGTAAGAAATGACACAGTAAACAACATTTTTTTTTTTACTGTAACATGAATTAACATGAACCTCCCCAACAATGAGAGGAATTTCAACCTAGTTACCTCATGATTGCTTAACTTAAATGCTTCAGAAGCAACACATTGTCACACATCAGACAAGTGATTTAAAAAAAAAATGTATTAAAGGGACTTAAGAAGCAGAAATGCAAATATTAATTTAAAAATGGTCCTCTTGGAATACTTTCCTTTGTCCTGTATGCTCATATCCTACATGTCATATTTTATATAGAAAAATTATGACAGTGAATTTGGTCTTTAACTTGTGATTTTTATTCTTTTATACCTGAAAGATATTCTGATTTGGTGTTACACAGAAGTGAACCAAGCCTGATAAAGTTTTCTAAAGCTCAAAGATGGTTAGTCTATATTAACATAAAGGAAAGAAAAGCAAACACTGTCACGTTTTTGAAGGTAGAACGTGAGGATAACGTGCTTTTTTTGCAACAAAAAATGACCACATATTCCGATATCCTTCAGACACATAAAGTCTAAGTCGATTTTATCCCATCACCATAACCATCAAATCATCAGAGACCATCTGCTCGATCATCTCCGTCATTTGCTTGCTTATTGCCATCTATAAAAAATAAGAGTTGTTGAGATATTGTTGTTTAAACTTAGTCTCAAGTTTCAATGTGCAAGAATATGTACAGAAAGGCAATTTAAAGAATAATTATCTTGGAAAGTATTTGATAAATCAAGCTAAAATTTCAACTCTGGTCTTATGACATACAATTTACAGGCAAATCAGAAATGGTTGAGCAGAAATAACTCAAATTATCTGGATGATCTGAGATGGAATGACACAAACGTAGTTTTTCTTTTCGTTTTTTGCTGATGACATGCACGTTTTCCTGCACGTTGGATCCTCTGATTCTGGTATGCCGAGTTTTCTCAGTGACCATTTTTCTGTTGCCAAAAGCTGGATGTTGAACAAATCCCTTCAGCTCAACTCTGACAGAACAAAGATATGTGTTACTCTATCGCAGCACATAAATAGACTCTAAGATCAGCTGATTTGCTTTCAGATCATATCAAGTATGGTTTTATACCGATGTCAGTCCCTTCCTGCACGCAACAAGGAGAGTATAAACACGACATCATCTTAGAAATATGTCTATTTTAGCTTTTAAGATGACAGAGATTATTTTATAAGCTCTTACTTCATCATGCTTAGATTACTGTAACAGCCTTTTTATCTGCCTGAGCAGGAAGCTACTGATTGACAGCAGTTAGTGCAAAAATCAGCTGCTAAACTTTGAATCAGAGCCAAGAAATGTGGTCTTTTGTCTGCCCGGAGGCCGGTTGAAAACTAACGAGGACATTTAGAGTCCCGAGATTCTGTGGTGATCTACCTGGGTAATTAGGCCGGTTTAGTCATTGATCTCTTTTAGGTCTCTACTTAAAATAGTTTGTTGGAAAGCCGTTACTGAGTCTGAGTTTTAATTTCCTTTCAACTGTTTTGTTTCTTTCAATAATATATATATATTTGATCTTTTCTAACACTCTGTTGAGTTTTAGACTTTGTGGGTTCATCTGTCTTTTCAGTTCTAATTATTTTATGACTTGTCGGTTTTATTTTGAGGCACTTTGTACATTGGAATTTCAAAACTCTGCTGTTAATAAAGATGCATATTATTATTACTATTTTATCCTTTATTTTTCATATTAAATCCTCCCTGTACTATCCATAGTATTTTAAGCACAACCTTCAAAACATATTTTTATGCCATTTTATGACAAAAAACCTTTAAATCATTGTATCCTGAATTCTGACAATAAAACAGCTATTTAAACTTAGTTTTATTTATTTTTCAGCCAAGTTTTTCAGTACAACTGTGAATAGTCAAAATCTTTACAGAATATAGTGATTTGTGATATCTGTAACAAAAATCCCCTGAGACAACAGATTTTTTTTTAAAGATGTGTAAACAGCAAAATATTTGATGGCAGATACTTATCTGTGGCATTTTTAGTCCAATAATTTTGGTTGGCTGTAATTCAGTGTGCAGATGCTACATTTTCCCCTCTTTAACTCCTTTGACCTGTACATGACATAAATGCAGTACAGGATCTCTTTTGGCGTTTATGATCAACATTAATAACATAATGTTGAATTTATAGATGCTTTTTCCTACTAAAAAACACCCGATGTAAACCTCCCTCTAGTGTTTTTACAGCTATAAAAAAAGAGTTAGAAAGTTACAGGTACTTACTACATGCTGAGACTTTCTGAGAAAACATTTCATCTATAAACTGTTATAACAGATTATTCATGTTCTTATGGTTCGTATAGTTCCAATGATATTCAAAGTATTCGTGGGATCTTGGGTTTAAGGTAACCGTCTATCACATCTGTAACACACTTTTTTAAGAAATAAAAGTAAAACTAGAACACAAAGAAGAAAAGAACATCTTTCTTGTTCTTTATTCTGTGTTCTACACAGAACGCATGAAGCCACAGAACCTCCCTCCTTCCATTGCGCAGTGACTCACTTCAGCAGTCTACTTTTATGCTATTGTCACTTTCAAAGCCCCTATTCTCTTACTGTACACCCACACACGTGCACCTTCTGGTTGAACCGTTGCCATCAGGCCTGTGTGGCACATACATAACTTAACTGCCATTCCCTCAGCGGTGTGGTCACAGCGGGTTTCACCCAAAATGTTTACTATTGCCAGGCACAGATTAGAATCTAGAACAGGAAACAGTGCGATTATCTTTAACCTTTATCACTGTCTTTGTGTTAAAGATGGATCCCTCCTTCTCAGCTGCTTGTTTTATTTGATTGTACAATTATAATAATAGAAACCAGAACAAATTCCAGTTAAATCACATTAAAATCAGAAGCTATTGATGATGATAACTCGCCTATATGCTGTGGTTCTCTCTGTGACTATGTGGGGAATGTCTGAATGAAGCCACAAGAGAAAACAACTTAAAAGTGACTTTAGTCCAAATGACAGAATGCCATCACTTTGACAGCAATTTTACAAATTTAATGAAACATATTTAACTCAGATCTTCACAGGTAATGAAAGCATTTGAGAACAGGTCTATAAAATTAAATATTTGTGTCCTGACTGCTCACAAAAACACCAGATACAGATTTGGTCCCACAACGGGTGAAAGTGTTTAATCTTTTCAAATGAGAGAGAACTGCGAAAAACAGTACATTTCCTTTTTTCTTTGTATTTCAAAGCGCACTTTTTATTCTCATTATTTTTTTCATAACACAGTTATGTTTATCCCTCAAAAATTAAGAGATGCATGCAACTGAATACATATTTCAATCTAATACCGTTATGCAATATTGGAAGCTGGGTGCATTGAAAGAGACACTTAGTGAAATTAGTTTTCCAGTGAAGTGCCACTGAACCACTGCAGAAAAACAAGGCGCAACCAGCAGGTAAAAAGTTTCAGTGAAACCTGAAATAATGGAAAATCGTGTCGAATAGGATGTAGATGTTTGTTTCATTGTTCAAGGTTAGTCCTCATCGCCTCAGGAGTTTCTACTGCACTTTCTCCCAACTTTTTATTTATTTATACATTAAACCTTTTACAATATACAGTGCCTGAAAAAGTATTTGCCCCCCTACAGAAATGTTCTGCTTTTGCATATTTGTCACATGTATTTCCTCTCTGTTTCATACATGCAAATTAAAAAATAGTTATAAAATTAGGTGGGAGCTCGATTGTATGTATATTACTTTCACTTTTCATGTCTTCAACCTATCGTGTTTTTGCCCCAGCTTTCTGAAAAATGAATTTCTTCATGTGGGACAATAGAGATCTCAACTCAAAACATCTGATTCAAGGCGCTTAAACGGCCTTTCATGTATGACTAGAATGTTAAAATTAACACGCCACTGCAGGGGCAATGACGACATTTTACCTGATAACTCCAGGAAAGCAGCAGGACTTTGGCGTTACTGTCTTCGGCAGAGGAGGAGACTTTGATGACGATGGACTCCACCATGACTGTGCCATCAGGAAGGTGCTGGATGGTGTAACCTTTCAAAACACTGAAGCAAACAGAAAAAATGCACAAGGAAGAAGTTAAATGAAATACAACCAATTATACTGCAAAATGTAGCAGATGTAATACTGCACAGAAAGCACAAACATCCAACAGTAAAGGGGTAGGCATGTCCTGATCAAAGTTTAGATATTTTTTTCAGATAACTCATACTTCAAATAAAGCTATTAAAATCAATCTGATGTAGATGGAGCGATGCAAACACAGGCATAGGGAAACCGTTTAGAGGTCTGTCTTGATTGAATCGGTATTGGCCCTGAAAAATCACATCAGTTGACACCTGATGTAAACCTCACTCTAGTCTAAAACAGGCAGAAACGCTCCGGCTTGGCAGTTTTGGCTCTCAGATTCTGTATCAGAACCAGCAGCAGGATTTACTAAAGCTTCAGGTAGAAATCACAGTCTGCTGCCTCTGACTCTCTCTCATGGTCCCTCGCCCACTCGCTCCACTCAGAGATGTAATGAACACTAAGGTGGAGGATTTTTCAGCTTCTGGTTCTCATGTAACACCGCTGTGCGTGTCTGTATATAAAACATGTTGTGATTACAAGCAGTATAATGGCTCAAGCTGCTATAATGTCATATATTACTTATGACATCAAATGGATCAGGCTAAGGTTTGGGCCAATACTGATCAGTTTCAAAATGTCTTGATTTGGATCTTTGAAATCAGATCGGTACATCCCTCGTAAAGGGTAACAAACACTTAATGCTCAAGTCGTAATTATACTGAGAGAACCTACAACAGACTGGATGCGAGAACAGGAAGAAAACAAGGAGAACTACTGATATGTCCGCAGGAGGAAGGTAGACAAAGTCAAGGGTGTACATGAATTGCAAATGAATGCAGATGAAATGTGAGATGGAGACAGCCACTGCTCCTCTCACCTCTTGAGGTGTGTGTAGATTCTGTGGAGTGTGTCGGGGTCGCTGTGCGGGTCCTGGAGCTGCACGCGGCAGGTGAAGCGTAACTGATGTTCGTTGAGGCCCAGCTCCTTCAGGGCCTGCTCTGACGACACCAGCTTCAGACTCTGTGCTCAGAAAAACGTCAAGTGGGTAAATAATGGTAATAATATGATAAATTATGATTGAAAAGTAAGAAACTGAAGATCACAAATGAAAGGGCTACAGATACAGTCAGTGGGCAGTTTATTAGGTGCACCTAGCTACAACTGTAACAAAAATGACTGATGCCGGCATTGATATATACTACTGTTCAAAAGATTTGGGGTCACTTAGAAATTTCTATATTTTTTCAATGAAAATAACATTAAATTAATCAGAAATACAGTCTTGACACTGGTAATGTGGCAAATGACTATTCTAGCAGGAAACATCTGATTTTTAATGGAACATCTCCATAGGGGTACAGAGGAACATTTCCAGCAACCATCACTCCTGTGTTCTAATGCATTGTGTTAGAGAATGGTGTTGAAAAGCTAATTGATGATTAGAAAACTCTTGTGCAGTTATGTTAGCACATGAATAAAAGTGTGAGTTTTCATGGAAAACATGAAATTGTCCGGGTGACCACAAACTTTTGAACGGTAGTGTAAATGTGGTGGATAAAATAGAGTACAGATAAAAAAAACAAAACAAACAGCAAACTGAACAACCCTTAGGGAGGTAACATTTACTGCAGGACTACTATGGCAGTTTTAACTTGGTGTTCCTAATAAACTGGAAACTAAGTACGTGTACTTACATTTTCTTTCATGATCAGGGTTCCATGCATGGTGCGAGGTTTTTTAGGATCAGGTAGGGACCCTTCAACATAATAACATCGTTACAAGCCAATAAATAAACAAATAAATAATCAGACTAACACGCATACTGATGTTCAAAACTGGACGAAATAGTAAAAGGCAAAATGACATCTTGCTAGAGAGAAAGTATGTGTGCTGCATCTCAGTGCACTGAAACCTAACAGTCCCTCCAAGAAAAGAGAGGCTACTCATCTTTATCAATAATTCAACAACTATATTGGAGCTGTCCTCCATTATGACTGGTCAAATGCATGTCAGCTAAGAGCTAACAATGTGTTGGAACAATAATAAATTACAGAACTGTTAGTGTATAATTATGTTTACATTACGAGCAATGTGCCTTCTGACTGTAAATTAGAGGCAGACAGTTTATTCTGAGTAAAACATTGTTTTTATAGTGTTTGTTTTGGTGCAATGGTTTGATTCATAATAATTCACTACTGTGCACAACTGTTAATGCTTCCACTCCATAATCACTGATGCCTGACTAAGGATAAAAAGTAGCTTTTTTAAAATCTGATGCAATACATGCAAGAAGCGTTGTGCTCGTCAAATAAACATATAATTTACAAATCTAACAGTACAACCAACATTACAGCTAGCTCAGGTAGCCACAATACTTTGGTGTAAGACTTAACACATGAAAATACAAAACATATTCCTCTGACACAACTTAGAAAGCTCAGAAACTGGAAAAAAGTCGGTCCTAACCAACGTGACTTTTCATTTTCTTTCATCCCCTCATAAATGGCATTTGTCATTCTGAAAACTAATTTGGGTCATGATACTGTACGGAGGTGGCACGAGCTGTGTAAAGCACGCTAAAAAACCACCTCTTTCAAAGCAAGAGAAGTCAAAATGTCAGGTCAAACCATTAGAAATCTGAAGTGAAACTATGTAGGCACTCAGCATGTAACCCAGTGATACCACAGAACAGAAGATACCTCCAAGGGCCATCTCCCTCTTCAGCAGGCTGAGTGAGATATCCACGGGTACGCTGGGGTTAGTCGTTATTGTCGCCGTTTCTCCGTTGGCCGGCATGTAACAGTCTATGCCTGCCATTTAAAAACAGAACCATTATTAAGGCTGGAAACTCCGTCTCCCCTGACTTATTGTAAACATCACTGATGTGAGCGTCGTCTTAAAGTGTGACTACAGCTGCACTCACTGAACTCCTGCTCAATCTTGCCCTTGAGGAACTCCATTTTTACTGCCTCCCCATGTACCAGCAGCATGTTGCGAGGCTCCGCCATGCGAATGAGCTGCATGATGCCCTTTGCGTCTGCATGTGCGCTGAAGGACATGTACTCCACCTGCAGCTTCACATCCAACTGCAAGGTGTGAAAACAAACTCAGTTGCAAACTCATATAGGCAGTCACATTTATTAGGTACAAGATCTACTATATTAATTAAGGATTTACATGTTTACTCATTTTCAGAGAAACTAAATCTTTTATTTCATGGTAAGACTGGCTACTGTTTTCTGCCTCACACATATGGGTGTGTTATAGTTAGGATACTAAATAGAGAACTTAGAATGGGGTTACAGTTTGACAAAGCTTCTTTCTCAGCATATAAAGAATAGACTTGGAGTTTCTGATATTATTAAGCATTCCATAGGTTACACTTTATGAAATGTTTCAAATAAATCAATGGAAAGTGTTTTGTGTTTGCTGTCACGCAATAGAGGGTGTCAGTCTTGTATTTCTCTGTCAGAAAAAGATCCCTAAGAGAAGTCATCCCTTAGGAATAGATTAAAACTGAAAAACAACCCACAAAGTGTTTGTTTATCTTCAGAAAAGTCAAAGCTGTTTTTTTTCCGCTACAAAGAATCAGAGGCAGCGATGAATGTTGTTTTTCACACTGATCACAATTAGTCCTTCCCTCAGGGTGTTCATGTATGAAACTACTGCCTGAAGGTGGTTAGCTTTCCTAATCTCAGAGCTTTAAAGAACTATTTCACTGCACCTGACTGTGAAATAGTCACTACATATAATTGTGTTCTTTAGTTTTCCCACCTGCTCCCAGTCTTTATATGAAGCTAACTGATTCCCTGCTGTTTCCAGGCTGTACGAGTCAAGCTACCCATTTAACTCCCCACAAGAAGACAAATAAGCATGTGGGCCTGGATCTTTTACAATCTCACCATTAACTGATACAAGTGACAGGAAAGATGAGAGAGGATGTCATGAATACAATGTGATTGTATCTGCTCAGCTGACACTAATGAGTCTCTTTGTTGGAGGAAAATAAATCAATAATCTTACTGTGGCTCTTCCTTCCATCTCCAGCTTCCTCTGTCCATTTAGGATCTTATGACCGATTGTTCCTTGTACACAATACCCAGGCATGATTACCTATGGAAAAAAGTTCTTTCTTTTTAAGTTTCAAAAGTTGCTACTCAAACACTTGCTGTGCATTTGCCTACAAGACTCACCATGTTCTTCTCATTGCCTGCCCATTTCTTGAATATCTGCAAAGACTGCCCAGCATGCAGCATCCCTGGTGTGGCAAACACCACCTGAAAGCATAAACATCGCTGCACTGCACTGCCGTTTGAATTTTCCAATAAGCTTTTTAAAAATTCACACCTTGCAGGAAAAAAACAGACTCACCATAGGTCCAGGATTATCAGCATAGGAGCGATCAAACGCCTTGATGTGCTTAAATTCAAACATGTTTCTCTGTACAAAAGTTTTCCGAATCTTCTGGTTGGTCCAAGTTATGAAAAGCTTGTAGTAATGATTAGCTTTCTCCGTCAGCCCGGTGGAGAAGTAGATTGGGGCCTTCAGGTTCATTCTCTCCCTGTGTTAGGAAAAGAGGTAATTACAGTGCCTGTCCAGCCAGCCAATTATAAAGCAAATACACCACCATTACTACATCAAATTTAAAAATAAGATTACCACTA
This sequence comes from Acanthochromis polyacanthus, assembly GCF_021347895.1. Taxonomy (NCBI): domain Eukaryota; kingdom Metazoa; phylum Chordata; class Actinopteri; family Pomacentridae; genus Acanthochromis; species Acanthochromis polyacanthus. The sequence continues at coordinate 25,265,066 of NC_067118.1, forward strand.
TTTTAGGGAGCCGTCCAGACAAATGTGTGACCTTTTTCTATAGCAATCATGTACAATTACTTCTCACTGACAGCCCTTTTTATTATTAATTGGAATGCCAACGAAGACAGGCCAGAAAAACGGAACAGACTGTGATTATCTCCACACACTACTGCCTTTGCTCTCTTGTTTCTAGTGATCTCCTTGCTCTTAAAAAAAAGCCTATGATGGATGCATTTATGAAAAGCTTATGTCTCATTGCTACTGGGGTGCCTTTTTAAATTGAACTCTACCAAAATGTTTCCAAGAGGATGCAGAGTTCTTGTGCTCGTCCAAGGGCAAAAACTGGAATGAGAACCTGGAAGGTTTACAAGAAAACAAGAAAATATAGCTTAGAAAATATGGAAAAATAAAATAAAAACAAATCTTCCATGGCTAAATACAATATTCAACTAAATATATTTTTTACCTTTCCGCCTCTTTCTATGCTTTCATGCACTTTCTTCAGAAAGTCCCTCTCTCTGCATCTCTTTGAGTCGCGGATGGTGGTGGCGTACGTAGATTCTGAGATGAGGATGTCCGGACGGCACTTATCGATCCATGCAGCTCTACAAATATGCAACACAAGGATGAAGAGTTTATTTAAGTTTTTTTTTCATTATTTTTGCTATTTTCTAAAGTGTAGACAATAATGAACATCTCAAAATTAATTCTATAATAAATATGGAAGTACCTCGTGCGAAAAAAACGTGCAGACAAAAAGTTTTCTTTGACAACAGCTGCACATTCTGTCAAGCATCGTCATGTGGTTGTCATTTAGAGCTTTTCTAACAACCTTTTAGAGGCATTTCTTTGCTGTTTTTCCTTCACTCTGCAGTCAAACTCATCTCAAACCAGCTGGGTCTAGGTGGGTGATTGTGGATCATGTGATGCAGCACTGCCTCACTCCGTTTATTGGTTCAAAAGCCCTGACAAAGCCTGGAGGTGAGTTTTGGCTCAAACTCTAATTAGTGATGGTCCCACTAAGCTCAAAGCAGATTAATGTAAATGTATGCATTTATTTTACAGTGACTGTTAAAACCTGAAATTTCTTTTCAACTGCCCACAAGTTTTACCAGTACCAGAAGGCTACTGCTGACTTTACATACTATAGACATTTTACTGTTTACATTGTTTATTATTATCTTCTCTCTGCTCTGTGCAAACACAGCCTGGACTACAAACAATTAATCCCCTAATGTTTGTCATGTGACTGAGTCACTCTTGGCTTCTAGGTTGCTCCTAGAAGCAGTGAATTAGTAGCATATATGTAAAAAAAAAAAAAAAAAACTAGCAGATTTTTAAATAAGACCTGTAGAATACAACAACTTTGATTAAATATGATGATTTTATGCTTCAATTAGGTTAATTTTTCCAAAACAAAGCAAAAGTCACATCTGCTATGTTCAAAGACTATCAGCAAGGTGGAACTCCAATGATTGTTTGTGCATTTATGATATTGACCTTGATAAATTGTGTAATATTTGTAAGTTTGAAACAATCACTTGCCTTTGGTTTTGGGATTCAGAGATTTTATAATTTTGATGTCTTCGGTTATATTCTACGCTTTTGAAAATTGCAAAAAGTAAAAAAGAACATTCTGCAAAGACAGGTGTGTCAAAACGTTTGACTGTTAGTGTAGATAAGAATTTTTCCAAAAGATTTCCAGAAGACTGATAAAAAAACACACTCAAGCTACTTACCCTAAATGTCTGTCTGGTGTCATGTTATAGTCTCCCTAAAATGAGAAAGACATTATTGTAAGATTGCAGGTGTTAAATTCAGCAAATGTGACTCGCTGCATGCTTGTTTCTACTCACAGTGTAGACTACAGACTCCGATCCCACTTTGATGTGCACCATGGCAGCTCCCAGGACATGGCCTGCATAGTACGCCTTGATCTCCAGCTCATCATCCACCTGCCAGCAGCACAACAGAAACAGCTTGATTTACCATCAAATGCGATGAGCAGCTGGTGCTGAAAATATGTGATTAGATTTCATGTTTGTCGGAGAACGTCAAAAATGATGGCAGCACAGCACCTGGACAGTTTGGTGGAGGTTCAAAGGAACCACTTTTTTCATGCAGTCCTTGATCATCTGTGATGTGAAGAAGTTGGTTTCTCCCTTTTTGTCAACTGTGATTTTCCGGAAATCTTCCAGTAAAATGGGACAGATGGCCTTGGTGGGATGGGTCATGTAGATGGGTCCATCATAGCCCACCATCTCACTCATGTAGGGCAGAGCACCACAGTGGTCCAAGTGGAAATGGCTGAGAACGGAACAGATGCAGTCATGTAAAAACACAGAATGCAGGAAGTGTTGAGTTAGAAAGGGTTCAATGGTCTGGATGATATTCAGACAACAAACCTGATGATCACACAGTCCAAGAAGTCTGTCAGACGTCCGTTCTGGGTAATATAAGAAAAGTCTGGGAAACGTCTCTGAAATGACAATACAAACCATCTAACTGACATCATACTGTAGAGGATCTTAGAAATGAGACACACACTATGAAATTAAGCTTTTAAATAAAGGCTTTCAAAAGAAAACACCCTTCTGTAATAACATTCACGAGAGACAATTTTTAAGTGTAGAGAAGAGAGATAATTCAATACTTTTCAAGTATGATTATTTACGTCTTTGTTTAATCTGCTTTAATGTACTCTGTTCCAGTAAGTCTTTGAAATGGCGCAAAAAATAACATCCAATCATCCAAAACCTAAAGCTATTCAATTAACAATAGCAAATACTTCTACCATTAACATGTGAAGACAGAATATTTGGATTTTTGGGGGAGTTTAAAAACTGATTAAATAATGGTCAAAACACTTTCTGGCATTTCCTAGGGATTAACTAATTCATCATTCATCTTATTTTTAGTTATAAAGTTAATATAGCTGTGTTATAACAGGGGTGGCTCAGTGGTTTTTGGGTCGCAGTGTTGTCTCACAACCAGAAGGTCCTGGGTTCAAATCTCGGCCTGGAATCTTTCTGTGTAGAGTTTGCATGTTCTCCATAGGTGTTCACCGGGTGCGACGGCTTCTTCCCACAATCCAAAAACATACTGAGGTTAATTGGTAACTCTGAATTGTTCGTAGGTGTGATCGTGAGTGTACTTGTGTCTCTATGTGTAGCTATGAGATAGACTGGTGACCTGTCCAGGGTGTGACAGACTGGAATAGACTCCAGCCCCCCCACGACCCTAATGAGGATTCAGGGGTGTATAGATAATGGATGGACTCACTGGATAAATTCTGAAGAAAAAGAGCAGTTTTTCCACCACATTGTGCTGCAGGACTGAGCAGGAATCAGGTACCACAACACCTCAGTAAGGGGCAGTGGCTCATGACCTGGATTGTTGACTACCATACAGCAACATTGCAATATTCCTGGGTCTTTATACACTTTTAGCGCTTTTTAATTCTTTATCTGTAACATGTGTCATGCATGTGAGCCACTGGATACCCGACTTTTCCCAGTGGGACAAGTAAAGTGTTTATCCAATTAAAGAGCCTAGTTTTGTTGTTGTTGTTGTTGTTGTAAAATATGAAATCGAACCGAGACAAACCAATGTTGAAAACGAGTCATACTGTTCTCCCACACAGCAGCGGTAATATCTCTGGTAAATGCTCTCCTTGACTTACATCATCGTTGTATCCCATGTGCATCCCACAGTCCAGCATGATGTTTTTCCCTCCGATAGAGACCAGGATGCAGCTACGGCCGACATCCTGTCCAGCACCTTGGAGAGGGAACACACAAGCTTCAAACACACCGATTCAGCAGCTCCAACTAGTTAACAGGTGCTAAACAGTGAAACTCAGAAGCTGTTTTAGACCGCAATTACGAAAAACACACTTTACTGCTTTTCAAAAAGAGACACACAGACATTTAAACTAGCGTTAAAGTTGTCTCGCTAAACGGAATGTTGACGGAACCAGCTTAGCAGATGCTAGCTTAGTAGCTCTACTCACCGAGCGGTGTTACGTTAATTTCAGGCATGTTTTCTCATTGGAGTAGGCTACTTTTGTAGACAGATAAAAAACAGCAAGGCAACCAAAACAACCTGGCTGACTCTGATAAATACCACTGAACTAGAAAGAAAAGTTTGTTGTCTGCAACTTGTACACATGCGAGTGATTTCATACGCTGACTTTTGTTAGCAGCGTCAAGCTAACCGCTAAACGTACCACTTCCAATTGGTATTTTCAAAATAAACCTCCTTTGAAAGAAGACCGCTGCAGAGATCAGAAGTGAAATGTAACTGAGTAAATATACATAAGTATTATTCTCACCTACCATTTTCAAATATTTTTTATACTCCTCAATTCTTACAATATGCTATATTTTTGGAGGATTTTTTTCATTTATATGACAACGGTCCCCACAAGTAACTTTGAATATGAACACGAAATTTAACACAAATATTAAATGATGTATTATTAAAGGTAATAGATTAATAGAAAGGAGGCCTTGCTTTTACCATGTGCAGCATAAGTAATGTGAATATTTCTTTTACCTCTGTTTCAGAAATGCACTTGAACTGCTTGGCAATAGGACTATACTTTGAAATGTGATTCAGTGGACCTGTGAATAATGAATATGTTTTTATTATTTTGACAGTTATTTTTCCAATTAATTAATAGTTTATTCCATTAAGTGTCATGTAATTTTTTTCAAAACCAGTAAAGTCTTTAATTTTCTTTCAGAGAACAAATCAAAAACAAAAACAAAACAGTAAAAAGTTTCATGGTGTCACAGTGACATTTGCTTTCATTGTTACAATTCAACTGCTGCTTCTTACTCTTTAAATAATAATACCTTCTGCTTACCCATCCACTGACATTTCATCTGCTCTCAGATGGCATTTTAGCCCACAGTTCATCCGCACTTTCTTTGACCTTGATGATTGTTGCATTCAGCCTGCGGGGTTTTAGCTATAAACAGTTCAAACTTGAAGCTTTCTTTAAATGTTTCTTCAACTACAGCCTCCATACAACATGTGCAAACAGCATACATTTTACCTTGACTGGTTACAGTGTTGCAGGAGCTAACTGTTTTTACCGAGCATAAAAATTCCAGTTTTGCTGGCACTGGGCACCTGCAAACTGGAGTAACATTGAAAACAATCAAATACTTGACATATTTATATCACAGGGGAAATGTAAATTTGTGAGTTCATCATATTTTACTTCCAGCTGTCTATTCATTTGTTTTAATATTATGGCTATTCTTAATGGTTTTATTTATTTATTTTTCTTCTTTAATTCATTGTGTTGTCTAAATACATGTGTTTTTGCTTGCTTGTTTGTTTTTGTTTCAATGGCAGATTCTAATTGTCAATGTATTCTAAGTAAAAATAAACATGGAATGAATTCATGAAATTTTAGTTTAATTATGCACCTTTTCTCCAGAATTAGTATTAATTTCTGTTTTAAATTAAGTTAAGTTAATTAAGTTAAACAAGTTTAATTTTTTAGTCTTAAAGTGCTAAATTTCCAGCACCTTTATATTGAAGGTAAAGTTTCCAGCTTCATGTTTTTATGGATCGCGTCTGCGCAGTAGAAGCGAATGAGGCTGGAGTCTGCGCAGTAGAGACGGATCACAGTGACCAAGAGCTGCTGTTTCATAGTCGACGAAGAGAAATGCTCAGTTTTCCTTTCACGTTTAAGTTTTCCTGCAGGTAACGCGTTCACCATTTGTTTGTTTACCTCAGTATTTACGCGAGTTGCGACATACAGTTTGTTGGTAGCTGTTCAATAAATTTTCCCATTCATTTGTTGCATATTCGTTCTTGTCGACAGCACTTCCTTGTAGAAAACCATGGCTGGTTCTGTGGCTTCAGACGACCAGAAATTCTGCTTAACGGAGGTGCTCGACACTTTTAAGTTGTGTCTGTCCGAAAATAAAGAAGTCTATCTTGAACACTACGTCGCTGGCTGGCGTGGACTTGTAAAGTAAGTGATATATGGTCAAATATTTTGCAAATGTTGGTCCACCATACTCATAAAACAAGTATTCAGTAAGAAAAGGCACTAATGCGTGAGCGTAAAATCCTCTAATGTAAGTAGAAATCCTGCATGGAAAGCCTGCTAAAGTTCAATATAAGAGGTAAACAAATTGCATGTAAAGACTCAAAAAGTTCACTGTTTTCATTTTTTGACATTTCTCTGATCTTTATTTGCTGTAACATATTAGATAATCTAAACAATCATCATACAATCATTTAAAAGGTGCTGGACTTTCTCCATATAAGGTGTCAAATGTTGATAATTAAACAGATTAGAATCAATCAGTAATAGAAAATCAATACAAAATAATACTAATTATATTTTGAAAGATTAATACGCAGCCCAAATAAACAGAACAAGATATAGATAGATAGATAGATACACACACACACACACACACACACACACACACACACACACACACACATATATGTGTGTGTGTGTGTGTGTGTGTGTGTGTGTCGTGGAGTGAAATGTAAATGATCTCACTGCTGTACTGTGAAGTAAAAGTATAGAGTATTATAAAATGAGAAAAACTCAAGCTGTGCAGATTCTTGGAATTCCTTGTGTGACCTGAACTGATCATAATTTGTAGAAATAAAGGCATGGCGTTAATGTACATAGTACACTGAGCTGTACCAGCTGACTAAAGGTCATATTGGTGTTATCTGAGTGTTTGTTTCTCCATGTAACAGGTTTCTGAACAGTCTGGGAAGTGTGTTTGGCTTCATTTCAAAAGATGCTGTCAACAAGATCCAGGTCCTGGTGAACTACCTGAACGGGGAGAACGGCTCTCAGTACGTCACAGTGCAGTCGATGGTAAAGTACGAGCTGGACAATGAACTTGTGGACCTGACCAAGAGAGGCAGCCATCCAGAGTCCGGCTGTCGCACTCTGCTCAGACTCCACCGTGCACTCAGGTGGCTGGAGCTCTTCCTGGAACGCCTTCGCACCAGCACAGAGGACAGCAAGACGTCTGTCATGTGTGCAGAGTCATACAATGAGTCCCTTGCCCTGTACCACCCATGGGTGGTCCGTAAGGCTGCGGGCATGGCGTTCTGTGTGCTCCCTGGGCGCCCCGCTTTCTTCGAAGTGATGAATGTTGGCCCACCAGAGCAGGTCGTGGCCATGCTCGGGGAGGCACTACCTCTCATCTCTGAGGTTTACCAGATCACAGAGGAACTTTATGCTCAGCATCTCCTGCTGGACTTACCGTAGACAGGAAGAAGAGCTACAACTGTCACCTCATGCTTCACCGTGCTGAAGGCTGTTGAGGCAGCTGCTATTGCAGTTTAGTGATTCAAGAGTTGTGTTACAATTAAATATAAATTCACTGACACTTATCTGAAGCTACTGCAGTTTTTAATACAGAATGCAGCATGTTTGACTATGTCTTGACATAACCCGCCTCTGAACAATCTTTTAAATATAGCGTTGTAAATTTATTCGATTTTAATTTAAATAGATGAATAGAACTAAAGTTGGGTTTTGAAGTATCTGCTTGCTGCTAAAAGCTGTGGGTTTCATACTTTATTAAACAAACAAACAAGAAAAACAAGTTGATATTTTTCATTTGGCAGTACAATATTTAAAACTAGGGAAGCAACAATGCATTTATTAATCAAGAACAAAACGGCAAATATTTGCTGCAGTTTCGGCGAAAGCTCTCGCCTTCCATGAAACTGTCAAGCAAGGTAATCAGCATCTGTCTAATCATTCTGTGTGTGAACAAAAGAACTCAAAACTAGTGTACTAACAAGAAGACATAATGAACATTTTTAAGATGTTTGCTTCCCAGATCTAAGAATTTGCTGGGTGTCTGGGTTTCACACAAGAAAAAATGTAATATTTGGGAGTTTTTGACAAAGACAAGACATTTGTTGACATGACAGACCTTTTTCACAGTGTTTCATGAAGCTTTATGGACCAAACAGTGAATTGAGAAAGTAACAAACTGGTTATTTGATATCTCTTGGACACCAATCATTATTTCTATGTGTCAGAGAAGTGCTTGTAATAATGTAATGTAGTAATAATCCCTTAATTCATATATTAATCTACATAACATTGGCACATTGACATGGTTTTATAGTAAAAATGCAGCTGAAATGTTCAAATAATTTACAAGAAATAAGTGCCAAACTACCAATATTAATTACAGAAGTAGAAAACAAACTCTGACATTAGTGTAGCTACAGATCTTTGAATTTAGGGAAACACCCAAAATCATCAACCCACATACAGGGAATTATCTTTTCTTTTGTTATTCTGTTAATGAATATTTGTTTTTTAGGGAACAAAAAAATCTTTGTGGTGTACTGTATGGATTATGATTTACATATATGTAGAAATGACAAAATATGCTATGTTTACTGCTGATGTACAGATTATAGGGCACAATGGGTAACACTATCTGAAATAAAGGACGTAAAGGTCTACAAGAATGTGCTGTACTTTATGTTATATATAATATATATTACGGGTCATTCATAAACAGTGTAACAATTAAAAGTGGGTTGATGATTATTTGAAACGTTTCTTAGATATTTTTTTTTGTTAGACTGATTTAAACAACATTCTGTTGTTTATTGCAGATGATGAAATGAGTTCTTGTGACTGAGTCTCTAAACTGTTTCCTGTAACCATCTTTTTAATACCACAAACCCCACAAACAGGCTGATAAAGCCAAGTATTAAGATTCTGACCTCATAGCTGCTCTGTTTGCAAGTATATTTGATCTTGCAGTAAAACTGTTAACAAAATGTGAGACACAGTGATATAGGCAAAGTAAGGTCATCCATCTGCCTTTGCCACTAATGCCACTGTGTACCTTGGCTTTTGTATTAATATGTTGATTTAAAGCTATAATCAGATGTAAAGAGCCTCCTTGTGAAAAGAAAAGTTTGACAAACACTGAGCCTTTTAATACAGTTGCCAATATTTAGCCACCACTTTACCAGCGAATCTCATAGGATTTTATTTGTGAGAAATTAAATATTTTCCATCAATTAAGGGATTTTTTAAAATATATATATACTCTGGACTCATTACAGTTCGTTTTTCAAGCCTTTTTTGTTTTGGTTTCAGGAATTCAACCTTAATTTTCAAATGAAACTTTTTGATCCAAATAAATTCTCCTTTAGTGTACTATACATAGCTGAAGAACATTAAATGTAACGAATTTAGCTGCGGTTCCCCGGCTCCAACACCAGGGGACGCTTCGCCTCCAATAGCAGGTCGTCATGGCAACCAGAATGTCATGGCAACCTTGTGACGCTCAAGAGCAGGAACCTCCTGCTCCAAGTAGAAACTCGGCGGAAAGTAATGCACACAAACGGTATTTTAACGTTCTAACCTGCCATTCAGCTACAGTAGCGTACATGTATACTTCAGACAGCCTCTAAAGCTCTCTCCAAGGCCGTTATTAACTTAACGATGACTTTCTTCACTGTTTTTGCAAAGGACTGAAGCCGAGAAACATCTGGGAACCTTCACTGACACTTTTCTGAACAGCAGCTTCTCGATGCATTTAACAAGGCCAAAGTCCTCCAAAGGGCGAAGCAGACCGGCCGTAAACAGCAGCAGCTCCCTGTATGCAGGTGAAGTAGGTAGTGTCCAGAGACCGCCCAGTTCTCCTGCGTGCAGCGGGCCGGACAGAAACCTCCGATCCCGGTCTCAGCCTACAATGTGGCCGCCTAGCCAGCTGAGCCAGGACCAGGTCTTTCACATGCTGCAACACGCTCCTGCAGCTCCGCCACAGTCCCTGAACAAGTACAAGGTCCTTCCATCCATAGAGAGGAGGCGTTCAGAGGTGAGTCCAGGGACGACCCTGGATAAAAACATGTCCAGGCTCAGTCTGTCGGATGATGCTGTGACCCAGACCTGCAGATCCGAAGGGGACCTCCGAGCCTGGCCAAAGTGCCCCGACGCAGCGCCAAAAGCAGCCGAAGAGGCCAGAGGCAGGGGCAGTCTGCTGCTGGCTGTCAGAGCACCATGTGGTAGAAGGTTTCAGCAGCACTTTGACCCCATAGACACTCTGCACACGGTGAGGAGCAGCGCAGAGGTCAGGTATGGAGACAGGTACGCAGAGGCTTTCATAGAGACCATGGATGTGCCCCGCAGAACCTTCACAGACCTGGACATGACTCTGGCACAGTGTGGCATCGTGAACAGATCAGTGCTGTGCATCTCTCAGAATAATGACAGCGAGGTGGAACATGAGTGAGCTGTGTGGTGGTATTTAACACCCCGTTCATTCACAAATACTATCTGACTTTCAATGTGCGTAATGGTGTATGTGCAGTTTTATATGCGGTTTTTATATTATTCTGCTGTACCACGTTTCCGTTAAATCAGTTAAAAACATGAATGTATAAGCCAAACATGATCCAAATCTGCTGCTTACACAAGTACAACATAAGTTTAATCCTCCAGTGCATAAACACAAAGGATCTACGTTACTCTGTAGTTTAAGACTATTTCAGATAGATTTTGTTAAAATGGAGTTATGAACCTCTCAAGTGTTGGGTTACTAAATATATATTTGGACACTGTTCACACAATAAAATCACTGCATTGTGTGAACAATTAATTTTTATACACTACCGTTCAAAAGTTTGTGGTCACTTACAAATGTTAATTTTGAAAGAAAAACTTTTTTTTTCAATGACAATAACATTAAATGATTCAGAAATACAGTCAAGGCATTGTTAATGTGGTAAATGACTACTCTAGCAGGAAACAGCTGATTTTTACCGGACTATCTCCATAGGGGTACAGAGGCCCATCTCACTAACCATCTCTCCTGTGTTCTAATGCTACATCATGTTAGCTAATGGTGCTGAAAGGTGAATGATTGGAAAACCCTTGTACAATTATACTAGCAGTTAAAAGCGTGAATTTTTATGGAAAACATGAAATAGCCCTGCTGAGTCAAATTTTTTGGAACGGTAGCATATGTATTATAGAACTTGGGATGCTCCATAAGGATGTTTTCTGAGGAAAAAAATATTTGACTTAAATTTTTAAAAAAAACAACCAAAAGTTCATTCATTCGACACTGAATTAATTCAGTGACTAAATCAAACAAAAACTCAAGGCAATCCTGTATGCTTTTAAATAATTACAGCCACATTATCACACTCCGTTTGCTACACCACACAAGTTTTACCAAATGGTGAGGAAAAAAAGCAAAATAAACTCTTGGATTTGCTGAATTAACAGCGGAATGATCACAATATGCTTTCACTATAAAAGTGAGAAATCAGAGTCTTGTTTTTCCTGGCACTATTTTCTTTGTGGTTTATAACTGCCAAATAAAATAGTTTCTCACGATGCACTGCGTTATACACATGAAGAATTCACCACACAACGACTATCCTGATTTTTCAGTGTGAAGCATGGAAGCTGCATTTAATCAGAACTGCACTTTGCAAGTGTGGAGTTATCGCAGATGAGGAAAACGTGTAGTTCAGACAGGCGAAAACTGTGTTCAACATGCACTAAACACTCAGCTTTTATATTTTATTCAACTGAATGGAGTTACAGAATGATGGGACAGCTCTGACTTCAGTCTGTTATCACACCAAATTAAGTTTTCAACAAACTAACAGTCAGCTCCCTCTCAGCTGAAACAGGCATTTTAAACCATCAAATGCTTCAATTTATTTAAGAATATTCATTCACCCTTGTAGAAACATGCAAATATTTAAAGGGGACATTCTTTGAACACAGCAATTCTAAGTCAATAACAATAATAATCAAACAACACTGCAAACCATAATCACACCTCGTACATGCTGTTTTAACAGCTAGTGGTTAGTCTAGAGTTGCCGCTTAAAGCTCGAAGGTGACAAATGAACAATCAAGATCAGACATCAAATTCAAAAAGTGAAAAAAATTGGCTTAAGTTACTGCCGTAAAATAAGTTTAGCAAACACACATTTGCATGCATCTATAAACAATAAATTGCAAACAATGAACCTTTGAAAGAACAAGTCATATGAGGTAAACGCTTCAGTTGCAGGCAGGTCATGTAGCAAAGAATTCAGGTCGACAGGCTCTCCATTTCTTCAAGATTCTGTGTGTCAAGTTTTCTGATTTTCCTGTCTGTGGGAGAAAAGAAAAGCAGTTAGGATGTGGATTTATGTTTGGTTTAATGTGATCATACTGAAAAATGACAACATACTGAAATGCATCTCAATTTGGTTGATAATATCCATGCTGTGCTTGCTGTCCACCATATTGACGGCAAACCCTTGTCTGCCAAAGCGTCCTGTGCGACCAATCCGGTGGAGGTACGTTTCACTGTCCGCATTCCCTTCCAAGTCCACAGGGAGGTCAAAGTTGACCACCAGCGACACCTGCTCCACATCAATACCTGGAATCCACACAGGCACAAACAGCGGCTCAGATATTCATACCTACCTGCCGGCACAAACAGGTTTTCATTTTGAAATGTCAGTCGTAATCTTTCCTACCTCTGGAGCACACATTTGTGGTCACAAGCACTTTCTCTTTGCCGTTCCTGAAGCGTTCGATGACAGCAGCTCTCTGCTCCACCGTCAATTGCCCACTCAGCACTGCCACCTGATGTCCTTCTCTGTACAGCTGATCAACCAGCCAAGAAGCCATTTTGCGAGTCTGAAGAAACAAAGTTTCAGCAAAGGCAAACTGTTAATATCACATCCCACCAGCAGAAAGTATCTTGAATTGAAAAATGTATTCCATCTAATTGTTATTTTAGTCTGAGGAGATGCTGTGTGTGTCAGATTAGGCAACTATAGAGCTATAAATTCTTGCTGTGATGTCACCCAGACACATTACAAACTACATTTTGGATGTTTGTTCGTTGTCCGGAAGGAGATGTGATGAGCCAACTGCCAGAACGTCAACAATAGCGTCAGAAGCGATGGGTCTGGCACTGGCTGCCTTGTGTTTAGAAAAGGCTAAAAATGAAAAATGTCTGTAGATTCTGCAACACCAAAGTCACTGTGATCCTACGACCTTCAGTAATCAGCAACTGTACTTCTTTTTTTGCTTCTTGTAGACCAAGAGACTTCTTTATCAGCTGAAGAAGTAGAACTAAAAAGACAATTCCAGTTGCCTTTTACTGAAGCTCATAGGGTTAAAAGAGACTGAGGTATTTTTCTGTTAACGGGACATTTTCTCTCCACGGTCATGAACATGCTGCTCATGTGCAGTCTTTCAATTCATATAATTCTGTAAGATCTTAACTAATGTAGACAGATAATGTGTTCCAGTATATTATATTTTAGGTTCCTTTGTATTATGTGTATGTCGGGTCTTAACCTTACCGTTTACAATACCCAGGTAAATTTGCATAATTAATAACATCAAAGGGCCTTATTTTTCATTTAGTCACAATTCCCATGTGAATGCCAGCAACTGTGTTAACAGACATACAACAAAAGAAACAATAACTTGTAATAATTAAGTCTGTGCGACAAACAGCTGACTTACATGGCAGAAGATCATGGCCTGTGCTATGGTAAGGCACCCATACAGATCACAGAGCGCCGTGAACTTTGCCTCCTTGTCCTTACAGGCCACATAGAACTGTTTAATGTTGTCCAACGTCTCCTCTTCCCGCTTCAGCTTGATGATATTGGGGTCAGGAACCACTCGCTCCGCAAACCTCCACACAGAGTCCTCAAAGGTTGCAGAGAAAAGGAGCATCTGACAGTCCTTTGTCAGCTGTCTGCATCAGCATGAAGAGAATTGTGACCAGAGAAGCTTGTTGACTGACATGACCAAGTAAAAACTGTTTCTATTATGTCTTTAGGTTTCAAAACCCACCGATAGATGCGGAGGCTCTGGTCTTGATGACCCTGCGTGGCAATCATCACATCAGCCTCGTCCAGCACAAACATAGTAATCTTCTTGGGGTCAATGTGCTTGTACTTGGTGCACCAGTCAAGTAGTGTTCCTGGTGTTCCAATGGCAATGTGATCCTGCAGCTGAACGCCTCGCTGCACTGAGCACAAAGCAAACAGTCATGTACAAATACAGCTACCTGATGACTAAAAGTGCTGGCTTCCGACAGAGGTTGGGTCGTTCCATGTCAAATCATCAAATCTTTAAAGCAGTTTCTACTACACCATTTTGGATTTTCCTGAAAACTGTACAGCATAAAATATGGATCTTTAAAACAAAAATACTTGTGAGGTTTCAGAATTATATAGCAAATACTTTCTGAGAAGAGAACAATTGATCTACTTGTCTAATATTGCAGATTCTGAGTTAATTATTTTCAGAAAAATAACGGTGAACATTTCCCACTTTTTTCTGTAACAGTTTTTGAGATATTGCCGTTCAAACACATCCTCAGGTATCAATGTGTGAAAAAATATGCTAAAAATGACCTGATGGGTAATTTTTGGTAGAAATTTCATAGAGTTTGACACCAATCAGAGATGGTTGAGCAGAAGGCCTCAGATGATTTGAGATGGAATAACTCAGTTACAATTGTGGTCATCTTCTTACATCTGTTCCCACGAACGGCGTACTGCACTTTCACATCTGGACAAAACTTCCCCATTTGCTCAATTACTTTGCCAATCTGCAGTGCAAGCTCGTACGTCGGCGAGACACAAAGACACTAAAAGAGACAGTTTTAAACGGTGAGTACATTTCAGGATCTGATTAAGAGACACCAGCTGCTCTGAGTCTCTGAAGCTGTTCTGCTTACCTGAGTCCACTTATTGGCAGGGTTTACATGGCTGAGCATGGCCAGAGAAAAAGCGGCAGTTTTCCCTGTGCCAGACTGCGCCTGTGCGATCAGATTCTGAGGTCTGAAAGCAGAGAAATTAGAAAGTGGATAAATCAAAGGCAAATCCAATGTGATGACGCTAAAAAGGATTTTTATAGGAACTATCATTAGGAATGTAAAGAAATTAGATAGGACAATAATCATAGTCCATTTCAGAGCTGAAATGATCTGCTAGCATGTATTAATTAGCAGTTATTTTGATTTCACTTAATTTTTAAAGATATATGCTCCATTTTTTGTTCCAGGCTCTAAAATGACAAAAAAAAATCTTACATGATATCAACTTTCTTACCGATGTGATGGACAGCAAATAAATACTAGACAGGTTAATCAACAACAAAAACAAATAGTTGCAACCATTACCTATTTACATCATGCCAAATTTCCCATTAGTGGTACTCTGAAATGTAGCTTACAATGAGTCTTTCAGTCTACATAAATCACAGCTGGGTTAATGGCTTGTAAAGTAAAATGTTCTTTAATACTAAAGTCATTAAATTATCTATTGTATCTATAAAATCTATATCATCGATTAGGGCTGAAACGATTCCTCAAGCTATTGAGGAATATTATTGAGTGTATGTACAATACCACTGTACTACACTATATATGTACAATACCCCTAACAATAATATAATCAGTGAAAATGTCCACGAATTTCAGAATATCTTTCGTGTTTGTTTGGTGCTCTTTTAGTTGAATGACAAATGCACTCAAGCTGCATGGATTCCACCAGCTTGTTGAAGCCAGAAAAGACATTTTATCGCAGCATGTCGTGAGAATGCTCCAAAGGGCTTTCAGTCATGTCAAGAATGTTAGGCTTTTTCTGTCTTCAAGTACCTCCATAGCTGCTCAGTGGGGCTGAGGTCAGGAGAATGAGGAGAGAGGTCGATGGCAGTTAACACTCCTTGGTCGAGTTCTTCGTCATCCTGCTACACTATGACTCATTCTCCACAAAGAAGAAAACCAGAGGGTGGACGTCCTTGGTCAGAGAGGAATCGACTTACTATAAGTGTCCAACTCCAGAATAGCAAAACTACCTCAGACTTCACTGTGGGTTTGCCAGACTGTGGCATCACTCTACCTCGTGTTTGTGTCCTTACATTCACTCCTATGTGACTTCCAGTAATCTGTAACTGGGATGTATCAGTAAATACAACTTTTCTTCCATCATGGACAGAGAATGCTGCTTAGGCCGAAGATTGTGCAATTATTTTTATTTTTAATTTTTATAGCGTATGTTTGTGTCATGTGTGACCTTCGGGACATGTGCAATACTGTTTTTTTTTATGCGTTTTATGTGCAATACTGCTTTTATGTGTTTTATGCGCAATATTGTTTTTTATGTGTCTTATGTGCAATATTGTTTTTATGTGTTTTTTGTGCAATACTGGTAGCACAGCTGAGTCCAAGACAAATTTCCCCAAGTGGGACAATAAAGTGAATTGAATTGAAAAGCTGCTATGTCTTTGCCCACGCCAAGAGTTTGATCTCACTTCCCCTTCTGAGAAGAGGTTTAGAGTCCTCTGAGGCCACTAATCAACAGCCTTCTTTTGACAGTACTTTTGCTGATTGGAGTTCTGCGTTGTTTACTCAGCGAATTCTGTATTGGTGGTTAGGTTAACGGGAAGGTAATGCGATTCCTGACCTGGAAACAGTGCTGAATCGTCAGACTTTCTCACTATTTTCACATTTACATGAAATACGTGTAGTCACAGACTTCTGGAATCCACTGCACAATTTTATGATGTAAAACGTAGAAAAGCAAGTAATCATTGCAAGTATTTTTGTTTCAATAAATCAACGAGTACCTTTGTTAGCTAGTAGAGTACAGAATATTTACCTAATCTGCTCAGCAAAAGCTACAACGAACAGCACCTAAAACATCCACGTTTGCAAAAACAAGTGTAATAAAAGCATTTCCTTTGCGTATAAAAAATACTTTAACACTGCTTCCTGTTTTCTTGGGATTTGCTGGTCTTTCTATTCATAATTTTTTAGAGTTTTACTTTTATAAATCGTCAGGTAATTTGGTAGAGTTTTTAACATTGTAGGATTTTACCTGAAATGTTAAGGTTAGTGTGGTAACTTGTACTAAATGCAATATTGTAAAGGTATTGTATTAATTAAGTATACTCTCATAAATATATATATAAACTTTATTTCAGACTCCATTGGTCCATAAAAAAATAAAAATAATACTGCAGAGTTTTATTTTAAGGAAATTATGCACATAAATGAATGGTTTTCTTACCTACCTCATGTCAGCTTAATGCACATTA
The DNA here is from genome assembly GCF_021347895.1 of Acanthochromis polyacanthus. NCBI lineage: Eukaryota > Metazoa > Chordata > Actinopteri > Pomacentridae > Acanthochromis > Acanthochromis polyacanthus. The sequence continues at coordinate 25,282,170 of NC_067118.1, forward strand.
TTTGTGTTTTGTGAAATGTAAATCACTGCTGCAACACTGCAATTTCCCTTAGGGGATCAATAAAGCATTCAATCCATCTGTTTATATGGCAACTTCACTTAACTGTTTTTGCACAAATTAAGAGTGAAAATGAACTCACGGTTGTGCCAGCATCATGGGTAAAGCACACTCCTGAATTTTGGACGGTCTGTTGAAGCCCATTTTGTACACACCCTCCAGCAGCTCAGGTTTCCTAACAAAAATAAAAGAACAGAATAAACACATGTTCACCTACTGAGGAGCCAAATCAAAGTTCCCGCGGTTTTCTTCACACTCACAGTCTCAGCTCCTCAAAAGTCTTCACGGAGTACAGAGGGGAGGTGGGGTCCGCCTGCAGGACCTCCACCTGGTTTCTGTTCCTCACCAGAGCGTGGCGGATCATTTTATTCAACAGAGACTCCTCAGCCAGGTTTACTTTGTCCGCCTCTCCTGTCAGGTCTCTATCCCCAGCATTTTCCGGCACGAGGTTGCCTGCACAGGTGGAAACACCATCAAGGGACCGTGAATGCATCGTCGAGGTCAGTGGAAGAATTAATTAGCTCAATTCTAAATTAAGGAAAAAACTAAGTAAGTTACCATTAACATCTCCTGTTATGTTACGTTGGCCATGAACACGATCACATTTGTCAAACTGGTGAGAGAAAATGAGATTAATCACATGAATAACCGATAAATCAGTATACTAATGCATTAAACTAGCCTGCTAACGGGTGATTAGCAGGTTAATTAGCTAGCCCGTGTTTGACATTAGTTTTCGAGCTGCTGGCCACCTTCAAAACGTACCTGTATCGAAGGAGCTGTGGCCTCTTGAAGGTCCGCTGAATCCGACCACGAGTCTCTGAACATTTTCTAACACTAACCGGAGTTTCTTTCGGAGGAAACCAACTGTTGGTAAAGTTTGCAGTCAGCGTCGTCCCGCTCTCTTGACCTGAGCCAACTGCCACCACTTGAACTGTAACCCCCGTGATGCATTCAGAAGATCTAGAAAAAACGGTAACAAACGCACTTCGTCAACAGACGCAACCAAAGACCTAAATAGCTGAGAATTTAGCATTTTACAAGTTGTTAAGCATAACTCCGTGGTGTATCATGACATATAATTGATAAGAGAAGCGTATCACAGCTGATTGTATGCTTAATGGAGTATTTATTTTACGTTTTCTTGTATGTTCCTTTGTATGATAGGACACACTTAAATGTTTGCGACGTTCCAGTTGCGCACTGTATGAGGGTTTCATGAAGGCAACGCAGCAGTTCCGCCATATTTGCGACGTGAACCTGACACACCTACCCCATACCGTCAACTCAGCCACTGTATTAGAAGGTATTTTACTAATTTAACAATAATGCATTTCAAAACTAACTGCATCGACATTGCACATGGTATGTTTGATAAGAGAATAATTTACATCGTAGATTTGCTTTGACCTGCCTACCATAGCGTACTATGTTAGGTGATTTAGTTTCCTCATAACGTTGACTGTTCTCTCCATCGTCACTACTCTGTATGAGTTAAAATATTATTTTTTTTGTCTAGTTTTTGACAGATATTTCCTGTTTTGTTGAATTTACCAATGAGGCATAAAATCAGAGGGGAAAAAGTATTCTTTTGCATGATAACTGTTAAAAAGGAGAAAACTTTCAAATCATAAGTGTGTATTTTTTTTACGCTTTAGTGTAACTTCAAAGAATCTCCCTATTTTGTTAAATTACAGATAATATCTAGTAAAAACACACAAAAAGTTTTAATTTACACGTTGATTGAAACACAAAAATCAGGTCAAAACCATGCATAATCTCCACATCCACAATCTGTATCTTTAGAAATATAATAATCATTATTAATTAATGATTATAGTAGTTGTCATAATAATCCATTATTTTACAGTGTATAGAATTACACAGGTTTACTGCATTTAAATCAGCTAATTATGTTAGAGGTTTTCTCTGTTTTTTTGATTGGGATTTATTTATTTATTTTACAGTTTATACTCATACTACTAAAGATTAAATCTTTATTATTTCCATTAGCATTGCTATTTTACCAGTGGTTCCACAACCACTTGTTATAATCATTATCCATTAATCGAACTGCTTTCTTTACTGTCGAGGTTTTTTTTTCTATACCTCCATAAGGATAAATTACAAATCCTGCTGAAATTTACAAGTTTAGCGTTGAGGTGTCTTCATAACAAAAAATAATAAAAATGAGTGTCTTCATAGTAGTATTTTTTATAGATTAATCTGCTAATTCTATTTTTTGGCAATTAATTCATTACTAAGTTTGTCTGTCAACACTAACTCCTGACACATTACAATTGTTTTTTTGACCAAAAATCCAAAGTCTAAAGATGTCACACAAAGCAAATGCACAAAATCCATGTGACACTGAAATTGGGAAATCTTTGTCATTCTTCCTTTGAAAAACAACTCTACAACTCATTAATTTGCTGTTTAATGAGTAAATGAGTGATTCTTCCAATTCATGCCAGCTAAATTCAGGGCTTTGCATGACAGAAGAAATTCTTCAGAGGTATAAAATGCATCAAACCTTAATGGGAACTTTGTGCTCAGCAGTTGACATCATGCTAAATTACCTCATGTGTCCATTAATTGATGACTCAGTCATTTCAGTAGTATTTATAGCAGAGACTGGGAACACTTTCTTTTCAGCTTCTCAGATGTGAGGATTTGCAAGTTTTTGCCCTGTGTGATTGGAAACTGTCAATTTTAGGATCAGAATAGGCCACCAAATGACATCTGAAAGATTAAGTGCTTAGCTGAGTTAGTGGTACTGTTAGTTATTGTTAGCTGCAAAACAAATAAGCGGAATTTACCTCTAACTTTCTTAGTGCTGTGAGAAAGAGAGAAAGTGAGGGTGTGAGAGGTTGAGAAACAGACAGCGAGAGAGAGGGAGGCAGTTTTATTGGCTGCAGGTTAATTCAATTTGGAGGCGGATGTTGAGATTCAGCCAACCCACCCACACACACACTCTTTCACACACAGCCACCATCTACATGCTCACAGCTACGCCCAAATGGTTTTGCAAACACATATTAATTGTCATGGTAACCTCGCACAGAAAAATCAGACGTATCAAACCGAGTGATCACAAAACACAGACACAGCCAAACACCCACGTTGGCTCTAAGTCATTAAGGGCTTTTCCAATCACATCAGAGACAGGACGGCAGAGAGATTAGAGGGGATGAAGGTGTATTACTCCCTCCTGTTTGCTCCTGGTGTTGCAGTACATGTCATGCACTTGCTATTAAAAAAGATACATGAATGGTTCATGTCGTCATCGAGCGCTGGAGTGAGTGTGTGGTGCTGATGCTTTGAATGGGGATGTTTGAAACCCTCAGTCTCATCCCCCCCCCCCCCTTTCTCTCTTTCCCTCTCTCTCTCTGAAACTCCAGCATCCACACAGGGAGGAGGAGGAGACAATAAATGAAACAGTTTTTGCAACCACATGTTGCTGAGCTTGATTGAACCGCTGCTACCTTGCCTTTCTTTGCAGTCTAAGTAACAATGTGGCCGCTGCCTGTGTAGTTCCAGCCACCTGTGGCAGCACTCCTATTCCCTCTACGCCACAGAGAGAAAACCAAAAAAAAGGGGGGAGCTGATAGGTCGAAGAGGAGGATATCTTTCATGACAAGTGGAGTTCTGACAGAGAGAGAGAGAGGTCCTCGCTGCACACCCAGTTCACACAAATGAAAGGTAAGACAATGAAGCTGACACTGGGACCGTATCAGATGAATTTTAATGCCGCAGTGTGCCTCTGTGATGGTGCATGTTTTAAACATGCCTGTCTTTTGTTTTAAATGAAGAGAAAGGTCAGTCGGTGTGGTAATGATCAAAACTGCCAGTGGTGCGTCTCCATTTCCACTGTAAACACAGATACAGACACTGTGCTTCAACAGGTGGCTACACAGCGTCTGCTCTGTGTTTTGACACTAATGAGTGCAGGGGACTGTGGCAGTGCTGATGCTGAGAGTTGATGGTTTGGTGGTCTTTTCGTAAATCCCAGAAGATGATTCATGTGACTGAGCCAGCCAGGAGAGAAGCACCCAGAGACTGCCACTTTTAACACTAATTACTAAAACTGAAATACCGTAAAGAGAAAGATGTTTGCTTCGCCCACTGAAATGTAGCTTTTTTTTGCAGCAACTTGTGTAAAATTAGAACCTTTCATGTGAGTTAGATGTTTATTTTACATTGATTTGTAATCATATATTCAGGTTTTGTATCGAAATCCTCATTTTTATTGTCATCTTGTCAGCATGTGGATGTTTTGCTGTCCAGCTGTGCTTAATTTTAGTCTTTCACTAAGTCTTTCTTTTGTCCACCTATTGGAGGAGATTGTTCATATAGAGGGAGGGACAAAGGGATGTGCTTCTCAGTCTGAGGTTGAATGGACACATGATGGCACTGTTGAGACGGACAACACAATAGTCCATAATTACATCTGTATGACCTTTTCCTCGCCATAAATAACAATGTGGTTCCTTAAACCCTAATTTGACTGTTGGAAAGACTGATCGATCTTCTCATTGATTCTGAAGGGCTTCTTATGTAGCCAGTGTGTGAGGAAGTTGTGCTTGAAGTTAGAATTTTTTTTGATTGATGATAATGATTTTATGGTTTGTGCGGGGGAAGGAGAACGCCTGATGTTTTAATCAATCCCACGATCACAAACAAATGCACACTTCAGAGATGCTACTGGTCTCTCTGCAGGCAAGCAAGCAAGCAGAGCTGTCTCTATGGATATTGCTTCCGTCATAACACTTCCTATTAAGCCTGTGTGGGGCTCTGGTCATGCAGCAGATGCAGACCCTTGACAGCATAACCAAGATTGCTGGTGGAGGGACAGAATTAATGATGAAGCATCACCCTAAAGCAGCACATAATTTTATTGAATATTCTACATAGTTAATTATGCTGTATTCCTCCCTGTACATATTTAATGCAGCTGAAGTTTTTTTTTTCTCCTCACACAGCAGCAAACACTCCATTTTTCTTTCCGATTCTATTGTTACTGCATTGTAATGATGAAGCTACTATAAATTAGTTTTATTCCCTTTATTTTACACTCTCAAAGCACCAGTGTCACCTTATCTTAGGCGTCTTGGTTTTATATTGAGAGAGATTATGGCGATTGGAGCACTGAATTGACATCCAGGTTCAGCTCTAGTGTTTGGAGTCTGTAATGAGAACATGCTGTGTGTTTGATGTTATTGCTGGGAAACGACACAAGAAAAAAGAAATTCTCCACTGAATCCCGAGGGCATTCGAGATTGATTACATAAATATGTATCCAAAATAAATAATTGCATGAACTATTGTATGGAATATATGAATTCCATTGCTGTTAAGGTATATTTTAATTTCATAGGGATTTAATCATGACAACTGCTCCCAAATTTAGCTAGTTGGCTATTTGTGTATTAGTTTACGAACATGCTACCTACCCAGCTAACTAGCTTAGAATCAAAGTGAAAATGGCAGCTAGCCAGTTCATTTCGAGTTATGTCTGCAGTGATAATTGTAAAGATGTTCCTCAGAGAAATAAGTAACTGCAGATCAAAGATGCAAAACCTTTCTCTGTGGTACCTGGTTCCCACTGCTAGAATCAATACCATGCTGCGTAATAGCTAGTTCACCAGTTAGGCCAAATGAGTAGCCCTGTACTGCTAAATGGATAAAAAGATAAGTATCTGTATACTGGGTTTTCTCAGGCAGCAAAGTCAAATTGAAGTTTTAAAATATCATCAGGCAGAAGCATTGAATATGCGCTGAAACCCAACATCGAAACCAAAACTGTTCTGATCGATATTCAACCATAAATGTTGTCCAAAAGTTGGTTTAAGTTCCATTGTAACTGAATAAACATGAGAACAATTAGAATAAATCAATACTGGTTCAGCCATTGTCTTAGACGCATGTGAATGTTACCAGATTGGAAACTGATATGTTAAAATAATTGGTTAGCTTTTTTTTGTGATTTGATGTATTTTGCTCAGCATATCATCACAAATAATGAGGCAAAACCTTTCCAAAACATTCCCTTTAAAACAAGCGTCTGCTAAAACACATCTAAACATCCTAACAAATTTGAAATGAAGAATTCCAAAATCCCTAGAATATATGACGGGGTCTCAGCTCATTCAAAACATACTACACAGTTAGTCACATGTTGTTGGCAGATGTTGAAATGCTATTACTCACAGGTGCGCATATTTCAATACAATTAATAAAAACATGAAACTTGTTTTAACTACAAATACAAGTGTATTTAAAGGCTACTTCAAGATTTTTATATTGAGTTTATTAGCTTAATAGAGGCTGGCTCTATGTCTTTAAAAGCGACAATATGAAGTAAAAACAGAAGTGTACTTTGCAAAATCCCATTATGAATTAAAATCAGATTGTTTAGTTATTGTCATTGTTAACAAAATAAACAAAACTATTCCATAAAGTTTTGAAAGTATTGCTAATTATTTGTTTCTCCAGTTTTCTTAATTTCCTATTAGAATTCTTTTGAAGAAAAGCCATACATGTAAATGTGTTAGTCTCACAAATACAAGCAGCAATATTAACATACAGTATACAATAGAAATGAGTTCAATGCTGTGGAATATCCTAAATGTCAAATGAATCTCAATTGTATGACCTCTCAATTCCTTCAGTTCTAAGTTGAACTGTAGAGTATTTGCTCTTTGGAGACTATTTTCAGCCGCTCTTTGCTCTATCTTCCTCTTCAAAATACCATAAAGGTGTCAGATACTTGGTCAGGTAATAGTTTTCCATTTTTTTCTACTTTAGAACCTCTTGTGTTGATCGTTATCATGCAGGAATATTCCTTTTCTGGCGAGGTTCTGCAGACTACAGACATCTTTCCTGCCAGTATTTTGGAATATCCACAAACATTCATTATGCCATCTATAAATGTCATCTCTCCACACCTTTTGCTTTCATACTGCCTCATATCATTACACTTCCACCTCAATGTCAGGACTATACATTCACTGTGGCAGTATTCACTTTGGTCTCATCTGACCAAAGACTGAGTGAGTTTAATCTTGCAGTTTCGAGCAAAAGAGCAAGCAGGGGTGCTTTTCCTGAATGTCATCAATACAGGGTGGCATTCTTCACTGTCCTTTACACTGTCTGAGCTGTCGCTGAAACTGAAACTTCCACTGATCCCTGTGCCAAGGCTGAAGCACCTGCTCATCTGTATTTCAGCGCTCGGTTGTACAAATAGCACACCGTCTGTGGCATCATTTTAGGCTGCAGGTCTGATTAGTGATACTATTTCCACATGGTTGCTGCTGCAACTAAGCTTTGAGGAATTTTTTGTTCCGATCATCCTGTATTCTTTTCTGTGTTTTTGAAGTCACTCAATCACATTTTTCAATTCTTCTGGATTTTTTTCCATGTGGAATCATGATGTGGACAGACACAGCCCATAGATCCAAAACACATTTTATAACCATGTTCATGCAAGTAGACTGCTTAGAAAACAGAAGTGGGATGATGAAGTTTAAATATATAAACCTTTTAAGAGGCTTTTTGGTTAGTGCTGTTTTGCAATACTGGATATTTTGGGATGTAGGTGTGTGAGCACACTATGTACATTGTTAATTCAATTCATCTGTTTACTGTACATAAATAAGATCTAATAAAAATGTAGGTTAATTAACAATGTACATAGCGAGCTCACACACCTACATAGAAAAATATCCAGTAGTGCAAAACAACACTAATCAAAAAGCCTCTCAGATGGTTTTGTACATTATGTATTTAATGTCACTTTTGTTTCTGGCATAAGGAACTTATATGTTTTCTTTTCAAACCAGAATCCCAACGCCAGCACCATGCCTGGACTGATTAACAAGGAGACCCGGAGCGCCCTGCCGCTCAGTGTATCTGACATCACCTCCTGTGTCAGGGGTTACACTCTGGCTCTGACTGCTTCTCTGACCTATGAAAATATGGATGATCATGCAATCGAGGGTGAGTGAGATTAATTTGTGACTTCAGTGTCGTGTTTGCCAGCCACATTCAACCAATTTAACCCATTTCACAACGATGTGTTTCCTCTGAAACACAGTATTGTAAAATTCATTATGATTGACTCAATAAGGGTAATATGAATATGGGCAATTGTTTGTTTACTGCCTCTGTTTCATGTTTTTTTCTCCCTTTACTGCCTTTAAGGGATCTTCATTTATCCACTGGAGGAAAATTCCATTGTTGTAGGATTTGAGGCTATGATATCCAGTCAAATCGTAACACTGCAAATCAAAGACAAGGCAAAAATTGATGACTGTTACCTGGATTGCTGCAACACGTCTAATGGAGCTCTGCAGAGTGGCAGTGGTAAGATTCAAGCAGCTCTAATCAATATTGTTATAAGGATCAGATGAGCAACTGGTGTAATTTTATAGGTGTGGTGAAATGACGGAGGAGAATCAATAAACTGCAAATCCCCACGGGTTCTGTGGAGCATTTTAGGGCCTTTAAATTGCAACAATACAGTTTGGTTTGCTCCCTTTCAGAAACCCTGTTTCCACCTTCATTTTCCACTCTGACAAATCCTTTACCTCCTGAGTCCCAAAGAGAAGACGGACACAGTGATATACTGGCTAGTGGAGCTACCAAGCCAGACATTTCCCTCAGGAGTTGATAGATACCAAAGCAGAGCAAAAAGGAAAGTGAACATTGGCTTTAATTCATCCTGCCCCAAGAAATGCAGTTTCAAAGTACAACTAACGTTTCTTCCAATGTGTTGCTCTTACAAGTGGCTGTTGGCTGACACGTTCATCATATCAGCTTTAAAGCATGAAAATATGTCAATACAGCTGCTCCCAAGTGGCTAAAAAAATCAGTCAACACAGGTTTAAAAGATCCATTTGGATTTTACATTTTGAGTATCTGCCTACTTTTCACAAGGAGCACAACTTAACCTGTGGAAACATGTGAAACAAAATATAGAATGTCCGTTGTAGATTTGTGGGTAGCTTTCTACTGTCAACACATTGACAGATTTCAAGAACATGAGGATTTATCAGTCAGAGAGACATGAGGTCCTATGAGTTGTTGGACATGTAGCATCCAGTTTTTGAAGTTTAGCTGGTACTGAAAATGAAAAGTCAGTGTTCTTTTATTGCTTTGAGTTTGATCATTCTTTTTGAAATCTGTCTCTCGTAAGTCCCATCACTATCAATATTTCATTGCTGGTGTACACCTTTAGACCCTCTGTTGCATCGGTACACATTTGGAAATCCAACACATTAGGACAGAATTTGAATCAAAATAAGGTTTAGGATTGGTTAGAATAGATACAAGTATTTTATTATTGGCAAATTAAGCAACAGAATATTATATAATAAAAGCATTGTGATTTGATGTTTTACTTAGACAGAAGTAACTCTGAGAGCAATCTTAATCCTCAAAGCAGTGATAATGAAAGTCTGGGGTCTCTCTAAAGATCTGCTTTTATCTTAAGTCTAGCATTAGGAATGCACTGAAAGCCTTCTTAGGGGGATCTGAAGTTGCTCACAGCGATATAACTGAGATTTCTACATTGATCAGTAAATAAGAATTTCTATGGAAGGTGATTGTTTTGGATGGAATAAAACAAAGACTCAAGGAAGGAATCGGGCCGCTAACATGATATCACCTGGATGGCTTTGCATTAGTTTCGTCATATACAGAAGCACAATCACTGCAGTGAATGTTTAAAATGAGGCTTCCTGCTGTTCTAACGTGGCGTTACAGGACACATAGTGATGGATGAAGATTTTGAGAGGACAGTGTTGGTGGTTAATCTTGGCATCATTCCTCCAATGGAGACTGTCCATATTCTGGTCAGTACCTCCTCTGAACTCTCCACTCTGCCCAGTGGTGGCATCAAGGTCTCATCCCCTCCAGTGTGCACACCTCGTGTACAGAGGACCATCAACGAGGAGCATGGACTGTCCCCAAACTTCTCCAGAACGTAAGGAAAAAAACGATGAAATTGTAAAAGAAATAAAAAGCCATTGTCTTGTTGTTTTTTTTACAGAATGATTGATATAGTGTTTAAATCTGATATGTTCCTAAATTAGATTTGACTCTGTAAAAAGGAGTTTTAGATCCGATATTTGTGTTGATATGGATGGAAACTGGCTGTACTAACATTTTGTATATATTCATGGCTCTGTTGTTCCACTTTTAGGAGGGAAAGACATAACTATGCCTCAAGTCCACATGATCAAACTCCCAACTCTCCTCAGCTGTGGTTGGCTTCACTGCTGGAGGAGGAGGCCATCAACTCAATGGACTATGAGTTTAACTTCCAACTGGAGATACGGGCTCCCTATCTCCTTGCAGGTCAGTGAAATAAACTGGCAAATCCATTAGCATTGCATTTCTTGGAAGCACTCAAAACCTCAACAAAAAGCTGTAATTTTGAAGCATTCTGCAATGAAGTACAGAAACAAGTGTCCTTGTACTTAAGCATATGTGTGAGTTGTTGATTAAAATTGATTTTATTCAGTGTTTTTCCAAGTACTTCTTTACCGCTCGGCTGTTGATAACCGCAAACTTGTTAGAGAAGGTTTTGACACTTTGGGAATTATGCGAATTTGCTTTCTTGCTGTGAGCTGCATAAGAAGATTGATACCTCATCTGTTCAATATGAAGCTGCAGTCAGTCAATACACAGTTAGCCTAGCTTAACCTTAAGACTGGAAACAGTTCTACAGCTCATCTTACTAATTAGCACATTCTGTCTTGTTTGGTTAATCTGGAACCAAAATGTGAAAGAAGAATTTGAAAAGCAAATGTGGAGTTCTGCCGGACTATTTTTTTATCCTAGAGCAGAGACCATGACGTCAGACATCTAGCGCAGATTCATAGGAAGTCACTGCTGGCAGACCTGCTGTTTACAGTCTTTTGGCTAAGCTAATGTATCCTGGATTTTGCTCCATGTTTTTATGCATAAGCTGATACAAAAAATACTTTTAAAAATAGTTTTGTTTTTTTTTTACAATCTGCTGCTATTTTACAGATTTTCCCAGTGTTTACTAAATTACAAACAAAAGTTAGTAAAATCACAGAAAAAAGTATTAATGACATGTTTACCAAAAAAAAACCCAAATCAATAAATAAAAAATACCCCAAACTAAAAATTACATCTGCTTCAAAAATCTGTATTTTTATAACTAGTAATTCATTCTTTTACAATGTTGTACATTTTAAAATTACAGTCCAAAAAAAAATCATTATTTGTATAATTTTCTCGAAAAAATGTGCATTTCAAGGTGGTATCAGTATTCTCATGCAGCTCCTGCAAGAAATTAAATAAATGTATTTTCAAAAGTGTCAAACTGTTTCCTTAAACCTAACATCTTGGTGATTTTAATTTTTGGTTGTATATTCTGCATATTTTCCTCAACCTCCATGAGCACTCGGATGCATTAGTACTTAAGTTGTGTGGTTTTTAAAATCTGTGGAAGTTTGTGCTCATTCAATATGTAAATAATTGGTTTGCTGTTGCTGTTAATACTAGATGTGGAGCCGTTTGTTAATCAATGCGTGCTGATGCTCTGCGTAGGTGTGGAGAGCCCTTCTCATGCCATCAGAGCCGATGCAGACCCTCTGGCCCGCTCTGCCACCAGTGTCGTCATCACTCTGGCTGACAAATACACTTATGACTACCCTGTCAAAATCCTCATCTACCCCAGCGGTAGGTCTGCCACTTCAAAACTCACTCACAGCACAGTCCTGCAATTAGTCTTTCCTCTGTTTTCAAGTGAAGTAGTCTGGAACTGTTTTTTTAAATAAAATGTTTGTCTCTGTCAGACATTTTTTTTACAGAATTATTTTCCTATGATCACATAAGCGAAAAGGTGATTTACTGCCTCACCTTGTGTGTGTGAGTCTCTCATCAGGAAAACTGTTAATAATACATGACATGCCAGCGGAGTCAGACTCCATTGTGCGGGTGGAATTGCCAGGTGATTTTTCTGGTAGGCTTTTCTCTCCGTTACTGCTGTCTTGACCTGCAGTATGTGTGGGCCAGTTGTCTCCCAGAGGCAGGAATGAACCCAGGTCTCACTGATCCAATAGGTCTCTTATGAAGGCTTTGTTCACAAACAGACCTGCGGCCAGTGCTGGGCAATTTAACTCAACCCAGACCGGTGCTGCAATTTCAATCACAACATGGATGCTCAGCTCAAGCAGAGAGATGGATGAAACTGTGCTGTGTTATAGGTCTCTGTGAACAATTCAAAAAACAGAAAGGAGGTTTCCATCAGCAGCTTAGTTGATTAATGGCCATTGTTGACTATAGGGTTTCTGACAGGAGCATCAAGTTAAATTTAAAACTTTCAATATAATTAGAATAACACATGTAATGCAAATGAATACAGATTTCACAATCATACTGACCAAAGCATGAAAGACATTAATAACCAAAAGGAGCGATAAAGGAGTATTATTTATTCATCAGTAAACACAGCCTGCATTTGCCCCAGAAAATGAATGAATTAATGGATGTGAAAAATGTCTAATTAGTAGAGGGTGCACATGAATTTTATGATCAGAGATCTACAAAAATAGCACAGAAGCTTTTGCTAGAATCAAAAACATTTTAGGACTCTCACTGCCTGCAGCAGGCTAGAAAAATATTTTTGAATGAAATGAAACACATTTTGGAGAGGGCAAAAATCGATGCTTTTAAAGCTTTTTCAAGACCTGCAAATACCCTGCTCAAATCCCCAAGATTCACTCAACCCTCTGGGATCATTTTGTTTTTTTGAGGCCAAGCTGTGCTACAGCATCTTTCAACGCAATCACTCCTTAATTCTAACATCAATATGGGGATAACTGTGAGTTTCAGATTACCACGCTCCCTTTCCCTGTGATGCTGTGGGTTTAAATGTTTATAATCTGTTTGCATTGTTTATAGTAATGTCTGACTAACTGTGTTACTTCAGAGCCTCATCTGCCACATGTGCTGATTGAGAACGGTGACATGACACCGGAGGAGTACGATGAGTATCTTCACGGCCGGAGTGATTTTATCAAGGCCACCAAGAAGGACTCTAGCAATGAGAGGAAAGTGAGTGCGTCTCGACATCGGCACCATGTACCTGAACTGATGACAGCAATATCATACCAAACTCAGGTTCACAATAGCACAGTATCATGAACAATCTCTACATTAAACACTATCTTCATGAAACTACGTTTTTGTTGAAATGTTATTTTGTTAGGCAGTACAATGCAATACAATCTAATACATTGGTACCACTCACTCTAAATTTCAAGTACACAACAAGTTGAGTTGGCTTATGTTACGACCCCTAAAGGAGTTCAACATATTCAGTGAAGGGACACAGCAGACCAGATAAGGGATAAAACAATAACTTTATTGTTAAAGTTTTAAACTGCTTCTCTTACTACTTTGTACTGTTGAAAAGATGGTTTTCGTTAGCAAATATCATGTCGTAAATTGTCAGAAACAGAAGACAAAGATTTCTTTCCACCCGTGTCCCAAAATCAAGAAAAAAAAACCCAAAGTAACAAACGAAAGTTGGCCCAGGAGCGCCAGCCAAACATAACAAAAGGACGTGGTCCCCGGCCAACTGCTATGCAGTCGTAGGAGCGGTTTCCACGTCCAAACTAAGAAAAAAACCCAACTAAACCCATCAAAGTAAACACGAAAACACGACTACTGGCCACCCCTGGGCAAACGAATGAAAGTGCAAAGAAAACAAACAAAAGACTAACCGGCTAGCATGGCGTGGCCAGAGCCAAGCAGCCAGACCTTCAGGGCGAGGAGCACACCAGGTGTGACGAGCTCCACAGCTGCTGTGAGGAGGAGAGAATGAGAGAGTTCCTCTTAGTCCTCTAGTGCACGGCCTATGAACAGCCTTTTAAAGGGCCACCGCGCTAATCAATAAAGTTAAAAAAAAAAAAACTACTTAATTACGTAACACAAACATATCAGAAAGGAAATGTCCCAAACAGAAAAAAAATATTTATTTAAAGAAAAACACTAAAGGGAAAAACTAAACAAAATAAAGGGAACAAAATTATGTGCCCCAAGCACATAACAGCTTATTTCTGACACAAAAAAGTGATTTCTGCAAAAGCAATATTTCTTTATTTTGTTTATTTAACGTTTTTCTTGTTTATGACACTTTCAAAATTAATTATCTGGAAATTATGTGTACATTTACTAAGCTGTTAGTTTTTCAAAAATGGATATGTTTAAATACAAGTTTGGAAAAAACATGTTTAGTAGCTAAAGCTAGCTGTTGCTGTCTAACTAGATGTGAAGAAGTGTGGACTTCTGAATTTAGTTCTGAGTAGGTGAAAGATATGAATGTGTTTCGATCAGAGAAGCACGGTAGGCAGATGTACAGTTCTCCTCTTTACTGATGTCCAGTCAGTTACATAAAGTTATCAAACATGGCAAGATGTGTGGTTCTGAAATAGACAATAAACAAGAAATGCAAATTGAGTACTTGGTGTAAGCGACCATTTCCAGTGCTTATTAATTTCAAGCAACAAGTTACCCAGACACTGGGCCAGCCACATAAACAGCAAGTGCAGTTAGATAACGAAATTAGGTCAAAAACACAAGTTATCGTCACTGCTGACATATTAGCCGGTGAATGCAGAACTAGCAAAAAACACTGATAGCAGTTAACAACTTCGTTCAATTAGCATAACAAATACACAGAAATGGCACTTAACGCCTAATATGACTGACTTAAAAACTTACTTTTTTGCAGTCACGCATGACTGAAATAAAGAATTAACAGTCCATCAGCTCTGACGGATCGTTCGACATGCCGCGCTCTGCTCCTTGAAGTTAACAGCTGTTACGTCTGTAACGTCATTTACTCTGTCGCTACGGCATATCAGGCAGGGACAGTCGCAGATGGAGGGGACTTTCTCACACTAGAGAAATAGCATTCATAGTCAGGTCTTAACTTTTTATTTTCCCTAATTGGCATTAACAGTTGCAGTTACCTGACTGAATGATTGAACTGAAATAATTCAGTTTTGACATTATTTTTTAATCATTTGCTTGAATAGCTTTGCAGTGTTTAGTTTAGCTTTAGCTAAGGCTAGCTGTTGCAATCTAACTAGCTAACTGGCACTAACTTAAGAGCTTGACAGATCTTAAAGCAAATGAGTTTTATTGTTAGTTTGTTTTTATCCAAATATGCAGGTACTGTATCTGTATTTACCAAACAGCATTTTTAAACCTCTTAAAATTTCAATAATATTTTAAATACTGTCTACTTTAATACCTTTGCAGCATTTTGCTTTAGCTTTTGCTAACACAAGCTGTTGCTTACTAGCTTCCCAATTAACACTGACTTGTCAGCTAGTCAGGTCTTAACACAATCTTTTTTTTAACCAATTATGTAGTATCAGTTGCATTTACATTACTGAAGGTTCATTTTATTTTTCAACTTGTCTACATCAGTAGCTTTGTAACACAGTGTAGCATTAGCATACATACATTTTTGTTTGTATACAAACAACCACTGTTAGTAATTGTTTTCTTCTCTGTATCCTTAAAACAATACTCAAAAGAAATTTCCAAGGCTTTTCTGAGGAGGTTTCCTTGGAGAGATAGAGGAGCATTATTCCCTTCATGGCTGTTTTGATAATTATGCATAAGACAAAGTGTTGTTTAATAATAAAAGGACAGAAGACTTCAATGGCCCTCAGCCAGTTAGTTCTTCCATCACTGCAACACCCCTACTTATGCATGCGTCCATTCACAGCCCTGCTATGATGAGGTTGTTAAGTGACCAGCGGACCTAAACAGGAGGAGGAGAGAGAGCACTTAGCAATAAAAAAAGGGTTTCTATGGAAACACTCCAAAGGCACACCACAGTCTGCCTGCACATCTCCAATAATTGATGTGCTCTGTTGACTTGATCACTTGTCTCTTTTGTGGCCCCCTTTCTGCGTTTATAAGTGTTAAATTTTAAGCCTGTGCAAATTCAAAGAGTTCAATCATCTCATGGTGCAAGTTCCAATTAATTCATGCTCGTGGTTTCTTTTCATTTGTCTGTCTTTCCAGGTAGATGTAATTCACAAGCGGCTCCATAAGGACATCCTTCACAACCCTGTGGTCATGTTGAACTTTTGTCCTGACCTCAAATCTATCTGCTCTGATCTGAGGAAGGTTCACGGGGAATTTATCTTCCTTATTGACCGCAGTGGCAGCATGAGCGGTGTTAACATCAACCGCGTGAAGGTATTTTTATCTCAGTGTGGTGTGTGTTGCAGTGATACCTTGTTGCAGACATGCATTAAGGTGCATGCTGATTTACATATAAATTGCACAACATAGCACACTCCAGATTAGTTTTTTTTTTGTTAGAAATAAATTATAGTTGGCACAAAATGCATCAAAATATTCAAGTTTTGTAAGAAAATTAATGGAAAGCAACTGCATCAAACATGTCATGAGAGGCTGTATAATTGCTTTGTGGGCTCACATCCATACTGTGTCTGTGGAGATTGTAAATATGGTTAGCCAGCAGTGGGAAGAGCATGTACACAAGGATATTGATCGGACAAATCATTTACTATTCACCAAACATCTCCCAGTTGCTAGATTTTAGAGAATCTGTGAGACCTTATCAGTCTACATGAGAGCCTCAGTCAGTACCTGCAATGTGGAATCAGTGTCATTCAAGGTTGATTTATTTGTTAATATGTTTGTATGTTATTTGGCTGCTTGTGCACTGACCCTGCCCTGTGATGTAACACTGGACGGTGTTCATTTGTGACTCACACTGGGGCTTTTATTGAACGTGTCTGATACTATGGAGTCTGGGCTCAAGGCCAGGATGAGCCTGACAGTGATTTAATGACTATTTAAAATTAATCTTTTCAAGAACTCCTGCCGAATACTGTTAAACATATCTGGAAAACTAGAGTATTATATAGGATATACTTTCTTTGTCAAAGCAACTGACCAGATATTTTGTTCTGGATTGTGTACCCAATGTGGTTCTGCTTTTCACTTGAATAGAGGTTTAGATGAGTATCATTGTAAAAAAATAAATAAATAAAAAAAATTGCCCCTCAGCTGTAGAAGAGACACTGATGGATAAAATGAAACTGCATGATGCCACTCACCCCTCTCCTTGAGAAATCTATTTTGACAACTGTGTAGAGCACTGCGCTTACATTCAGCCACACATTTACCGATGTAGTTGTGTTGCAGTGGGAATGATCATATAGACCCACAGTTCATTAAGCACCTAATGAGCAGAAGAGTTTTGCCTTTAATTATTTAAATGTTTTTAATTTCAGATATCACAGTCTTTGCTCAGGACTCAAATCTGCTCTTCTCCTCAGGATGCCATGGTGGTTATTCTCAAGAGCCTGGTGCCTGGCTGTCTTTTCAACATCATTGGCTTTGGATCTACATTTAAATCACTGTTCACAACCAGCCAGAACTATGAAGAGGTAATGTAGCTGTAGCTCTGTATAATGAAAGAGGCACTTCACTTTATTAGTCATGAGTAGTTCAGCTCAGACATAGTTGCACAATGTGTTGCTTTGGATGGAGAAAAAAATCGTTTCTGTCAGGAGTAAAGAAGGAAATGATTTTAGGTTGAAAACCACATTAGAAATGTCCAAATTTAATATTGAGATCAGGATTGCGGTCAGTTTTTTAACTCATCAGTATCAGCACAGACCTAAGTCTGATCCTTTGTTTGCGTCCGCTTTCACATAGATGTTGTAAAGAGAGCACAATTTATTGCAGGATATGAAAGATGCAAATTTTTAAAGTTTTTAAATCAATAATTGGCAGGTTATCAATTAGTAACTCATTTATTTACAACTCAATTCAACTTTATTTATAAAGCGCTTTTAAAACAGCAGCCACTGAAACAAAGTGCTGTACAATATGCAATAAATATAAATTAAAACATTAAAATATTAAAAAACAATAAATAAAACATACACATATTAAAACAGCAGCACAATAAAACAAGAGCAGAGTCTCAAGCTGTGTTAAAAGCCAGTGAATGAAAATAGGTCTTTAGTTTTAAAAACCAAAAGTGAGGGAGCCTCTCTGATGTGTAAAGGGAGATTATTCCATAATCTGGGAGCAGCAACAAAGAAGGTCTATGTCCTCTGAATTTCCGCCTAGACCTTGGAACCTCCAGAAGCAGCTCATCAGCTGATCTGAGGGTTCATGAGGGGGCATGAGGATGGAGCAGCTCAGAGAGGTAGGGAGGGGCCAGACCATTTAAAGCTTTAAAAACAAATAAAAGAACCTTTAAATCAACCCTAAAAAGCACGGGGAGCCAATGAAGGGAGGCTAAAACGGGTGTAATGTGCACATATTTTCAAGTGCTGGTTAAAAGACGGGCAGCAGCATTTTGAGCACACTGGAGACGTGCTAGGGCAGACTGGCTGGCTCCAAGGTACAATGAATTACAATAATCCAGTCTGGTGGTAATAAAAGCATGGATAACCATTTCAGAGTGCTCTTGTGTTAAAAAGGGCTTCACCTTGGCTAATCGACGCAGGTGAAAGAAGCTAGCCTTCACCACAGCACTGATTTGATGGTCAAATTTAAAATCCGAGTCCATTTTATATCCCAGATTGGAAACCACTGGCTTAACATAGTGAGCCAGGGGGCCCAAGTCAACAGGGGGAGACTCACAAGGGCCACTGGGACCGAACACCATTACCTCAGTTTTCTTTTCATTGAAACATAGAAAATTTAAGACCATCCAGGCTTTAATGTCGTCAAGACAGGACAGAAGCGGTGTGACCGATTGACAGTCTTTCTTTTTCAATGGCACATAAATTTGTGTGTCATCCACATAACAATGGAAGGTGATGCTGTGCTTCCTGAGGATGGATCCCATAGGAAGTAGGTATAAGGAAAAAGGAGAGGCCCTAAAATTGAACCCTGTGGGACCCACAAGACAATGGAGCAGGTGGGGATTCAAAGATATCGAGACTCACACTCATAGTTCTGCCAGACAAATAGGTCCTAAACGGCTGCAGTGCACTACCACTAATGCCCACCGAGTGCTGCAAGCGAGATATTAAAATATTGTGGTCCACTGTGTCAAATGCAGAAGTTAAGTCCAGGAGAACAAGAACCACATAATCCCCAGAGTTGTTTGCCAGGAGAATATAATTAAAAACCCGCAGCAGTGCTGACTCCGTGCTATGCAGGGTCTTTAAACCAGACTGAAAAACCTCCAATACATTGTGCTCATCTAAAAAGGACTTCAGCTGGGCATGAACAACTTTCTCTAAAATTTTGGAAAGAAAGGGCAGCTTGGAGATTGGTCTGAAGTTAGATAAACTGTGGTGTCAAGCCCAGGTTTCTTAAGCAGTGGTTGAACTACAGCGTGTTTAAAGGTAGTGGGGACCACGCCAGTGGACAGACAGCTGTTAATGACGGTTAAAACTGACTGCCCAATACATGGAAAACCTCTTTCAAAACATGAGGCGGGATGGAGTCATGAGGGGACCCTGATGGCTTTATGTGGCCGACAATGTCTGTTAAAGACGACAGAGTAACAGACTCAAATTTATCGAGCCCAGCCGGGCAACAGACAGAGTCAGAGGGGTCGAAGGCAGGAGCTGAGATCAGAGCCCTTGTGCTAACAACTTTATCAATGAAAAACTCCTGGAATTTGATGCACAGCCCCAAACAACAACTGAGCATCAGACCCGAACTTGCATAATTCAAACAAACAGAGCTTTCTTTTAACCATGAACCTCACTGTTCCTTAGCCTTCATAAAATGGATGAGTTAAAAACAAGAGCATGGTGTTTCACAAAAATTAACCTTGGCAACAAATCTGGAAATCATAGACTCATGAAAATTTTGTCTTTTGATTTGAAGGGCATGTGTTTTTTGTTTTTATTTGCATTTTACCAATTATTTTATGTCAATTTGCAGTTTCAATTTGGAAAACTCTTGGTAACAAAAAATCTGACTTGTAAAGTTATTACTTGTAAACACAAAAATGCTATCTCACAAGCCAGCTGCAACACAAACAAATCACATGCTCAGTTCTTAGGATACCTCATTTTAGTTTCAGTGCTTATTACTGAGGGCACAGACCTCTTAATTAATGCAGTCATTAACTTTAACACCTTGAACCAGGAAGGAAGGAAGGAGGCCAGTGCATCATGTGAGTCAAACCAGCAGTCTAAGCCTACTGCTCCTTAACTAATTAATAGTTCAGGGACACATGAGGCAGCACTAATTGTAAGCTATATAAACCAAAAAAGATTTAAGCCTGGTCTTTAAAGTAGAGACGATGTCTGCCTTCTGAACTCAAACTGGGAGCTTATTCACAACTGTGGAGCCTGATAACTGAAGGCTCTGCTTCCTATTCTGCCTTTTTAAAAAATTTGGTCAAATTTTGTCAAGGATTACATTTTAGAGAGTTGCTAGCTCACATTGAAGGATCACATTGAAAACATTGAAGTATCTGAATTTGGTGTCCGATTAAATGTGTTTGTGGTTGATATAGAAGGAAAAGTAATAGATGGACTAGATTATAAATCTTGTATGGA
This sequence comes from Acanthochromis polyacanthus, assembly GCF_021347895.1. Taxonomy (NCBI): domain Eukaryota; kingdom Metazoa; phylum Chordata; class Actinopteri; family Pomacentridae; genus Acanthochromis; species Acanthochromis polyacanthus. Next base: position 25,302,803 of record NC_067118.1, read on the forward strand.
TATATATAAATAAGCGTGTATATAAGTTAAATAACATGTGCAATGTACAACTTTTGTATTCTACATTGTTTCCATGTTCAAACTTCACATTTTTTCCTCAATGTAATTCACATCATCTTGACGAAATGACTGTTACAGACAACATTTTTTGATGATTAACATTTTGCTTTGAAATGCAGCTATGATTACAATATCAGGATGAAACTACTGAATAGTTGTTAAACTAGCATGTTCATTACCTAATTTAATGCAACACCTCCTCATCTTTGTGATCCAGGAGGCCCTGGCCCTGGCTTGTGAGTATGTCAGAAAGATCCGAGCTGACATGGGGGGGACCAACATCCTGGCACCGCTCTCCTGGATCCTGAGGCAGCCGGTGTTCAGTGGACACCCCGCCTGCTGTTTCTGCTCACAGACGGAGCCATCAGCAACACCGGCAAAGTTATTGAGCTGGTCCGCAGCCATGCACGCTACGTCAGGCAAGTATTACTGTTAAAACACTCTGCTCTAAATGTTAGATCAATACTGAGTTTCATTGTTAGGGATGTTGTCAATATTGCATCGCAGCAACCTTTGTTGTTAGAGCTGTTGGGCTCTAACATGTTACACAACGACCCATTCGATGCTAACTGTGATTCATACCTGCAGACATCCAACACAAAGGCTGACGTTAGGAAGGAAGCTGCTTGACTGGGAAGTTACTGTACATTATGTCAAAACAAATACAAATAAATTCATCTCTTGGTTATACCCATTACACAGATAGAAAATACAGAGCCTCTCTGATACCATAAAATCACATCCCTGGTTTGCCAGGGAGCTTAAATGCAACACCTGGTTATGGAGCTGTAATCCTCTCAAAATGAAATCTGGGAACATGCAGCTTATGTTGAGTCAATGTCAAACATTAGATATCACTCCAAAGAATCTATCAGAAAGCCAGCTTATGTGCAGCCTCGATTTGAGATTAAAAAATGACAAAGCCGTGTTAGAGCTAGAATAAGGAAATGGGAAAGCTCCCAGCGGCTTGTGAACACCAGCTGCTAAATTAGAGACCGCACCGGTGGCACAATAGGTCTACAATACATTGGGGAGGTTTTTTTTTTCTTTTTGCTGCTTACATCTAAATCTCACCGTGTGAATTGCTGTCCTGAGTCACTTTGGAAATAATTGACTTTAGTCTTCCTGCGTTTAATGGATGGCTGCCCCCAGATGATTGCATTAAGTAAATTATCAACACTTCCTGGGTCATTAACGCACATGTTTGCAAATCAGCACTGCCAGTCAGACACACACAAACAATGATGAATCTCTAATCTGAATTGCCATGTTAGGTTTTTAAACAGTTTCTAACTGTACATTTTTTGTAATTGAATTTGACGGCTTTTCTGTGTTTTGTTGTGTTGCAGATAATAATAAGTAAATTCACAGACAGGAAAGTGTTTTCATTTAAATGTTAAACCTAAAAAAGCCAAAATTGTCGTCTGTTGTTATATGTCGGATATAAAGGTTATCTGTGTTTTAACAGTAGTTAGTCATACTTTCACAACATTTCACCCCAAAGTTCCGCTGTTTTTCTTTTACTATATTGAAATAAGGAAAAAATATATAAAATTGTATATTAAAGATTGAAAAGTAGCAAATGATCTGCAGCTGGCGTTTTACAGATTTTCTCTGTTATGTGAAATTACAGAAAATATCTGGTAAAATCGTAGATATGTGGTATTAATTTACATGTTGACGGTAAAAATTAAAAAAGGAAAAGCTGTATATAATTTTCACATCAAAAGTAATTGTTTAAAAAAGGTAATCTGTTCTTGTCTAATTTGTGACCATAAAATGACCCAGTTTACTGTGTTGAAATCAACAACAAAAAATAAATCATTTTAGACATTTGCTGTTATTTTCACAGTCTTCAGTTTTTGAATGTTACAGTATGTTACAATATTGCACCTTTTTTTTTTTTTTTTACCGTACTTTGTTCTTTTCTGTTACCCTTTGCTGCCAGATTGTCATAGTTGTTTTTCCTTTGTTTGTATTTACAATGTACATAGAAGGTGATTTTTCCATTTTAATCTGCACTCTGATTAGGACAAAACTGGTAGAATGAAATTAACCTCTCTTCATGAAGGAATCAGAACAGTAAAATAATAAAGCATCAGTTAACCTCCCTAAAGAACTCTGGCAAGCAGCAGGCATGTCTCTACTTTTCACGATAAAAGAAAATGTTGTTACATCTCTGCAGCGTATCCTTAATTGTCAGCAAAATGTGGTGCACATCCTGAGAAAACACCTGTTGTTGTGCTCATGTATCTTGCGGTCTGTCCATGGACTGCTGTGTTTAATTTGTTTGTGCAGATGTTTTACGTTCGGCATAGGACAGAACGCCTGCAGGAGGCTGGTGCAGGGACTGGCGACAGTTTCCAAAGGAACCGCTGAGTTTCTGGCTGACGGAGAGAGACTGCAGCCCAAGGTACTCATTGTCAGCTTTGTGTATCAGCCTTGAGAACAGTCAGCGAGTCTGAGAGCCACTGGAGTGCCATTATACAGCGGTTTCAAACCGTTGAGTGTCTGCCACTGGTACCAATTAGGAAATCACATCCTACAAACGCCACCCATTTTATGTACTTGTCAGATAGAAGCCATGTTTCATATATGAAGACCTATTTTGGTGGTCTTGTTTTTACTCCACAGATGATAAGGTCCCTGAAGAAAACCATGTCTCCTGTACTCAGTGACATTTCCATTGAATGGCTCTTTCCTGAAACCAAAGAAGTGCTGCTCTCCCCTGTGGGCAACACCTTCCTGTTTCCAGGGGACCGCCTGATCGGTTACAGTGTGGTTTGTGACACCACCCGCTACCATGACAACCCCAAATCTGTAAGAAAGTGACTAATGACTGCATGCATGATGATTTTCTGTGTGGTGAACGTTTCAAAAAAGGAGCCTCACATTGCACCATGTTGAGTTTGATAAATCCTTTAATCATTCCTCTTAAATCTCTTCTCTGGTGCCACTGAAAGGAGTTTGAAATAAATCTTGAGGGAGATAAAGGAAAAAAAAAGGGCTACTTTGAAGAGGCTTTTTATCAAACCTTGTAAATAGGTCTTTATTGGAGCACTTATTTTGGATGTGTCACTTACTCAAAATGTCAACAGGATAAGAGGAGGCGATACAGCATGATGCGCTCCATCGAGTCCGCTAGCTCAGTGTTTTACCACTCTCAAGAAGAGGACTTGCTGAAGTCAGACAGTCAGGGGTCCTCCAGGGAAGCACCTTTTGGCGACTCCTACCAGGACTCCATGACAGACAGCAGTCCTCTCCCCACAGAGCCTGACTCCACGGGTAAGAACTGACACTACATACACACGTGGACAAAATTGTTGGTACCCCTCAGTTAAAGAAGGAAAAACCCACAATTCTCACTGAAATCACTTGAAACTCACAAAAGTAACAATAAATAAAAATTTATTGAAAATTAAATAATCAAAAACAGCCATTACTTTTGAATTGTTGATTAACATAATTATTTAAAAAAACAAACTAATGAAACAGGCCTGGACAAAAATGATGGTACCTCTATAAAAGATTGAAAACTATTTGACCAGAGTGACATGATTAACTCAGGTGTGTCATTTAATTGACATCACAGGTGTTTCCAAACTCATAATCAGTCAGTCTGCCTATTTAAAGGGAGACAAGTAGTCACCCTGCTGTTTGGTGAAAAGGTGTGTACCACACTGAACATGGACAACAGAAAGCGAAGGAGAGAATTGTCCCAGGACATCCGAAAAAAAATGATAGACAAACATCTTAAAGGTAAAGGCTATAAGACCATCTCTAAACAGCTTGAAGTTCCTGTGACAACAGTGGCTCATATTATTCAGAAGTTCAAGACCCACGGGACAGTAGCCAACCTCCCTGGACGTGGCCGCAAGAGGAAAATTGATGACAAATTGAAGAGACGGATCGTTGGAATTGTATCCAAAGAGCCCAGAGCAACCTCCAAAGAAATTAAAGGTGAACTCCAAGGCCAAGGTACATCAGTGTCAGATCGCACCATTCGTCGTTGTTTGAGCCAAAGTGGACTTCATGGGAGACGACCAAGGAGGACACCACTGCTGAAAAAAACTCATAAAAAAGCCAGACTGGAATTTGCAAAAATGCATGTTGACAAGCCACAAAGCTTCTGGGAGAATGTCCTTTGGACAGATGAGACCAAACTGGAGCTTTTTGGTAAGGCACATCAACTCTATGTTCATAGACTCAAAAACCAAGCATACGAAGAAAAGAACACTGTCCCTACGGTGAAACATGGAGGAGGCTCAGTAATGTTTTGGGGCTGCTTTGCTGCATCTGGCACAGGGTGTCTTGAAAGTGTGCAAGGTACGATGAAATCTGAAGACTATCAAGGCATTCTGGAGAGAAATGTGCTGCCTAGTGTCAGAAAGCTTGGTCTCAGTCGCAGGTCATGGGTCTTCCAACAGGACAACGATCCAAAACACACAGCCAAAAACACCCAAGAATGGCTGAGAGAAAAGCGTTGGCCTATTCTAAAGTGGCCTTCTATGAGCCCAGATCTGAATCCCATTGAACATATGTGGAAGGAGCTGAAACATGCCATTTGGAGAAGACACCCATCAAACCTGAGACAACTGGAGCTGTTTGCTCATGAGGAGTGGGCCAAAATACCTGTTGACAGCTGCAGAACGCTCATTGACAAATACAGAAATCGTTTAATTGCAGTGATTGCCTCATAAGGTTGTGCAACAAAATATTAAGTTATGGGTACCATCATTTTTGTCCAGCCCTATTTCATTAGTTTGTTTTTTTAAATAATTATGTTAATCAACAATTCAAAAGTGATGGCTGATTTTGATTATTTAATTTTCAATAAATTTTTATTTATTGTTACTTTTGTGAGTTTCAAGTGATTTCAGTGAGAATTGTGGGTTTTTCCTTCTTTAACTGAGGGGTACCAACAATTTTGTCCACGTGTGTATGACTGAGATGTACATTTTCATGAACTATCTGTATGGAAAATGTGAATTTGTGTGCTGTAACTTCTGCGGTTTGCTGTAACTTCTTGCATGTTTGTGCACTGATCATTTGCTGATGTCCTGCCAGGTGGAACTGTTATTTTTTTCCCCTGTAGCGAAGTTGTGTGTTTGTTATTTCACCAGGCTGAGATCTTTGTTAGATGACTGACATGAAATCACATACACTTGTTCATGGCACCCGAAGCATCTGTCCAGTTGAATTTGGCAATCTCTTGACATTTCTCATCTAGCACCACTATGAGGCTTATATTTATGCTTTTAAATGAAATGTCTTGACAGCAGTTGGATGGATTGCCATTAACTTTACTGCAGACATTTATGTTTCCCTGAGGATGAATTTTAAAAACTTTAATGTTCCTTAACTTTCTGCCAATGCCCTAGTCTAAGATACCAGAATGCTGAACATCAGCATGTTAGCATTGTCACTGTGAGCATGCTGTGCTGGTGCTAACATTTTGCCCAAACAACCACTAACTATGTTCATGCATTTGCCAACTATCTCATTAGATTTTCAGCTCATAAAGTAAAGTTTATGTTGTAAATCAGCATTTGTAAACATGGAAAATAAAGACATAGAAGAATTTACTTTTGGAAAATATGTGCATTAGTGGAAACTATTATTTGTCAAAAAACTACACGCTCAAAATCTCACTGACTGAAAATTTATGCTCAATTTATGCTTTAAGGAGGGTGAAATGAAGCACAACAGCTATTTTTCTCTATTCAGGAAAGCAAACAGCAGAAAAGCCGCAGGGAACTGTGCATGTTGAGTCAGGATTCAAAGGTTTTATTGTCGTATGCAGCAACAACAGTGTTGTCAGCGCAATGAAGTGATTAATTGGCATTGTCGCTGCATAGTGCTGTGATGACAATATTTACAGAATTCACTCATTCATCACTCTGTAAGAGACAATTATTGAATGTAAAAGAACAATGCCAATGGATACATACAGGAAAACAGTGTAAAAAAAAAGCATGCAATATTTATGGTGCAAAAGGTGAAGATCTACTCAGATGTACTGAGGCCGGGAATATTAAATATACAAAGAACAGTGTGAAAAGGGTATGTACATAAAAATAATGTAAAAAAAAAAAAGTACAAAAATATACAACCAGGATTAGCTAGAAGATAATATTTCAAAGTGGCAGAACTTACAATTATTTATTTTTAAATTTTCTGACTTGAACATTTTTATTCATGAAAAAAAAACGCCAGGTTTTGACAAGACGTCACCAAGAAGACGTGCATACAGCACCAACCAGATAACAGACTACAACCCAGCCAAGAAGGTCTACACTCCCAGTGACCCCAGCTCTGTGATGGCAAAGAATCCACTGAGGAGAGCCAAAGTCCAGGAGCTAATTGGCCAGATGAGTCCTGAACACGAGGCCCAGTGGAAGAACGACTACCAGGTGATATCTCGTTTGCAAAATATGTCTTACTCAGTTCGTAATGTCGCTGCAACTCATGTATAACACACAGAAAATAAAGCACGTAAGGCAGGAGACTCTACATTTGTATAATGGCGCTGTCATAATGTAGAAAATGATATTTGTATTCAGACAGTGTTGACAACTTAAACATCCACCTGACCCGTGTCTGGCCTGGAATATAATCAAGAGCAGACTAATGTGCCCTCCTCTGTAATGAAGGGCAGCATTTATGGATGGCAATTAGGGATGAATATTACTCAGGGAGCAGGTTAGTGTAACTAAACAGAATATTAATGGCTGTGAAGAAATTCTATCTTTTGTAAACCCACCTGAGGATCCATTACCTTCTTGCTTGACTGAATAAAGTAAATACAGCAACATCGTATTTTTTTGCACAAATGAAAGGAGCATGATATAAAATACTGCAACAATCTGAGGGCTTTTACTCCTTAGAAACCAAACAGTCCTGCCGTTGCACTCCTTTGAAATATTTTTATTGAACACAGCGAGAATTTGCAGTTTGTTGTGTTGGTGTTTTTCTCCCTTCATCAGACAAAATGACATGTAAGACTTAGTTTTCACCATCTTATAGATATTTCAAAAGAAGAAAATGACCTCCACAGTAAATGGCATGAAAATGATTTCACAGTATCATCAATCACTTGAAAGCACATTGAACTCCAAGCGACCACAGAAATGAGCAGAATTGCAATTAGTAGATGAGCTTCCACGCGTTATTAAACCTGTGAGCACCAGGATATTTTGAATTATAGCGCTTTTATTGTTGCCCACCACAGCTGGCAAACCTGTGTGCCACATCGTCCAGAGGGCGTCCTGGCAGCTGTCACAGGTCGCTCCCTCAGCAGGAGCCGCCTTCGCAGCAGGACGCCGACTCCGAGCTCCATTTCCATTCACACCCCCAGGACAACCGTCCGCCAGGCGGCAACAGCGATACGCCTGCGACGCGCAGCACTCCTGGGGAAGATGGATCCAGATCATCCACAGACAGCCCATCTGTTGGCAGCGTTGGAGACATAGGTGGGAACACAAGCGTTTTGTAATATTGAAAAATGTCCTGAAAGCATAAAACTGGCATTTTTGACAAGACCTTACAAATAAAGACTCTTTCAAGTCAGTGGGAAAATAGATTTGTTGTAATGTCAGTTAATTACAAATTTAAAATGTAAAAAAAAGGTTTTCACTTTGACATAAGTCTTTTTTTCTAATTTCTTGTCAAAAAAAGCCAAATAAATTGACCAATGAGTCAATGTTTAAAAGCAAACAAAAAGAAAAACTTCCAAGGGAGGTACATACATGTTAAAGGCAGTGTATTTTGGCATCTTTGAAAAATTTCTTGTTCATATATGAGTTAAATGAGAAGTTTCACTCTAACGTAGATATGAAGCTGTAGCTGGTCGCTGGTTAGCTGAAGACCTCTTTAAAAACCCTGTATAACTTGCTTATTTAAACATTGTATCCCTTGAAGTGTAAAAATAGCATGTTAGGGCATTATGTCCCAAATTATTTTGTGCTTGAAATCTGTTTAGTCAGATGTCACAGAGATTGCTTATCTTTATGCTAAGCTAACTGTATGTTGGCTGTATGTATCGATTCATAACTAATAGGCTATAATGAGCCAAAACCACAAACAGATTTACTAAGGCTGCTGTGACTGTTACTGATTGAAATACATCTGACATTTTAGTCTCGACAGACGATTGAGCACAGGAAATGTGTTTCTATTTCTGGGGACAAAACAGAAAATTGTCTTAGAAATAAATTAGAAGCAAAAGAAGTAGCGTTTTAGAAACCAGTAATTAAAGTACAATTCAAGCAGGATAAATGGAGAGAGATGAAAGCAGGAGATGAATTCATTTAATATAAACCTAGCCCGAGGAAAATAAGAATGCAATACAGAGTCTGATTGATTAAAGCAGTCCCTCAGGTATCAAATTTTGCTCCTGTGATATTTCAGATGGTTATGGACACCAGTTATGTCAAGCAGAAACCCCACAGGAGATCCTGACTTCAGATCTGGGTGCTGCCAACCAGCACAAAGGTGACTGCAAGGCTGTGGTGTCTGGACTGCTGTGTGGAAAACTGATGAAGTGGGAGGTGGTCTTTGATATCAAGCCCTTCCTGAACGGCCGGGAACGCGAGGAAAAGGTTCACGAGGAGCTGTGGAACGAGACCTTCCACCACCTGGCCGGACGCTCCATCATACAGGACTTTGAGCACATGGTGGATAAGGAGTGTGAGATTGAGCACGGTGAGCTGAATGAGGAAATAAGTTGACGCTGAGTACATTTTAAGGAAATTACAAAGACATATGAACAGTAATTTGATATGAAGCCGTCTCATATTTGTGACTGAAATTTTAGACTTTAAATAATTTGATATTCTGGCTCATTAATGTTATTTAAAAGGATCAATACTACTATCCTATCCGTCTGTTAAATGCAAGGTTACACCTAGCAGTCGCCTAGCTTAGCTTGGCAAAAAGACTGGAAAAAAATCAAAATCATCTGGTTTACACAAACAAGACACGTGTTAAGAACTTTAGAAGTGCTGTTAGGTGGATTTTGTTAACTTTGAATGAAGCCAAGTTACCTGTTGCCCCCAATTTCCAGTCTTTATGCTAAGCTAAGCTAACAGAAATGAGAGCCATGTCAATTTTTTCATGACAAGAAAACACATATGGACATTTCATGATACAATATTCACGATTCATGAGTGAATTGTAGTTGTTTGGAATCATGGTATTCATTACATATAGTATAATATGGTGTACAATGATGATATCCTGTGATAACAATTTTGTGCATTTTGCGATTCACAGGGTCTGGCAGGAAGTACCAGTTATACGCTATTCACACCAGCAAGGCCTGCAATATACTGAGCAAATATACAGCGTTTGTCCCCATCGACCTGGACACTAATGAGTATTTGCAGACACATATTGAATATATAAGCCCTGGTAAGTGATATGGCTTAAATGAGAAGTCATTTTAGATTTGAGTTGATCCCTGCCATTAAACACAGACTAGACAGACTTGTTGTTGTAGTTTGATATTCAGGAAAGTTGGCCTGCAACAATTAAATGAGAAAGTCAGTGCCACTGTCATGTGTCATTAAACAGGAAGTGTGGATTAGCTTAGCTTAGCACAAAGACAGGAAGCAAGGAAACAAAAAACGCAACTCTCCCCAAAGTAAAGGAATGTACCAGCACAAACTGAAGCTCAGTATTTATTTCTTTAAAAGCCTAAACAACTACAGTTAATGATTATTCTTTCAGAAAGTGATCAGTTTTAATTATCAACTAATTTTTACAAATCACTAACTACCCAATTTATGAGAGCCAGAAACTAAAAACAGAAAGAATCTTTGGATTTTCAACTTTGGATTCTGTACAAAATACAAAAAAATTCTGTGTTCGGCTGAACTGCAGTCTGTGTTCACAAAGAACAGATAGGAGGGAAATTAAAAATGCAAATAGTAAAATAACTATTGTATGCATGTATGTTTCCAGTGTTGGTAACACCTGTGAACCTGACACCTGGAACAATGTTGTATATGTTGATTCCAGTTTTTTTCAGTTTTTATAAAATAATGAAAAAAAATTGAGATTGTTTTGATAGTTTATAGCATTACTACTGCACTCAACATTTCTGAGTGCTCTTTAATTCTATTCATGGTTGTGCTTTTGCAGAGCATTACACTGCAGTGAAAATGAGCCCATATTGAAAAGAAATATGCTTAGAAACTGCCCAAGTATCAATCAAGAAAAAATGGCAAATAATCTCTGGCTTGAGCTCCGAAGATATAAAACTTTTGTGCTTTTCTCTTTTTGTGTTTTTAAAATCTAATTTAAATTAGATGTTTTTTCAGTTGTTTCCTACGTGAATTAAGGTATTTTTGAAGGAGCCATTAGTGGATTCTCAAAACTTACAATGGGATAAATGGACAAATCAATAATCTGGTCTGATTTAACAAAAACTTTGATTGATGAGCGGCAGCAACTCTGGGAAAGTCTGAAGAAAATATCACTTAATGAGACTAAAATCTATTTCAGTTCTGGCTAAACTCCAAATGCAAAATTGTTTTAATCTTGAAACACTTTTAAATTGTGCAGCGCAGGCCAGAAACAGCTTAAAAACAGATTATGATTGAATTTTGCTTCCAGGTGAAGGTCTGAAGAAAGGCTCGCACTCCAGGTCTCGATCTGGGAGCAGGAAGACCAAAGGCTACTCCATCGGACTGGGTCGCTCTCAGTCTGGTGGTATGTCGGAGGAAACGGAAGATGTCCTGCTGCCCAACAGTAGGCTGCTTTTTTTTAAAATTCTGAGCTCACATTTCAGTCCCTGAGGGGAGCTTTAAATCCTAGATCATTAACCAACAAGGAATGCAGGAGAAACTAGATGAGCCGTCAGTAGAGGGCAGAACCACGCCCTCTGCTGGCGAAAACCCTGTCCTCCCTATACAACTGATGCAATATGTATCAATTTTGATCATCGTACGTATCTCCCTCCCTACTTGATCTGCTGACCTGTAACTCCACAACTGAGCAGGGGACTTTAGACTGATCTTCAGTGCCAAGTTTGATTATCCTGACTTCAGCGGTTACAGAGATATCGGACTGGACATAGCCACATACATACATACATACATACATACTTAGCCAGCCAGATACCGCACCGAATGCAATAACCCCGCCGACGTACTTGTCGGGCGTGGTTAATAACTTAGAGAAGGGCTGTAGAGGAAGGTAGATAAAAGTCTTGGGTTGAATAAGAAGTAGTGAGTGTTCAGACAAAGGAATGCCATTCACTGGGGAAAAGGTGATATGTGATCTCAAACCAGCCTTTATTTGAAATGTAAAATTTGCAGTTTTACATCATCAGCTCTGTTAGAAACCTGTGTGCTGTCTTAAAAATGCTCCAACTTTAACGAAAAGGGATAGATCTGGTTTTCAGTGGTGGCATAGCAACAGCAGGAGCTCAGACCAGAAGGTGCACAGCGGGCAAAGATGCAGATGAGTTGCATCAGTATTATTAGACAATGCTGTCTTTTTTTTAACAGAAGAGTTTCTTCTTAGATTTGAAAACTTGAAATAAAGCAGAGCTGACAATTCGTTTTAAATCTGTTTCATCATTGTCTCAGGTGCAGAAGAGGCTGCCTCTCCATGCAGCACACCCTCCTCCTCTGGCTGGGAGAGGTGCAGCTTTACAGAGGGTAAGTTTGACACATTGGCCGGTTGTCGAAATTTACTGTCTCCTCAATTTTCCTTCGCAAAGACCTTTGACATAAACTGCCAGGCGGTGTGTTTTCTGGGCAACAGAGCGGCTTTTTTCCAAATGTGAAACATGAGATTATCGACGTTTTAGTCTCTCTCCCTAAAAGTGATGACAGACGCCAACACGATTTTGTGGCTTGTATTGACAAAAGCTGTCTGGACCTTTTTTTAAAAAAACTAAACAAAACAATGAGCACAGACTGAAGGCACATAAGCAAACAAGAAGGGCTTCAACTGCACAGGCGAGACAGCTGCTATCATATACCGCATATCCTCTCCTGTCATTGTTGCATCTCAGTGGCTGTGTGTTTTTATTATGTGACACTCGTGTTGAGAGCTATTCAGCGAAGTGTCTAACTCTGCTTCTCTGTCTCCAAGTCTACCAAAGGAGTCCTTCTGTGACTTCTGACCAGTCACAGAAATCAGTGGAAAGCCTTTTTTCTGCCAGGTGGGTGATTGGTAGCTGAGTGGCATTATTATTCTGCTGCCTCACAGGGAGGAGAACATTTTGAACATCTTCATCCATTTCTGTCAGCTTATTTTGACTTTTAGAATGTGCAGTCTTAAGGTTAGTGTATCAGAATAATGCTGGAACATATAATGGTTAATCATTCTCTGTGTACATATAATGGTTCATTACAATTTGATCTCCTCTTAAAAATCAAGACCAACAGTCCGGCTAGCAGCACGCTGAAGATAAAAAATAGCTAGTTGGTTTGGTGTCTGGTGGGATGAAAAGTTGTTTGAATGAAGATAGCAAAGTAGTGAGTGGCTAAAAATGGTTAAATGGTCTGTCCTGGAAGACTGTTAAAGTGTTGCATTCTCTTGTGAAAAGTGACAACTAGATGAGTAAAGAATGAGAGAGAGAATTCTGGTCACCTCTGCACAGCTGGGAAGACTGCAAAATCAGAAAGTTAGAGTTGTGTGAAGAAGTTGTAATTCACACTAAACACAAAGTACAGCTGAGGTCAATGGAGATGTCATTTGTTTGTCAGATACTGAATGCCTGAACAAACTGGATATTTTGGCCTGATGATGGTGTTAGATGAAAAGGCAGAGAATAATCAAAGTTACACACGTGGACAAAATTGTTGGTACCCCTCAGTGAAAGAAGGAAAAACCCACAATTCTCACTGAAATCACTTGAAACTCACAAAAGTAACAATAAATAAAAATTTATTGAAAATTAAATAATCAAAATCAGCCATCACTTTTGAATTGTTGATTAACATAATTATTTAAAAAAAACAAACTAATGAAATAGGGCTGGACAAAAATGATGGTACCCATAACTTCATATTTTGTTGCACAACCTTTTGAGGCAATCACTGCAATTAAACGATTTCTGTATTTGTCAATGAGCGTTCTGCAGCTGTCAACAGGTATTTTGGCCCACTCCTCATGAGCAAACAGCTCCAGTTGTCTCAGGCTTGATGGGTGTCTTCTCCAAATGGCATGTTTCAGCTCCTTCCACATATGTTCAATGGGATTCAGATCTGGGCTCATAGAAGGCCACTTTAGAATAGTCCAACGCTTTTCTCTCAGCCATTCTTGGGTGTTTTTGGATCGTTGTCCTGTTGGAAGACCCATGACCTGCGACTGAGACCAAGCTTTCTGACACTAGGCAGCACATTTCTCTCCAGAATGCCTTGATAGTCTTCAGATTTCATCGTACCTTGCACACTTTCAAGACACCCTGTGCCAGATGCAGCAAAGCAGCCCCAAAACATTACTGAGCCTCCTCCATGTTTCACCGTAGGGACAGTGTTCTTTTCTTCGTATGCTTGGTTTTTGAGTCTATGAACATAGAGTTGATGTGCCTTACCAAAAAGCTCCAGTTTGGTCTCATCTGTCCAAAGGACATTCTCCCAGAAGCTTTGTGGCTTGTCAACATGCATTTTTGCAAATTCCAGTCTGGCTTTTTTATGAGTTTTTTTCAGCAGTGGTGTCCTCCTTGGTCGTCTCCCATGAAGTCCACTTTGGCTCAAACAACGACGAATGGTGCGATCTGACACTGATGTACCTTGGCCTTGGAGTTCACCTTTAATTTCTTTGGAGGTTGCTCTGGGCTCTTTGGATACAATTCCAACGATCCGTCTCTTCAATTTGTCATCAATTTTCCTCTTGCGGCCACGTCCAGGGAGGTTGGCTACTGTCCCGTGGGTCTTGAACTTCTGAATAATATGAGCCACTGTTGTCACAGGAACTTCAAGCTGTTTAGAGATGGTCTTATAGCCTTTACCTTTAAGATGTTTGTCTATAATTTTTTTTCGGATGTCCTGGGACAATTCTCTCCTTCGCTTTCTGTTGTCCATGTTCAGTGTGGTACACACCTTTTCACCAAACAGCAGGGTGACTACTTGTCTCCCTTTAAATAGGCAGACTGACTGATTATGAGTTTGGAAACACCTGTGATGTCAATTAAATGACACACCTGAGTTAATCATGTCACTCTGGTCAAATAGTTTTCTATCTTTTATAGAGGTACCATCATTTTTGTCCAGGCCTGTTTCATTAGTTTGTTTTTTTAAATAATTATGTTAATCAACAATTCAAAAGTAATGGCTGTTTTTGATTTTTAATTTTCAATAAATTTTTATTTATTGTTACTTTTGTGAGTTTCAAGTGATTTCAGTGAGAATTGTGGGTTTTTCCTTCTTTAACTGAGGGGTACCAACAATTTTGTCCACGTGTGTACTTCAGGAATATGAGCAACTGTAGTACAAGACAAGATTAGCTAAAGTAAGACTGAATCTTAAGCCTGAAGAAAATATGACAGCATGAGAAAATACAGTTCCTGATAGAAAAGCAAACCAATATAGGACTAGAAGTAAAAAGTAATGCAGCTAATGACACTGCTGCTGTTAAATAATATTGCACATGGTAATGAAACATTGCACATGAAGTTAAAGAAATATTCTGCTGAAACTGATACTGCACAAACTATTGAGAGAAGTAATATTGTGAATGATATTGATATTTTTGTCCAGGTTTAAGTGTCTGATTGGGGTTAGTTTCTGCACCAAATCCATCAAATATTTGTTGAAGCATTTCACAGAACACCCAGTCATTTGGAGGCTTCAGGGTTTATTTTTAGGGCCCCGTGCATGTTATCCTGCAGACATTCATAGTCTGTGCACTTTCATGTCAGTCCATTCAATACTCGTCTGAGATATTTCAGTCCGGACAAAGGGCGAGACTGATGACCTTTCCATCCCCAGAGCCACGCTGTTAGCATGCCTTAAATATCCAATCGCATGTAGCAGAACATTAAAAAGAAACTGTTGTCCGTCTATCCTGATAGGAGCCGCCTGTTACGTCTAAAAGTGATTTGTGCCACACATATTGCTCACTGTGTTTCACACCTGCATCCCTCTCTCTCCTCTGTAAGGTTGGCCCTCAGCAGGACTCGTCTCCTGACTCGAGCTGCCAAAGGATTCATGTGTCGATCTCACAGCAAGTCGGGAGATTCAATTGGAGAGAGTGACAACGAGAACAAAGACTACATTCCTCTGGTGGGGAGCACATCCATACAAGTGAATGTTCTGTCAAACTGCATGCTTTTTTGATGGACACTAATTTGAAGTGAGCGTAGATTTGCCCGGAGAGACAAATGTGTCGCTGTTGGAGAGTATGTGAACAATACGCAGCCTCATTTGTGTTGAGGCCTCAGCAGACCTCCATCTTTGTAAATTTATTCAGTCTCTCAAAAAAAACTGGATAGCAATAGAAGTAATACAAAGATGACCAAAAGAAGCATCTGTTTTTATTAGTCATGCTCAAATTAAAAAATAATTACTAGATAAAGAGTGTTTGAGAACATATTAAGTTTGCTAACGGTATCCTAAAATAGACTGTTAAAGTAGTTGTATAAACCATGCTCCAATTTCATGTTTTTCACCTAAAACTAATATAAAAGCAAACCACAAATCCACCTCCTTTCTGACTTGCAAAATACTTTTTCAGCAATAGATTAATCGGGCCTAAAGCAGCATCAGTCCTTTAAGTTATAAGACCACAACTCACCACTACAGGAGCCAAGATGCTGAAGGAAGCTTTCATTATGCAGCACAGACCACCTTGACAATGTATTATTCATCACTTTCTGAAGTCAGTGGAATGAAATATCTGTCAGAAATGAATAGCTGCAGAATAAAAAGATGCATAGAATAGTTGCTCCAGAAAAAGTGTTCATTTCCTATAACAACACGGAATCCTTTTCAAAGCCAAATCACGACAAGCCGTTGATTATAGCAGGACATGATGACCTTTTTTTTGAAAAAAAAAAAAAAAAAGATAATCAGTACAGAAGAACAGAATACATTTAAAGCAGTTACTCAGGTGCCTCCCCCACTTTCCTTTTCATGCAAAATACAAAAAAATCCACAACCTGCAAATTGATTTTCAATGAACTCTGACTGCACCCCTCCTCCTCTACAAGTTCCACTACACTGCTTATTGAAGGCTGTAAAACATAAAAGAAAAACTTAAATGTCCAACTGTAACTATTTCCTTCTGTGTAGGTGTTGTTGCAGTTAGCTAGTGGTGCATTTCCCCTGGATGCAGCCCTCTGCGATGCCATCAGCGTCCCCATGGACAAGCTAAAGTGGACGTCCCCCTTCACCAGCCACCGCACCAGCCTGGGCCACCTGTCTCACTCCAGCAGCCGCCGCACAGAGAGTACCGACGGCGTCTGCAGGTCACCGTTTGAGTCAGAAGCATTTCAACAACCTGCAGAGCCCACTGCAGGCATCCAGAGCCCTTCTCATCTGTCCAGGAGCGCCTGGACAGATGCTGGTTCCTCGATGTCGGCCAGTCCATCCACCGCTGCTGAGCCCCCGCTCTCCCCACACTCCCAGACGGACAGTTCGCGTAGCTCTGGGTCAGGAGGCTCGGAAACAGTGTCGCCTGGCGGTATGCTAAGGAGGATGCTGGATCCAGAAAGCATGGTTTGGGCCACAGCAGTGGCCCTCGCCTGGCTGGAGCACAGCTCTGCCAGCTATTTCATCGAGTGGGAACTGGTGGCCGCTAAAGCCAGCATGTGGCTGAGTGCGCAGGACATCCCAGAAGGCCGAGATTTAGCCTCCATCAAGGCCGCCGCCAATCAGCTCTTCATCATCCTCAGGCACTGGGATGAAAATCTGCAACTGAACATGCTGTGTTACAACCCGAACAGTGTCTGAGCCCTCTGAGCTCCACACTTAAACAGGCCACTGAAAGTACTCAATCCCATATGATACTATGCTAACTGAGGCTGTACTATTCTCTGTTCAGCAGTATGTCTTCTGGAGTTTGATTTTGCAGTTGTGAACAGTGTGTATTTCTTCTGTGTGTGTGTGTGTGTGCTGTTCCTCCAAACATATCACAGGCTGCAAGCTAATACCTCGCTGGTGCCATATTCAGTAGCTGGGATCTCTGTTAGCAAAAGGATCTACCAGAGTGATGCCACAGATTTGAGTTTCAAGGAGAAGAACATCAGTGTTAAATTCGTAGCATGCTGGACCACTGACCATCAACATGTGAGAAAAGCTCTTATTGTCATCATATTGATGTTATGGGTAGAATTCTACAAAACAAAGGCATGAGAAAACTGCTCCACTGATTGTCACATACTGTTTTTACAGCGTTTTCTGAATTGACTGTGGTGTGAGGGGGAAAAAAAACGTGTTAAGAAAACATCCGGGTGTTGGCTAGCAGTACTGCCACTCTTTTCTAATGCTTGTTACCATCACAGTGTTATTCCTATTTGCCATTTTTGCAGTTTAATTGTAGCAGAGCCAGAAAAATATGCAAAAAAGCTAAAGTAAATATAAACATAAGTTACAGTTTATTTGAAAAAAAAAAAGTAGTACAGGTGGGAATGTATGAATGTGTATCCCACGAGCATGTAGTTATTTATGATACATAGAGTTTATAGTTTTTCACTTATCTGAGTCTGTCTGTTTTGATCATGCATTAGTTTTATGAGCCGGCTGCACCAGCGGTTTGAAAGTTCAACATTGGCCAGTTTATGAGCAAAAGATTTACAGTGTAGATCGATTTTACACTCATTTAAAAACAACTGTGCTACATGAACTAGTCTTTAAACGGAGATTAGTTGTAACTTAATATTTACCCCCTGTTACTAATAGGTTTAACTAATAGTTGCAAAGTTATCAAAGTCAATAGCAAATGTTAGTTTGCTAAAAAATATGACCTGGTCAGAATAGAAAAGATACAAAGGGATATGGTTAAGGCTTGTCCACAACATTACTGAAGAATGTATTATTTAGGAATATATAGAAATAAAAATATCTATTTTATTTTTATTAAGCTTCTTGTAAATTAACCCCTCAAGTTACAAAAATTTGAATTGTTTGGTTAGTGTAATCAGATATTTCCCACTGTGAACTACATGAATCCTGCTTTGAATTACATAAATAAAATTATGTAATATCCACATATACAAATGAGTTTAATGCATCTCTCCAACTTTGAAACTGTCACACGGGTGCATATTGCGATTTACTGTTCACATAGTTGATTGCTTTTGGTTGTCTGACACTACAGGTGTTTTCTATTTATTTGCACATTATGCAGCTTTAATTATACAGTTAAAATGATTAAAGGTTAAATAGATCACTAATGATGGACTTAGTAATGGATTTACAAACAGTTGGTGCCACTCAATCCTGATTAATACAAAATGTGCTGCAATCCGGCTCTGGCAATCAGAGAGGAAAGGCCCCTGCTAAGTTGTCATTGTTACAGCTAATTTACCGCAAGTGCCTAAACAAGGTTTGAAGTTGACAGAAAATGTAAATCTGCTCACTGCAGTAATGATCGGTTCTGTCTTTTAAAATATACAATAGGTACCTTTCTTTCTTTCTTAAACCTTTCTTGTTTTATTTCTGGTCCATTTAAGCATTTTTCTGCATTGATTCTGTCCTTTTTTTTTTATTTCATTACAGTGTTGCTTTACTCAGGTTTTTTTCCACTCAGGCTGAGTTGCATAAGTCCGTCTGCATGAACACAGGTGTTTATGTTCTAATGTTTGATGAGTGAATTGCCTTATTGGAGCCAGTAGTGCAGTATTTTACTCTCTGAAATGAGAAGTACAACATAGATGTCAAATAGTAATATTTTTGTGTTGTAGTTGCAGTAGTAAGTGCAGCTGTATTTGTAATAAGTTGTATTTTTCATGTATTGGGTCGGTTGTTCAGTGCAGTATCTTTCAACTTGCTGTTTGTGCCTTTATAAATGATTGTTGACTGTTTGAGGCTGTTGAAAGCTTCTATGGTGTCTTTATATAACTGTTGATGCTATGACCAGCTCTACGGGTGCATGTAATAAAAGAATGCTACAAACAAAAGTGCAGGCCTAAAGCTATTATTGTCCCACTGCTGGCAACAAGAAGTACCTCAGGGGCTGCTGCTTAGACCCCTATGTTCTTAGTGTAGGTTCTGTTACTCTGCTGATTATACCTTGGTCATTCCATAAATAATCAATCAGTGTCTCTTGACTGACCTAAGAATCAGCTAATGTTTTTGTGCAATAACTTTAGCATAGGTCTTCAATGTACATTTAATAACTAACCTGATTGTACAAAAAAAAAATCATGTGATTCTGAAGGGATCAGGTGGAAACTTTTTGTCAGATTTGGTTGAGTTTTATATGAAATGGCCCGACAGCTTTGCTTCCCTCAGTCTGCTTCACTCTTCTGTCTGGTCTCTTGGTTACTCCAGTCCAATTCTTCTTCTGCTCCAGTCCACTTTTTGGTCTGAGCCAGTCCACTTTTTGGAGCGATCCGGTCCAGGTTTTCTTCAACTCCACTCCGGTCCACTTTTTGGAGCGATCCAGGCCACGTTTTCCTCAACTCCATTCCGGTCCACTTTTTGGAGCGATCTGGTCCACATTTTCCTCAACTCCACTCCGGTCCACTTTTTGGAGTGTTCCGGTCCACTTTTTGGAGTGTTCCAGTCCACATTTTCATCAACTCCACTCCGGTCCACTTTTTGGAGTGATCCGGTCCACATTTTCCTCAACTCCACTCCAGTCCACTTTTTGGAGCGATCCGGTCCACGTTTTCCTCAAATCTGGTCCATGTTTTCCTCAACTCCAGTCCACTTTCTCAATATTTAGTTTTCTTTCCCAATGTTGCCAACTTCAAAAGAGAAATTTGGTTGTATTTGCAAGATTAGCTTTGTCCTGCTCCAAGGACTGAATTGTACCCTGCAGTGTCTTAAATGAGGCACTTTCCCCACACAGCACAGTTCTGGTCTCTGCTCTCTTCTGTCTGGTCTCTTGTCTTATCCAGTCCAATTTTTCCTCTGCTCCAGTCCACTTTTTGGTCTGAGCCAGTCCACTTTTTGGAGCAATCTGGTCCATGTTTTGCTCAACTCCAGTCCGGTCCACTTTTTGGAGCATTCCGGTCCACGTTTTTCTCAACTCCAGTCCGGTCCACTTTTTGGAGCGATCCGGTCCAAGTTTTCCTCAACTCCAGTCCGGTCCACTTTTTGGAGCGTTCCAGTCCACGTTTTTCTCAACTCCAGTCCGGTCCACTTTTTGGAGCGTTCCGGTCCACGTTTTTCTCAACTCCAGTCCGGTCCACTTTTTGGAGCGTTCCGGTCCACGTTTTTCTCAACTCCAGTCCGGTCCACTTTTTGGAGCGATCCGGTCCACGTTTTCCTCAACTCCACTCCGGTCCACTTTTTGGAGCGATCCGGTCCACGTTTTTCTCAACTCCAGTCCGGTCCACTTTTTGAAGCGATCCGGTCCACGTTTTTCTCAACTCCAGTCCGGTCCACTATTTTGGAGCGTTCCGGTCCACGTTTTCCTCAACTCTAGTCCAGTCCACGTTTTGCAGCGTTCCGGTCCATGTTTTTCTCAACTCCACTCCGGTCCACTTTTTGGAGCGATCCGATCCACGTTTTCCTTAACTCCAGTCCGCAGCTACAAGAGACCTGTAGCTCAGTGAGAAGATGGCTTGTTTACCAGCTTTTTTGGAGCGTTCTGGTCCACGTTTTCCTCAACTCTAGTCCAGTCCACGTTTTGGAGAGTTCCGGTCCATGTTTTTCTCAACTCCACTCCAGTCCACTTTTTGGAGCGATCCGATCCATGTTTTCCTCAACTCCGATCCACGTTTTCCTTAACTCCAGTCTGCAGATACAAGAGACCTGTAGCTCAGTGAGAAGATGGCTTGTTTACCAGCTGTAAGGTTGGCAGTTACCAGCATCCTGCATGCCAAAGTGTCCTTGGGCAAGATATTGAGCCCAGTGTGTGAGTATGTATGTGAATGGGAAAACATTGGAAAGCATTTACAGTTCTGCATCAGTGATCACAGGTGTTTTCACCTTTGTTGCAATAGGTTTCTACTTAGAGGCCTGAGTTTTTAAGGTGTGTTTTGAAGAAGGTTTTTGTTTTTTCAAAAGAAGAATCACATATTGAGAGATGATACCATTTTAATTGAATTTGACATTTGTTGTTTACTCTTAATGGTTTATTCTGAATCCACTGTGGTTTAGACTGCACCTCGTTTACGTGTTGATTTGGACACTTAATAAGTGTAAATGTTAACAGCAGATTACACTTCACACACACTCTGTACATACTGTCCTGTCAGGAAGTAGGTTGCTGTCAAGATGACATTAGATTGTATTTTTTTTCCTTGGTGACACAGTACAAGCTTCATTATCAACAACACCTACCATAATATGGCTCTTTCAATTTCAGAGAGAGTGCCAGTAATTAGGAAGACAAGACACCATCTGGATCATCCCAATTATTATGAGGTAAAACATGCCCGGCATGAGAGACAGAAACATAAAAAGGGCAAGTGAAAGAGGAATAAAGGGAGACTGGGCCAGAAAACAGACTGCTGGGTAAGAAAAATGATATCTCATTACTGCCCTGCTAATAGCCATCTTCACCTCTGCTTTAGAGATCAAACAAGGCTCAAACAGTTCCTGGCAGTGTGTAGTGTCTCAAACAGTGCATACACAAAACCACAGATTCATGTCCATGATGTGTTTTCAGGTGTGTTGTGATCCTATTGAGCAAATCATTTCACCAACACATGGAAAGTCCCCTCATGAAACGTTTGAACCATGTGCCGTTGCTAAGCTACTGGCTATAGGACTTGTTTTGAAGGTGTTGTTTGAACCAATATACTAACAGTTCACTCATATTTCTATATATAGTAAATTATACCATTATATTATCTGCAGTGTGAAGCTACAGTGAGAATAGTGGTCATTTCTTCCACTGATGGGAAGCCACAGTTATTCAAATTCAGGATGGAAAACATTGAAATATAGATCTGGGTTCAGTGCATCTGCATTACCAGTTATTCTACATTGCAGCTGCCACTGTGGCTGCAGAAGAGGTTGAGGTCTTATTTCAGGCCACTAGACTACAGTGGCATCGTTCAGCCTGGGCATTTCAGGCTATAATCATAAATGTTTTATGATTAGCCACGGATGTTCAATATCATTCCCACAACAGCAACCACAACAGCAGCAACTGAGAGGGATGTATCTCTTTAGCTTTCTGATTTTTTAATGTCCATTTAAACATCAGTGAAGATGGACTACATCAGTATCAAAAGGGAAAGTTTTGGTTCTTTCAGGGTTGTCGTTTCTCATCTATTTAAATGTCAAACATCCAAATGCACCAATGAGTCATATGGGAACGCTTTCTTTGTTCTTTAGGCCAAATTTTATGATGAGCTAGTTGTTAGTTTCTGGGAATTGTGGTTTTATTGTTTTAAATTAAAGATATCATCCAATAAAAGCACACAAAAACAATTTACAAATGTTAAAATCTAGTTTAAAAAAATGTCATTTTGAACATATTTGCTGTCATTTTCATCGTTTTTACAGCTTATGAACATTACAGTATTCTACAATTTTTTTAAAAACATATTTTACGTCACGGCCCAGAGTGCAAACACTCAGATCAGGTGAGTCAGGTCTCAGCAAAGTGTTAAACCTAACAGGTCAAGCATTAAACAAATAGGAGAATGGGGAAAGTAGTGATTAATATCAACATTTATTGTCCATAGTACAAAATCATAAAATCACAGTCCTATTCATCCAAATGGGGTCTAATCATATACGATAAAGACCATGAATAAATAAATAAATAAATCACTGCACTCTAAAAAAGCGGCTGCACATCAACTAGCCCTGCAATCAATACACTCGTGCCTAAAACCATCACGCTTAAGTCAGGTCTCGATGCTACTGGGAATCAAGGCTGATCATTTCTCACCAGGGATCACAATAGTGAGTAAAACAAACAAAACACTTAACAAAAATAGAAAGAGTTAATCTGCTCTCACACGATGTACCTCCAGGTCTTTTCATCTACGAGCCCTGCAAGCTGAGCTGAGTAACTAAACCAAACAAAAACCAAAAAAAAAGACAGCAGGAGACAGTGCAAACACGATGGACAGTCACTGCAAAGCACAAACAATAAAAACACAATTTGATGATTAAATTAATGACTAAACATACCCAAAGCAGAATAAAACACCTTTTAATAAACATCCTTTAAAGCTGTGTGGTCATACTGCAACACCCAAAGACAACCATTTTAAAAAGCACACCTTAACTTTCAGGCAGCTTACTACAAATCACAGCTGAAGTCTCGTGTCTCTCTGACCTCACGCAGAAAATTGTCAGCACCTCCCTACTCACCTGTCTGCCCTAATCAGAGGAAGACAGTGGAAGACCATCAGGTACCACTGGTTACCAAAGGTTTTTATTAAACTACAAAACCAAACTGAACAGGACTGGCTCACATAGGGAAACCAAGGTGCAGTCCAAAAAACTAGGAATACTACAAACCCAAAAATCCAAACTCTGAAGTCAAGACAGGGGAAGAACTGAAGTTACCAATCTCTAGATTTGACTAAGGACAACAAAAGGGGAGAGTGAGAGACAGACAGGTCAGAATGAAGAGTGAGAGAGGGAGAGGAGAGAAAAAGTGAGGGATGGATAAGAGAAGGAGGAAGAAAGACAGATAACGGGGGGGGACAGAGAGAGGAGTGAAGAAGGAGAGAGAGAAACAGACAGACTGAAACCAACAGGCAGATACAGAGGAAGAAAGTGGAAACAGAGAGCGACGACAGAAAGTGGGACAGGCAGGGACCCTGACATTTTACCACCCTCGCTCACTGAAAGACGTTTTTTACAGAGCAGAGTTTGTAATAGAGCATTTATTTGGAGCAAAAGATTATAAAGCAACACAAAACTCAATTTCACATTTATTTTCATCACACCAGTTTTTCTCCTCTCCATTCAACATATAGATGGTATTCTGATGCTTGATAGGAAAAAGTATCTTTTCTGTGCTTTCAGCCAGGTTTTAAAGGAAAAGCCAACTGTCGTTTCGTTTTCCACGCACAACTAGTGAACATGAAGACTTCTGACTGTGAGTCACTGCAATCAGCTCAGCTCTGATCTGTCAGTTCAGCACAGAACGCCCCCTAACAGAGTTTGCTTTTGTAGCAAAGTGTAAGGAAACAGGACTGTGTCATCGCTCTCAGTAATACATGCAGAAACCTCAAACAGAACTTGTCTATCTTTGTCTGGCTTTTTTTTTGCCAGCAGCTGCATCCTGAAAGCTCGCTGACATTAAACAAGCATCCATGTCATGCATTAGAGTCATTTATCCTGATTGTACAACACCACACTTGTTTTGAGATGCGTACTGACAGTCCACATATTAATATGGTATGCTGGACCTTTGGGGTTTCACTTTCAAAACAATACAGACTGGATCTGAAACGGGAAAAAATCTTTTTAGAAAAGTTTCAGTCACACTTTCCCAAAACGTTTTTTTCTTCCTTTTTTCGGCCTTTGAACCATTCTAAAGAGGGCTCTGCATGTAAAGATTCCTCGGTTAAATCTAAGAAGACAATAGAAACAGATAAAGAGTTTTTATTTGTCACATGCTCACACAGTACAATCAGTGAAATGCAAAGTGACAGAAGTTCGCTGCATGATTCAGAGACAAGAATGAGACTTCACTGCAGCCAGCTACTTCGTCTTTATGTTGAAATAGTGTCTACTTTATCAGTGAGAAGCCTTTTTGTTTTTGTATAAATGATAATAACATCTTATCAATTCCCTTTCTGCAAATGCTTACAGTATAAGTTTTCCACAGCCGAAGTTCTGGAAACTTAGAGCCTGAATTCCAGTATTTTTTTTTCTGTTACTCGACAGCTTGGCATTGTGCCGTCTTTATGATTAAAACGAGCCTGCTTCAAGCCACAGGTGCCAATACTGTCCTTGAAAATTAACTTCAGCATCTTGACAAGTTTTCTTCTGAAAGTTGAGGATAAGTTCAATGGAAAACAATGTTAGAATGTGTCCAGCAGAAGCAGACTTCATTTCTGGAAGTGATTACAAAACCAGGGAGACGGTGGCTTTATGCTCCCCAAAGGGGGACGTCTACTGTAATCCCATCTACTGTGTGTCCTAGTTGAGGAGTATACGGGGAGCTGTGGGAGTGGGCGGTGGGAAAACACAATAATCCAGCTGACAGTGAAGAATGAATGGTGGAAATAAAAGAGAGCCGGATCTCGTAACTGTTCCGCTAAGGACAAATTGTGATGGGAGTAGTATTGTGACTGTTATTACACTGCTGATTGTTAATTAAAGTCATATACTGGCCTCCAGCATGACATAAATAGCCACAATTGCAAATCCTTTTTTCCTTTAAGAAGATAAATTCGACTTGGCAAGCTTGAAACTAATTGTCTGTGCATCCAAGCAAATCAAATTAGAAATACATGACCTCAATACTACTCTAGATGATTCCGTGTAATTTAGCTTGACGACACAGTGAGGCTCTTGCAGATGTTGTTCCCTGATTGTATGTGTTGCATATTGTATTATTAAAACATACTTTTCCATCAGGGTTTGATGGATGTAGTCAAATGTGTCTAATGGCATTGTGGATTCGACTGGTGTTATTAATTTCATGGGACTATGCAAATAACTTGACTTTGCCTGTTTGTGTACTTTGCTTCGTATTTCAATCAGGGGCGGATCCAGATTAATTAGTGGGGGGGCACAACGGATATTTTGGGGGGGGGGGGGGCACTGAAAAGTTGTAAGAAAAAATGAAAGCTGCAACTTTCCAATAATGGGAACTGCAGCCCACGTTCAGTCAAGTTAGCAGAATTACGGATAAACAACGTTTCCAGGGTTCTCTGACAAAATAAAAGCCTTGATTTGTTTTACGGAAAAATTACATGATTTCAAAAATGTTACTTTGAAAATGTAAATCAAACTGTAATAAGCGTTAGCTAGCTGCTCCACTTGCTCTGAATATTTTTGTTCTCATCTTTGTCAAGCCCAAATGAAAATTAATCCATATTCTGGCTACATTACCCACAACAGCATCATGGAGTGACCGGAAGCCGACCTAGCGGAAGTGCTAATGAGGTCTGCTCTGACACGGATTATTACCATCACATATGTAACTTTTAAAATAAATCCTGTCCAAGACACAGAGCTGTAGCTCCGTTTCAGTGTGAGGTCTAATCCCAGAGGAAAAGAAAATTCAAAAAGAGATCTCAAAAATGTTTAATTTACTTCTCCTAGACAACTTTGAGATATGTGTAACACCAGACTGAGACTAAGGTTTATTTCTCCTGTGTCTCTTTTTTTTTCTCCAGAGCAATAAGATGCACTAAATCTCAGTTTAGTCTCCTTTAAAGTTTCAGAAGAGATCTCAACAAGCTCCAATATAATTCTCAGAGTTCCTCAACTTTTGTGTCTCTTTGCGATCTCAGGCAGAGAAATCAGAGATCTCTCTCTTAGAACTCAATCTATTCTCACCCCAGCTTCAGTTCATGCATCTCATAGCTCAGACAGAACAAATGAAGAGATCTCCACAAGTGCTCATTGAATTCTCAGACTCAGATCAACGTTTTGGTTGTTTTTAATCATCTATCATGTTGACTTTATTAATCCACATGATATATATTTTTTAAATTATGTATTACTGTATGCAGAATGAACTGACTGAAAATGTATGCTTGTAGGCTGCAAAGACCTTCTGCTTTTATAGTAATTACATGTTCTATGAATAATCTTAAGTATTCCACTACACGTAATTCAGTTTTTTTTCATGAACCACATGAAACACATTGTAAAATAAAAACAACAGCAATTTTTTGGTAACTTGAGAGCAATAAAGTTACTATTTCAACAAAGTACAATATCAGAATAAAGCCCTGTTTATTTGTCACTTAAAAATACTACTACCACTACCATTGCCTCCAATAGCGGACAAATTTTAGACCCTCCAGAAAAACGTGATTATGCGATTGCATGAATTCCCGCATTAATCACCAAAATGCCGCTGATTATGCGGGGGGCAATTATTTCCCAAAAGGCCGCATAATCCCCGCAAAACAGCGCATAATTCCCGCAAGAATCTCCCATTTCCACGAAAAAAAAGAGAAATAAGCGGATCCCGCTTGATTTCACAATTTCCGCATAAAATGAAAAAACTATAACCAATATAAATGGAGTTGTGAGTGAGCTTTTATGTGACGCCCGGCCTGACGTCATCAGTTCGCGCATTCACACACACACTAGAAGCACGAGCTCATGCGGAGTGCGGCGCCAGTGTTGCCAACTTAGCGACTTACTCGCTAAATCTAGCGACTTTCCAAAGCGTCCTAGCGACTTTTTTTGTCAAAAGCGACTAACCACAAATCTAGCGACTTTTTCTGCCATTTTGGAGACTGACAGGAAAACTCGGATCATTCTGCAGTTACTGTCCTCAGCAAGCAGCAGGTGCTGCTGTGAGCTTCTCCCCCTCCCAAAGCACAGGCTGTCAGTCCTATAACCCCACAGAAGTCCCAGTGTCTGATTAGAGGACACATCCCTCTGCAGCCAGACGGCAGGTGAATCGCGCATATTTTTGCATATTTCACAACTATTCGCATACTTTCCGCACTTTCTCCGCATAAAATGGCTTAAAAACCCCGCATATTTATTCACATAATCAAGGATTTTTGCCCGCGTTTTTCTGGAGGGTCTAACATTTGTGAATATAGTTAGGAAAATAACTATCAAAAAAGTAAACAGAATGCCACACTTTTGACATTTGCATTGCGGACATTTCATTTTACAAAATGCCAACAAAAAACATTGTAACAATCTGTTTCACTGGACATCTCAAAATCAATAATCTAACAACATTAACACGTGTTGCCATGGTGGGTGGCATGGCTCAGTGGGTAGTGGCCATCTTGCAACCAGGGGGTTGCTGGTTTGATCCTCAGCACGTCGTGCTCATGTCAAGGTGTCCCTGAGTAAGACACCTAACCCCTGATGGGTCATGGTTAGCGCCTTGCGTGTGAGTGAGTGAATTATATGAGAAACATTTTAGGCAAAATGGAAACTAAAATGAGGCTGACATGAGAATCTCAAATTTGTCTCCTGAGCAAGCTTTGAGCAGTAAAATTTTCCTCTGAGATGTTCCTCTGTGTGACTGTGTCTGACTTCCTCTAATGAAATCCTCCTGTTTATTTGAAGCTATACTGATTCATATCTATGCACACTAGTCTGGTCCGATGCAGTCTCTGCACTTTAGCTCAGATTGCTGAAGAAGTTAATCCTGGTTCTAATAGAAAGGTGTCAGAAAACACTGTGCATCACAATTTGTTGCATCTGGGGCTGCATAGCTGCAGACCAGCCAGGATGTCCATGCTGACTCCTGTGTACCGCCAAAAGTGCCAACAATGGGCACGTGAGCATCAGAACTGGACCACGAAGCAATGGAAGAAGGTTGCCTGGTCTGATGAATCACATTTTCTTTTACATCACGGGAATGGCTGGGTGCATGTATGTCACTTTCCTGGGAACACATGGCACCAGGATGCACTATGGGAAGAAGGCAAGCCAGCAGAGGCAGTGTGATGCTTTGAGCAATGGTCTGCCGGGAAACCTTGGGTTCTGCCATGTGGATGTTACTTTGACACGTATGACCTACCTAAGCATTGCTGCAGACCATGTGCACCCCTTCATAGAAACGGTATTCCCTGATGACTATGGCCTTGTTCAGCAGGATAATGCACCATGCCACAAATCAAAAATGGTTTAAGAATGGTTTGAGGAGCACAACAATGAGTTTGAGGTGTTGAATTGGCCTCCAAATTCCCCAGATCACAATCCAATCGAGCATCTGTGGGGTGTGCTGGACAAATAAGTCCGATCCATAGACCTCACCTCGCAATTTCCAGGACTTAAAGGATCTGCTGCTAACATCTTGGTGCCAGATACCACAGCACATCTTTAGGGGTCTAATGGAATCTGCTCCTCGACGGGTCAGGGCTGTTTTGGCAGCAAAAGTGGACCAACACAATATTAGACAGGCGGTCAGAACGTTATGCCTGATGCGTATACAGAACACAGACTGCTGGTAAAATACTGTAAATGTACAAAGATTTGTTGTGAAAAAAAAAGTTACTGAAATCACGGTAAAATATCTGCAGCAGACACACTCAGTAGACTGGCAGGTAGAATTTATCAAATGCAACTTATTCTAAAAGATGAAACACCGGCTGGCAGAGGGGAAGAACAAAAAGCCAGTGGTGATCCAAGAAAATAAATTCATTCTTATAAAATTATCCAAGCTACAGAATCCAAAATACAGAAGACACTGAGATCAAACAGACAAAGGAAACAGATGAGCTGGCAGGCAAGTGGACAGAGCAGATGAAAGGATGAACTGGCAGAAGACGAAAGAAGATGCGGGACTATTTACACAGACTGAAGGCTGATTGATGAGACACGAGTGAAACTAATGAGACAATCAAAAAAGGAAGGAAAACACATAAAGGAAAGGAGTACAGACACCGCAGACACAAAGCAAGATAATTTTTTAAAATGCAGGCAGTAGATGAAAATTGATGTTGAATGCACACACAGACAAATAGAAAAACACACAGGAAGATCCGACAAAACAGAACCTGAAGCCAAAACCCATAAACCATGACAAATGGTGACAACTGTGATAGCACTGCAATTGGCTGGCTGATTAACTGAGCAGATTAAATGCTACTTTGTGATACCTTACATCTGTCAATTAGTTCACACCATCAGCTGCTGGTTATTTCAGGAGGCTGGTAAACAAAAAATGAATGCAGAGTGCCATGTTAGTGTGGCTGCTGAGGAATGACGTAAAGTTACCATTGTGACGATAATAAGACTTAATGTCAGATTTCAGCCCAGTATACTCTTGATAACATTTTCAGTATTTACTGTCTGTATAGATTGATCTCAGTCATTTAAATGTGAGTTTGTTAAATAACTGTTCATTTCAGTTCAGCAAATTGGGTTTCATATTATTGTTATTATTATTATTATTATTATTATTGTTTCGCCAAGGAAGCAGAGCCTTGGCGGAGTAACAGTTTATCTGTTTGTCCGTCTATTTGTCCATCTGTTTGTCCGTCTGTCTGTCTCTCTGTTCGCAACATTACTCAAAAATGGATCAACGGATTTGGATGAAATTTTCAGGGAAGGTCATAAATGACACAAGGATCAAGTGATTAGATTTTGGCAGTGATGCGGCTTGTAGTCTGGATCCACAGCGGCACTGTAACTATGACAACAAGTGTATGCTACGTCAGCTGCTTGATGACGATCACATGATTGTGGTCCTACTACAAATCGACCACTACAGACCTTTCGAGACTTGTCCATCGGAAATCATGCAACGACTGAGCAGCCTTGGTGGAGTAAAGCACTTTCTGAGTGCTTTTAAATTGTATGTTATCAGATGCAATTCCCCCCCCCCCCAAATAAACGATACTGGCATTGTATATAAGCCATCGATTGCTCAGTTCTCTAAATCACCTATTAAAAACATATCAGCTGACTGATGATATTGAGTAGAACAGAAAGAAGTTCAAAAGCCAAGAAGTCAAACAGGAAGGCCAAGAATCTAACATTTTGGAATATATCAAGGTTAACGCAAGTGATTTGCTTTACTTTATAAAGTAAACTCAGCAATATATTGTACTAACCAGCACTGTTTGGGCTTCTAAAGGCTGATATATCTTGTCTCTGTGTGCAATAGAGTTCTAAACAAATAAAATCACATCAGGGAGCTAGGCGACTGCACCGGCCAGCATGTTCATTATTTTATATAACACTTCTGTAAATCTGTCTGTACTGAAGGAGAAATCCTCGCAACTAGAAGGTTTCTTTCTTTTCTGGCTTAGTTTGTTGTGCTACATGTTGCACCATTCTGACTTTATAATTACTTTCTATCAGATGGTGACATGTTGCACAAACAGCTTGTAAAGCCTTGTAAACAGAAGTGCATTTTCATCTTGTTCAGGCTTCTGTTTTACACTGTGGAGATTTAAAATTCAGTGGCAGTTTTTAATCTTTGGAGTTGTTTCTACACAAACTAACTTCACCCACACTTTCTGTCACAAAGGATCATGTCACCCAGTACAACAGTGTGGCTCGTTGTTTTGAACAGTTTCTGGAGAAACAACAAAGTTCTGCAAAAAGAATCCAGCATACGAGGATGCACGGTACATGAAAGTAGGATCTATTCATTGTTGGTTTGGCTTTCCGCATTATTTGTTGACAGTAAGAAAAAATGCAGAAAGTCACCAGCCTCATTGTTTGAGAACTCTTGTCTGTAAGAACTCTGATATTGTTCTGGTCCGAATATCAGCAGAAGCAGAAACTGAATCTAGTGACGCCTTCTTTCACTATTTTCTGGCCCTCTCGCATCATGAAAAACTTGAACAAAGACCTTCACGTAACACAGACAGAGAAGATAATAACGAGACATACAGGTGTAAATTAGTGTACTATTCAAGCCTGAAAATCATATTCTAGACAAATACATTTAATGCATCTACTTGAAATATTAAGTCAAAACTTAAATACAATTATTAAAACTGAAAGGATGATGACAGACGTCACCGCTGGCTGCAGAGTGCAGGAGTGCATACAGTGTATGAATATATGCTGCAGCTGCGTGACAGTAACTGAAGAAGAGCAGATTGCAGCTAACATGTTCTACATCAGTTCTGAAGGTTGATGTGTTTTGTTGGCAAATAGCTCTTTAACATCAACACAGTGAGTCTGAGAGTGAAAATTGCCTTATTTCATAGAGCGACAGTGATTCTTCTTTTCATTTCTTATACATGTAACCCTTGAGGGTAAATATGAACATTCAGCCCTCTGTGCAACATGAATACTGAACATGCCAAAGCCGGTCAGTTTGACCCTTAAGGCCTGGTCTTTTAGATTCACCCACACAATGGTGTGATAGGCTGATATTCGCATAAACTAAACCACCATTACTCAGAGTCTCGAGGGCTGTGAGCAGCCACAGGGACAGAAAATGAGATAAATGCACCAGACTTGAGATTTTCTCATCCAAATGTTGGTGAGCAACTTCCACCGGTGCATAATTGATATATTGTGTAAATGAGTAGACAGATTTTGTTATCATTGCATGGTGGTAAAATGATCAAATCCTCCTAGCTGCTGTGTGTTGGATCTGGTTTCCTGCAGAGAGACCAGTTTGCCATTTCTCTCAGAGTCTTGTCGAGCAATACCTGCTGTTTTCAAAGTCCTCAAAGAAACCAGAGCAAGAGAAACCCAACATGCGTGACAGATGACACAGCTGAGCAGCAATTATTCTGTATGCTATGAAAGGTTGCGCTCAAAGACTGAGTCTCTCTGCTGGGCTCCAGGAAATCATGGGCTGTCTTTGTGAGGATCTTGATTCATTTGGTGTTTGTATTTCTGCAATGAGCAACTCTGGTAAAGTAGCTGCTAAACGTGACGTATCGAATATGAGACACAGTGATACTGTGGGGCAGCAGGATGCAGGGTGGTTACTCTTTGTTAGGTCCTGGGTATAAATATATAGAGAAAATGTTCAGTAACTACATTAAATCAACACAACATGCCAAAACATAGATTTCAAAAGAGATGTCTGTTTGTTTTATGGCACTTCTCCAGGTTGTTTTCTCCTGTCTAGATCCTTGCTTGTGTTGTATCTCCTCTCAGACGTCTTTGGATAAAAGCATCTGCTCAGTGTAATCTTGTGTTACTTCGGTCCCACACTATTAAAACAGGAAAAGGTCATTTGTGTGTAATGAAGGTTTAACTTAATGAAACGTCTGATAGAGCTCAGGATTCACACAGATAAGCTTTAATATAAAAAAAAAATCCACTGTGTAAATCTGGACGTGGTGCGTGGCGTCTGCAAAATGGCAAATTACTTTCACTAATCCTGCCAAAC
Source organism: Acanthochromis polyacanthus (assembly GCF_021347895.1). Lineage (NCBI taxonomy): Eukaryota > Metazoa > Chordata > Actinopteri > Pomacentridae > Acanthochromis > Acanthochromis polyacanthus. The sequence continues at coordinate 25,335,878 of NC_067118.1, forward strand.
ACTATTCTTTTAGACATATTGGTACCATTCTTGGGATCAAAAAGTGTGATGAGTGATTAAAAGAAAACAGGCTGTTTTTCCCGATACTATGTGTGCTTTGCAAGATGAGGCCACTTTCTCCATCATCTATAAAACACTGATACAATCAGACGCAGCACATGAAACCACAGGTATAATTACGCACGCTGAACCTTGAGTCATGTCGACCCAACAGCAAACCTTTTCTGTCATAAGCACACAAACTCAGCTGCTTCCTTTACGCCTGCACGCTCAGTCGTTGTGAGTTTTATTCACTTCACGTGACGCCTAACAGCCTAAAATATAGATTCTGAGCATTTTGTGAAAAATGACACAGTGCCAACTTGTGTTTAAACTTTTGACGCCAAACTGAACAGAACTAATGTCCTCCAAACAAACTTGCATTGATTTATTTTTTATTTATTTAAGACAATCCTCACATTCACAGTAAAACTCATAAACAACAAATGTACACCAAGAAAACATCACACCACTGTGTGGCCGATAAAAATTTTGTACCTCAGCAAATTTCATTCACCTTTTTGTGCTGAAAAGCTTTAAACTGTTCAGAGAGGCCAGTAAAGGTGCAAGAAAGATGTGAGTTTCATTTTCTTACCTGCTCTGACTGTCTAAGTCTGGCAGGCATCCAGCCAGCAGCCGCTCCTCTCTGCCAAGAGGCTGACCAGACGTTTGTCAAGCCGGTTTAGTCTTATTCTTTCAGTTATTACCTCCGCCAGGAGGTTATGTTATGTAATCACCGGAGTTTGTTTGTCTGTCTGTCCGTCTGTGTGTGTGTGTGTGTGTGTGTGTGTGTGTGTGTGTGTGTGTGTGTGTCTGTTTGTCTGTTAACAGCATAACTCAAAAAGTCATGGACGGATTTTCACTGAATTTTTACAGGATGTCCGGAAGAGCAAGAGTAAGAATCGATTAGATTTTGGAGGTGATCCGGATCACCGTCTGGATCCAGGAATTTTTTGAAGGTCGAAGGACAATTGAGAAATGGCCGCCAAAAGGTGATCTCAATTGGATCACCTCCAAAATCTAATCGATTCTTACTCTTGCTCTTCCGGACATCCTGTAAAAATTTGGTGAAAATCCGTCCATGACTTTTTGAGTTATGCTGTTAACAGACAAACAGAGACACACACACACACACACACACACACACACACACACACACACACACACACACACACACAGACGGACACACAGACGGACAGACAGACAAACGGCATGGCAGAGGTATGCGCTCTCCGAGTGCTTTTCTAGTTCACTGAGTGATTCTTCAGCAAGTTCAGCTCTTCTGATGCTTTTCAGATCTCTGTAGAGGTCAGCCTTGCAGCATTCAGGTTTTGCAGAAGTTTACCTCAAAGTCCAAGTCCAGAATTAGGAGCTGAATAGGTCACAGGCCTTTAATAGGAGCCCAGCTGTGTGTCATTTCTATGATTTCAATGATTTTTAAAAGATGCACGCACAAGTGAAAAAATTAGCATAATGAGTAATTTTTTACTGTCATTTTTTGTTTCTAAAAGAGTTTCTCTTTTTACTGCGTATATGTGCACAAGGTTCCATCAACTGTCAAAATTGTCTTTTGCAAACAAAAGAAACTGGGAACAAGACAATGGAAAAAGGTCACTATTTAACTGAAGTCATCTTTCAGTCCCGCAGCAACTGATGTGTCCAAACTCTGCAGCACTGCATCCACATCATGTTGATAAAAATATACGTCTGCAACTGAACTATATTAATGGACAGTGTGACAAACAGGTTCCGATTGTTTTTGTATTGACGGTTTATAGTTTACTATTTTACAGTATTTCTCTGTTTTGTTCAAGTACAGTAAAAAAAAAAAAAACAACAACTAGTAAAATCACTGAAAGAATAAAACAAGCCATAACTGTACATAATAAAGATGGTTTACATTAATAAAAATGTCCTGATAGCTCTGATGGAGCTCTGGGTTCAGAGAAGCTTTAATGTAAATAACTCCAATCTGCCATCAACAGCTGATCTGTTGGGGTGTGCAGATGAACACAGAACATAATTTACCATCTAATGTAAATATTTCTAGCTGGGCTATGCCTCCAGTGTTCACAGATCCGAACCTCACAGCACCTCTGCAGTTTAATGTGGACATAAATAGCACACAGAGCAAACATTGCACTGTCTGGCTGAAATCCAGTCCAGAGGAAGGCTGCAGAGCAAAAAAACATGACTGTTTCCTCAAATTTTGGGGGTACAAAAGTTAAAGGGATGATTAACAGTTGCCATGGAAACAACTGGAGATTTTTATAATGAGTTTGTCCTGCTGCATGGTATATCGGCTTTATTTTGCTTCAGTATCAATTTATTTTATGAACGTATTGAATGCATATCAACAGTTAGACTCAATGTATAAGTTTAAGGAAACAAAAGCTTCATTTACCCATTAAAGCTCGTGTCCGGAGTTTGAATCGCAGCGTCTCCCAAAACACTGTTGGTCCCACCCTCCCTCCCTCTGATTTCACCCCTTTATTTGTGCACGCAGTGCTGCAGCATCTTGCCTGTTTTGCTGTTTTCCACTCTTCTACATTTAGTACATTTAGTAAATAATGAAGGAATTACGTTAGAATTCTGTATTGAGTCTAACTTGTCCTAATACCAAAATAACATGAATCTGCTAGGACGAACGAGTAAAGTTTCAATATGTGATTACACTCGTGTATCCCTCTCGATGACGTCGTTTATCAAACTTAGTGCATTTACGCGTGTATATGTGTTACATTGTTTATTTATTTCTATCTAGAGTTCAGAATTGCATGACTCCTCTGACGACGAGTATGTCCCAGACGCCCCAACATCTACCTCCAAAGGTCGGGCATCTAAACGAAGCCGTCAGCCGGGCTATGGAGGCCGTGGTCGGGGAGCGACGCCAGCACCCCGAGCCAAAAAACGTCCTGCAGTTTGTTGGCCTGACAAGCCGTGGGACTGGTAACTTTTCTGGAAGCTGCTGATCCCTGATGCTCTCTCAGCTCCTCCACAAGCAAAACAAATGTGCGCGGGGTTGCGTAGTGCGTAGCTCGCGGACCTCTGCATGGGCGTGCTTGCTGTGCGCGTAACCGTTGATTGACATCATGACAAAGCTGAAGCTCGAACTTGATTGGCTAGCTGCCGACCGGTGCTTTTTGGAATAACATGGGGGTCTATGAGAGGAAGGTGGAGCTCATGAATAAATTTTCGTATCGCGTCATACTAATATTATATTATAGTATCGAACTAGACTAACACATTTAAGCTTTGTTAAACAATGATGCATAAATTGAAAACAAACGGAAACTCCGGACACGAGCTTTAACCCTAAAAACGCAGGCCAAGACTACAAAAAAGTCCATATTAAAAATTTGTGTTTTTATTCTTTTACAGTACTAGGCCACAAAATTGCACTGTTTTACTGTATTTAAATCAGCAAAAAGTATCATTATTCAACAGATGCTTGCTGTTATTTTAAAGAAAAATTCTACATATTAATTAAGGATTGAAAAATTGTAAATCATTTTAACTGTTGTTTTGCAGCTTTTTTCCTATTTTGTTAAATTACAGACAAGTGTTAACTGTAAAAAACAAAACAACAACAACAACAAAAAAATAACAGGCCAAATCTGTACATATCAAAAATCTTTACATTTCTTTGTATTTGTTAAGAATAATTTGCTCTTTTTCAGTTTGTGATCACAAGATCACACCGTTTACTGTAATTGAATTTTGTTAAAAAATATAATTAAAATACAGATATTGGCCATTATAAGTTTTACATTCTTGCAGCATCACAGTATGTTACCATTTTTAGCATATTTTTTCTGGCACCTTTGCTGCCAGATTTTAATCATTTTGGTGTTGCAAAATGATCTGAATGTGCCTTATACCTGGTACTGAGAATATGACTGATAGTGTAGTATCAGTGAAGTTTAAATCTATGACACAGGAAAGATAATAAAACTGAAGGACATAATTTCACACAAATCCCATCTCTGAGATAAATAATAAGAAATTCCCTCTTTTTTTGGAGGTACAGTTAATGAACCTCGCCGCTGTGCACTGAGGACATGGATCACTGCCTTGGCAGTTAACAGCACTTTACAGATAAAAGAAAAGAATAAGTGAAGTGCTTCAAGGGTGTTACTTTCTAATAAGTGGCTTATTTGAGAGCAGTGCCAACTCCACTTATACTGAGGTATAAAAGAACTTTTTGAGCTTAGAGTGCTGTGAAAAACAAAATGTAATATGAGAGAATTGGTCAGTATTAAGACGCTGATCAGAATGAGCTGCCTTCAATAACAAGGCAGCTCATTCTTATTGCAAAGAAGTCAATTCCAGAGCCAAAGAGCAGAAATGTGCAGTTAAAGTAGAACATTTTGACCATACTGTGTAGATTCTTCATATTCACGTTTGCTATTCTGCATTAATTGAAGTCATAGCAGCCAGTTTCCATGGTTGTTGCAGCAGATTCCACAGAAATCTAGTGTGCTGATCAGCCCAGTGTCTGAGATCATCTTTGTCAGCAAAATCATATCAGAGTTGTTATTTTAAAGATGTGGATGTTGAGGATTTGAATCCGGGCCAACTGACGTAATTGAAAAAAAAGTCTCTTTCCATCTGAGAGTAAATACTTCAAGGTAGACATCTCACCGTTTTTTAAAAGCTGCTCACTACCTTAATGATGGATCATTGGTGCTGTTATGGTGCAGTTCTTGACCAATCCTCATGCAGCACTGAAATTCAAAACTCTTATGAGTGGAATAATAACAGGAATGCCTTTTATGGTTCACTCACTGTCAGAACAGTGACAGCTCCTGCTGCTAAAAGCCCTGCAGGACCAGATTGAAGGGTTTCCATGGTGTTGGACCAGAGCTGCTGCTTTCATGTTGGCGGCGCAATGACAGAGTGCTTTGTTAATGTTGGCTGAACAAGTGATGCTTTCACAAGTGGGATCTATAGCTATCATTGCTTGATTTCTTACTCGGAGCATATGGTAAACATTTGACATCAAATATTTGATAATAAAAGCTTCTGATGTGACACAAAAGTACATCTGAGAGGAAATGTTGTATTCCAGCCACATTCACATCATAGAGGGCTGATGGAAAGATTCCCACAGGAGTGTTCATTTCAATATTGAATTAGACTTAAAAACACTGAATATTTTTGATTGTTGAGAGGCGTCCGTATTTGTTTTTTGTATTTTTTAAATCCAAAGTTGGATATAGAGTTTTCAAAGTACAATTGATGATCAGCTGTTTAGATTTCTGTCTGAACTGATCCGATCAGATTGAGCTGGTTGCAGGTTTTGTTGCGAGTCGCTGCAGTTCTTGGGGCCTCAGGGCATGACAGCTGATTAGTTTAAGTGGTGACTTCACAATATGACGTTTGATAAAAATGTTACATTTTAGTTGGAGAGGTTCTGATCTTATCTGATCACCTGTACTGACCGACAATTTAAATAAGACTGCCCGGTCCTAATTACAATCATTGGAACCTGCATACAAGAGCTACAAAATATACATTAAGCAACAGAATATGGTTAAATGCTGACGTTCATGAGGTACACCGTTTGTGATTACGTCATCTTGGACTCGTTTATTAGCATTAGAGTTAAAGAGTTATTTGATTTAAAATCGAACACACCAATTAGGATGTACTTTACGTGGCGGGTCTGCCCCTGGGTTCAATATGTGGCTTTACAAATTCATGTTTTTTTGTGTAAGAATCACACTTTTGATGGTATCACATGTAAATGCTCCATCGTGTCTTACAATTCACTGTGAAATGTGACTTTAAAAGGTTATAGTGCTACTCAGTTTACAATATTTGTCAGTAAAATCGCCATCAGAAACTTTCCCTAAATTGTTCTGTGCTAATTAGCATGCTAACACTTGCTAATTAGAAGTGCAGCTCGGGCTAGTGGGAACGTGGTTATTTTTGCAGGTATTCCATCTTATTAGCTTACTAGGAGAGTTCATTTTAAATATTTCAACTCCAATGGTGCTACAAGAAAAGACAATTTGCATTGAATTCTCAGTCAGTTGAGTCTAATAAATGTTAAGATGCAGTATATTACTCTAAACCAAAGCTGTGGACTGGCAGAAGAACAAAGCCAACCCTACATAACTAAGCTGCTAACATGGGTAAAAGCCTTTAACAGGAGCACAGCAAAACAATCAAACAAAAAAATTAGAAGAGAAATCAAGAAAAGGACGAGCGTCAAAGTTTGAATGTCTGTTCGTGAATGAGCTCTAGGCCTGATGGTGAAGTGGGCTTTTAGCACCGTCAGAGCACCAAACAGGGAGGAGTGCATTATGCTCTTCCTGCTCAATTACACTCTATATCTGACATTTAGCTCAGGTTCCTTCAGAGACCAAGCAGCATTAGCTCACTCCTGGAAAATAGATATCTGTGAGTCGGCTGCTGAATACTGATGTAGTGATAATACCAAGCTGCCAAAGTAATGTTAAATAATACACCTGAGGATAAATGGCAAAATGTGGAATGATAAAATGGGACTTTTTGTATAACACAGAATAATCTGAAAGTGCAAAGGTCCTTAAGATGGTCTCCTCTGGGGGCCCTGCAGGCCGAAAACTGAATAATGCCAAAGAATATTCTCTTGCCTTTAGTCTATCTTAGCTTTTCATTTGCCTGACTAAAAATACAAACACCCAATATGAACACATTCCTAAAAGAATAATGGCTAAAATAAAGGTACAATACCTTATAAATGTATTAAAATGAAAACAAATCACTAGTCAATTGATTAATAATTGAATAGTTTTAAAGGAAAATTGAACTTGGTACTTTATAAGAGGATGAGCATTTCTTAACTGCAACTGGATTTATATTTTTTAAAAGATATTTTTCTGCGTATCTAAATGTAGAGGCACATTTAAATTGAGCAACAAATAGAGCAGGGGTTAAAAATCGTTCTTGCTCAGAGTTCAAATCCTCAAAGGCCAACACCTCCCTCTCCTGGCAGAAATCTCAGTCTCCTTCTTGTGCCTTTATTTTACTCAGTGATTGAAACTATTAAAGTAATAAAGCCTTTTCACATCATTCGGTCTACATGTCATTCGTCTTCAACGAGGTTTCAGGTGCAGACACACAGTGAGTGGATTCAAAGTCCAAGAATGAGTGACTGATGTATAAAACTCAGGCTGCCATTTCTGTGAACTGTGGCTGAGACAGTGAAGACCGTGCACCTGCTGCACATTTCTCTGTTCGTAGGCATCCAGAGGAAAATCAAAAAAGACCAGGACAGGGTTAACTTGTTGCCTTTCTCTAGAGCAAGGACACCAACTCATACAATTATCCCCCACCACCCCACTTCACTCTTTATAGTGTGAACCACAGGCTGTGCTCTCCAGAGGGCTGCACAAAACACAACCTGAAATGAACTGCAAGACCTCAACAAAGCTGTCAGGGAGACTCAACAGTCTGTGCACACTTTGGAATCAAATGCAAAGAGCAAGACAGGCCACGATTCCCTAAAACATTGCAAGATGATTACATAATCCACCTTTTTGAGATTATAAGATGCTTTCAAAGAGAGTTATTCCATCTCAAATCATCAGGGGCCTTAAGCTCAACCAGCAGTGTTTTTGTTGTTCTGGTACAGCTGGTCATATCTGCTCTCAGTTAAACAAAAGCTAATTTTTCTTCATTTCCAATGACATGAGATATACCAGTAAAAATTTCGAGCTTGTATTTTGAACAGTTCCGAAAACACTGTCATTCAAACTTAGTCTCAAATTTCAATGCGCAAAAAAACATGCTGAAAGTAGGTTGACGGGCAATTTAACAAAACAAACAAAAAACAATATCTAGGAAAGTAGTTATTATGTCAAGGTAAAATTTCACAAATGTCCATGTTGTATTCTAAAAAGATTTGTGGAAAATCAGAGATGGTTGAGCAGAAGTTGTTGATTTGACATGGAATGACTAAATAAAGAACTTCAGACATTGTCAGAAATAACCAAGCACTGAGGAGTGTCTCCAGTGTGCTCTCTAAATTACAAGAGTGTCTTACTGTAAGAAGTTAAAAGAGAGACTGAAGAGGAAGTTTCAGCGGAGTATTTATTGCTTTTGCTCATTTATAAGTGTCCACTTTTACCCTGTGTATACCTGCCCAGAAACTGTAGATAGATAGTAGCTAGCAGCCAACTCTGGGACAACACATCTCTTTTCTTTGGAAGAGATTAATGTTTTTTTGTACAAGGTCACTTATAAATAAATGCAACAAACGGAAACCTGAACCAGAGACACAACACTTGAATATGTGACATTTAAAAAACATTATCATTGTCCTGCAGGAGGAAGGATGGCAGCTTATTCTGAGTAATGGCAGCAACAAGCTGAGTTGTAGAATAAACAGTAGGCTTTGTTTTCTCACTGGAAAAAAATTCCATTGCGTCTCAACATTCAGGCTTTGTAATTGATCTACTGTATTTTTAACAATCTCAGAAAACACTCTTAGCCTTCCAGATTGATTGTTGTCAGGAAGCAGAGCCAAGATTTGCTCCGTTAGTTGCAGACAAAGAGATCTTATTTCCCTCTTGCAATGACAGAAGCAATTTCATTTTCTCAATCAAGATGAATTACTGTTGCTAAATTTGATTTGACTAGAAATGTGATTGCATCACGACTCAGCACAGAGACTCCTACTGTGTATCAGTATGAGTAAAAGCAAAATTTAGTGCCACAAGAAGTGCGGATCTGATCCTTTTCAAGCCGGAGAAGACGGCTTTTAAATTACAGACTCCCACTCCCAGGTTTATGCTCACAAGATATTCACACATTAGCTGTTGAAAAGAGACACCACCCTGTCAATAGTTGCCCTGCAGATGGGACATTTCTTTGGCTCTGGTAAGGCCTCGTAGCACTGAGTGCAGGCACACACATGACCGCACTCCAGAAACACACAGGAGCGCTCGCGGCTCAGGCAGACAGTACAGCTGGTGGGGGACACGCTGCTCTCCTCCACGTTCAGTTCCCGTATTCGTTTCCTCTGCTGCTCCTTGAACTCCTCCAGCATGCTCCTCTCCTTCTTACTCTGTCTGTGGTGCATGTATCGCTTCCACAGGATGAAGAGGAGTGTGGAACAGGCAGCCACGCCGAACACGACGGTCAGAATCCTCCACAGTCTGACGCTGTTCCCCTGCCTCCTTAGCAGAGACTCGTAGTCCAGCCGGGTGAGGAAATAACAGAAGCCCTGTTTGGGAGGTTGGAGCTTGATCAGGTTGTTGTCCAGGACAAGCTCTCCGACTCCAGTGACGCTGTCTCCCACACGCAGCATCTCCTCGGTCTCGTGGATGCCTTTGGGTCGCTCGCCGCTGATGAAGTGGCCGATAACATTGGACAAGGACTGGACTGTGGGGTGGAAGTTCTCGTAGGTGGTCTCCAGGTCCAATTCTGCAGCGTCTAACGGACGTATAATCCGAACTGTGTCGGCAATACCTTCATCATGAGACCCGAGGCCAAATGGAACTGTGTTGGTGCGCTGGTGGATGACTTTCTCGGTGCTGTTCCTGTACAGTGATAGCACAGTTAGGGCTGCAACTGATGATTATTTTCATTGTCGAAAATGGGCTTGGAGTTAATAAATAGGACCAAAACAAAGTGAGTGCCTCCTAACAACAAAATCCACACCATCATGTAAATTGACTAAAGTGACATTTACAGGTTTGTTAACGTGGTTGACACATTCGACTGCAAACTGACAGCAGCAGTGTACTTTCCTCTGCTGAATGTTTAATCTCTCCTTCAACAAGCTGAGGTACACAACAAAACGTGTGGCCACACTTTTAGGCTATTGAGCAACAAGCAGGAAATAAATGATAGTTTACTGTTCAGTCTGACGCTCTTGTGTAGCCTCTGATAGAACATTAACTTTACTGCTTTATGTGAGATTTGAATGGCTGTATGAATTCATCATCTCCATCTGCATAGATGTCAGACTTCGATGATGGTATTCAGACAAATACGGGTCAAAAAACCCACCATGAAACAAACAAAAAAAAAAAAATCAAACATAAATTTCTCTTTTGTGGTTTCAGATTGTTTCCTCAAATGAAAACAGTTTCACAGAGCTGATATGTTTACTGTAATATGTAAAAAAAAAAAAAAAGCTATTAAAAATCAGATGAACCATGTAAACAGCACAAAACTGTCACTGAATCTTCATCTGTGCTTAATATTTTCAGAATGGCATCTCAGTTACACACACTTACCACAGATGAGTGGTTCGATTCCACACCATCTTCTCCTCCTTCAGTGTCAGTCTCTCAATGACGCCTTTGCAGTTGTCAACAAACTGGCTGTTCAAAGTTTCCTTCACAGATCTCACCACACCTGCAGCGGGTAATAAAATGAAAATGCAGTGTAAAGCCCCTGTTCTAATTCCACACGTTAACAAATTATATAGTAGATTTTTTTTTTTTTTAAATCCTGCAGATATTAAGTTGATTCAGTAAAAATGTATTTCACATAACAGCAACTTCAAGTAAGCTTTCAAAATAGTTCAGCAAACCTTCTATCACAGCATAAGGGACACATCTTCCAGGTGTTTCAGACAAGATGTTTTTTAAATCTTGATCAATTGAGACTTTCTTTGCTTCCTGTGGAAAGATATTTACAATTAAAAACGAGAACATAACAGGTAATAAAGTCACACACTTACACGCATGACAGAGAGTACAGAAACATGGCCGACCTTTAATCTGGAAACCGTCGTAGCTCTGCTCCTGTAAATGGAGTAGAAGATGGCGGTCAGGGCCGAGCTGGTGGCTAAAACCACCACCTGAGCAGTTGAGGGTTTCCCACTGGAATCCATCCTGTGATCTGCAGCATTCAGGGCTGTTTCAAGAGAGGCGACAAACACAGGTCACTACGTTACCTTTCACGTAACACCGTCAGTTAAACAGATGTTCACTGCTGCTACACAAAAATCAGTGGTGGAGAGGAATTCGGTCCATTTTCGCATGCACTGTGCCTAAGTGCAATTTTGAGGTTCATTATTTCTATTTCCATCTGCACAATAACACTTCACAGGAAAATGTTGCACACGATTTTTTGGAGGAAAATTCTACATAAAATCATGGTTATCCCATAAAATCCACTAAAGTTACACTCCACTAAAAGAAAGAAAGAATAAACTACTCAACAGGAGGCAGCAGTTGACAGTTATTGTCATTATAAATTAGTCTGCTTAACATTTTTGAAGATGCTTCAAGAAATGTAAGACATAAACAAAAGCATCAATCAAAATAATACAAATTATAATTTTCAAATAGCTTGTGCGCGTTGTTTTTTTTAGAGCAGCAGCCAAAACCACAAGGATGTTTGGCTTAATATCACTGAAAATACAACAAACCATCTCTACTGAGAGGGTGAAGCTGGGAAAATGTGGGCAGCGACATGTCAGCCTGTAAGTATTTGGAAAGTGAGACAATTTTACCAGTTTTGCCTCTCTACCCAACGGATTTCAAACGAAGCAATGGAGCTGTGAAAAAAGCATAGACATTTTGAACAAATTGTTCAGTCTTTCCTTTCTCTGTTTTTAAAAGCTCAAAATCACAGCAACAAAGCAGTTTCACAGCCAGATGTGGCCTGTTTCCTTGTTAATTAGGATGTATAATTACATTAGTTTGTCCAATCATTTTATAACCTGGGACAATGCAGCCAGTATGTAAAACATGGCTGTGATTACTTAATATTTAATGCAATGTTCTTGTTAAACCCCTTGAATTAAAGCTGAAAGTCTGCACTTGAATCACGTCTTGATTGCTGCATTTCACATGTGGTGACATAAGGAGGCAAAATGTGTCACTCTCCAATTATCAATGAACCCAGCTGTATCTTCAAAGCAAATTAGCGGCCTGTTAATTTTCCCTCTGTGTCTGCATATTGATTAGTCGTTTCAGCTTGGCCTCAGATGTCTTATGCTTTGACACAAAAAGTTCAAAACTTAAGATATTCAATTAGCGAGGGAGATAAACACTGAATAAAACAGCAAGTCCTCTCATTTGATAAGCTGGAACCAGAAACTATCTGGAACTTTTGCTTGCAAGAACGGTTGAAATGATGATCAAAACAGAAATAATGACAGCTTTCTACACGCAGAAAAACTGTTTGGCACAAACCTACAACAAACATTAGAAATTAGACATGCAATCAGCTGATACATTATGCATTAAGTAGTACTTCATGTAAATTAAATTAGTATATTCTCAAGCAGCTACTACATTAAAATGCAGTAATCAATTATAATAATCCCTGTGGAAAGAGGCGTTTTTGCTTTGTACACTTTGGTAATACTCCTCTGTTCTGATACTGGTTACTGGACTAGTACGTATGGCTTGTAACAGAGTAGTTTAACACCCTGCAGTACTTCCTCCATCACCTCACAGAGCTCTCGACTGTTGACAGGCTGCAAATGAGCCCAGGGCGACCGGGCTGGCAATTAGGGATAATAGTAACTTGTTAAACCAACTGCATAAATGATATTTCATATTGAAGTCATTGAGGCAGACACTATAACAAGCATTAGTTTTGATAGCCCTGGCTATTCAATGCCAGCTTTGACCTTCCTTGAACTGAGTTTTTTTTATAACTGGAGTCCATTATGCGACCCAACAAGTCCAGAAGTTAGCTTCAGTTAGCACAAGACACTCAATGCTAACTGTCAAATAACCACTTAATGCAGTAATACTAGCCGTTCAGAGAAAGCTACCTTTTGCTATAAGCCTTTACAGCCAGTTGTAGGGTTAGCTCAAAGGTTTAGTTCGTTAGTATTATCACCGAGCACTAGCTTACACTTCCGTAACTGAGCTAGCTTAGCGGAATTAGCAGTTTGCTAGCTTTGCTCCGGCTAACAAGGACAAGACGATGTTTAAAAAAACCTGCAGCTGTCACAGTATAAAATAGTGTAATATCAGGAACAGCTTGTATTGACTGACTGACCTGTGCTTACTCTGGTTGTCCTGTAAACAAACCTAAACAGCAGCTGCGTCTCTTCAGTTCAGCGGAAACACAACAACGCTAACATGCAGAGTCTCCTCCCGGCCAGCAGATGTCACTGTGAAACCACCAAGTCTCAACACTCAGCCACATTTCGCTTCATCTTTGTTATAATACATACTCCCTATGCGTTTAACATTGGTTGCAGGTGGGATTATCAGCATATGGACCAATAACACCCTACAGGTTCAATAAAAATAGAACTAAAAATCCAAAATCTTGTAGTTGCATTTGACTCTTGTTATACCCTGACAGGAAGAAACAAACAACTATTTTTGTCCCTATAATGTAAATTATTGTCAAGTCAAGACAAGAAACTGTTATCAATACAACTTTAAATAATACAAAATGTTTTCCCAAAGAAAAATAAGACTTTAAAAATTTAAATAGCAAGATTATAGCCCTATAATGTTATTTATTGTATAAATTTGCTGAAGTAATTTAATCATTAAGGCCTATATCCGGCAGTATTGTTCATTCTATGCATTTGCTGAATAAAATTAAATAATAAGGTGAATGTCCTGCAATATTATTTATTATATAAACAATCAATATTATATACATTTATTAACTTACAATATTATTTATTAACTTACTAAACTCATTCAAATATTCAGGTTATGATCCTACTTTATTATGTCTGATATAAATTACCCTGACTAAATCAAACATTTAGGCTGAGACTTTACAATGGTATTTACTGTACAGATTTATCCACCAGGTTTAAGTATTAAGGTTAATTCCTAGAATATAATTTATTGTACAGATTTACTAGACTAATACAAATCTTAAAGTTGAGATCGGTTAACATCCTATGATATCATTTATTATACAAACTTACCTAAAAAGTGAAAAACCTTACGACATTATTTATTGTACAAATTTACAAACCAAGTCTAAACATTAAGGCTAAGACCCTAGACTATTATATAAAACACAAATTACCTAACTAATATAAATATTTAAGTTAAGAGTTTGTAGTATTGTGTATAATAAAAATTTATCTAACAAATGTTAAGACCCTACAATATTTTTTATTAATTTACCTGCTGAATTTAAAAATCAAGAATAAGGCGGTACAACAGTTTTCAATTTATGAAAGTACCTAAAATATTAAAGTTTGTAAAGTTTATTTGGTTTCTAAGTTTATTACATGTCATTCTACGGTCCTGGTTTGGTTGACATTGGCACATATAACACTCCCTGTTAGCACAAACTCTCTGCAGATATCTGCATACTAACTGCAAAAGTAATATTCTAAAACAACACGTTAAGTGCAAAATGTATAATAATAATAAATTCTGTTTCAGGTCTTTCCATGTATCACGAGTAAAAACTACATTATGTAAGTTTATGATGCAGTTAGTAAGAAGTGGGACAATTTAAGTACCTCAGCTACAGCAACTCTAAACACATTGTTACAATTGTTTATTTGTATTTAAAGTTCATTTATTAAAGCATTAAATAAAATGTGCTCCTGTGTGCAGCAGGTACTCACGCCACATTTCACTGCATTTATGGCCTCAGCTAGTTTGCAATGTCCTTCCCTGGAACAGGCTTTAAAATGCATAAACTCAAGAAGAAAGCATCCTAAAAAAGAAACACTGGAGCAGTCATGACTACATGGCTCAACCCTTTTATTTAGAGTTTAAGATGATCAGGTAAAGTCAGGAGAGAATAACAGATGCTTAACTGAACAGAAAAAAGCTGTTTGTCCAAATGAGGATTTACATAAGGGTGCCTGACATACAGCACGAACATACTGCGCTATAAATACTTTATCCCCTTTGGTCATTTAGACATTCGTCTATCATTAAAGCTATTAGCTAAAACCTGTGCAAGTCAGCATGTCCACCTCTTTGCTCTGATATATATGCTACAGGATTCTACAATTAGGAACTAAATAACAACTAAGCGATTGGTAAAATACATAATTCTAGTAATTTTGGGATCTTTGTTGCTCTGTCAGTGTTTATGATGATTCCTGGGCTCATTTTCTGTCACATTCAGTTTTTCCGCTGCAGCATTTACACTTCCTTGTGCCACTGCAGAGGACATAAAGTCAGAGCTGCTGCATAGTAATATTAATACAGATTCTAATCCATAAAAATGTGAGAGAGCACTGCAGGCCACCTGGAGGGCAGGAGCACTTTCTCACCCTGAGATGACCCTCTCAGCTCGCAGCTCCTTCAGACCTGCATACAAATTGTGTTTTCCTCACTAGTTTTGATGGCAGCCTATACCTTATCTATCTCTGGTGTACACTATGGGCACAGTTACTTCTGGACAATTTTTATTTTTTATAATCCTCGACAGAAGTAATAAGTTTATAAGAAAAATAAGGCGTGATGCGAGTCAGTAAATTGATTATTCAGTCGAATATGTGAGCTTTTTGCCTTGATGCACCACATCAGCTGAATAACTGAATTTGCTTTTTAATATATTGCTGCTCTGAACATTCTTGTTGCATCATGAGTGTGGTGTATTTCTTCAGAGGTGTTAAGTTCTCAACCAAGTACTGCTCTGTATGAAGACGCTGTTTTACTTGAAAGTTCACACAGTGCTGACACTTACTGAATCTGTCCTGTCTGGCAATTTAAGAAGTATTTTAAGCAACAGATACAGATGTAAAAATACAATATCTCCAACTATTCCAAATCTTTAACTTGGTCCGGGCCCCACCACCTGTCAAAAACTCACCGCTGCAAACCTTTTATGCTGCACAGGATTGTGAGTGAATCATCTGATAGTGAACTGTGGAACAAATAACCAGCAGCCAGTTACATTCAATAATAGCCCTGCCATTAGTGCAACCAGAGCTCTGGAGGGGAAACAGTGTGTTTCAGTGATATTTGACAGTCTGGAATTATGCTGCTGGTTGAAACTGCTTTTTAAAAGAATGTGGGTCATGCTGAAGGGATGACTGCAGTCAAAATCCTATCCAAACCCATACAAATCATACAGAGTTCAAAGTCATTTCATTACCAATCTTCAGTCTGATGAAACATTCTTTGTTGATGCTGTACTCAGCATACGTCAAGGTAACTGTCGAATAGAGGCCATTTATCCAAGGACTGTGCATAAGCACACCTTGAAAGCATTTCTTTACTCTTAAAACTAGAAGCCTGAAAAAATCACGTCAGAATAATCAGCTCAAAAGAAATAAATGAGAGATTCTTCTAGAGGTGGGAGCTGACGGCCGTACAGAAAGATGCCTCTGTTCTCAGTTCAACCTCAACATCCAGAATCAGTAGCTTACTTTAAATCACTTCTTAAAATCCAATTTTATACACTTGCCTTTTGTGATGTTATTTTCTTTAGTATCTTTTACACTGCGTTATGGCATTTTCCACTTCTTGTTTCTGTGGTCTTTATTTCTGTTTGGCCTGACTCACTTTCTGTTGTAATATTGTCTTTTTGAGTGGGCTGATCTGTCACAGTACTTTGTAAAATCTGTTCAGCAAAGGTGCTTTATACATTATAAGTTTTTATTATTAGGATATGTGTTTCGGCTTTAAATCTGACTCACTAACTGGTGGTGATGATCTGACAGTTCTGCTTCTCTCTTCACCAGAGTTTCTAAGACATACAGCTGCAGGTCTGATGATACAACCACAAAGTCAGTCAAACATTTGGCCTAAGTTGCTCTGGCACAGAGTACACTTATGACCCACCTTTTGCTCGAGTATGGTGTTAGTTATGACCAATGCATGCCGAGCACAAGAGTCAGAGACCTCTGGGTTGAGGGGTTGCAGTCCCAAGTGAAGGAGTTTAAGTGTCTCAGAATCTTGTTTACAAGTGATTGAAAAATGGAGACGCGAACAGATGGATTGTTGCAGTCATTTACAGCATAATGCATCATTCACATGATCAGGATGGATTATTTATTGTTGCAAACAAATGAAACGACTTGCAATATTGCAGTATATTGCAATATTTTAATAATTAAAATATTAAAAGCAGATTATAAAGTCTAATTAGGTGTCAGGTGATCATTACACTGATTCAAGATAGCTTTTTGTGCCAACAAAAGAAGAAAACCTTGGAAAATAGTTTAGTTGTCTCCAGTTCAGTCTAGCACAAATAATACAAACTGCTCTTTGTGGCCCTGCTACTAAAGCTACAGTACAGAATTGATTGATTGTGATTGCATGCATGATAAAAAAAATATTGAGGTTAATTTCTTTGTAAGAAAAAAAAAAGATCATGTAGTAGAGATGACTTTGTCCACTGTGACACAGCGTGGAGTCAGTGATAAGAATTCAGTCAACCCAGTCCTATTCAGCTAAGCTGTAGTCTCAATAATGTTTTGAGGGAAACACATTTCCTGTTGGATTCTGTTTGTTTGTTCTATTACAAATGTGTTTCTAATCAGCATATCTTTCCCACTTATTTTTTCTAAAATTACCATAGTTTCTTTTCAGCCATCTAATCATATATTACAGTGGGTGGGACTAGTCACCTTGGTAACCCAGATAATTGGGAGCAGCATCATGGCATGAAAGCTCTGTCTCCAACAGAATAAGATGAAGCAGGAAATTCTGGGTGCATTTTAAAAAAAAATCACCCGTTTCCCATCTTTTCTTATTTGACATGGCAGCTTTTTGCACTCTGCTTCTTTGAACAAATGCAAAAAAAATAATACTTAAAGCAGGTGCATGTACTTTGCTGCATTTTTGATTGATACACAGAAGGAAGCAACAGTCGGATCAGCCTTTAATCCGCCTCTTTTAGCTGTTTCTCTTCCATCTCTGCAGTCGATCAACTGCATTCACTATTTTGAAAGGTCTCTGGAATACAGCATTCACTTTTATGGCTGCTTGCCTGAATTCTCCTTCCAAAAACATTATAGGTTCAGTAAAATAACAGGAAAAGCTCACAGAGCAGACTCCTCTGGCTGAATCGGTTTGACGTAATCAACCTGACATGTGAATGATTAGCCTTCCAGAATCTGTGGCTTGCTTCAGCCAGGAAAAGGTGCAACCTTGTTTTCGGCCTCGACAAAAGAACAGAAATGTCCTCGAGGCTTCTGTCCAACATTAGTCACCTTGTTTGTGGACAGAGTCTACCTTGCACACCCAGTAGCCCCCTCTGCCCACGTAAACCTCCCATTTAATTTCTTTGTGTCTGTCACATCATGACTTCAGTTCAGATGCCAGCCTGACACACATTCATGTGGATTTCGAACAGACAGAAATAGAGACAGCAGATGGAGGCAGCAGCTTTACGGGAGGAGTACAAGAGGTGAGAACATCACATGGGCCATTTTGATGCTGTACTATTAAAAGGATGACAGTTTGAATTTGCTGGGACTGCTTGAGATGAGCATGACACTTTGCCTGCATGTGCAACATCCAGACAACACCTTTGTCTCTTGTGTCTGTTTAGTTACATATTGACACAGTCACATGTTTCACACTGCTGCTGAAATGACTAAATATACAGCCAAAGAACCAACCTTTGAAATGTTCAGTTCCACATTTGGATACACTTGTAAAGACCATTGATATCATGACAGTAGCTTAAGTTTCCAGTCACTCCTACCACTCCTAATTTTCTGTGATAGAATCATGAAACCACACGTGTCTTTTTCACACACAAAAAAAAACATACACTTTAGTTCTTTGACAGATTTACCATACGTCTTCTAGAAATATGACAAAATCTGCTGGGTCAAAAATATACACACAACAGCTTGAATGAACAGTTTTGGTGATAAAAAGTTGTGTTAATCTAATTGTCTTAGTGGCATGGCCTCTTAACTTCTCGAGAGTAATTACAAGTGACTACAGTCGCTGACATGTTTAAGCCAAATTAATTAGGGTTCATTTGATACACTCATCAGACTGAGAAACTAATGCTACAATGGAAAAGTCTAAGGAGCTCAGTCTAGATGTGAAAAAGGAAATCACTGACTTGAACAAGTCAGGAAAGTCACTTGTAGCCATATCAAAGCAGCTACAAATCTCAAAATCAAATGTGTAAACCACTTTAAGTACAAAGTGCATGGTGCAGTTGTGTTACTGCCACAAACGGGAAGAAAACACAAACTATCACTTACTGCTGAGAGACAGTTAGGTCAGGATGGTCAAGACTCAACCACGAATCACCAAAAATGAATTACAATGCAGATGTCAGTGTCCACAGTCAGCCAGGTGTGTTTTACATCGCAGCTCGTCCTCGAGAAACGTCACCTTAAAGCCTGAATTAAGTTTGCCGCTGGCCACATGGACAAAGAAAAGACATTCTGGAAAAAAAATTGTCTATTTGGCCACAATGACCTCAAATATGTTTAGAGGACTGAAGATGAGGCCCTGAACCCCTGGAACACCAAACCTACCATTGAGCATGGTGGTGGCAGTATTATGCTCTGGGGCTGTTTTGCTGCCAATGAAACTGGTGTTTCACACAAAGTCAATAGGATAATGAAGAAGGAGGATTACCAGTCTTCAGGAAAGCCTAAAAGCATTAACTAGAAGGTTATATCTTGGATGCAGTCTGGTGTCCCTACAAGACAATGATCCCAAACACTCAATATAAGTGGATAAACAAAAAAGAAAATCGTCTACAATTAAGAATTTAGACTGGACTCCCAAATACCCTCACGTGAACCCCTATCAAGAATGTATGGACTGTGCTGATGAAACACGTCAAAAGGAGTGGTCAAAAATACAATCAGAAGCTGGTAGACGGCCACCAAAAGCACTTAGTTTAGGTAGAAATGGTCATTCGGGCATTTAACCAAATGTATATATGTATATTTTTGCACCAGCAGATTTTGTCATTTTTGCAGAAGACCCAATAAATCTATGAAAGAACCAAAATTTATCATTGATTTATTTTTTATGACAAAGCATGCATTTCAATGACTCCATCATAGAAAATTAAAGAGTTGTAAGAGTAATTTGAAACTCAAGGTGGCCATGAAATGAATGGCATTTACACAGGTATGTAAAGTTTTGGTCACAACTGTAGCTGGACCAATATGGAGCAAAGTTTCATCACGCTTTTAACTTTCATATTAGTCCAGACTTACTTGACGCATACCTTCCTTCGGTATCTAAATAACATAAAACATCAAATGCAAGGAGCTCAGTGTTATCTTCACTCAGGTGACTCTAATGGACTCCAACATTCTGTATCAAGGATGCGATCAAAAGTCTAGTAAAAAAAACATCAAAAGCAGAGCCTCGCATAAATAATTGTAAGATTTTTTTTTTTCTATTCTATGCCTCTATCTCACAGCTTTTAGCCCTGGCATACAATCTGCTTATTCACCCACTGAAAAGCGTCTTATTTGGAAAAGTCTTGAGATATTGAAATCAGCTGGCATTCTGGGCCCGGAGGATTGCTTTGAACGTTGCTTAACAAGAGCACAGGATGTATAATGAATGCATTTGGCACGGTACTTATTGTGTAGCCTCTCATATTCTGTCCTTCAAAACTTCAAAAGTTTTCACCTGCAACACTTTTCATGGAGCATTAAAATCTGAGTAAGAACCCAAAATGGCGATGCTAAATAGCACACAAGGAATGGGTTGCCTTTTTGGGAAGATGCTGCATTTTATTTGCCCTCTTGCAGTGTTACAGCCGACTTGCTTGTCTGTTTATTATGAAGCTCTCTTCTGACTGAAGATAACAAGATCCACCTGCTAGCGCATCTACCATTCACTAATTACTATTAATTGTTTGCTTTATCTCAGCAAAACACATGAGCACTTATGGCAAAATAAGTTCCAGCTGCACCACTTGTTACCAGCAACAAATAAATGATTGGCGTCTCGTCTGTGTAACGGACACTCTAGAAATGTTTGTGGATGACTGTAGTATTTATTAAACCTTTGGTGGTATCTGCTACCTCATCTTCCCAACACAGGTCCACTTATTCACTGGAGCTGCTTATTGTACTGTAGTACAATAATGTGTTATTATTACTGGGGCTATGCATTGACGAATTTGGTAGTTATTTTCAAAGAGATCATGTTCTGTAATGCATCAATACACACAACATCACTGCTTCAAATCGACCACATCAAAATACCTGGTATAACAGAAGAAATACTTTTACTTCACCTCCTCCAGACCCTCTTATTCTATCCATTGCAGACGTAACACTGACACTTTTGAGCACCTTCCAACCTTCATACTCCCACACTATATAATTTGCCAGAAAAAGGTGCGTATGTCCCAGTGCACAGTATGTGAAATGTAATGTACTAAAAATACCAGAGTGTCTACATCTGGTTGGATGTTTCACTTTCCAGCCACCATGCTTTCCTGGCCCGCAATCCTCTGCTCAGTAAACATGAGTATAAACAAGCTTGATCTGCTGAGAGCACATGGGCAGATGACAGCTCCTTCTGGACTACAAACTGGAATGGATAAAACGGAAGATGCAACATTATGACCAAGTTGCATGTTCAAATTGTATGCATACTGCATGAAACAGTATGTCCTCTGCAAAGGTAGTTCTAGTATATACTTAAAGCTAAAAGAAAAAGCGAGATTTTGAATGCAACCAAACATTCACATTTTTAATTGTACTCAATTTAGAATCATTAATTAACCAACCATGTCACCACCTGGTTCAAAGGGTGGGACAAGCAGGGAGTCCATGCCAGAGATTTAGTTAAAGAAAATGAAATTCATTAAAACAAAGCTAACGTGAAACAAAAATGGAGCACAAAAGTGAGCATTATCAGTGATGCATGCAGTGATTGGACATGTGTCATGTTTGCTGTGGAGGTGATGACGGTGAAAACACAAATTAAGGTTGATGGTTGGTGATGGGCGACAGAGACAAGGCACTCTTCTCATTTCACTAATTTCAGCCACCTCGTCTCCTCTGTTCTCCGTCCCCCTGCCTGTGACCCAGAAATCAATCTTGGGCGCCTTCACAAAGGACGACTCAATTCTTAAAATGCATCATGAGGACAGAGCTCGAGGAGCTATGAGCGGGAATTCTCAGGATTGTCCTCGATGGAGTCTTTTCTGCACCCGTGACATTAAAAGGGCGTGACACACAGTACACAAGCTGTGTCGAGAGCAGGAATAATAATGTCTGTAAATTCTATATACCGATCAGGCATAACTTTATGACTATTGTGTTGGTCTCATTTATAACTGCTAAAACTCCTTATACCTAGTGGGGCATGGACACAGGACCACTGAGGTGTGGGTGCTGTGGGTTGCAGGGTGTTACCCCGTCTAGATCAGGCTCGTCCTGGCACATCCCAAGGATGCTCAGTAAGATTTGGATTGGAGGAGTATGGAACCGGGTGAACACTTTAATGGATGCTCTGTTGTGTTCCCGAGGCACTACTAAGCAGTTTTTGCAGTGGGGTGCATTGTCTCGCTGAGGCTGGAAAACTGGTATCAAGGACTGCTGTTGCCATGGGGAGCAGGAGGTTGCTTGACCTGCGATGTTTAGGTGGGTGGTACACGTCAAACTATCAACATGAATGTCAGGGCTCCAGGTTTCCCAGCAGAATGTTGGCATTATAGCAACATGATCGATGTCATTCACTTCACCTGCCAGTGGTCATAATGTTATGGCTGATCGTGTGTATCACTCAATCATAATATATGCCACTCCATAGTCATTTCAGCTTTTAAAGCCTTGAAAGCCCAGGTGAACTGCACTGGTCAACAACCCTCAAATGTCAGCCCATTGCCCTCACTGGTAGGCTAAGAATCCTTCAAAACAGTAAGAGTGGTGTCACAGAAGTGAGATCACTCACAGAAAACCCACAACCACAGAGAGAACATGCAGAAACCACACAGAAGATCCCAGTTTCAAAACCAGAACCTTTTAGCTGTGATGCAAATGTACCACCTGAAGCAAATAAGGATAATTTCAAACATTCCCATTCCATCCATAATCCTTACTGCATGCTTATGACTAAATCAAAAACAGGCATAAATAAACTCATAATTCTCAGTCTAGTCATCACATATTACCTGCTGAATTTAAATATGCTGTCTGATCTCAGTAAGTAGGGCTATTTCTTGTAGCAGTCAGGTAGGTTGATTATAAGCTGTGAAGCCATTACAGTTACAGAATGTAAATATAACAACTTGGGATCACCTGAGCTAATGTCACACATCGGGATCGGGGTCGATCACTGCAATTTTTAAGTGATCAGTATCGGCTCCAGTCTCTGCCTGTTCCATTGTCTGCATCCGCTGTCACACAGGCATTCACTGCCAACACACACCTGCCATCTCTATTACAGCCTTTCTTTTTGCCAATGTGTTGCGGAGATATTATCAAGTTTATTCCATTGGATTGACTGCAGCACAAAAGTACACAAAATAAACGCCATGGCTGCATTGAAGGAAGACTTTAAAGTAGCGTTGAGATCATAAACTGAACAATACTTAGTCAAGGAGGAGTTGGCTCATTGTCTCACTGACATCTTTACAATCAGACTTTTTTTTTTTTTTTAACCAAAGGAGTCGCCCCATGCTGGATGTCAAAACCAAGCAGGTTTAAGGCACCTACACATGGGCTTTACTTTTCAGATCTGTAGGCTACATCTATTTCTTATATAGAGTTTGTATCTATAAGCTAAGATAACCAACTGCTAGGTTCATATTTGACAGAGGACTGAAATAAATTTCTTATCCAACTATTGGCCAAATGAACAATAATAAGCACCACCATGTTGAACTACTCCTCCTTTGATTGTTTCAAATCCAGATCAATGAATTTAATTTTATCAGTTTATGTTTTAATTAACCCTTTAATTGTGATTTCTCTGGAGCTGTTTGCTTATTTTTTCTATTACCTTACATGCAATCAAGTAATTCACTTACTCCAGTACCTCACTTGACCTGCAGGTCCCAGTGTGACTGTTCGGTTCTCCTGATTAAGGGAGGGAATGAGCCTCCTCTATATAATGCCCTGCACCGTGCCTGTTCATTAAACTATGATTCACTTGAACTGCATTACGCATCCCAGCCAAGCCTATGGAATCTATAATATGGGAATGAGATCATATCGATTGTCCTCCCTTGGGGCTTCCTCCTTTTGCAAACAAAGAAAAGACTTCGCCTGCGAACCGTTCAGTAACACTCTCATCATTTTTGTGAGTTCTGTTTTTGATTGGGTGTAGGCGTGCTATCAGTGGCAGCAGTCTGATTTATAAAGAGCACAGTAGCCCTTCTGTCATCATTCCCTCTCTCTCGTTCTCTTTGCTCTGTGCCGGTCTGCCTCGCTGCCGCCCACGTACAACCATAAATCAGCCATGTAAGAGCCGGGCCGCCTCTCTGCCATGCCCTCTCATTGATTACACTGCACTGGGTACGTGTATCGTGATGGAGAGAGAGCCCAATTCAATTAGGCTGCCTTGCTAGACAGAAATACGTAGCATATATTGCCGCTGGATAAAAGGATGTCTTCAAGAGCAACGAGACGAAACGAACGAAGGATACAGGATGAAGAATTTGGGAGGTGAGGAGGGTTTGTCACTTAGATCAAAGTAATTGGTTTTCTTTGATAACTTTCTGCATCCGTGGCGGGTTGTATGGGTTGAGAACTGATGTGCATTTTTAAGGCAAAGAAGCGAAGACTGACGAAGACGATGATGATAAAGCAGGAGTTGGGTTTCTGAACTGCAACTCCAACAGCAAATAAAACAATGCATATTTCACATTGGTGGAAACATGCTAGAAATTAAGGTCTGTTCATACTTAATTTGACGTCCCTCTTGCGATTAACTAAAATGTGACACTGGTAATTTCTTACCTTTCCTTTTTCATCACATAAAACTTAATTTTTTCAGTGCTTTTATAATCAATGCCCTGCTCAGTCAGCAACACCTTTTTTGTCAAACGTTAGCATGCCAACATGCTAAAGTAAGTTAAGTAATGAACACAAAGCCACAAAACACAGAACAACACTGGGCCGTACAATGATATTTGTAATGATTACCATTGCAAACTAACTGCTACCTCTGCAACAAGATAATGCATGTTTTTCATTTTGTAAACAGAGATCGGAGCAAAAGCTTTCATGTTTCCTGCTTCAGTATTTGCTGAATGAAATGAAAGAAAATGTAGGTAATTCCAAGACTTTTGTCTTGTCAGTCTCGACATGCACAGCCCAAAGAAGTGACATGAGTTGTCTCCCACCACCTACCAAAGATAAGCCATAGGGGTCAGGAGCCTTGTATCTAATCTTCTGATCACTACCCCGAGCTCTTGACCATAGAAGAGGGCGGTTATGTTGGTCAATTGGTAACTTGTGAGCTTGCTTTCTGACTCAGCTCCCCTTTCCTCTTCAGGGTGGCTGGCCTCAACTTCAGAGAGGTTGAGAGCTCAGAGTAGGGTTACTGCTCTGTGTTTGAAAGAAGCTTGCTGTGGTGGTTGGGGTATCTGATTAAGATGCCTCCAGTGTGCCTTTGTTTGAGGGTTTTCAGGGCACATCCAATTTGGATCAGAACTCGCTGGAGGGATTACATATCTCATCTGACCTGGAAACACAGAGACAAGCTGGAAATGAGCTGGAATGACCTCCTGAGCCTGCTAACCAAACATGTCCTATAATAGATGAAAGAAAATGGTTGGATCAGTGGACATTCGTTTTTTGAGAACCTTCAGACATTATCACGCTGTATGTTAGTATTTTTTGCAGAAGCGTTGTGTATCTCTTGCTGTTCAAATGTTAAAAAGTGCATACATAAGAAATTGTTTTGCACCTAAAACTCCTAAAAAACATGTGTACCATTCACCCTTAAATGCACACATTTAAAAAAAAAAGGATTACACTCTGTCCAATGAACAAAGTCCTTCTTTGCTTTTTACCATAGCTACAGCAACACAGTTTCACATGAGCGAGAAAAACATCACTCAGGGCATAAAGAAAATACACACGCAACATCCTAATTTCATTGAAGGGTCCTTGTGTACAGATGTAACTACGATGAGTCAATGCTGAATCCATGCATTCCATTTCTAAAGGCCAAACCGTGATGGATCTTTTCATTTAGCATATCAGGGTCTTCGTTAATCTTCTGTGGTGCAATGAGCTATAACCATTAAAGAGGGTGATTTATGGACCAATTTGTTTGCATCAGACCTTCCAATCACGCCGTCTTTGGTGACTCACGTAGACAGCAGCTCGTTCGGGTCAGATTGTGGTCTTTATTCACTAAACAGCCAACTAGATTGACAGCAGAACGTCTGTTGATCATTTTCTCCACAGTCGTGCCTTCTTTTCAATGACTGCCCTGATTATTCCAAAAACCATTCATCCAGTTTCACCATTTCCAAACAGTCTTATGTTGGCCACTGCCCCCTGTCTGAATGTGCAACCTACAAAGACTTTCTTTTCAATGACCATCCTGAGCTTGTAATGGAATTTTAAACAGAGCTGAAAGACATTACGATATTCTGTAGTCGCTTTGCGCTCTTAACTTATAATAATAATAATAATAATAATGATAATAATAATAATAATAGGTATCTATATGTGAGATAGCACCTCTAAAGAGTTCCAATTTATTTGCTATTCATGGGGTTCTTTAATTCACTGCACACAGCAGGAAAGAGTGAGAGACATTTATTTTCCAGTGTTGCCACAGTAACTATTCTCTCAGCAGAGAAACTTCATCCACCATGTACACATGACAGCTTCAGTCCGTGCTGCTCGGCACAGCTCAGCAACAGACACATACAGTATGATACTTACTGAGATTTGCTACAGCATTCAGTAAACACCAAACATATGTTTGGGCACACAGAGGTAATGCAGGATAGATGTTCCATGTATAATCTCATGTGAAGTGCACAGAGTTTTAACACAGAATTTCAAATTATATGCCACTAATTTGAGGAAACGTGCATTTTAGAGAAACATATCATCATCATTATTATCATTACCACTAACAATGTGTGTTTAAGCACTGAGAGTCTGTTTGTATTGGTCAAACTATATCAAGCTGACCTGTTGGTAAGTATTAAAAAATACTAAACATAATACTGAAAATACTGACAAAATACAAAATGCTTGCTTACAAGATGACTCCCAGTCGCAGAATCTTGGCAGTATAATGTTCCAGTATGATAACGAACCAAATCACACCGCCAAAATCACACAGAAATTCTGAAGAAAATGGAAAAAAGCATGACCTGGTGAAGTATGTCGTTAAATTGGACAACTTTGGTGTAAAATAAAGAGAAAGGCTGACCAACACAAACCCCTCCAGCAAAGAAAAGAAATTGTCTCAGAAGAATAACATTTCTGAACAGACAGAAATTTGTCCAATGCTGCACATGCTCAGGAAGATTTATTTTGTCATCAGAGACAAAGGTGTATACCTGTAGTCTTGAAAATATAAAGGATTTGAATCTCAGTGATGAAAACCTTACTGACTTTTGTTGCCTTGATTTTCTCCGGTGGGGCCTTGAATTTTTATAAATTGAACCAAATCTGTTAGTTTTAATTTTAATATTATTATAAATACCCTACTGTTAAACTTAGAAGTAATCCAGTTGCTTTAAGATGATAACATTTTGAAACATTCAGCATGTAGTGATGTTGCACTGGGGTGTACTCACGTCTGCTTTGTACTATATTCAGAAAGCTGGTAAAACTGGGTCTGTTGGTGGTAGTTCAGGAAAGACGATAGGTGTCATCTCTGGTGACTTTGAATGTCCGTACCAATCAGGCTATTCAGTCGTTACTGAGAAATTTCAGTCTGACATTCCCATCCCTGAAGAAACTTTGGTAACAAGGCAGACAAGTCAGTGGTGGCTAGTTCGAGACAGGTTAATAAGGTTATGGTTACCTTTTCAACTTTTGTTTTTACCGCTTGGTTAAGTATTTTTCTTCAGGATTCCCAAAATTTCCTTTGGGGATTTATTTATTTAATCTATCTTTTTCTTTTTCTTTTTTTTAAAAATCAAAGCTGCAATCTGTAGCTGACTGAACAAAATGCTTTTTTTGGTCAACCTGACCACTCATAATTTGAAGATTGGAAACAAAATCTTCATTGTTAAACATACTTGAGGCAGCAGTTACATTTCTTTAAAATATAACCGGAGACAAATTTAGCATGCAAATGTAATTTCAATGGGGGAAGATTGAGAATTTATTTCCTTGCTTCTCTAAATTACTTGAGCAGACAATGCCTTTAGCATAGCAGATAAATACATTATCAGTTACAAATATACTGTGCTTCCATATTCAATTTTTAATTTAAGAAAGTTGCTTCCGCAGTTATTCAGCAACATCACTACTAATTCTTATTAGCTTGACCGTTGTATTGAGGTCGTATTTTATGTGCATAATGGAAAAGCTGGTGTCGTACTTTTCAAATTCTGCCTTTTGTGTACTACAGCCAGTAGTCATCCCTCTAAAACAAACCTTTCATAGCATTAGAGGACACCACACGTTTAGATGTATCCTGTGTTAAAAGGCTGCTTCATTAAATAGACAATAATTCAAGCTTGTGTTTGTGTATTTGATTTCTAGAATAAGGGATAAGATCACATACTGAAAACTAATTACTAGCGAATATCCTTGAGTCAACAGCGTCACAACAAGACCAATATTCTTCCACTATTTGAACAACAAATCACACAAACAAGTGATTTTTATACTTGAATTAAAAAGTTGTCACCTCAGACCAATGATATTGGTCCTTCTGCACTTCTGTTTTCTCAAATGTACTTGTGCCGTGGATGCAGTGATACCTCAGTGCAAAGCTGGAAGGATAAATATTGTTTTTGGTAGGGAGCCATTTGGAAGCAAAACAACGGAGCAGGGAGGGGATGAGGGTGCCGAGCGCCGGCGAAGGCTCCTGGCACTGATCAGCGCTGCATGATGCAGACAACAGAGGAGAAAGAGGAGGAGGGAGAGGAAGGAGGAGCGAGCAGGGAACAGACTGGCTGAGGCTCGCAGCTCTCAGTCTCTCCTCTGTGCTTCACAAAGCAGCTTCTCTCTGCTTTCCTCTCTCTCGCACACATCGGCTTTCATACGCGCTACTTGCCTGAGCTGACGAGAGGAATCGCAGCAGAAGAGGGCTCACCCGCTCCAACTCTTCCCTCGCGATGCTGCCCTGGAGGAGGATAAGTTTGTTCTGGTGGAGGACGAGGCCCAGAGTAAGCCCAAGAGCCTAGGCACCGGCTGACCTACCACTCCATCCTCTCCTCTCTACTCCGATCCTGTCCTGACTTGCTACCCGACTGCCCCTTCGACTGGGTGGGCAGCATCTTCCATACCAAACGGCAAAAGGTGGAACGAATAAGAGGAGCCAGTTTACCAATGTGCGGTACCTGGGGAGCGTGTCACCATCACGGCAAAGGGAGACGGCTGCACTCAGGAGGCAGTGGCCAAGATCTGGGCGAGGAGCAACTATGGGGAGCAGAGTGTCAAGATGAGGTTAACGGTGGGATCACAAGGCATCGCGATGAGCGCTGACAAAATCGGGAAAAAGAAACCTATCCATCTTTACTCACTGAACAGAATCACCTATTGCAACGCTGACCCGTGCCGACCCAAGTCCTGGCTTGGATCTACAGGCACCAGGTCAAGAACATGGCAGTGGTGCTCCGGTGTCACGCTGTCCTCGGTGAGCAAGTCGGAGAAGGCCCAGGCCATCGCCACCAGCCTCTACCAGAACTCCACCTCTGCCTCAGCGAGTTCAAACGCCTGAAACGTCAGAGTGATTTTCCGGCACTGCCAGCAGCAGTTGCTGGGCGAGGAAGCGGTGCCCTGATGGCCACTGAGGAGGCTGCTGAACGGGCAGTGCCACTACCGACCGCCTCCAGACAAACCCCGGGAAGTACCACCCGCCTCTGCTCCATCACAGAGGAAAGAGGAAGAGGATGACGAGAGGGAGAACAGAGATGGAAGCAAAAATCAGAGGAGGATGTGGACGAGCAGCAGGAGAAGCAGAAGGTGTTAACAACAAACACAGACCCAACTCAGTTATTATCAGAGCTGGCCATTGGGGACATTGCCCAACTGGAGCAGTGCCAAATCAACTTTGTCAGTGACAGCAACAACAACACATTTACGTTCATAACCTCTCTGGTGTGACTGTAATGCAGTTTGGAGAATGTGATTCTGCAACACGACAACAACACATTCCTCTCTTTGCCCTCCACTGGAACCCCACTCAGGCTCCCTCCTGCCCATCCATGTGATGTGAAGTGTTTACCAGAAACTTCTCCTACTTACCGGGTGGTAGAGAAAAGGCCAGATGATCCTTCAGTGGAGTGATTTCTATTCTGGCCAGATGGCTCAGGACGCTGGTGTGACATGTAGCAGTTTGGGGAAACTTGGCCGCGTTACCAAAAGAGAGGCTGGTGATGCACAGGACTACGACAGCACCAATGACGAACGGGGACTACGCTTTCAGGAAAACACCCAGAGCACCGACGCTGAGATCACTGACATGCGGGTCAATATTGATGGCAGCACCGAGCAGGATACGTTTAGTAGTCCTCTGTCTCTTATTTTGTGAGTATGATTAAAGGCCGTGTTTGCCAGCAGGGATGTCTTTTTGGATCGACTTGTAATATTTTTCAGGGAGGCTCTTTGTAAATTGTTGTAATTTTTTTCTAATACGACAATCCTCACTGAAATTGCTCACAGACTGACCTTCCGGGCGCTCCTCAATCGTGAGAAGTTTATTACGGTTTTCCTAATGATCACAGCCGACTAATGAATAAGGCTATAATTTAGGAGGCAAGCCATCGGAGTCGACATATTTTATTGCTGCCATTTGTTACAGCCCTATCATTTATGCATGACAAGTCAGGCAGTAACCTTTCCGTGCTGAGCTTTTGTCTTTTTTCATGTCACATCTTTGATCCTTCGGCTTTTAAAAATGAACACTGTGATAAATGTGTGAGCAGGGACAAATGCACAACTGTTCACTGCAGCATTGTCTAGTTTATGTAATGCATTTCGTTTTATATCAATTGCAATGTCACCTGGTTTGCCAAAAACTAAAAAAAAAAAAAAAAGCAGTTTGCCATTACTGTGCCCTTTTTAGCCAAGTTTTGCTAATGCAATTTTTCCATGAGCCCTTGCAAAAATGCAGATGAACCCTCACAATTTCACACAAAACTGTTTTGAATATGACTTTAGCTAATTTCCTGTTGATAATATCTGTGCTACCGTCTAACGATGCATTGTGATTACTATGAGATGAAGCTATTTATTTTCCACAGATGATGAATAAAAATTACCCTCACTTGGGTTTCCTTCTTGAATCTTGGAGGAAGGGTATTTCTAGATGTTATCAAAGAGATTATTCAAATGAATCCAAGAACTCTGCATTCCGCGTGGCAGCACATTTGCATGTTTGTGATGTGAAAAAACACCTAACCTGCCCACTTCAAAGACAAAATAACAGCATATTACAGCAGTACAATCTCATTCCTCAGCTGTTAAACTGTAGAAAAAAGATGGCCACAAGAAAAGACACGCAGTATCAACTTAAAGCTGCCATCAGTTTCATTATATGTTAATGTGTTGATAAATTTCTAGAGGCCTTGTACTGGCTTTCCACTGCCTTACTCTGAGGAGAGCAATTAATCGGGGATTGAGTTGTTCAGGAAATTAACATAAAGCACCTTAGGCTCTGCGGGACAGCTGACAGCCTCTGACAGTACCGAGTGATCCAAACGGGACCAGGAAGTTTACTCACCCATCAACCATTTTAACTGTGGAACATCAGCCATTTTAGTGATAAACAGAATCTTTAAGCGGATTTACTGGAATCACAATGAAACATTTATAACTGAAAGCATGCTGTGATGTTTCGCAATCGGGCATTGTATAATCACCACATGACAACAGTGAAATTATTATTTCATATCTTACACTATATCATCATAACGTAACACTGCACTGCAATGACTACAGCCTATACTGCTGTGAAATTATTCATGTTCAAACTGTTCATAAATTCACTTTAAATTGTCCCACATAACCACATCAAAAGCTGTTTGAGTTGATATTTCTTCATTAAGAATTCTGCTTTTGAAGACGAATAGGTTTCTGCTGTGTTGATGTATGAGAAGAGCAAAACATTTAGACTAGGTTTGAATTGCTGAGACGGATTGTTCTGAAGGGATACTTTCGGCCGGAACCTTTTGAGATCAATATTTTTCTTCTCTGTAATAAACTACCCCTGGAAGAGAGCAGGATGTCAGAAGATAGATAACAAAGGAATCCTATGCCCTTGCAACGTATCCGTTCATAGAGAGGAGAACTGAATGTTAATACTTGCTGTATTGTATTAATCTGGAGTGTGACGAGTCCTGTTTCTGCATAGATAAACGGTCACATGAAACACAATGTGATTAAGTACACTGTTTGCTCACTGACACTCGTGGCAGAAACACATTGTATGTGATTTGCAGCCATGCTGTGTTAACATAGTGGTTCGCAAAGGAGCCACTGTGCTTTATGTAAACATAACTCTTGTCAGGCAAACAGAAGAGAGGGAGCAGATGGCAGCAGCAAGGTGCACGCTGGGCTTTATCACACCCATCGTCCAGAATAACAAGGGCTCAAGCCCACATCCGGAGCTTTTCATGTTTTGTCACATCATCAGCCGCAGGAGATGCCTCTTAAAAAGCACGAAATCTAATCAAACAACGGCAGACGCCGGCCCGTCAAGTGTCACACAGGATCCAGCTGCTCCATTTTTTCTGGGGGGGGGCGTCTTTGGAGATGCATGAAGCTGCTTTTACGTGCACACATCTGTTCAGAGGCTTTCTCATCCTGCGTGGAGCGTCTGTGTAGCAAACACAAGGAGATGAGTGACAGCACGACGGGCCAGATCGTTTCCAGCGTGAGAAAACCCATGGAGAACAAAATGTTGTGTCTCAAGCAGCTGGCAGTGTGTAGCAATCCATTTTATTTCAAGTGAGAGTTGTACAAATAAAGCAGCTTTTGCAAGAGGCAGAGGAAGAATAGTCCATGCAGGCCAAGGAAAGGACACTGAATCAATGAGACTGCTCAGTATAGAGAAATGAAAAGTAATAAAACTTGCAAAAAAAAAAGTGGCTGTGTGTGTGTGTGTGTGTGTGTGTATGTGTGTGTGTGTGTGTATGTGTGGTGTGTGTGTGTGTGTGTGTGTGTGTGTGTGTGTGTGTGTGTGTGTGTGCTCTAAGGTTTATGCTGCTGACAAGACAAAAATTTACATTTATCTGATTTCTTCTCCAATGAATTCCTCCAAATGAAACAACAAAAATACATTATTTGCCCATTCCTCCAGATCAAAACATTCATCCATCTGATGCCCTGGCTGCAGCTTCTGAAATCATTCAGATCCCTGTTGAAAAGATATCTATTTTGTGATGAGAATGCTACGGTTAAGGTTTGCCAGGTTGAAGCACAAAAACAACAAGGTAAGGTGGGATAAAATGGCTGTGTTGTCATAGTTACAGTAATAAACATACGGTTAAAAGAATGATCGGTTTGAAGCTATGCAATGAGAAACAATCTCTTAGAAAATCTTATGCTTGTTTGACCTGTCCAATCACGTCACTCTGTCATACCTCACCCAGAAAAGCTCAGGGAGGCGGCCTTTTAATGGAGGCGAGGAAAGTTAAAGATAGAGTATGCAATTCCACAGAAGTGCATTTTTAGTCAAATTCAGTGATTATCTGTTCCTGGTTGTCTGTGCTGGCACCTGAGATGAAAAAAGTCCAACAATCGTACAGAACTTCCCCAAGACAGTGACTTGAACTAATCCCAAGAACACTAAGGTAGCAACGACTGTGCATCTTTGAGATCCTGCGAAGAATCGGAAGATGGCTGATGGGAGAGACAAGGGTGGCAGTGGCAGCAAGATGGACCACAAATTTTATTTATTTGCCTCATTTGTTTGATCAAGGACCATGCAATTAACATAGAACACATCTGATGTATTACATATAGAGTGTATAGCATAAAGCTAATTTCAACTCCCTCCTTGGTTGGGTGTTTACTGGCACTAGCATCTAGCTTAATATGCTACTTTCTAGATATCAATAATCTTCCTCCGGAATTGCACACTGCACCTTTAGCCACACGTCCATTTGCCAAAACAGCAGTTACAAAACTGCAGAGCAATGAAATTTCACACAATTTCCCATTTGAGTGTTTGCCTGTTGTGAGGCACCTAACCACAATGGGCTCATTACTGCCCGTTGAGGCAGGCAGGTGGAAACACCCCACTGGTACTTTTTAGCTTGCTGAAATGGCCAGTGTCATTCCCGTTGAGAGGACACATTCTGCAGTTCTGCATTACTTCACCCTGCTATCATTCTACAGTTTAACAAGACAGCTTGAGTTGGAGTTTCAAGTTCAAATGATCAGTGTCTCACAAAGCAAGCGTCATCTTCCATCTCATGCATATCTTATACTAACTTCTAAGAACAGAGTTGCATAGCTTGCAATCTGCAGATGAGACGCCCTGTGTTTCGCTACTCAGCTCAAAATCACACCGAGGCAGAGGAGGCTCTAAAAACAACAAACCTGCACTCCAACAGTAAGATGCACATTCCTGATTTCTATTTTTATATATTCATTTGTTTTTACTGAAATGCTTGGCATTGAGTACTATATGGCACAAATCTTCCACAAAGTCTTAAAGAAAAAAATTTCAGATAATCTCCTATAAATAATCACCCGGAGCCTCAACTGTTCCTGTCGAGTGTCAGCTGCAGACAAGTCTCCTAGAAAGCACAAAAAAACAAAAACTTGAGTGCCACTGAGCGTAACTATACAGCTAAGTAATTCATGAGAATCAGGGGTTAGTTAATGCCGATGAAACATTAATAGTTTCATCCCATAAAAACATAAATCACTAGTGCCTGAAACTGTCTGGGGTGGAAGTGCGAGATGAAAAACCATGCCTCAGGAAAGCCGTGCATGCAGTTTGCTTAATAACGCTGCTCAGAAAAGTGAGTTATATCTCAGCCGTCTCAATTTTTTTCCCTGAAAGAAGTTATTTTGTGGCGGGGCAAATCCTGCAGATAAATTCATGGCGGTGAAACAGTCTTGAACAGTGTTTCAGTCAGCTTTACTGCTCCTCCCTGTGCTCCTTTCTGCTGCCGAGTTTATTGAAAATGAGACCGAAAATTTCTTCTGCTCTTTGTGGCACGGTTTTACTATTAAACCTGTTTAAATTACCCTTTGCAAATTTGGAAAGGGGGTTTAAAAAGATTTTTAGTAATGGGAGAATTCATATGAGGAAATGCAATTACCCTGTCACACACCCCCGCCTGACGTCTTTCTACCACGGACTGCAGCACAGGAGAATTGCAGGAGGATTGCACCTATTACTCGTCCCCTGACGTCACAGAAGAGCCATTACACTGACTAATTAGAAAATCAATAACCTGGGAGCACATGTTTGTGTTCTTTTATGGCGTCCTTGTGGGGTCTGCTTAAATTGTTTTGTGGTTGTTGTGCTGTATAGTGCGTCAGCTGCTTCATTGATTGTAACGGTGAGATCCAGTACACGCCAGCTCAACCTTGTCTCACACCAGTGATATACGCTGACTGCTGTAATTATCCGCTGACATCAACAGTGCTTGGAGAAAAACACAGATTTGGCTTTAGAGGGGTAAAAAACAAAGAAATATTTGTGATTTTGCAGATTCGTGACTTCTTACTTGTATCAGGGGGCAGGATGCACTGAAGATAAATAGTAGGGATGCCTTACTGCACAATCCAAAACAAAATTTTTAGTCACTGCCTGGAGCTTATTGTTGTTTCTCAT
This sequence comes from Acanthochromis polyacanthus, assembly GCF_021347895.1. Taxonomy (NCBI): domain Eukaryota; kingdom Metazoa; phylum Chordata; class Actinopteri; family Pomacentridae; genus Acanthochromis; species Acanthochromis polyacanthus. The sequence continues at coordinate 25,371,676 of NC_067118.1, forward strand.
AGCGAAGTGGATTTTGAAAATGGTAACGCACAGATCGTGGGATCTTAACCTGATGAGTCAGAGTACATTTGGACAAGAATGTAATGGTACACAAAATACAGAGAAAACGGAAAGAAAGTGCCTTAAGAAAAGATAGTTTAAGTACATGGACGTAAAGTGAGCTAAAGTGGTGGAATAATGATTGATGTAGGTTAAATATGTTGAATGTTATAATCAGATGTACACCAGTCAAAAGTGTGGACACACCTTTTCATTCAATGCTTTTTATCCATTTGTATTATTTCTACATTGTAGATTAATACTGAAGATTAACATTTTTTGGTTTACAACATAATTCCATATGTATTATTTTATAGTTCTGATGTCTTCACTATTAATCTAAAATGTATAAAATAATTAAACAAAAACCATTGAATGAGAAGGTGTGTCCAAATTTTTGCCTTGCAGTCTAAATATGTGTGTAAATATATTGTGCATTGAGTAAAAAGATAACAAGGTGACCATCTCGACCTGCAGATTCTTAAAGGGCCGACAACGGAAGACTGATCTGTGAACATTAGCTTTGAAGGGGATGGTTAATGAGCTGTTTTCCCTACAACATTAACAGTAATGCATCAGCAATATTTTAGAATCACACCAGTCAGACAGTAGCCTAGCCACGCTAGACCCATGCTCTGAAGACGCAAGGGTCTAGGCACGCTCGACAGGGAGGGAGGTGGGCTAAAAGGTTGTCTATCAAATCACTCTGCAGCAATTGGGTAGGTATACAACCAATCAGCGCAACGAATAGGCTCCTAGAGCGCCAGAAATCAGAGGATGCGGTAGTTCGGTGAAGCCTTATTTATACAGTCAATGAGTGAAGCTCAAGTATATTACAGACATGTTAACAGAAAGATTATTCAGAGTCGGTGCTAATGGAGCTCAACGACTGTTCTCGTTTTTGTTGTCGACCCTGGCAGAGAATTAAATTCATTGCCGTGGGTTGTCTAGCACGGCTAGGCTAGTTGTTTCCGGTTGTTTCTGTCAGAATCGTCGTGCCTCTGTCGTCACTTAGTTACGCCCACCTTCTGACTCTACACTTCATGGTGATTCGTCCGGCCAGTTTTAGGAGCATCCAACCTCGAGCCTTATGGAGGGTAACTAGACCCACCCTGGCAGAGAATTAAATTAATTGCCGTGGGTTGTCTAGTGCGGCTAGGCTAGTCAGACAGCCCTGTGTGAAGACAACACTAACACTGTAGCCCCCCAGAAGGAGCATGAACTAGGAAGTTTGAAGGAATATGAAGGTGTGTTCTGCATTCTGAATCCGCTGTTCTCAAAAGAACAAAAGCTTTAACACATCAGAAGAGTTTGTCTGACCTAGAAGTGGATATTTTGTAAAAGCTACGAAAGACAGAGGAAAATACCATTCTACCCTTACCTTGATCTGAGCCAGGCTAGCTGCCTCCCACTGTTTCCAGTTTTTCTGCCAAGCTAAGCTAACCGTCTCCCAGTGATTTCATATTGATCAGACACGTATGAGGGTTGATCAAACAATGTTTTAGTGTCCACATCTGCGATTACTCTATGGAATTCAAAGTGATGCAGAGAAGAAACGCATCCTGTGTTAGATGATCCAACGGTCATGTTAAGGATCCTCACTGTCAAGAGGTGGATCTTCAGCTCCCACCCAGCAGGATTTACAGTGTAGAGCCCACAGTTTCCAAGCACCAAGAGTGTGCTGATTGTTTTCCTCAACATTCACAGGGTTGCGCACCAAGAATTCATCCCCCAGGGTCGGACTGTTAAGGTAACGTTCTTAAATACTATCTAGAGGTGTCTGAGGGAGAACATTAGAAGCAAATGGTTTGAAGTGTGGCACAAAGCACTTTTTTCTCACCAGATATGGCTCCTTGGAACCTCTTCTTCTTAATTCAATTTGAATGGTCACCAGTTTATCAGAGTGAGCACTTATTCCAGATGGTGCTTGACAAAATGTTTAAAAATGTAACAGGTTCCACTGTTGATAGCAAGGTATCATGTGACATCCTGACTTATGACAATTACCGATTACACATGCTGCTGTTCGTGCACAGTCTTGGAGCTTTTTGATCAAACACTGTATAATCACTCAACTTTCATCATGTAATATATGAGTTTGGCTGGCTGTTTTCTATCTAGGCTAAGCTAACTAGCTGCAGCTTCATATTTAACAACAGACACTAGAGCAATGTCAATGCTATCATTGAACTCTCAGCTGTCGTTAAGAAACATGGAAAACAAGAGATTCCTTTGTCATACATAGTTTCAGATGTCTTCTCTGCATTAATTTTAGGCCACTGCTGCAGATGGAGAGAAGTATAATATTTTAAAGTCACGTAATTTGCCTCCCTGCTCAAGGCTTCTTATATTTAGTTTTTACAGACCACCAGGGGGGAAACAGGAAAGTAATTGGCTGCAATTATCATCACCATTGCCGCTATTTGCAGAAACAGCGGAGGTGTACTTGTCATTATACCTGTGGGTCTCTGAGTTCAGTCTGATGCAGCACTTCTAGCTCTTTCATGTCTCCCTGAAAGGAATGACTAATGCAATGACCAAACGGAAGCACGGAAGAAAGTTTTGTGAAGTAGAATAAAACATGTCTCCATCAAAAAGAAAAAAATCCCTATTTACCCCTGAAGCATTTTGTTGGACAGTGGAGAGGCAATCGGTCCAGCATCGGTTTGTTTCCCAGCTTCCTATTACCTGGGGAACGGTGGAACAAGTCAACAGAGAGCAATCACTTAGAGACACACACACACACACACAGTCATAAAAGAAACTGGGCCAAAGCACACACTCATGCGCATACAAGGCTGAGGGCATTTCATTTAGGTAGACAGTGTTTGAGGATAAGATCAGGCTTTTTTCTCTATTTGACGATCTACACAGAGTGGCAGGTGGATAAAAGGGGCAGCGGAGTGGGTGGATTTGGCCGGCATGTGAGCGGGTTGGCACATGCCACAGAGGAGGCCGTGTGTGGATGCGAGCCAGCCGTGGCCACAGTACCTGAATAAACAAGGATGCACAAAAACAAACAGGCTGGACCTCTCCAACCTATTAGAGGGGACACACTAGGATACAGCAATATTTTCAGCATCGCTTAATGCACAGGCCATCACGCTGCAGCACCGGTTACTCATGGCTGATTTGTTCACTCATTTATCCCATTAAAACAAAACAGTGAAAACAAGTATACCAGAGGAAATACATATATACAAGTCCAGACTCCACATTTTTAGAGTACAAGTGCAGCATTAAATCTGCTCATGCATTTTAATGCTACAACAGCCTCATTGCTATGCAGAAATATTTGCCACTAGGAACTGATTTTGAGCAAACTGAATTCAGTTTCAAAATGTTACATTCAATTTCATATTTATTAGAATGTAGTTTCAAACAAATAAATCTCAATTCTGATTTTTATTGCCACTGTTCAGACAGAGAGATTCAAATTTAAATGTAGTCTTTGAATTTTAGTCCCTAGTGAAACATAATTCTGTCCATAATAGTACACTGCAAAGGATTTTCAGAACATCAAGGCAGTGTTTAAATGAATAACTGCTGCTATACACAACAGGCAAGACAACATTTCTGTTAATTACTGACAGAATTGAAGTAGCCGGACATAACTGATGGAAGGAAAGCACATTCAATTATATTTTAAGTGGTCTGTTTAGAGTGATCTCAGTTTCTCAACTTGAAGACGTCTAATAACCTCTTTTATCCTTCGTGAAACAGACAGAGCTGCCAGACTTCGACCTAATGAGGTCTACTTGTCAAGCTAACAAGGAAGCAAATGCCATTTGACTGCTATGATGATGGTAGGCTCTTCAAATGCTGCCATAATTAGATTTGCACGTGAGATCCAGATTTTGTTTTTAAGCATGTGCAACCACAAGTTTTTTTTAAAAGTTATTTCTTGAGGTCTTGTTCATGTGCAACTTTGTCATTGTTAGATGATTTAGATATCTGTGTTGATTAACATTCTATAATACTGTGCTATAATCATAACAAAGTACAGCATATTATAGGTAATGGGCTGCCAAAGTTAATATCAGTGATCCTGAGGGGGGCATAACTGTCAAACTGCCAAATTGCTGAAGATGCTGAACTTATTAGAATACAAAAATGAATGTAGAAAATTTGGAAAGTTTGTGCCATGAAAACTCAAGATATTACCAAAGTCTGGAGGTCTGGAAATCCTGAATGTCTGTGCAGAACTTAATGTCATTTAATCTAATAGCTGTTATTCATAGATACATGAGACCAAGACTGCTGATCAAACTAGAGATCCACTGCTCAGGGTGTCTGTGCCCATGTGGTTTGTGCCCCAAATAGACCCACACTGCCAACCCTGGAGCTGTGCTGCTGCTATCACAGCTAAAATGTTAAATAAGACTGCGCCTCCAGGCAGTTTTGTAATGTTAGCGCACATTTTGCGAATCTATGCAACCCCTTTTTAAGAGCTTAAATTAATTTAAACCCTTACAGAACAATAGATATTCAATAACACTTACACAGATTTAGGTACTTTCTGTTTTTCTTGGGCTATTTCATCAGTCTAATTTTACCAGAGGTATTGAGTTCCACTTGGGTTACCTCATTTGGCGATTTACATGCATGACAAATCCCTTGTGCTCTTTCAAACTGTGCACACGTTCATTTGGGAAGAGGAGGAAGTCATTATAAAACCTGCCAGTCTCTGCAGGGTGCAGCGTGGAAACTGAGGTTAAGGATGGCATCATCATCAGGGACAGATTAAAGATGTAAAACGTTACATCGGTTTATCTCAGGTTCAAAACTGTAAAAAACTGGATTTTTAAAAAATATTCAACAGCAGCGCATGACACATAACTGCTTCAGCATTTAAGCATCTATAAATTCCTCATGTCTGCGTTTAGCCCCTCTCTCCGCTCACACATTCATTTATTCACAGTCAAGTTTTTGTCTGTTTTTGTCGAGGTGACTGTTCTTGTTCCCATTTTTCAGTTATCTCGTCACTACTGCATGACACGCCAACTGTGCTCTGAAAATGTTGACAAGAGCTGGAGGGGAATACTGATGTGGTCCCCAAAAGCACCACACACACACTCAAACACACACACACTTTGTAATTCTAATTAATTTTAAACCTCATCATCTCCTGTGTCTGCGTTAGGAAAACAGACAGCCATCGCCACCGATCACTCACAAACAAGTTCCCTGAATATTCTCCAGCCACCTCACACACGCTGTGCTGAATTTCTTTCATCAAGGATCTTCATTGTAGCCTAGCCACGCTAGACCCATGCTCTGAAGACGCAAGGGTCTAGGCACGCTCGACAGGGAGGGAGGCGGGCTAAAAGGTTGTCTATCAAATCACTCTGCAGCAATTGGGTAGGTATACAACCAATCAGCGCAACGAATAGGCTGACGTAGTTCCAAGAGCGCCGAATTGTGGCTAAGTCCCATTAGCTTCCCAACCAGCGGAGCCAACTGGTATATTAAGGATTTGCCATATCCCGTCGGCATAAGTCCAAATACGTCTTTCTTCTCAATGAAACACTTCAGTGCCGTCCTTTGTTTATCTTTCAAGTTGAATTTTAGCTTCAAATCTTTAAGGGCTGTGGCCAAAGCCGAGTCGAAAGATAACTGTTTATTGTGCGCCGGTTGTTTCTGTCAGAATCGTCGCGCCTCTGTCGTCACTTAGTTACGCCCGCCTTCTGACTCTATACTTCATGGTGATTCGTCTGGCCAGTTTTAGGAGAATCCAACCTCGATCCTTATGGAGGGTAACTAGACCCACCCTGGCAGAGAATTAAATTTGTTGCCGTGGGTTGTCTAGCGCGGCTAGGCTATATTCATTGCCTTTCACAGGTAGAGGCTCAACGTGTGCCAACGGTTGGCAATAAAGTATCGAATTTAAAGTTAAACTGAAAGAGAAATTCTCTTTTTTTAAAGAAAACATCTAACCAGAGTTCAGACAGAACTAATATCAGTGGAGAGAGGCAATTATAGCAGATGTGAATTTTCCCAAGGCAGTGTGAGTTGATGTGAAAGCAACTTCAAACACATACTCACATACACCGAGTGTAATTTCTAATCAGCTAATATCTGAACTGCTTCGAAAGCCAAAGTTGTGACACATTAATTTTACTCTGAGGTTATTTTGAGGTCATTCTGAAATGGAGCTGCTGTGGCTCAATAGTCAGAGTGGGCTGCTTGTCTACTAATTGCAGAGTTGGTGGTTTGATGTTCTGGCTCCTCCATGTGCCAAAGTGTCCTTGGACCTCAAGTGTCTCCTGATGACAGGTGACCTTGCACGGCAGCTCTGCCGCCATTGGGTTAGAACTTTGCGGAACCAAATTTGAAAGGTCACATATGAGTGCACGTTGTTCACTTAAAGCTTCAGTAACTCACTGCAAACTCTCGTAGAGCTTCATCTGCCCTTGTGAGACAGTGAGGCGTTCTCCTGGGGTTTCCTTTTATATTCTCTATCATGTTGCCATGCACTTAAAAACTCAAAACTTGCTGATTTTAACAGGGTTAAAAACAATGCTTTGTGAGTATAGAACAAACTGCAACTTGCATTAAGAATCTACATCCACGACTAGACACTTGTGTCATCGTAACTTGGTTTCATCCACATAAGAATTCACTGGTGCTGCCTTATAAGGTTGGAACCTATGAACTCCGACACCATCTGGCTTGGTGGAACATTTGCATGCAGGGAGACGAGCACTGTATTAAAATGGATAAGCAACTGTAAAAGAAAAACAAAAAACACTGCAGGGGTTGCCTTACTGCACTTTCCAAAGCTTTGACAAAACTTGAAATTGTTTCCCACAGCAAAGTAAATGTTGATAATGGTAACAAGTAGATATCGGAAGGGAAGCACAAAGCTGTCTGAAATAGTAGTAGTCATAAAGTGACATTGGCATGAAAAAGTGTTTCTCTGCACCACCTGTTACCTCAAATCTACACATGCATGCAGAGCTTGATACTTGCGCTGTGGCTTTGCAGGACAAATGGGAAGAGCATGTTGAGTTGAGTGTCCTTGTCTGTGCATCCAAAGCAAAAGCAACAGCAACATGAAGGACTACTTCATTATGAAGTTAGCTACAGACCATTGTCAGTTGTACTGAATTTTGATCACTTTTACAGTGTATGCAACAAGTGTGTCTGTCCAGGTATAGGTGAGTACTGGCCAGTGGAGGAGTTAGAGGAAAGGCGATCATACTCGGATGCAATACCTGATCATAGGTCTAAATAAAAAATACATTTTCATGTCAGTTCAATTACAATTAGGATTACATTAGGATGGAAGAAGCACACTCAAAGACTGAAAAAGCTATATAAACTCCGCTGAGCTCCTGAGATGTATGTATGAATGTATGAGCTGCCAGTTGGTGAGAAGACTTCTTAAGTTGAGCTTCAAAACAAGAAAAGGGCCTCAGTAAATAAGTTTCAGGTAAAGTGGGCCGCATCAGAATAACTCGAGCTGTCACTTTCGAGACTTCTTTTGATAAATGATAAATGAGGAGAGATGAATGTGGCTTCTTCACAAGTCTGAGTTCTCATTTCAAACGCAGCCAGGGGTTATATTAATATCTTGGTCGCTTCTTATGAATGCAGACTAGACATGTCAGTTTTATCAGCTTCAGAGACGTAAGACAAATGAGTTGGAAGGGAGCCGAAGTATTCAGTCGGGTACATATTGGACAGCCATGGTGTTTAATATTCTGCTTCACAAGACAGAGAACGGTCGGTTTAAATTTGTGTGTGAGAGAAAAAGTCAGTGTGAGGGTGATTGAGGAGACAGTTACGGAAAGACAGAAATAAAAAACAAAAATAAAGCAGGACATTCATTTAAGCAAACATTCGTTGTGCTTCTGATTTAAACCTGTAGCTGCAGTCTGCTGCATCAGCTCTGTCCCTACATGCTGGCTGCATGGCAAACAGATTGATGAAAGCGATTTTATGGTGATTTTTCATGGCTAATCAAATGAAAGAAAGAAAAAATAGCCAGGTTGCTTACATAACGTTCGTCAGCAGCAGGGGTTTATTTTGTGCTCATGTTTGAACGTCTAGATTATGCACAGTACACTTACAATAAGTGCTACTGAATATACAGGAGCTTCTGATGTGGAATTACATTTATGTGGAGGCGCAGAGGGGCATTTTGAGAACGGAAAAAGATGTTTTGCGAGCGAGTAAATTCAATTTTGGAGAGGAATTATGCAAAAGATAAATTCATTTAGGCAAGAACAAATTCATTCTTTGCTTCAGTGAACTACAGTTCAAATCCAAGCGAGAACTGTTGTATATCTGATGCTGCTGATCCGGCGACAGAGACAAGAAGACATTTCACTCACTGTAGAGATGTAATTAATTGATTTGCAGGCTTTTGTCTAACTACATATCTAATAAACAATTAATTTCAATGTGTAACCAGAGTGATCCTTTTGGGGCTGTGTTTGAACAAGAGATGCTCAAATAATGTTACTGTCATATCCTCATCACATGTCCATCTTCTGATTCTGGTACAGTTTACATCTGAGGAATTAAAAGGAAGCCCAATATTTTTGTTCTTTGGCTTCGAAAATAAACAGCCACATCAAGGGTTTCCACTGTGTTGAGGTTAAAGATTCAATTTGTCACCCGGAATCACAAGATCGCAGAAATGATTAAATTACACATTCGATCCATTTATGCTGCTCATAAAAGAAATTATATAAAGAATTTAAAAAAATAAAATAAAGCAATAATAAAAATAAAGTTTTTTTTTAATTATGGTGATGTGGAGGATGAATTCAGTAGCCTCGCATTCATTTATCTTCTTTTAGCTGCAACTTTGATGATGTTAAAGGGTTTTAGGAGGAAGTAATGAACAAATCTGACGACATCACTCACGTTGGTTAGTAGACATATTGCACCTTATACATCTTATGTATAAGGTGCTAGTGTTTTAATCAGTTTCTGCTTTAGCCATAGTTCACTCTACAGAAGCATAGAGAACAATGTTATAGCTTTCGAATCACTTGCAGCTATATAAACACTTACCTTCCCCTCAGACTCTCTAGACTGAGTTCACTGATAGTCTGCAGGAGGTGTTTTAATATGTGGTGATCTGTCATCTGAAACCTACCAGGCTAGCTGTTCAGCAAAGGTTACACTGGTGATGTAATCTGGTAAGAAGTGGAGCCTGTGATAGTCATGGTAGGCATGTCTGCATGTCTCCATCATCTTTTTGTGTGTTGTGTGTGTGTGTGCGCTGTGGCTGGCTGGAACATGAGAGGTCAGTTTGACATTTCCTCAGTGTTGTTTTCATGTGGTTTTTGTACATTTTTCCTTCTGAACCCCTGTGTTGTCAAGAGTTGCTCAAGTTGTCCAAACACATCTTGCTGTCTTAAGGTGTTCAGATAATATGCTCAAGCCTCCATACTTTTACCAGGCAAGCCCCTTGAAATAGGATAAACAATTAAACTACCAGATCCCCAGGGTTCAATGTAGGCATCTTGGATAGAACCATTTCAGCAACCTTAGGTGGTGACTGTATGGACCCAGATGTCACAGCTGTATAGGAGCGTGGAAATACAGACAAGTTATACGATCTGTACAGTACCTGAGTGCATATCCTGACAATTACATGCTTGTAATGTAATGGAGTTTGGGACAAAACAGATTCGCATAATATACACAGTGGCAAATGTGAAAACACCCTTAGTCCCATATACAGTCTCCTTTATATCTCTGATTGGGTCTCCAGTCCACTGACTGTCTGGCTCTAGTTTCTCCACCGGGAAGCTGCTACCTTTGCTGCTAGATGTTTGGCAGTCATATAGTGACTTTTTAGAGCAAAATAATCAACAATGATGAGCTGAATGATGCTATAACGGTCTGTAGAGTCAGTGGAACACAAAAGTTAAATGATGATTATCTGTAAGTTTGCCTCAATTAATGCCCTCATCCGTGGCATCCACTGCTAATACGAAAACACTGATTATAGCCGCTCAGAACATTCTTTACATAATCATCTGTCTTCAAAATAAAACAAGAACAAATTTGTCTCTGTGCTGATAAATGCCACAAGATGAATGCTACATTCCCTTTTCAGCTAATGATGGATTTTAATAATCACACAGGCTGCTGGAATTCAAAACCAAGCACTAATGCTTTCTTTTCCTCCTATTCATTTATATAAATGTATATCTTCCATCTCCGTCTCCTGATTTGGCTTCTCTCAATCTGGCACAGTCCTTTCTCTTCTCTGCAGACACGAATAAAATGCCATCTGTAGATATGAGGCAAGCAGGGATCCCTGTAGGCACAGCAGGTTTGTGAGGAAGTTTACTAAGGCCAAGGATCATCTCCATTTAGCCATGAACCAGGCTTCTCTCTGCAGTGTCCTTTTAGCGTCCAGGGGACTCTTGAGGCTGAGGCAGCTGCCGCTCCACGCTCAGCAGCCACAGAGCCGTGACCCTGTGAATTGCAACAAGCTCACCGCCTCACAGCCTGAACCAGACAGAAATATCATCCGATGCAGAACACATTTGACACGTTTATCTACTTACTCACGCATTCAGCAAGACGACAGCAGCTCTGCGAGGCTCTAATGAGGCACACAGTTAATGTTAGTGTGTTGATGACGGCATGCTAACATGCTCACCATTACAATATGTTGTTTTACTGATAAACCTTGCCAAGATTTAATTAGCACTAACCGCAAAGTGCAGCAAAGGCGATGGAGGTCTCATCCGTTTTGCAGGAGTTCGACCATCATTTGACCAGGTTAAAAGTGTAGGGGATCAAAGTTACTCTAATTGTTCCAGCAGGGGAAGTAGATTTCTGCAATGCGATGGCAATGCAATCACTATTTGTCAAGATATCTCATTAGAACCAGACACTTCAACCTCAAAAGTGGAGCTATAGGAAAGAACAGGTGATAGGAAAACGTTATTAGGATTCATCTCCTGGCCACGGCTCAGTGCAGTAAATTTCACGGTTATACGTTTAACATTTGATGAGGTAAAGTGCTAAAAAATAAAATGTTAACTTCATTTTAGAGATAAAATAATATATTTTTTAGGGAGCGCTTCTCAAAATCTAAGCTAGAGTGCCCCATAAAGACAAAGAAATACAACATGGTGTATGAAAACAGTGTTAGAAAATGTAAAAAAACAATATTGAAGGAAGTAAGACAGTTTAAAGAAAAGAAAAAAATAAACTAAAATTAGGAAAGGCTCTCTGAAGAGATGTTTTAGGAGGAGACTTAAGAGACCACTGACCCGACCTGATTTCCTCTAGTTTCTGTCCCATTTCGCTTTCATCTGGGCTCTTGGAACAGACCAATGATCTCTGCCTGAGGATCTCAAAGTGCAAAGTGGTACATACAGTACTAAAAAGGACAGAAATATAACCAGGAAGGGCCTTAAAGGTAATCAATAAAATCCTAAAGTCTATCCTAAAACATACTGGGGCTCTGTGTAACGAGGCTGAAACAGGAGTGATGTTCTTGCCTTTCATGGTTCTGGTTAACAGCCCGGCAGCTCAGTTCTGAACAAACCGAGTCGATCGATAGACTTTTCTTTGTTCAGGCAGGTATAAAGGCTGTGTGATGAAAAGGTGTAAAATGACACCCCAGAAAGTATAATCTCAGAAACCTTCAATGCTGTGTGAAAAGCTGGTAACAAGCCACACAGACTCTGTACTGATACAGGACAGATGTATTCATAGTAAACCATCCAGATAGTCATGCAAGCACGGATTGGAATTGATTGAAAGGAACAAGTGGATGAAAATGACTGAAATTAATACAAAACGTTTTACTAATAACAGCTAAAAAAGAGGTGTTAATACAAAATCGTAAACAACAGGTATATACTTAGAAGACCTAAAATCCTTAATCTGACACGACACATGCCCACATTTGCGGACGAGGAGACAACACTCGGGTGCTGTACTATGAAGCCAGACTAACAGGTTAGCGAGTCTGTTGAGTCTATATCCAGGGTTTTCTTGCTTTTCCTGATTCTGCACAGACAACCTGCTCCAAAAGAGGATCTGTTCAAAGCTTGGGGTTTAAATCAGCTCTAAGAAGTGTCTCCTTTTCACCAGTTCCCTTCCTGATAATTCTCCTTGATCAATAGAGATTCTAGTCAGTTCTGCAAACTGAATGAAGCTGAGCAGTTGCAGTATCGCACACCGTATTTGTCACATTGCCAGGATAACCTACATGTCTTCAGTTGTTGGTGCAGAACATGCGCAAATATTTTAGTTCATTCTAAACTGCTGGAACTACAGCTAATAGAACAAAGATTAGAGAACTGATTAGTCAATTTGTCACAGAAATGATTTAATCAGTAACATTAATTTCACTTTGATTTGGGCAAAACCGTGAATGACATCCTTGATTATGGAAATGTGTCAGATATAAGTGGCAGAGAACATGCAGTACTTCTCATCAACTATTGTTCTCGTTTGGCCTGAGTTGACTTTTGTCGCCCCTCCCCTGTCTGATGACAACCGTCTCTGTCATCCCTCGCCCCTCCCTGTCTGACATCATATCTCCTTGATCCAATGAGAGACTGCTTTGTCATCCTATCATGCCCCTTCAGCTAATGGGAGGTTTAATCTAACTAAATGAACCTTTTAAACCCCAAGTAGTTTCTGGATACTTTTTGCTCCTGTCACATTTTTCTATATTGCAGGGTCATTTTTTTTAATGCAATATGAAGTCATGTGCCTTTATGGAAACAGCCAATCCATGGCCAGAAGTACAGGGAACTCAAAAATGTCTTGAGCTATGTGCAGTATCATGCCATAAATTAAAACAAACAAACAAACAAGCTGATTCATGGCTTCTCAGTTGCACAGAGAACCATAGATTTACATTATAGGGCCAATGGAAAGCTGAAAATCTGACAATTATTTTTTGTTTTTACAGTTTCTGGTTCTTATAATTGGTGCGATTTGGGTGATTGTTTAAAAGATAACATGAATTTCAATTCAACTGGTTGGGTTCAGAGTGGTAAATTAAATGCAATCTATACATGAATGTTCCTCACAGCTGGATTCACCCATATTGCAGGAGAGCACCACGGTACGCACACAATATTTGTCATTGACGCCAGACTAGACAACCCACCAAGCAATGAAATTAAACTGATAACAGTTGATCAAAGTGTCCGAAATAACTACCAGCACAGTTTATTCCCAATTTCTTTAACAACAAAAAAGTTCACGACTGTCTGAGGTGAAGAAATGTTCACAGTGAGAGATGCTGTTAGATCGATTGATCCTTGAATTAAATTAAGTTACCGGCGCTATTTTTCAATGTAAACTGTATTTATTTGGAGATGCACATGTGGATCTTGCTGCTGACCGATGCTACAGGTATTAAACAAATTCAGAGCCAACAGTTCAAAACACATTTAAGCTTCTCCTAGCATCTCGTGGGGAAAATCACATTCGCTATTAGCGAGTATCATTATTCTTTAAGCTGTCAGTGTATGTTTTCAGAGCAGTAATGTTTTGTTATTTCGAGCATTATCATTTAATTGCCTACTACATTTGAAATTGTAGAGCAAAGTGAGTGAAAAAGGTGTGTTGTGATTTTGACACATGAACTTGGCATTATGTGATGTTTTTTGAGAAATATTGCTGCTGATATGTGAAAATATCCTTCCTTAAAACACTTCACACAACTCAAAGTACTGCCTCCTGTGCATACTGGTCAACATGGCGGCTCAGTTCACACTTGTGTCGTGTTAAAAGTACTTACTTATTATGTATCACTATTCCCTCACCATTGAGCCATCCAGATTCTAATGAGCATTATATCTTGAATGAAGATAACCCACCTCTTACTTTCTTTTCAACAGGAACAACGGGGAATGTGACCAAACCTCCCTGCCAAACATTACATTGTGGATGCGTAAACAAAAGGAAAAAGAAACCTCATTAGACAAAGGAGCGTGGTAGGATGACGAGGCAGTCCGTCATTGGACGAAGGAGGTGGATATGACGTCAGATGGGGAGGGGCGAGGGATGACGTCAAATGAGAACAATTGATCTATGAAGTTGACGAGAAGTACTGCATGTTCTCTCTTAAGTGCAGCTGTCACATTGGAATTAAGCAGCTGCAGTGAGACACAGACGTAAAATAAATACATTAGCACAGAATTATAGCCAGCATTTTATATTCTTATAGTTCCCCATTACCACCTGTTCCTCTTGAATGAAGCAGGTGTCACAGAATCGATCCATTTTTTGTGAAGCTCCCACAAAATCTGAAGCAACAAACCTGCTTAATAAAGAAAGCCGATAACCACTTCAATGATCTCCGAGTGGAGTTTCAGGTTCTGTTGAGCCATCTTACACAAAAACAGCCTTTCTATATCAAATTTGCTTTATAGTCCACTTCTCATACTCCTCCTCAGAGCAATCTTCTCTTCAAACAGAATGGTGCAAGCTGCACTCTGGTCCCAGTGTGCTTTTCTCGCATTCATGCAGTGCAGGGCACCCCGCCTCGCTGAGAAACAGTTGAAACTAATAAGAAAGGAGTCACAAACAAATAAAGAACCCAGTTAACAACAAAAAAAGATAAATTCATGTGTAAGAAGAAAAGCACTCAGAGAGCACAGTACTCTGCCAAGGCTGCTTAGTCGTCATGTCATTTCTGACTGATGAAATTTTTAACTAAAAATGACCTTGCACCGAGCACAGGTGTGTGTTTCGCATGTGCACAGTATGTACGGATACTGAATTGCGTGACCTAAATATGTAGGAGGCGGTGGGAATTGATGAGACCCGGAAACACCCCCACAATTTAATCAATTGTTCCTTCTATCATTTTCAACATAAGTCCCCATAAGTCCGCAACGGTCGACAGTTACAGTGACGCTGTGACGCTATCTCGCAATGATGCAGAGATCTTTAACAAATCAATGGATCCAGACTATAAGCCTTATCACTGTCAAAATCTAATCACTTGGTCCTTGTGTGATTTTTGACCTTCCCTGAAAATTTCATTGAAATCCATTTGTTTTTGAGTAATGTTGCTAACAGACAAACAGACGGACAGACAAACGTGCGCTGATCAACACATAACTCCACCGTGTTCCTTGACGGAATAGCAGACAACACTATTCACCACCTCTGGTTCATGCTGTGAACAGACAGGATCAGTTGAAAAGGTGTGACAACAGGCTTAACCAACATGTCAGATCAAAACTAGAGCAAAAAGCAACCACTAAGTAGGCAGTATAGAAGGCCAAGTTATGTGTAATATCAAACTCCCACTGCACCACACAGCCTGGCCTCATGAAGACCACATGTACTGTAGGCTAAAGGGTGTCTTATATAAGCTGCCCCTGACCAGAGAGTTCACCACAGGGAGGAGTCAGACTTGAGGCTGCATTCACAAACATCACGCCTGATAAGACATGGTGGTGGAACATTTCTCCAGCAAACATAGTCACTGATATACTGAATTATTATAACATGGCTGAGAAAAGAAAAAAAGAGCCGATCTTCATCCCACTTGTGGATTCATTTCACACTACACAGAGTACAACAAAGTTAGCTGGTCTCAAGGCCAGCAAATAAACATTTCACCAACCATTAACGTCTTTGGACTGAATCCATGAGTGGACTTGGATCTCCTTTGTTCTTTTCCTTGCTTCTTTCTCCTCTGAAGATTGTTTGAATGACTGAGCTTGCCCCAGTCCTTCCCAGGTGCTCTAGATCAGTGAAGACCTCTTTGCTGCTACTGGTGCATTCTGGGTAAGTGTAGTATTTAGTCCCATGTCCTCAGATTCAGCTCAACACTGCACGACCACATCATGTGTGATCAGCCCTGCTTCCTATCTTCACATGAAAAACCCGTTCTTTGCATTAGGTACATCTTGTGATTCGAACATTGTGGCCTCGGTAAAAATGTCATCATTACATTTTACCTTCTGTAATGATGTATTTTAGCATATATTTTAATAAATATGTGCAAACACATAGTCACAATGGCCTACATGGACAGACATTTGGTTATCATTTCTGTCAGTGCTCTGATCACAGCCAGATCTTCTTGGATGTTGCATATCATGTTAAAAAGACCAGGAAGGTGATTGACCTAAGTGACTGTTTAAAAGATGCCTGGATAAAATGATAAAATGGGTCAATTCTGGCATACAAACATCACAGAGTTGTTATGCCGAAAGCTTTTTAGGAAAACGTTGTGGAAACTCGTAATGAGAAAAACATGCCGGTAGCCTCAATCTGCAACTTTGCCAGACTTGCCAAAAAAGACATGTATCAACATCTGTTCATGCCATATTCAATAGCAGCCCTTAGTGGAGTAAAATCAAAAATGATGCCCAAATCTCACCACCTCCTCCTTCCACCGATAACGAGGATGGCCCACAGTCACCATCAAATTCCATCACGGCGCTGAAAGAGAGAAGAAAAAGCAACATTTTTAACAACCCCACTAACTGTTCACAACAACAAACCTGACAGAGAGAGATAGGCTGAGATGTTGTTGTCTCTACTGTTTTGGGTTTTTTTTCCGGCAGTTCATTGCTTTCTGGGAGTTTTTCAATGATGCATACCGAAAACAATTACCTCCAATCATGCTAGGGAAGAAGAGCAGCAGGATGTGCCACTAACAAGGCAGTTAACAGCAGAAAATAAATGTTGGAGTGCACACAGCGAGCCACCTCAAGTCTTCATTACTCATTCCTGTACATTATTTCCCGAAAAGTGGAGGGAGCAGTGTGCTGCAGTACATCCTCCGTAATGACCTGAGAGCAACATCTAACATTAAATTAGACCACTGCTGGATACGGTTACCAATGTGGGAAACACTCATGACACTGAAATGCATAAATTTGCATGTATACACTTTGCCTGCAGCCCTAGAAACAGGTTGAATATTATTTTAAAACATACATGAATCCAAAAAAGCTGGAAACCAAAAGAGCCAAAGCATCCATCTGTGCAATCGTCAAGAGACTAAACTTGGAGCTGTTTCACTATTAATTAATGCAGAGAAGGATTTTTGGGGACGGAGAGTGTTTTACACCCAAATTAGCTTTTACTTAATTTTTTGAAGCATGGTGCTAGAGGCTTTAAACTCAGTGAAAAAAAATATCACCACCAGATTTCCTTTCGGTGTCAGTGAAGCAGAGGCTGCAGGATTTGGATTTGTTGTATCACCACAACAGTCTCTTGTCTCTCGCTTGGAAGAACTGTTCATGTTCAAAAGCCACAAATCCTAATCCACCAGAAGTCCACATAAGCAAAAATATTTAAAAAAGTGCTCTGAATGAATGAGTTATATTGTTTTATTTTTAACAATTGCAAGAGTTTATATTGAATTTCACTGTAAATTTCATTTGCATCTGTCATTGATAATTGCTTCCTTTTTGTTTTTGTCCTTAGTATCGAAGAAATGAAAGCTTACTCATGAGGCAGGCGACATGGCTCGGAGCCTCCACACCATATGCTGAGCTCCCTGAGCATATGCTGTGAAATTTTAGGGGGCTCCTGTAGTTTTGGCTCGTGAGACTAGTTTCTAATCTGAGCTGGAGATTTGGCATTTTCCTTAAGAAACTGATGATGAAGACTGCCCCTCGCTGAACTTGATTGGTTTTTAAATAAAATATGTAAAGGGAGGGAAGAGGGAGCTGCAAATATCAGATCAAGAAACTGTCTCAGCCTCTCCATTAGTTCTGGCACTGATGTCAGTTGAGGGAATAGAAGCACAGAAAATGTCACTGAATAAGAGTAGAGTAAAATGGACACGGGGCTGCACAGTAGCCTCCATGTGTAACCCTTGGATAGACTGGTGACATGTCCAGGGTGTCCAATGCCCAAGTCAGCTGGGATACACTCCAGCTCCCTTACAACTCAAATGAGTATTAAGCGGTGTATAGATAATGGATGGTTGGACAAAACGGACACATACTATACATAAGAAAGAGGAGTCAATTTACTTTTAATTCTGCAGGCAGTAACAATCCATAACTTATAAATGTTTAACAGATTTAAAGTAAACAAGATGTGGTGAGAAATTAATTAACTGTGTAGGTAATAAACATGACACCCAGCTAAGATTAATTCATTTGATTAGTAAGACTTCTCTCTTGTCAGCTGTTGTAATCAGCGGATTAGAGGTGTGTGAGTGTGAGGCTGGAAGACCTGGAAAGCTGTTAGTATTGAGGCTCCATGTCAGCCCACTCTAGAATAAATTGGATCCGAAGGATTTACGGCATACCTGATTGCAGCAGCTTGGGGGTAATGAGAACCTTTTAGAATGAGATTGCCTTTGGGTGGGAGCATCGCCGCAGGGCCTAACCCCTGTTCCCAGCTCCTGCTCAGCTCTAACAGCATTGCAGATGCTTTCAGTAGCTGCCTCCTGCTCACGCTCCTCAGCTGGAATAAACACACCTGCCTGTCAGGGCCCCCAGAGAGCCTGACCCAGACAACTTTCATTCAGCGGACCTGCTGTAAATTCGGCAGCAGTCATATCAGCGCTTGGCAGTGGCTGTAGCTCAGCTAATCTCCTGAAGCTTTAAACAATGTGTTTGTCAGAGGCAGCTCCTGCCAAGCCCCTCAACTAAGCCGAGTCTCAAAGCGGGAAATGATCCCCAGCAACACTCGGCTTCCCTGCTCTGCTGTTCCGTGGCCAGATGTGGAGTGTAGATATGTGTGGAAATGCATCAATGCAACGCAGAAAGCACTTGGAGCAAGTCAGCTACTGCAAAGCAACCTAATTCCTTTATCTTTTGGCAGTGCTGGCTGTGTGGCTCTATGGATACCAGCATTGGTGGGACTGAAGTCTAGACTGAGTTCTGCAGGCTTTCATAGTCTCTAGAGAACTCATTTTAACCATGTGGGTGGTCTGTTGACTTTTATATTTAACACCATGCACTTGACTTATCAACTGCCATCATCAAGAAGCTATACCAGAAGAATTGGAGTAACATTTTGTGACATACAGTGTCCCCAGAGTCCTACTAACACTGATCAACTTCTGACTTCTCCTATACAATGATGGCATTGGCACGTGTGGTTCTGAGGGAAATGTCATAAATTTGCTACAGACATTTATGGTCTCTAGAGACTGTAATCCTAATGACTTTTCATCTACTACCACCCTCAGGCCAAAATTGAAATTTCCCCCATGTGGTTTATGATCCAATACCTGCAGAATTAATAGTATTCCCTTTAGTCTAAGCTGTACTGAGTTTACGAGCAGATTAGCAAATCTTAGCATGCACGCTAACTACTCTAAGTTGGTAAAAATGATACCTGTCTAACTTAACACATTAGCTCCTTTTTAAACAGTACAAACATTCAACATTAATTCATGGGTTTTCCCTCCTTGGATACGAAGCATATGGGTTTTTCCTCCTTTTATATCACATGAACAGAGTGAAGGGCACCGAGCAGGCAGCCTGTAGATGAGATACCAAAGCCATTCGATAAATCAGATGGGCAGAATCAGGGGAGAGGAAGGCTATGGTGTAAATTTCCCAGTGTGTGAAAGCATTGCCTCCCACACTCGACACAGTTAATCATGAAGCTCTCAGTGACGTCCATAAATAGCCCCACATTAGTCAGCTCACACCGCCTCGGCGTTCTACGTGAGATGCGTGGACGACACTGCTGTGACTCGGTAACAAAAATTAGCCGTGGTTATGTCCACACACTGAGACCATAGACTGGGAAAGATACTACACTCAAAGCCATTAGACTTGTTCTCTGTTATGGAAGAATGCTTCCCGTCTTCACCCTCTGTGAAGTAAATGAAAACTGGCTGATGGGATGAAAGTTTGGCTCTGGCTGAAGAGCCCTGGGGGCAGATTGCCGAGGGAGAATATTTGTTACTTTTTAGGATCATGACAGCAGTTTCACTGATTATCTTGAAAACAGCACGGTGCAGAGCTTCAATGCGAGTCCATTAGAGCATATCACAGCACTCTACTGCAATACAACAGGCTCTATTAAGCAAATGTTTTTGGCGGTTTTGATAATAAAGGACAAAAAAAGACAAAAAAAAAGAGGCACAAGTACTGAAAGACAATTACTTCTCTTTACAGATATATTAGCAAATTAAAACAGAAACACAAAAAACATCTGCTTGGTAATAACTCATGTTTTAGTGAAATAATCCATTTATAACATGGTAATTACACAATCCTAACAAAAATTAGTTACAAACAAGTTACAACTAAATCAACATTACTACAGTCCAAGAAAAGACACTTAAAATCAAAAGGTAAAGAACATAAAACAAAACAAACTATTTAAAAAGACAGTCAGAAATGACACATTTGTTCTTTAATGTTACTACTGTACAGTGTTATGCGTGCTTTTAACAAGTAGCACTACATCTTCCATACTTTCATACAATGCAAAGATCTCGCCTTCTTCAGGATGTCCTCAGACTGGCTTCCCAGCTTTTTCACATTTAGTTCTTTCCCACATAGAAAGGCAAGAAGTAGTAACCATGTATGTGCTTAAAACTGAGAATTAATCTGCATATGACTTTCTGATGTCTTCTGTGAAAATCAAACTGCCCTGAAAAATGAGTCACAGTATGTACACTGGTGTCTGGAGGAGTAGGCATGTTTTTAAATGATCTTTTAGAATAGGTTAAATTCCCTGTGTCAGAAACAATGCCATGTAAGACTACCTTTTCTTATTTAGTTAACCCCAAAATGGGCTTGCAGTATCTGCATATTGTCACTACTGCTGCTTGACTTCAGAGAGTAAGGAATCACTCTAAAATGAACGTTAACCACAGAAGAAGTGCAGATTTTGCAGTCAACACTGGCCCACAGACTACAGGCTGTTGGCCACTATAAAATTATGCATTTTGAATCAACTGTTCTTCATTCCTTAGTCCATCCTCATTTGAAAATTGAATACAAAAACTACTCTTTCACTACCCAGCTGTATAGGCCAGAATTTTCTATTGTAAACTGTCTCTTTGGAGAGACATAATTTGCATCAGGTGTTGTCGGTCAGACTGCCAACAATAACAGTTTTTTTCATCAATAGATGCACAGATGCGTGAATAGATCTATTAAATATATTCAAGATGAGGCAAACATGCTGTTTAATTCAAAGGATTGTTGATTTTTAACTTTCAGAAGAGACACAGCCAGTTTTCTCAATTCTCAATGCATGTTTCCAAAACTGCCTTAGGGATGCAAAGACCGCCCAGGTGCTGCAAACAGAATACTGAATGGACTTTGAAGCCCAGGGCATCTTAAGAAATGGTTTTCTCTCATGTCTGAACCTAACCAACCCCACCAACGAAGGCAACAAGAACTAACCAATCGGAGGCAGAGAAAGCTGGGTCATGCCATCCTAGGGGAAAAAAAAGCATGATTTTCAGCTCACTTTCGGAATGATGTACATCAAAGGGGATTTGGAAATGAATTTACAAAACACTGCCTGAAAAGTAAATATGTACCTAGATGCAAACAGGTGCTTAATTCCTCGCACTGCATTGCTGTGTCTTTGTATGTCCACCCAGGTTGCACTTACTGTAGTCAGATTGGTAATCTGTTTGTAGTAAAGCTACACAGAGACAACTATTTAGACAGCTAGTCATTGAGCTACATCAAGCGAAAACAAGCTTGAGCGATGGCTGCAGTTAAAATTAAAGCTTAATTTGGTTATTGACTTTCCCCTCATTGGTAAATGAAAAATTAACTTGACATTTTGAGTGTTCAGTTTATCTATTCCACATGATTAAATTAGTCTACAGCTCAAATAGGTCAATATACAGATGGGAAAAAACACTAAACATCTAAAATCCTGCAGATCACAGCAGATTTGGCGGCTACAGTAACATTAATCCATATGCTTAATGACAAACTGATGTATTCATTTCAATATCTATATTAATAGTACTTAGACGGATCGAAACTTAACTAAACACAGAAGCACTTAATTCCTAGCAGCTATATACTGGGAATAACAGGCATACTAAAGTTAATTTTCCTGAACAAGCTATTAAAAATGGATAAGAAAGTTGAGACAATATATTTCATTAGTAGTTCCTCTTAGGACTGACCAACATAAAAGCCATCCAAATGCACAGCATAGTAAATGGTTGTGTGGAAATAAGTGTTTAGACAAAATAATTAGCGTAAAAAGACTTATGGTTAAAATATTACAAGAGTTCGATCTGACTTACAATTGAACTTGAATGCATTCAACCTGTTTTTCTTAACGTCATTGCATTCACACAGAATTATTATTATTATCATTTTAAATTATTTATAAAGTACTGAACTGACTCCAGATGGATACAGACACATATTATTTGGGTAGAATGCTAAATCAGTGGAGTTCTAAACGTCATCATTGTCTAAGATTGTCTTACTTAGTCTGCAAATTATTTGAACAATATGATGGTAAAGATCTATGCATCATACTAATCGATGGCCTGTGTAGGAAGAAAACTGAGATACGACTCTGGTGAAGTCTTAAACACGTCAAACTAATACTGAACTATTTCAAAGCACCACCATTTGCTGCAGCTGAAAAATGTGTGTTCCATCTTATTGATTTTACAGTTAGATAATCACCGTTACGGATCATACTTGTCTGCCGGTTTCCCCTGGGATTCATCTGGTTTCAGGGCTAAAGTACAGTAATTGTCTGAGTGAAGGTGGACAGTGGCTGTGTAAATGCCAAACAGATATTGCCTGTTTGAGCTGAGATTGAAAATATCCTCTTACCCAGCTCTCCTCAGAGAGAAGCCCTCCTGGGATGTCTGGGCTAGAAAATAATAAGTGAGCAAAGCTCTAATTGTTTCATACACAGTCAGGCTTTATGAACTCTTCCTACCTCGGAGCCACTCAAACCCTTAAGCCTTTCTCTGAGTCGACATCAGACACGCAGCTTCAGTCCAGGCTAAGTATGCAGTATTTCTTATCCAATGAGAGCAGCAACGCTTTGAATATTATATGGCAGAATGTTTTGTGACTTCATATGCTATAATGAAGCTTTGCACGCTCTTATATCCATCCTCTGCAGGACTTAAAGGCAATGAAAGTCTGTTTTCACTTCCAGATTCTTATTCTCCGACATCAACAGCACACTGAAAAAAATAGAACATTTAAAGTTATTTCCGTTTCTTCTGTACTGTTTTTGGCTGTGCTCTTTCCACTGTGTTGAAGTGGGCAGGGCTTGTTGGAAAATGCTGATGTTGCATACTTCTGAGCACCAATCAGGATTTAGCAATGTTTGACTCAGACTGTGACGACTGCTGTGGGTTTTTGTCTGAATGTTGTTGATATAAGGCTTTATAGTGTATACAGTGGGTACGGAAAGTATTCAGACCCCTTGACATTTTTCACTCTGTGTCATTGCAGCCATTTGCCAAAATAAAAAAAGTTCATTTTATTTCTCATTAATGTACACTCAGCACCCCATCTTGACAGAAAAAAACAGAAATGATGAAATTTTTGCAAATTTATTAAAAAGAAAAACTGAAATATCACATGGTCAGAAGTATTCAGACCCTTTGCAGCAACATTCATATTTAACTCACATGCTGTCTATTTCGTCTGATCCTCCTCAAGATGGTTCTGCTTCTTTATTGGAGTCCAGCTGTGTTTAACCCTTTAACCTGCGGTCAATTTTCCCCTGAAATTTCTACTGAAGATGTACAGAAAGTAAATTGAATGCTGTTCTTGAACTGTTTGGAGTACAGGCATGGCTGGGGTCTCCTTTGAAAGCTGACAACCTGCATTGTCACCCAGTGCAGTCAGAATTACTCTCGGTGCTACTGGCACAGAGTTATTTATGTTGGAACACACTGAATTAGGAGGAATTTTATTCACACCTGAATTTTTTCCCTAATAAAACACCTGAAAATTAGTGTGGCAGCACTGTGAGAGCTTGAAACACAACAAGGCAACAGCCTGGGGTCTTACATAGTTCAGGACAAAATTTCAGAGCAAAACTACAAGAAATGAGTGTTTCACACATGTTTTTGTACTAATATGCCCAATTATGTCAATTTTGGACACCCTATGTACACCCTGTGAAAAAATGGTATATGGTCGTTTATTAGCCCTTTTTCACACTATTTTCACTCCAAAAACTCATAAAGAACTAAAAAAAATCACTTCAGATAAGCTTCAGTGTGGATCTTGATCTGAATCAGAGGCTCAGACGGAGACAGAGAAATGCAGCAGCTCCTGGAGAGCCGGAGGTGTCAAAACTCACACTGGGTGTTGGACTTGTTGGTTGTCTTCTTCCGACATTATATAAAGAAGTAGTCTACACTTGTAACTATTTTGTCGAGTTTATTTCTCTCATTCATCACAGCAACTGGAACACCATCTCATCAGCAGCCATGGTAGAAAAAAAAATACATCATCCCGCTCACGGAACCTCTTAACGTAAAGCAAAACATTACCGTAAAGTAAGGTCGTAAAAACAAAACAAAACTTCCCCTCACAGGTAATTTCATCAGATAATACCGATCCAAATCAGCACCAGAATGCATGGGAAAACAAACAACAAATCATATACATTAATAGAACATATATGTGACAAGATGAGGACATCAAACTTAACACCCTCCCTTGTTCTCATCATCTTAAACCATGGAGTTTATACTCTTAATTTCCAAAGAACCATTTCTTGAACTTAACTATTCTCTCTTTAGTAACAGGTTTTGTCAGAATGTCTGCGTTCATATTTTCTGATGGGCAGCAGGTAATATCTATTTTACCTTCACTCAGTGCTTCACGGATAAAATGATACTTGACATCGATGTGTTTTGACCTTTGCCTATTCACCGGATTTTTGCTTAGAGCAATAGCTCCCTGGTTATCACCATAGATTTTAGCACAGGTGTACTCTTTGTTGTCCATACCATTTAACATTTGTGTCAGGTACATGCTTTCCTGTGTTGTGGCTGTGAGTCCAATGTATTCGGCTTCACAGGTTGATAAAGCCACTGTGTGCTGTTTCTTTGATTTCCATGAAATGGCTGGTCCTTGTTTTGTTAGACTAAAGCAATAGCCTGTGGTGCTACGTCTGTCATCCACAGATGATGCCCAGTCAGAATCACTGAATGCCACCAGGTTCAAATCCTCCTCACTCTTCCTGAAACAGATCTCATAGTCATTTGTACCCTTGAGGTACCTTAACACGTTTTGCTGCCGTTAAGTTTTCTGTTTTTGGTTTTGCCAGTGTCTGTGATAGTTTACTGACCACCCAACAAATATCGGGTCTGGTGCAGGTCATGGCATAGATCAGGCTACCCACAATCTCGCGGTACTCTTTGGGGTTTGCAATTTCATTTTGGCATCTTCATCATCAGTGAAACCTTCTACTCTTAATTCACTTGGTGTGGATCTTGATTTACAATCTGACATCCCAAATCTTTTTAGCATCTTCTCGATGTACTTCTTCTGACTCATTTTGATTTCACTTCCTTTTTGTTCAAACTGTATGCCTAGGAAGTGTGAGATTTTTCCCAAATCTTTCATGTTGAACCGAGATTTCATAGCATCTTTAAACTGGTTCAACACACTATCATTACTTCCTGCAATGATTATGTCATCTACCCAAATGATGACAATGATTGTGTCATTTTCTCTCTTCTTTTTGTAGACACAATGATCACATGAGTTTTTCTCAAAACCATTTTGTTCTAGATAGTCACTGAGCAGTTTATACCAGTTTCTCCCAGATTGTTTTAAGCCATAAAGAGATTTCTTCAGCTTGTAAACTAATTTTTCTCCAGTGTCTGATGTGAGCTCAAAACCTTCTGGTTGTTCTAAGAAGACCTCTTCCTGTATTGGGGCATGTAAATATGCTGTTTTTACATCCATCTGATGTATGATGAGATCATTCTGGACTGCCACCTGCATCAGTGCTCGAACTGAGGTAATGTTTGCAGTGGGTGCAAAAGTTTCATGATAGTCTATTCCTTCTGTTTGACTGTAGCCTTTGGCTACATACCGTGCTTTAAACATTTTGCCTGTATCAGCATGCTCCTTGAGGGCATAAACCCATTTTCCTCTTACTGTGCTTCTACCTTCATTAGTTCGAAAGTGTCATTTTCTTTGAGTGAGTTGATCTCCTCTTGCATGGCCTGCTTCCATCCTAGTACTTCTGGAGATTCCAGGGCCTCCCATAGGTCTGTGGGACTTCACATACAGCCCTGTAACAATAATCAATACTCACATGAATTAGATCATCATCTTTGCAGTTTGAAGTGTAATCTTCTAAATATTTAGGGGGTCTTCTTTCCCTCCTGGAATGAACTTGGTCTGGACTATGTTTTTCACCCTCATCTGTATTTTCTTGGTAGTTTGATTCTCCTGTATCATTTGTTTGAGTATTTTCTTCCTTTTCATGCCCATTTTGATCTTGTTGCACTCCAACACTGCTTTTACTGTTAGGATGCTCATATGTCTCACTTTCTGAGTCAAATTCATTTGTTTGTGTTTGTTGTTCAGCACTGTTCTTTTTGATAAATTTGACCAACCTGTGTTTTGACACCTTTCCCAAAAAACAACCAGTCCACAGTAGTCCCGGGCGGCCCGAAGGCGCGCAACAAAGGGCAAGTCCAAACAAAGCAGCGTCCCAAGCAAGACCAGAAACCAAAAACAAAGTCACTGGCAAGTCCAAAAACAAAATACACTCCAAGAGGAGGGCGAAGCCACTCTGGCGGTCGTCCTGGCCGGGGACGGTGGCGAAGGCGAAGCCACTCTGGCGGCCGTCCTGGCCGGGGACGACGGCGAAGGCGAGGACCCTCTGGCGGCCGGGCTGGAGGCCGGCGGCGGTGGACGAGACGAGGACCCTCTGGCGGCCGCAGGCGTAGGAACCCCTCAGTTATCACAGGAACAGAGGATTCCACTGGAGGTGGGCCGGCTGCACCGGCGGAGACACTCTGAAGGCCGTCTGGAGGGACGGCGGCGGAGACACTCTGAAGGCCGTCTGGAGGGACGGCGGCGGAGACACGCTGAAGGCCGGCTGCACCGGCGGAGACACGCTGAAGGCCGGCTGCACCGGCGGAGACACGCTGAAGGCCGGCTGCACCGGCGGAGACACGCTGAAGGCCGTCTGGAGGGACGGCTGACGAGACACGCTGAAGGCCGTCTACGGCGAAGACTGCTGCATCAGGGGAGTCGTTCTCGGACCCACGTTGTGAGATCATCCCACTCGGAGTCGTCGTAGTAATCCCACTCGGAGTCGTCGTAGTAATCCCACTCGGAGTCGTCGTAGTAATCCCACTCGGAGTCGGCGGTGTCGACTCGCTCGGGAACCAAGGCTGTGGTGGCGGCGTCGACCCGCTCGGGAACCAAGGCTGTGGTGGCGGCGTCGACCCGCTCGGGAGCCAAGGCTGTGGTGGCGGCGTCGACCCGCTCGGGAGCCAAGGCTGTGGTGGCGGCGTCGACCCGCTCGGGAGCCAAGGCTGTGGTGGCGGCGTCGACCCGCTCGGGAGCCAAGGCTGTGGTGGCGGCGTCGACCCGCTCGGGAGCCAAGGCTGTGGTGGCGGCGTCGACCCGCTCGGGAGCCAAGGCTGTGGTGGCGGCGTCGACCCGCTCGGGAGCCAAGGCTGTGGTGGCGGCGTCGACCCGCTCGGAGCCAAGGCTGTGGTGGCGGCGTCGACCCGCTCGGGAGCCAAGGCTGAGGTGGCGGCGTCGACCCGCTCGGGAGCCAAGGCTGAGGTGGCGGCGTCGACCCGCTCGGGAGCCAAGGCTGAGGTGGCGGGTGTCGACCCGCTTGGAGACTGCGGCTGGGCGTCCGAGGCGGAAGGGTCGACCTGCTCGGGGACTGCGGCTGGGCCGTCCGCGGATGCGACGCTTGGCGGCAGGAACTCCATGAAGCTGGGAGGCGGCGAGGCTTGGGGGTTCTTTGAACCTTGCTTCCGACGAGACTTCTTTCGGGAGGGGGACTTGTCAGAAAACTGGAGTTTAAAATCAGAAGCAGCAGTCGGAGGGTTTCCACTGCTCACAGGAGAGGTCAAAAATTCTACAAGGTAATCCGGTAAGTGGTTAACGAGGTCAGGCCTCTTGGTGGCAGCTTTGAGCGCGAAAATCACCATTGCAGACCTGTATTCAGTTTCTGACGCGTCCATCCACTTCCTCCAAACGTCCAACAAAAACTCAAAAAACTCGAGGTTCTCTTTACATGAAAAGAAAATGGCTAAAGGGTGGTCTGCTGGGTTTAAACTTGGCTGGCACATAATGTTAGGATTGGTGGTGGTGGAGAACCCAGGCGCAGACATCACTGACAACACGGAAGGCATTTAAAGGATTTATTAACGAAATCAGAAATCATTAACTAAAAACGAGACTTGGTGGACTAAAACTAACAGAACAGCTGACTCAGGATTGAACTCAAGGAGGGAACTCAAGGAGGGAACTCAAGGAGGGAACTCAAGGAGGGAACTCAAGGAGGGAACTCAAGGAGGAACTCAAGGAGGGAACTCAAGGAGGGAACTCAGGAGGGAACTCAAGGAGGGAACTCAAGGAGGGAACTCAAGGAGGGAACTCAAGGAGGGAGCACAGGAGGGAACTCGGGAGGGAACTCGGGAGGGAACTCGGGAGGAACTCGGGAGGGAACACGGGAGGGAACACGGGAGGGAACACGGGAGGGAGCACGGGAGGGAGCACGGGAGGGAGCACGGGAGGAAGCACGGGAGGGAGCACAGGAGGGAACTCAGGAAGGAACACGTGGGAACACAGGAAGACTAAAAGAAGAGACAAAAACTAAACTAGATACAGACAACGGCTAGGCCAAAAGGGAAACAAAACTAAACAAGACAAAGGCTACAGGGACACTAAAAGACTACAGCAGGGGGCACACAGTAAACTCAAGAACAAAACTAAAGTCTTACTAACATGAATCCAGTGGGGGTAATCCAGTGAGGGGAAGAAAAAAGGCGAAGTCCAACAGGTGAAAAATCCAGCGGAGGAGGGTGGTGGGAGAGTGGAGAGAACTGTATTGTTGTCCAACAATGTGCCAGCGAAGGCTGAGGGAAATGGCAGAGCTTAATAACGGGGAAGGGACCAGGTGAATAGAGTGGAGCTGATTACAACAGGTGAGAGTAATGCACTAATCAAGTGATGAAGCCAAGGGACGAGCGACAGGAGAGAGACAGAAGAGGAAGACAACAGACAGAGGGAGACAGAGACACACAAACCAAACCACACAGACAAGCAACAAACACAGAAGGAACCAACAGGCCGCAAGAGGGCCGAATCCTGACACATCTGTTACGAATGTGGGCTGCATGCTGAACAGCATAGGGCCAGAGTGTCTTTGGTAACCCTTTTTCCAACAACATGCACCTCCCCATTTCAAAGAGGGTTCTCCACTGTCTTTCAGCTGTGCCATTTTGGTGTGGGAATATGGTGATGATGTCTCATGTCTTATGCATCTCTCTCTTAATAGTGACTGAAAATCACAGCTCATGTACTCTGTACCGTTATCTGACCTGATACATTTGACATTTCCATATGGTGCAATATCTGCTTAGAAACTTTGTGTCGCTAATGTAGTGTCACTTTTGTTTTGAGAAATATACTGACACTGCTCCTGAAAAATCATCTGTGAATAAAATGGCATACTTGTGACCTTCTTGACTGTTTGCTCAATTGGGCCTGCTAAGTCAGTATGTACAAGTTCTAAAGGTGCACTAGCTTTTGAATCAGGTCTCCTGTTTCTGATGTAGTAAATTTCCTTCAGTGCAAAACATTGCAATCTAGCTTGGTATTCCTGTGACTTTTCATACCATCTACTACATTTGGCAATTTGAGTTACATCATCCACATTGCAATGTCCCAAAATCTCATGCCATGTTTTGACATTCACAGGTTAAATTTGCACAGTCATTTAACATCAGTATGTCAACGACATCATTACCTTGTCTGTAGTTCTTTGCCGTTTCAGGTAGTACAGTCTCTCATGTTCTTGAATGTGGAAGACATGTACATCTCTTGTTTCAAGTCTGTTTTGTTTCTTTTTGAAGACCACTGTTGCTCCATTAGTTGTGGCTGCTTTCCACAGAGAAAATATCCTGTGGATATGATGGATGTACAAAGCCTCCTCCAGGGTGACTGTAATGCTGCTTCCTTCAGAGTCCTCCAGGTATAGCTCCGCATCACCCCGTCCTAATGCCACATTGTTTGTCCTGGATCCATCAGCTACACACGTGGACAAAATTGTTGGTACCCCTCAGTTAAAGAAGGAAAAACCCACAATTATCACTGAAATCACTTGAAACTCACAAAAGTAACAATAAATAAAAATTTATTGAAAATTAAATAATCAAAAACAGCCATCACTTTTGAATTGTTGATTAACATAATTATTTAAAAAAACAAACTAATTGAAACAGGCCTGGACAAAAATGATGGTACCTCTATAAAAGATTGAAAACTATTTGACCAGAGTGACATGATTAACTCAGGTGTGTCATTTAATTGACATCACAGGTGTTTCCAAACTCATAATCAGTCAGTCTGCCTATTTTAAAGGGAGACAAGTAGTCACCCTGCTGTTTGGTGAAAAGGTGCTGTACCACACTGAACATGGACAACAGAAAGCGAAGGAGAGAATTGTCCAGGACATCCGAAAAAAAATTATAGACAAACACCTTAAAGGTAAAGGCTATAAGACCATCTCTAAACAGCTTGAAGTTCCTGTGACAACAGTGGCTCATATTATTCAGAAGTTCAAGACCCACGGGACAGTAGCCAACCTCCCTGGACGTGGCCGCAAGAGGAAAATTGATGACAAATTGAAGAGACGGATCGTTGGAATTGTATCCAAAGAGCCCCAGAGCAACCTCCAAAGAAATTAAAGGTGAACTCCAAGGCCAAGGTACATCAGTGTCAGATCGCACCATTCGTCGTTGTTTGAGCCCAAAGTGGGACTTCATGGGAGACGACCAAGGAGGACACCACTTGCTGAAAAAACTCATAAAAAAGTGAGACTGGAATTTGCAAAAATGCATGTTGACAAGCCACAAAGCTTCTGGGAGAATGTCCTTGGACAGATGAGACCAAACTGGAGCTTTTGGTAAGGCACATCAACTCTATGTTCATAGACTCAAAAAACCAAGCATACGAAGAAAAGAACACTGTCCCTACGGTGAAACATGGAGGAGGCTCAGTAATGTTTGGGGCTTGCTTTGCTGCATCTGGCACAGGGTGTCTTGAAAGTGTGCAAGGTTACGATGAAATATGAAGACTATCAAGGCATTCTGGAGAGAAATGTGCTGCCTAGTGTCAGAAGCTTGGTCTCAGTCGCAGGTCATGGGTCTTCCAACAGGACAACGATCCAAAACACACAGCCAAAAAACACCCAAGAATGGCTGAGAGAAAAGCGTTGGACTATTCTAAAGTGGCCTTCTATGAGCCCAGATCTGAATCCCATTGAACATATGTGGAAGGAGCTGAAACATGCCATTTGGAGAAGACACCCATCAAACCTGAGACAACTGGAGCTGTTTGCTCATGAGGAGTGGCCAAAATACCTGTTGACAGCTGCAGAACGCTCATTGACAAATACAGAAATCGTTTAATTGCAGTGATTGCCTCAAAAGGTTGTGCAACAAAATATTAAGTTATGGGTACCATCATTTTTGTCCAGCCCTATTTCATTAGTTTGTTTTTTTAAATAATTATGTTAATCAACAATTCAAAAGTGATGCTGATTTTGATTATTTAATTTTCAATAAATTTTTATTTATTGTTACTTTTGTGAGTTTCAAATGATTTCAGT
Organism: Acanthochromis polyacanthus; assembly: GCF_021347895.1. NCBI lineage: Eukaryota > Metazoa > Chordata > Actinopteri > Pomacentridae > Acanthochromis > Acanthochromis polyacanthus. The sequence goes on from NC_067118.1 coordinate 25,403,461, forward strand.
GAGAATTGTGGGTTTTTCCTTCTTTAAACTGAGGGGTACCAACAATTTTGTCCACGTTAGTGTAGTTCCATGAAGTGCTTCTTCGGGGTCAAAGTCCTCATAAAAATCTTTTGAACTTGTCTTTGTCTGTTATAATGTGTGACGTTGCCTCCACAGTCCACCATTATTCCTTTTTCTTGATGTTATCCGGTAGGAAAGCATCGTTGACTTTTGAACACAAACGATTTCTCCTCCTTCTCTTGTCTTTCAGCTGTCTGTTTTGCATCATCTTTGAGTTTGTCTTTCGCCTACATGTCTCATCGCTATGTGTTGAACTCGTGTGATAGCTGCACCATTTGGGCACACCTTTTTGAAGACAGTCTCTTGCAAGATGTCCTCGTTGTCCACATCCATAACAAGTTACAGAGGATATGTTCACTTTCATGACATTATCAGACTTTGATTTGTTGTCGAATTTTCGATTTCTTCATAACTCCGTAGATTGCTTTTGAACTGTGTAAACGTCAAGTCTTCGCTGCTTTGTGTTGTATGAAATTGCAAAGGGCTTGTATGCTTCTGGAAGACCTTTCAGAATCATAGCTATTATTAGTCCGGTCACTTATTGTTTCCTTTGCATTTCTCAGGAGCCGTTCACTGCTTTCTCAGCAGACGAATAATTGTAGTCAAGTCACTGTTCTTCTTGACCTTTTTTTCAAGCGGTCAAGTTCTGGTGTACAAGGATTATTATTCTTAGGCCTTTACCCTTGTGGCGTTAATGATCCCGCAGTTATCTTTAGGGCTTTTCTGCCGCTATCCATGGCAGCATCCCTCATTACGAGCGACAAACTCTTGTCATCCAGGTACTGAATGAGCTCTGCATAGCACTCCGCATTCTTTTCTTGATCAGGTTCATCAGTGGATAGAATAATGTCTTTTAGTCCCTATATCTCAGATGGCCGAGGAATTTCACCTCCATAGTTCGTAGTTGTTTTCATCACCGTTAAACACCAACCGTTGCCATTGTCCTCCTGTGTCGCGTCTGGGCCATAACCTGTTGGAGTTGTTGGTTGGTTGTCTTCTTCCGACATATATAAAGAAGTAGTCTACACTTGTAACTATTTTGTCGAGTTTATTTCTCTCATCATCACAGCAACTCGAACACCATCTCATCAGCAGCCATGGTAGAAAAAAAATACATCATCCCGCTCACGGAACCTCTTAACGTAAAGCAAAACATTACCGTAAAGTAAGGTCGTAAAAACAAAACAAAACTTCCCCCTCACAGGTAATTTCATCAGATAATACCGATCCAAATCAGCACCAGAATGCATGGGGAAAACAAACAACAAATCATATACATTAATAGAACATATATGTGACAAGATGAGGACATCAAACTTAACACTGGGCCGCTAAAACCCGCCTCTCGGTATTCAGCAAGCTCATTGGCTACATGCCCTGTCAGTCAAACGTTTCCTCCGGCGTCATTTTGCTCAGAATTTAGTGAAGAGATGAGAGTCACCAGATCCATCGGTCTCGGCAACCATAGATATATACAAACACTAGATGGCTCATGAGCGCTGTCAGCCTATGGGGAGCAACGTCGCCACATGGCGGCCATCTTGGGACAGGGCTGCTCGATCACTCATAACATTAAAGTCAATGGAGCATGGATTTTAAAATCACTGTAGATTGCTCAATTTTCAACCGATTTTACAACAGCTTGGTTTGTTATAAACGTCAGATGTACTTGTTTTACTGCTTACATAAGAATAATTAAAATCATTGAATTCATATAATAATGAACACAGATATCAGCTCTTCTCAGCATAAATGGATGTAAATGTAATTTTAATATTTAGCATTGCACTTTTTTATTACTATCAGCTTTCTAATGCACAGATAAAAACAAAGCTCAACCAAAATCAATGCACAACAAAAAGAGATTATGTCTTTTCTTTTCATGAACCTGGTGCCTACATTACCCACAATGCATTTCGGCTGCAGGCTAACTAATCCAGGCATAGATGTATACAAACAATAAGTCTAAGGTCTCAATCAAAGTCTCTTAACAAGCAAATAAATACAACCACAACCACAAAGAATGTAATTTCGCCTAAAGATTAGGTTCTCAAAAAACGTTGGTCTCATTAAAACCTAATAATTGAAAATCAGATTGTGAGTAACACCATCTTCAATGTGAGTAGCCAAGCAGAAAAGACACACAACTATGCCGCATTTTTCAAAACGAAAAGCTGCGATTTCGGAATTGAGCCCGAATCATAGCCACGTTAATAAGGTTTGTAATAAACTAAACCGTTTGTAAATCAATCAAGAATTGAGCGAGTTATGAGTGTTAAAGTGAGGAAATCATCCACCTTACCATTGACTACAGTACAGTGCGCCAGAGCAGTCCCCTGTCCTAAGATGGCCGCCAAGTGACGACGCCGCCGACTCCGTCTCGAGACATCTAGCGTTTGTATATATCTATGTCGGCAACGGCTGGCTGTTCCGGCTTTGGAGGCAGCGATGAGTCACTTGATTGGTTGAAATGCGGTTGGGATCGAAAGCAGAGGGTTCAGTCGCCATTTTCTGACCGAGATCGTGAGGATAACAGAAAGCTTCATAAAATTATGGATAAAAATGCAGTGAATTATGGAACGCGCAGCGCCACCATGCGCCACGTGGACGCGCACGGAGCCGAGCTATTTATGGATTATTTACTTATTTCTAGACATGTTTTGGACAAAATATGATACTTGCTAGTATTGTCTGGATGACTACTCTTGGATTATGGCCGGTTTTTGTGGATTATTTTCATCGTTGACCGGTAAAAGACCATCGAAACGTAAGTTATGCCCTTTATGTGTCCCTTTAAACTTTTGTTGTTTGTTTTAGAAATGTGTTTATATTACCCGCTGTGGTAATCACATCTGAAAGTGGTTTATACCGGCGGATTCATGAGACTCTAAGCTTTCCATGGATGTATAGTGTTTCTATCGTCCCGTTTAAAGCTAAAAATGCTTTTGCCGTTAAACTTCAGCCGGCCATTTTCGGCCCGAATACGGGCCCGTGAAGCTTAAGGGGTTAATTAAACTGATTGGACTTGATTAGGAAAGGCACACACCTGTCTATATAAGACCTTACAGCTCACAGTGCATGTCAGAGCAAATGAGAATCATGAGGTGGAAGGAACTGCCCAAGGAGCTCAGAGACAGAATTGTGGCAAGGCACAGATCTGGCCAAGGTTACAAAAGAATTTCTGCAGCACTCAAGGTTCCTAAGAGCACAGTGGCCTCCATAATCCTCAAATGGAAGAAGTTTGGGACGACCACAACACTTCCTAGACCTGGCCGTCCAGCCAAACTGAGCAATGGTGGGAGAAGAGCCTTGGTGAGAGAGGTAAAGAAGAACCCAAAGATCACTGTGGCTGAGCTCCAGAGATGCAGTCGGGAGATAGGAGAAAGTTCCACAAAGTCAACTATCACTGCAGCCCTCCACCAGTCTGGTTTTTGTGGCAGAGTGGCCCGACGGAAGCCTCTCCTCAGTGCAAGACACATGAAAGCCCACACAGAGTTTGCCAAAAAACACATGAAGGACTCCCAGACTATGAGAAATAAGATTCTCTGGTCTGATGAGACCAAGATTGAACTTTTTGGTGTTAATTCTAAGCGGTATGTGTGGGGAAAACCAGGCACTGCTCATCACCTGCCCAATACAATCCCTACAGTGAAACGTGGTGGTGGGAGCATCATGTTGTGGGGGTGTTTTCAGCTGCAGGGACAGGACGACTGGTTGCAATTGAAGGAAGGATGAATGCGGCCAAGTACAGAGATATCCTGGAGGAAAACCTCTTCCAGAGTGCTCAGGACCTCAGACTGGGCCAAAAGTTCACCTTTCAACAGATAAAATAACAAAGGAGTGGCTTCAGAGCAACTCTGTGACCGTTCTTGACTGGCCCAGCCAGAGCCCTGACCTAAACCCAATTGAGCATCTCTGGAGAGACCTCAAAATGGCTGTCCACCAACGTTCACCATCCAACCTGACAGAACTGGAGAGGATCTGCAAGGAAGAATGTCAGAGGATCCCCAAATCCAGGTGTGAAAAACTTATTGCTTCATTCCCAAGAAGACTCATGGCTGTACTAGCTGAAAAGGGTGCTTCTACTCAATACTGAGCACAGGGTCTGAATACTTCTGACCATGTGATATTTCAGTTTTTCTTTTTAATAAATTTGCAAAAATTTCTACATTTCTGTTTTTTTTCTGTCAAGATGGGGTGCTGAGTGTACATTAATGAGAAATAAAATGAACTTTTTTGATTTTGGCAAATGGCTGCAATGACACAGAGAGAATATTTCAAACGGTCTGAATACTTTCCTTATACCCACTGTATGTCTCTTGTTTCCAGATGAGGTTGAGAACTGCTTGTATAGTACTTTTGAACATGAGGAAAAATATTACTTGAGGCCGGTGTGCCTTATAAATAAAGATGCAGAGAGAGCTGATGACATTACTGCTACTCAGTTATATTTGACAGTCTTCTTTCTCATTTATTTGCTGCTTAAACAAACTGACTGTGAGTGATGAAAATGCTCTAAATGATGTTGTGAAAGTTTGCCCTGTGATAATTGCACTCCAGCAAAGAGACTGGTGCTCCCTTTGTGAGAAACAGACGGCCCAGACAACAAAAGGAATAATCAGCCAGTCTGACCATGTTCTGTCCAGTGAATTCACAGCGATGCCTTCATGCAGACGTTAAAACGCGCCACTGAGGAGAACAAAGCAAAACTCCCAGACTTCAGTCCTCCTGCTGCCAGACTTTTAAACATTGGCTGTAGGAATTTTAAATGAGTCTTACAGTCTTTTGAACGTGGTTATTTAATTATTTACAGTAGTTATCATTTAAATGAACTTTAACAAATGCTTTTGCTTTATGTTTGCTGCTTGACGTTATCTTGTATTGTCTGTATGTTGATATGTAGCTACTTTACCTTAAGTTTTGAAGTCAGGTATGTGTATGGACCTGGTAAGCTGCAAATGAAATGCCTTTCTTGCAATCAGTAAAGCTGTCTGAATTGGAATCACACTTGCTCAGACCACATATACAGTATTTTGATGACCTATGTTAACTTAATTGTGCCTACGCGTGTTTATCTTATTTTTGAATTCTTTACATTTGTCTGATCTTAAACCTGGGACAATATATAACTGAGTGCTTTTTGATGCCCATGAGATATATCTTGTATACATTTTTATTAAGTGCAAAAAGAAATGTTTTTTATGTTCATTATGATCATGTCTTTACAAATTCCACAATTATTTGTTATGGAAACAATCACTTATTAATAATAAATATGACTGGATATCACTAAAATGTCAACTAAATAACCGTCTGAATGTCCTAAAAATGAGCTCCTAAATAGCTAAACAATAATAAAATGAACTTATTCAAAAATGGTTTTGATTGTGTTCTTTTATTAAGTTGAGACAATCATGACAAGAGTAAGTTACCCATCACAAAAACACCTCTCAAGAAAGTATGTTAATTCCAAATCACATGACCTGCTCCACATGATGTAATTTCCTGCTGAAGGAAAAACTGGCAAGACTCCGAGACTTTCATCGTTATTATCCCCCGCCTCCACGAAGTGGAAAAGGGGGATATAGGTTTGGCCTCCGTCAGTCCGTCCGTGCTTCCGTGCGTCCGTCCGTCCGACATGAAGGGGACAGCTTCTCTCGGAAACTATTACAGCTAGGATTACGAAATTTAGTGTGTAGCTTCACACCATGGACACCTTGATCAAGTTCGAAAATGAGACCTGTGCGATAATACTTAACAGAGTTATGGCCCTTGATCACTATTTTGGATATAGACTCATAGACATCACATGTGGCGGGGGATATTGATGACCATGTTGTCTTGTTTAATATAAAGTAGTGTGTGAGTCACGCCTGGATTTATCGCACGTCAACAGGTTTACTACAAGAATTTTATAAATATCTTCCAATTTCAATTTTACTCAATTGTATATATAATATTTAGTAGAATCTTTCTCTAACAATACCATGTGGTGTTAGGTTACAGGCGTCCATGTTGATTTTAGGTCTGAAAACAGCAAAAATGTCGACTATGATACCTGTCAGCTATGTTACAAAAAGTCATGCAATTATATATTGAGCCACCTGTTAAAATCTAACACCAAGTTGTTGTTTTTTTTTTTAAATTTATAGAAATCCAATGTTGCTTTTAAAAGAGGGGCATTTTGAATTTGAATTTCTTAGCCACACAGCACATTTTTGCTCACTTTGTTCCACCCAGAGGTTTTGCTATGTTGGCAAACTTTGGATAGATGTTGCTATGGAACTGACTAGTGAATTTGATACTTGTTTACTGAAACACACAACCTTATATCACACTTGAAGAGTGGAAACCATTAAAACGGTCTTGTTGCCTCACTAGTTTCCCTTTCTTATGAGTACTTTCATTTCAGGAGTATTTTTTGGAATATGAATATATAATATGGCAAAAGAGATTTATATTATTTTTAGGAATGATGCAACGTTAACAGTCCTTGTGTGAAATTTTTTGTTTGTATTTTTTTATTTATTAATGCATTTTTATGATATTAGTGGCTTCACTGGTTCCTTAAACCATTATTTGTGAATGAAGAACATCGATAGCATGCTTCTTTTTGGAATCTATTTCTAATTTCTATATCTTTATCTTCATATATGATAAATTTAGGCAATTACTGTACTGATACTGTATTGATGAATTATTCATCCATGAGGGCAATTAACGACCAATTTAAAGACCCCCTCCATGTCTTTATGTGTTTTTTATATGCTGGAAACTCGTTAATGAAATAAGCACGAACACCCGGACTTCCAGGGTTTCATATGTACCAAACTTAAAAAAATATTTGCAATTAGTTTCAGGAATGTAACTAATTGTATGTATGACTGAATTACTTTAATATAACAACATTGCTTTAGTCCATTTACACCTGAATTTGATACTAGTACAAACATAAATGGGTAGCAATGCCAGAAAATGAATTAAATATCAGCTCCACCACATTATCGATCTCAGATAAGCTAATAATGAATAACATTAGACGCTTGCTGGTCATAGCAGATCAAGAAGCAGCAAAATCCTGATTTTGTCAAACTGAGCACTGGTTCTTTTACTGCTGCTAAATTTGTCATTTGTAAGAGAAACAGTGTGTTCTTTCTTTCAAAAACACCATCAGATTAATGTTTTTGTTCTTCTCCAGTATATTTTTCAACTCTTGGACTTTTGCCATTTGTTTTAATGGAATTACATGCAGTGACACCACGTGTAACCAACAGTGTGGTGTACTCACTTTAATCACAACTGGCCCCCTTGTATATCTCTTCTACATTATGGGCACACATGTTTCAGTTTCTTAACATTTTTCCTTATGTGTTATGTGTCTTGTTTAATGGAATTACCCATCTGGAGCTAAAAGTGAAATATTGTGTCAATTTCCCCATCATCCTGACTGTGTGACTCATGACTATTAAAAACACTGAACTCTTTCATTATTCTTTTTAATTCAAGGAGAAATGTTTCATCGCTAACAGTTGCACTGGGTGATGAAAGTCTCGCCGAGTTAACTCACTACATCTCCCTGTGGGAAACTCAGCTGACTGGACTTCTTTATTAAAATTTAAACTACCAAATATTTATACAACTACCGTGAAGCATGAATCAGAGATCTCTGGAGAGACTTCCCTGATGGATGAAAGAGCCAATAATAAAAAGAGCAGAGAAGCATTTAGGGATAAGCTTCTATCCTTTTCCTCCAGATTTTGACTGAATGAGGTCTAAATCTCACTGATGGTATGAAGGAAACAATAATAGCACTCATCTGCAGAATAATAGCAATAGTGAAAAGGACAGGAGGAGGCAGACGAAACAAGAACTGATTTGGAAATGGGCTTAGACAGCCACATTGTTACATAAAGAGGAAATAGGTCAGGAAAAGTGGAATCAGTAGTGAGAATCTTTCCTCAGAGCATGCAACTATCAGAAAGAAGATTCCCAAAGCAGAATGATGAATTTATGAACCTTGTGGTTGTTTTGACAAAGCAGAAAAGCACAACTGACTGAAACATTCTGCAGCCAAATCACACCACAGCTAATAACTGTGAGCAAGAAACACTGCCAGAAGCACTGAGCAGAACTTTAATTTTGTTAAATATTCAAATGTACTCACATTTGCTTTCTCAAGCCAGACTACCTCAGAAAATACCTAACATCTTGCAGTACCTGCTTTGCTTTTTCCATCCGCTTTTACGTGTCATTTTTCATTTCTCTCAGTCTCACAGAAGATGAAAACTGGCATCTAGTTATACGTCTATGGCTTACAGAGTCATCTGAATGTGCTCCGAATGTGACATTACACTGTTGAAGTTTGCTTGAGAAAGCGCTGCTCCTTGTCTTGTGCTTGTTCTGCAAACTGTTGAAGTGCTTTGCCTCAGTAGTAGAAAAAAGAGAAAATTTACATTTCAATTTAGCAGCTGGTAATTACGTTACAGAGCAAAACTCCTCCATTAAGTCTAACTCAAGTTAATTGTAGATTAAAAATAAAAGCACCTCCCTCATTTCAGTCCTCAGATACAGAAAGAGGGAAAAGTTGAAGCTCGAATCATAATAATAATAATAATAATAATAATAATAATGATAACATCTGAGCTGATTTACTGTTCAGAAAGTATCATCCTCTTACTCTTGTTAGTTCAGTAATCTTCAACTCCGGGGTCAAGACTTCACTTCAGCTGCATGATTAGGCATGTTTCAAGCAACTGGATGGCGCAGCAGTTTGTGTCTGCAGTGAATCCTGCAGATCCAATCATTTCTCTTGATGAAGACTGTGCTTCATGCTGGTTGACGACAGCTGATTTATTTATTTATACAGCTCATAAAGGGGAAAGAGAGGGCTTATTAAACTAATTTTCATGATGATAATTCCTCTAAACACAGTGTGACATGTCATTACACAGTAACTTGTCTAGTCTGTCAGTTGTTCTTGACGCAGCCGTAACGCTACGATAGCTGTTAGTGCTAACAGAGAAACTTTGTGCAAATTCCAGCTTTGATTGTTGGGCCAAGTGGGAACTTACTGAAACACACAACCTTATATCACACTTGAAGAGCGGAAACCATAAAAACGGTCTTGTTGCCTCACTAGTTTCCCTTTCTGATGAGTACTTTCATTTCAGGAGTTTTTTTTTTTTTTTGAAATATGAACATATGATATGGCAAAAGTGATTTATATATATATTTTTAGGAATGATGCAAAGTTAACAGTCCTTTTGTGAAACTTTGTTTGTATTTATTTATTTATGTATGCATTTTTATGATATTATTGGCTTCACTGGTCCCTTAAATCACTATTTGTGAATGAAGAACATTGATAGCATGTTTTCTTACATCTATTTCTAATTTCTATATCTTTATCTTCATAGATGATAAATTTAGGCAATTACTGTATTGATGAATTATTCATCCATGAGGGCAATTAATCACCAATTTAAAGACCATGTCTTTATGTGTCCATGTCTTTAAGTGTTTTTTATATGCTAGAAATTCGTGAATGAAATAAGCACGAACACCCAGACTTCCAGGGTTTCATATGTACCAAACTTAAAAAAATATTTGCAATTAGTTTCAGGAATGTAACTAATTGTATGCTTGACTGAATTACTCCAATATTATAACATTGCTTTAGTCCATTTACATCTAGTCCATCTGAACTCTGGACCAAAGTCTAGAGTTGAAATGGACAAGTCATGTCCTTTTAGTCATATAAACACGTTATGCCATAAGCACAAGCTAACAATGTCTTTTTCAATACAAGCGGTAGGCGATATTGATTAGCATTATGCTACTCTAGAGTACAGTTCTTGCTGTGATGTTATCAATAACTACAATGTTTTACTGTAATGTTATCAGTATAACTTTAAAAGTAGCTGTGCTTTTTTTGCTGGCGAGCTAGCAACTATAACTAGCTACCCAGTTTTCTTGCTAGCTAGCTACTAATAAACACTGCTAAAGTGAGACAGAGAAAAGCATGCAGAATTTGTATTGCTGTAATGTTGTCAACATAACTTGGGCTGTTTTCAGGGGTAGCTAGGTAGTTGTAGCAAACTAGCCAGGCACTAGCTTTTGTTTTTGCTACATAGCCAATAAACTATAAGTAGCTAGCTAGTTTGCATGCTACAGGCTACTGATTTACACAGCTAAGATAGAGCAATGCATGCATAACTTCTGTAGCTGAAACATAGTCAACATAATTTTGGCTGTGTTCATAAGTTGCTAGCTAGTTATAGCAAACTAGCTCGGTCCAAGCTTGCTGTAATGTTGTCAACTGTAATTACCTCTGCCAGGAGGTTATGTAATCACCGGAGTTTGTTTGTCTGTTCGTCTGTGTGTGTGTCTGTCTGTTTGTCTGTTAACAGCATAACTCAAAAAGTCATGGACGGATTTTCACCAAATTTTTACAGGATGTCCGGAAGAGCACGAGTAAGAATCGATTAGATTTCGGAGGTGATCCGAATCACCGTCTGCATCCAGGAATTTTTTGAAGGTCGAAGGACAATTGAGAAATGGCCGCCAGGCGGCCAGGCGGCCAGGCGGCCTTGTCTGGATCCAGGATTTTTTTGAAGGCCATCTCTCAATTGTGCAGACAGAGGTCGCTGCAACGATCCCGGGCGACGGCCGAATCCCCCGCGGCAGGTTCGGGCTTCCCGGGCGAGTCGGGACCGACGAAACGAAGCGGCGGCGACGCGTGCGGTACTGTCACACGCGCGCACAACGCTACCGTCACGTGCGTGCGGCGGCGCCGTGTGCGTCGCTGCAACGATCCCGGCCGACGGCCGAATCCCCTGCGGCCGCTTCGGGCTGCCCGGGCGAGTCGGGACCGACGAAACGAAGCGGTGGCGACGCGTACGGTACCGTCACACGCGCGCGCAACGGTATGTGCGTGCGGCGCCGCCGCCTGCAAAACACTGTGCTGTTATACTGTACATGCATGTTATGCTTTCTGCACAAACTGTTGAAACTCAATACAATCCGTCCATGACTGTTTGAGTTATGCTGTTAAAAGACAGACAGACAGACAGACAGACAGACAGACAGACAGACAGACAGACACACACACACACACACACACACACACACACGGTATGGCGGAGGTATGCGCTCTCCGAGTGCTTTTCTAGTTATATCTGTGTTTTTTGCTCAGTTTTACCAAAAGGATTTTAATATATGATAAAGTAGCTAGCTAGTTTAACCATAGACTGTATATACATTTATGTCCAAGACACTCCATGCAACACCAGTAAAAAGTTAGTGAAATGATCTTTTTGTTATTTTTTAATGCTGTCTGAAAGTAACATGTTGAACTGGCTCTTTACTGAGGATTGAGTTCATAAAGGACATCTCCGTTATCCTGACTTATTCTGTGAAAATATTTGAAGAACTGCACTAGAATTCATCATGTGATGATCTCGGTTGTTGTGTACAGTGTCTCGGTGCAGGACAATAAAGTTTAATAGCACAACGCTGTTGAGGTCACAGGCTGCAAGCACACAAGGAGAGTAAAAAAGCTATTTTACGTACGTCACACTCTTTCACTTTCATGATGTACAAGCCCAATGGAGCACTGATCCTGTTGCTAAACAACCCTCTGTAGCTTCCCACCAACTGTCCAGTTTCACAGTGTAGACTTCTATTAAAAAGCAGCAGCTGGAAAATGAGCAATCTGAGTGAAGGAGCCCAAGTGAGACATTATTGTTGAGGGCAGGAAAGAAGGATGGTTTGCAATTTTCCTCTCCCATCTAAGACATGCATGAATGCACACACGTGCAAACACACAGTATATATTAGGCAATATCTTGTGTTACAATCTACAGCAGTTGAACCACAGAGACGTAACATAAATACAACTATTAAACAGCATCCAGAGGGGGATGGAATAAGCCCCACAACATGGTTTCAAACATCTTTTGTTATCTACTTATTCTCATCTAAGAATATATTTAATTTTGTTTTCAAGATGTTACCTACCAATCCCATGGGTAATTCTTGTGCCAGATATTCCTCAGACAAAAATTGAATAGCATGAGAATAAATGTAGTGCCTAATAGAATGCAGCACATAATGTAAGTGCGAGACATTATGAAAAATAACAGTAACAGGATGTAAAAATTGAATACTGGCAATTATACTGAAATAGTAAAGTAATATTGCACATGATGAGGAAAGGTTTTAATGCAACAATGAGATTTTAAGAAAAGGTCAAAATATTTCATTTCCATTTAATTTGTTTTTTTTCCAGACATGCCACAGTATCGCAAAGACAAACGATAAAAATAAATACACGATACAAAACTACAGAAAAAAAGGACAAGGTACGTTTTATCCGTTTGATTCCTGGCTGTAAAAGACACAAGCAGAAACAAAAAAATCAAGCCGTTTTTTCGTTTTTTCGTTTTGAGCAAAAAACAATAAAACAGGAAACGGTTCGTTTTTTCGTTTTTTCGTTTTGAACAAAAAAACAAAAACAACAGGAAACGGTTCCTTTTTTCGTTTTTTCGTTTTCACCCCCAAAATGAAAATACGACTCCATATTCCGTTTCATTGGTGGGCGGGGCTTTGGAGCCTGCCAGTGCACAATAAAGCTCCTGCCCATCACAATAAAGCTCTTGCGCTGGCATTCACAGACAGACTGACATTGTATTGCCTGCCCCCACTGCACTTCCCCTAACTCTAAATCAAAGTAAGTCGAGTACACAGTAATGACAGTCATAACCAGTGGTGTAGTCTAGTTTTTTCTAGTGGGTATATTCCAACCTCATAAACCAAAGCCAGGTCAGGTTCTCATATATGTGCGCGTGCACTCAGCAAACAGCTGTAAGGCAGCTTTCTCAACTATGAACATAATCAAAATATGTTTTGAGAACGGCTCAAACAAGCAGCAGCTCAGCTCTCCCATTAAGCTGCAGAGATATTAGGGGAGTGATATGAGACAGACAAAAATGTAAAAGTGTTCAAATGTTTACATTTATGAGATTTAATTATTGTTAAAGATGTATAGAAGTTGATTCAGGTTGTTCAGTCATGCTTTTTTAAGTTCTGCACTTTATTTTAAGATATACAGTTACATATAAGTTATTTATTAATAAACGTCAAAATGTTTTTGAACCGTACTGAATTTATTTGACGGTCAGTTTTTGATTACAGGCAGACTCTAATAAAACTACCAGGTTACATCAGCATATATCACAGTAACTCAAGTTAGACATTATGATGTTCTGGACCTTTGCTGACTGGACCTCTCTGAATTTTAGCTGAATACCCCTGGCTTAGAAGAAGAGGGACATGAGTCTAGAACTTCTAATGACCCAACATCAGTCAGTGGAGAAAAAATAAGAAAAAGAAAGCAAAGCTAAATGAAACCATTTCAGTGTTTTAATAAGCCTGTTGCTTGTCCTGTGAATACTGCCACTTTAGAGAACACTACAGCTGGAGCTAAGGTTAACGTTTAGGAAAGGGAGCCTGATGAAGAGGAAACATCAGCACTACCTGATGAAGAGGAAACATCAGCTCTACCTGATGAAGAGGAAACATCAGCACTACCTGATGAAGAGGAAACATCAGCTCTACCTGATGAAGAGGAAACATCAGCACTACCTGATGAAGAGGAAACATCAGGTCTACCTGATGAAGAGGAAACATCAGGTCTATCTGATGGCAGGAGGAGGAGCTGCTGACGCTATAATGTCTATAAGTATCTAACTGGTAGTTTGAAATAAAGGAGCTGCTGCTGTGTGTGTGTGTGTGTGTGCGTGTGCGCGCGTGTGTGCGCGTGTGCGTGTGTACGCGTGGACGTGTGAGTGCACGCGCACATATATGAGAACCTGACCTGGCTTTGGTTTATGAGGTTGGAGTATACCCACTAGAAAAAACTAGACTACACCACTGGTTATGACTGTCATTACTGTGTACACGACTTGCTTTGATTTAGAGTTAGGGGAAGTGCAGTGGGGGCAGGCAATACAATGAAAGTCAATCTGTCTATGCCTGCCAGCGCAGGAGCTTTATTGTGATGGGCAGGAGCTTTATTGTGCACCGGTGGGCTCTGAAACCCCGCCCACCAATGAAACGAAATATGGAGTCGTATTTTCATTTTGGGGGTGAAAACGAAAAAACCAAAAAACCAACCGTTTCCTCTTTTTTTGTTTTTTGTTCAAAACGAAAAAACGAAAAAACGAACCGTTTTCTGTTTTTTTTTGTTTTTTGCTCAAAATGAAAAAACGAAAAAACGGCTTGATTTTTTGTTTCTGCTTGTGTCTTTTACAGCCAGGAATCAAACGGATAAAACGTACCTTGTCCAAAAAAAAACAACCAAACCAAATCTAAAACTGAAATAATGTCTGAAAATGAGTAGGATAAATTTAATATTCATTTATGTAATCAAAACAATGCATTCATCCATTAAAGAAATGTGAAAATATAATGCAGGTGGAATATCAAAATCAACAAGCTAACACAGCAATTACAGCAGTTTTAACAGAGAGAATATTTGAAGATCCTTATATATATATTTATATTAGGAGTTGATATGAATGTATAATTTCCTACCAACATGCACCAGCTCCCAACTTAATTGAATTCTGTCATAACTCTCTTTCTCCATGCGTCAGGGAGCTCCACACTTTAATTTACAGACATAAAGATGTTTCAAATTTAATGCTACACTCTTGAAACAGCCGACTAGATCCGACCCTTGGACATGCAACCCAACATCTTATAATAACAGGATTAAGTCAGTCTCAGACACATCAGGCATTATTCTATGATCTAATTCATATTCAATTTATGTTTTGAAACCCAGTGGTGAGGATAAAACATCACACAGTTCAAATCCAGCAGCACCTATACAGCTGGATTCTCATCCTCTTTCATCCAGCACCCCTGATAATTATTGTATATTTAAACATAATGTGATGGGAGTATTCACCATTTCCATGAGCTATAATAGCACTTAGAGGGCTGCCGGAGCTGAGCTCAGCTGACCTTAAGCGAAAGGTGGCGTACATGTGGACAGGTCTCATTTAATCACAGTCAAAATAATGACTGCAGATATCTGAAATCATTATAACTAGTCCTAATTTTTTTCCATGATGCTGCTCATCCTGCTAGATATGGCTGCAACACAGTATTTGAACAGTGTTAGCAATTCAGTAATAATGGTAGCCACTGTGGTGGATTGGGTCATTACAGAATGTGAAGTAATAGGAAGAGCTCATTAGTGAGGAGTTTGTGGAGTACGAGGGCTCTGTTTATTAGAGACTTATGGTCCAAATTAACTAGAAGAGGGCTCAGATATTGCAGTAAAATAGTTTACTATATGCAGCACCATAGTATGTTTGACAAACAAGCAGTTTCTTTCTCCTTGCCGTTGCTTGCTATGGAACTACAAATGACAATGTGAATATCTGAAATGTTGTTAGGAAGAATTTAATTATGGATACCTGCAACATATATCCACTCCAGCTTTAAAATGTTGAAACATTTTTTCCATAAGCACAAGCTAACAATGTCTTTTTCAACTACAAGCCATAAGCGATATTGATTAGTTCTTGCTATGATTTTATCAATAACTGTAGTGTTTTACTATAATGATATCAATAGAACTTTAAAAATAGCTGTGCGTTCTGCTAGCTAGCAAGCAACTATAACTAGCTACCCAGTTTATTAGCTAGTTAGCTACTAATAAACACTGCTAAACTTAGGCAGAGAAAAGCATGCAGAATTTTCATTCCTGTAATGTTGACATCTTGCCTGCGAAGGACAAACATCATCATTAGCTAGTTATAGCACACTAGCTAGGTACGAGCTCTTTTGCTACATAGCCAATAAACTGTAAGTAGCTAGCTAGTTTGCATGCTACAAGCTACTGACTTACACAGCTAAAGTTAGATAGAGCAATGCATGCAGAACTTCAGTTGCTTTAACATAATCAATGTAATTTTGGCTGTGTTCATAATTTGCCAGCTAGTTATAGCACATTCTAGGTTCTAGGTTGCTGTAATGTTCACATCACTGTGATATAACATTTTTTGATCAGTTTTATCAAAAGGATTTTAATAGATTTTAAAGTGGCTAGCTAGTTTAACCATAGACTGTATACATGTTTATGTAAAATGTATAGTAGATAATTATAATTTCAAGGGAGGTTACATTAGCTAGCTTACACATGGTCCACACTTAAGACAACTATGCCAACTCCTCAGTAAGGAAAGTCGCTGTTGGCTGTCCTAAAAGTCGCTAGAAGTCACTAAATGATGTCATTGCCTAATTTGCATATTTCCCAGTTTGCATGTAATTGTAATCAGCGTTGTAGGAGAGAGGAACAACGTTGTGGAAGAGACCAAAAAGTGAGTATAAAACACCCAGAATATGTTTTTGTACTAGAGGCTAAATGCTGTGATTTTTTTAGCATGACAGTGAGGAAACATTTTCTTTTGTATGGCTCCGTAAGTCTGGATGGGATCTGTAATGACTGCGCGTGCGCGATTCATCTGCCGTCTGGCTGCGAATGATGTGTCCTCTAATCCAGTGGTTCTCAACCCTGTTCCTCAGGACCCACTGTCCTGCATGTTTCAGGGGCTGTTTACACGAGGACGCTTGCAGGTAAAAACGTCATAATATTTCAACAAAACACCCTATCGTTTATACGACGACGGCGTTTTGGGGGCTTACAAACACAAAAATTTGAAACCGGCCTCCAGAGTGGAAAAGTTGAAAACTCTCCACCGTTACGTTTCCGTCTAAACAGCAAAACGCAAAACTTTGATCTGACCACGTCGCGTACGCTATTACGTCACATACGTGCGCTAGTGCTTTGGTTTGCCGGCCGGTACAAGGAAGTAAACAAAGATATGTGATTATTACCGCGAGCAGCGGAGCTTCTACAGCTGATCGCCACTGCTTGGGACACACGTCTCAATTCTGATCACAGATGTATTAAAAATGACTCCCGAGACACACACATGTTTTGCACACACTGTTGCTCAGTGAAATCTGGCTGGTACAACCATGTCTGACCAGTAGCGCAAACGCGGAAATGCCTGGCAGCAGCCGACCACACGAGTTTCGTGTTGCGGTGACGGACTGGTTTGGCTCCGTGCCAAATCAAATTTTCAAAATCATCTGGCGGGCCAGATATTATTCCTGACGGGCCAGTTTTGGCCCGCAGGCCGCCAGTTGCCAACCACTGCTATAGAGTCACCGTATATACGCAGATTTCCTTCAAAACCGCTCGTCTAAATGTGAAATGACAAGACGCCACTTTTGCGTTTTCTGTTAAGATGGTCCTCGTATAAACGTAGCCTTAGATGCTTCCCTGCTCCAACACACCTGATTCAAATGATCAGCTCATCATCAAGCCTCTGCAGAAGCCTGATGACGAGCTGATTATTTGAGTCAGGTGTGTTGGAGCAGGGAAGCATCTAAAACATGCAGGACATGGGGTCCTGAGGAACAGGGTTGAGAACCATTGCTTTAATCAGACACTGGGACTGCTGCGTGGTTACTGGACTGACAGCCTGTGCTTTGAGACGGGGAGAAGCTCACAGCTGCACCTGCTGCTCATTGAAAACAGTAACTGCAGAATGAGCCGAGTTTTCCTGTCAGAGTCTCCAAAACGGCAGAAAAAGTCGCTAGATTTGTCGCTAGTCGTTTTTGACAAAAAAAAGTCGCTAGGAGCTTTGAAAAGTCGCTAGATTTAGCGAGAAAGTTGCTAAGTTGGCAACACTGCTTAAGACAAGTCAAAAACATTTCCAGGGTTTTCTCTCATGTTTTCTGTGTGAGCTAAAATATCTTTTAATGTGTCTCTGATATATTGATCTTATTTTAATGATGTCATTTTTTTTATAGCAACCATTCATCAACATTAAACAGTGAGTCAGTTGGCAGCTCTTGTTGTTTTGTTCATTTATTTATGATTCTATTGGGTGAAGCTGTGCATTGGGAGCCCTTTCATGTGGCTTTACAGTTTATGCAATGCCACTTTCATCTGGGAGACTTTAGGCTTTAGCTTTAGGTTGTGACTTTGAAATGGACTGTAGGTTTCAGTCATGATGTAATGTCATTGTGACCCAAATGATAAAGGGTAATTCTAATTGGAGAATGGGAGCATGGCCAGAAGAGGCTCATAGTTTTATCTTCTGCAGGGCAATATTTCTTCGGATTTGTCAGAAATTTGAGAAAGGTCATGCAGACAAAAAAGAAACCTTGAAAAGAATTAGAAAAGGAGATGAATACAGGGTTACTCTGAACAGTGATGGAGTGGAAAACCAGCCATCTTTCGATGTTGAGGACAGCCAGAAAACATCCATTTGACGAAATTAAATACAACGATCTATGCGGGAGTCTTGGGCACAGACTGAGGCTCATTTTGAGCTTGCACAACAGCAAATAAAAATCTGTATAAATGAGTGTGTGGAGAACTTTGGGAAGCGATCCATCCATCCATCCATTCTCTATACCCCGCTTTATCCTCACGAGGGTCGCTGGAGCCTATCTCAGCTGACTCGGGCGAAGGCAGGGGACACCCTGGACAGGTCGCCAGTCTGTCGCAGGGCACTTTGGGAAGAGATCCAATGCTAAAAAGAATACTAGTATTTTCCAAAACAGAAGACATTTCATTTAGTTTGGACTCGAGTTATCTGTAATTTAACAATGCAGGGAAAATGTATAAAATAACAGTAAATTGAAGTCTACATTTCAAAGATGTTAAATAACATTAATTTTTTTTACAGTGTAGCACAAGCTGGTTGCTTTGGGCTTAAATATATTAAATTGTCAGTGGTCACTTTTGAAGTGACTCACAGGTTTGCAGGCCATTTGTTGGGGGTAACAGATGTTGCTTCTCTCTCGGGACTCTCACTAAGTCCTCGGAGTAAACACAGCATCTCCACAGCGAGCACAGAGCATGATGAAAGGACATGACGGATCCACGGATGCTCCCTGAGGCGGCCACAGTTTTCCACTTAATGATGTTGTTACAGCAGCTGGCAGTAAAGACTGTGCATGAATTGCAGTATCCACGACAGATCAAACCAAACCCACACTGTAGCACATTCTGAGTGGGTGCCAAGGAAAGTGCACTAACTATATGTTGAGGGGAAAGCAAAACACTTAGATCTGTTTCGTGTGAAGCGAGGCATTCACTTAGAGCAGTCTTGAACTGACATTTTTAAAATCAATAGCGGAGCAAATGACAAGGTGGAATGTGTCGCTTCAAGTGATGAACCTACAGAGAATTTTTCTAAGCTTTATATCAAATTTCACTGTTTTTTTGTTTCTTGTTTTTGTTGGTTTTGTGTTTTATTTTTTAGCTGTCTGCGATGTTACTGTTTTGTTTTCAGTCACTGCTCTTGTTACACCATTTTCAACATTGGTGGAATGTAACTACATCTATACAATGACTGCATTTAAATACAATCTTAAGGTCCTTGAACCTAGAATGAAAACTATGACATGTGACTACATTACAGAGAGAAATACTGTATGTGTATGTTGTATGGTCTAGTTACTTAGTTATGTGACAATTGGTGTATGTTTGTCCATCTGTTAGTCTGTCTGTGTGCAACATTATTCAATAACAGAATAACAGATTTGTATGACATTTTCAGGCAAAGTCAGAAATGTACGGTGGCTGACAGGGGCCAACGATCTGCAACTTTCCAAAACTCCTCAGTTTAGGAAAACAGCTTCAAGTACAGAAACGATGCAAAATCACAAACTCAAACACAGGTCTAAATGAGGTACAAAAGAGGATCGTGGTGCAAATGAAATAACGCGCTGCTGAAAGAGGAACGATGCAAAGGAGAAAACGATCTCCAAACCAAAAAACGATCTGCAAATCAAGTAATGATTCCAAAACAAGAAACGATCTCCAAAACAAAGAAACGATCTGCAAACTAAGAAACGATTTCCAGAACATGAAACGATTTCCAAACCAAGAAACGATCTGCAAACTAAAAAACGATTTCAAAACCAAGAAACGATCTTCCAATGAAAAACGCTGCATTACCGGTCACTACGAACGGAGCAGGAGACGCTCTCGCCGTAATGGGATGGAGAGAGAGAGAGACAGGACCGGACAGCTGCCTGAACCAGTGTCTTTGCCTGAATGACTGTGCATAAAAATACAACGGGAACGGTAATGTGACTTTCATTCGAGTATATTTATTATGATTATGTTTGTATCACTACATATAATGCTGCACATACGTGGCATTTATTTTATTGTATGTTACTCCAGACGTTGCAAGGCAGCACATTTGCATTTGTAGATTAGCCTGAGAAATAAGCTAAATTTATTAGAGATTCCCTTATTACAGTCCTCCATACCTAAACCATGTCTTTTTTCTTTTGCAGATGTACTGTCCATTCTGTGGATCTGTGCTTGGAGCTTCTGATGCCTTTTGCTGTGCATGTGGCAAAAACATAACTTTTTTAAAGCATGTCAAAGTGGAGACACCTGCTACTGATGCACAAGTGGATGTTGCACAACCCAGCACCAGTGCAGGTAAACAGATTCAGGATTTTGTAACACAAAATGATTATAAGTGGGCTTGAAATGTTCAGATCATGTTTTTGTATACAAAATCACTTCTAAATATCGCTATCCTGGTTCAGTAACTGGCATTTTAGGTGTACTAAAATGTCCTACAGAAAGTAATTCTAGTTAAACATAATTTAATGTAATTAAGCCCCTCCTTATTCTATGGCACGGACACAGTGATGATTTGGTTTCAAAATTCTCTGCAGTGCATATGTATCGTGTTATCCTCTGGTACGCCTTCCCTATTGCGTCCTTATACTTCTGGACAGTGAAAGGCTCATCTGAACCTTCTACCCATAAGGCATCCAGCTGCCTTTTCAACCACAGGGAAACCATACACCCACACATCTGCATTTTGTGAATATACTTGTAGTTCATCCAACCAGGTCATCTTCTTCCATTCATCCATCCATTATCCAGTCCCTCCAGGAATTCGTGATGTTGCGATCGCACGAAATCAAACAATCTCCGCGAATCTTGCGCAACCTTGCAATTTTGTCCAATCACCGCAACTTTCCCGCAATTTTGGCCCGCCTCCCGTGAGTTCCACCAATCATAGCAGCTTCCAGCGCAAACCTAATTCACGTATGTCACCGAATTCACTTCCTTGTTTATGGTTTGAAGATGCAGACATGTGTGATACTAATATCTCTCATTTATCAACAAAAAAATACTGCTGAAGACGGTGATAAACAATTAATTCACTGATGTTCTTCACCAAAGCAGAGCTAAACTGTTCTACACTCGTGCAATATTGTGGTGGAATACAAAAAAAAAAATCATCGATTGATACACTTTGAAAAAAAAAAACGAAACATTGGAACGGCTGAAATGAGCGGACAACAGACCAGACAAATCACCATGATGGAAACTGTTGCATCCGGATCCGTTAGAGCACCGAAAGAATGAAGGTTTTGAAGGATTTGAATGAAATTTTCAGGGTCGGTCAGAAATGACTCAAGGACCAAATGATTAGACTTCGGCAGTAACACAGCTTAAAGTTTGGATCCACAGATTTGTTAAGGATTCATAGCAGCGCGGCGTCTGATAGCGGCATGGTAACCATGGCAACAGGTGAATGCTACCTCAGCGGCCTGCTGACGATCACATGATTGTGATCCTACAACAAATCCACCACTGTGGACGTATCGGAAATGATACAAGGAACAGTTGATTAAATTGTGGGGGTGTTTCTGAGTCCCATCAATTCCCGTCGCCCGCTACATATTTAGGTCACGCGATTTGGTATGTACACATGCAGAACACACACCTGTCTTGGTGCTTGGTGGAGGACTGCGCTCTCTCAGTGCTGTTCTTGTTAGTTCACGTGACAAGCCGCGAGCGTGTGTGTGTAAACACGTGTGCCAGGATGTGAAATTAACTTTTTAATCTACCAACCACGTCATGTTAAACCAGTATCTGACTGCTGCTAATTTCCCACTATGGTGTGCCAGCTTTTGTGGAAATGGGTTGGAACGCAAAATAATTTCGGAATAGATATGGTCAATTACAGCGTTGAAACATGTTCTACAAGCTGGAAAAATGCAGCTTTTTAGCAATTGTCACCGTCTCCCGCAATTTCATCACAACAAATAAACTTAAAACATCGCAACCTTTATCGGAATTTTTTAGAAAAGCTGCCGCGAATTCAAGCATTTTTGACCGCAACAATCACGAAAAATGCCCACGAAATCCTGGAGGGACTGATTATCTATGCACCGCTTAATCCTCATTAGTGTCCAGAGGGGCTGGACTCTATCCCAGCTGACTTGTGGTAAAGGCAGGGGACAGGTCACCAGTCTACCACAGGGCTACACATAGAGACAAACAAGCACACTCACATTCACACTTCTGGACAATTTAGAATTACCAACTATTCTTAGCATGTTTCTGGACTGCTGGAGGAAGCTGGAGAACATTCAACCTCCACAAAAAGAACCGGGGATCTTCTAGCAGGGAAGTGACAGCGCTAACCACTGATTCACTGTGCAGCCCCTCTTGCACCAAGATGCAGGTAAAAGTCACTCCACAGGGCCAAGAAGTGGTTCTGCAGCTTCTTATAAAGCCACAACTCGTTGTTGATGCACTGGTTTCTGTATTGACATGCTAGATACAAGTTAAGCTAAGCTAAATGGCTGCTATCTGTAGCTTTATATTTAGTGTATAGATGCTAAAATGCTGTTAATAGTCTCATCTGGCTGTTGGCGACAGAGCATCCAAGTGAATTTACCTAAAAATGTGTGCTTAAGCCAACCAAGCAACAAAACTACTGCGCTGTATCCTTTAATAGTATTCATGAAGCTAAAATATCTGACTGCAATTGTCTAAAATTGCCACTTAAACTCACTTTAACTAGATTTACTCCGAGCTCGTGTCCCCAGTTTAGTGTACCGGCTCTTAATAAGGACACCATGTGATGTCTGCTTCAAAGAGTGATTATAGTAAACCTATAAAAAGTCAACACAGAAGGTGGTTCAAGAGCAGGAGTGTCAGCTTGTTGTGGAGAAGGCTTGTTAATCCTAATTAGTGCCCTTCACTAATGAAGCCATCGGCCCTGTTGTGTAGCCAGAGGCATGCAGCGTGCTGCTGCAGATGCTCTTATTTTCCTCCTGTTTCTGCTTCACAAGTGGCCTTTAATAAATGATGAATCATGTACTTTAATTTTGCAAATAATGCTTGTTAAAAAGCACCTGTTACAGATTATATGCACATTCAGTATTTTTAAATGTTCAGCCTCATTATAATAAAACACTTTAGCTGGTTGAATTTCAGATAGTGGAGTCAGTGCATCACTTTAAAATGAACCTGGAATTAGGCAATACCTTGTTCTTTTGTTGCTGCAGTTTGCAAGGATGCTTGTTTGTACTTGTGAGCAGAGGCAGCGGTTAGCCTGAAGGCTGAATACTTATTAATGTATGGAGAACCCAAAATGCTAATGAATAAAAGCCTACCTTGGCAGCGCATCAGTCCATACTGCATGAAAGTCATTGAATTAATTAACTGGTGATCAAGCATCATCATGAAGTGGCCGAGAGTGCTGCTAAAATCAAACAGATGCTTCAAAGTCAGATAATCCACCAGTGAATTATTAAATGATCTTTATGTAACCTTGTCATTTTGAATGTTCCAGCTGTTCTTGTAGAAAAAATACGTCCCAAAACATCCCAGTTCTTGAATGGCCAGCATACTCACCGGACATGACACCCATTGAGCATGTTTGGGATGCTCTGGATCGACGTATACGACAGCGTGTACCTGTTCCCGCCAATATCCAGCAACTTCGCACAGCCTTTGAAGAGTGGACCCCCCCTACCAATAAAACAAAACTGCACCTTTCAGAGTGACCTTTTATTGTGGGCAGTCTAAGGCACACCTGTGCACTAATCATGGTGTCTAATCAGCATCTTGATATGGCACACCTGTGAGGTGGGATGGATTATCTCAGCAAAGGAGAAGTGCTCACATCACAATTGCTCACAATTAGATAGATTTGTGAACATTATTTGAGAGAAATGGTGATAATGTGTATGTGGAAAAAGTTTTAGATCTTTGAGTTCATCTCATAAAAAATGGGAGCATAAACAAAAGTTTTGCGTTTATATTTTGTTGAGTGTAGTTGTTTATGATGCAAAATATTCTGCATCTGTTGCAAAGAAAAGACAACTAAAGACGTATAAAGCAGCATTCACAACAATGCGAAAGATGTTCCCAGGGTGACCAAAACTGACAAATATGAAATACTTGGCTTTCTGGTTAAATTCAACTACTGTTGTTCCACTAACAGCCTGAACACAAGTCCTTTCACCGTCTCTGTCTTGATCGTTTATTTGAATAAATGGATAGATGTGTTGCAAGTATCCACACCTGCAAATGTATTGTGATCACAAACTAAAGGACTAAAATCAACAAATATATCATTAGCATCACAACTCGTGTCTGTGTTTCTCAGTTCTAATAGATTTTTGTAGCCTGGTATTGATCATTTAATAGTGTTTTCTGTTTTTACATAGTACTTTTTGTGTTTGCCGCATCGTATTGCACATATGTTGTGAATTTAGTGAAGATGCTTTCCTTATTCTCTCATGCTGTATCTAGTTTTTGAGCTCACTTTGAGCTTTCTGGACCCCCGTGAACAACAAAACAAAAACCTTGAACTCACTTATTTACTTCTAACCACATCACACCAAACCCAGTTTGACAACTCCTCTCTTAGGTCTCACAAGAAGCATCATGTCTTGCTCAGATTGCTCTCTTTTTTTCCCATCGCACTCAGAGAAACTCCATCAAACTCCGGCATGCGGATTGCTCTGGGGCTCTGCAGACTCATAACACCTGTCTCTGCTTGGAAATGGCCAAGCAGTAACATGGATCTGTTTAGATCAGGCCGGTGTACTCCAATATTCAATCAGCCCCTCTTTCTCCATATTGATTGCCACCCCTCCTCCTCTACCAGCGATCCCTGGCTTGCAGCGAAGTGGGGATGACAGCGGTTCTTGCATTCTGCATACGGATGAGATGCAATCTGTCTGCCATCTCCAGCTGGAAGTGCTATCTGGCGGCTGCAGGGCAGAGGAGCGGAAATGACTCGTTCTCTTCAATCATTGTTCTCTCTGGAAGCAGGTCTCTTGGACAGAACTGAGAGCTGGAAGACTTTGCTTTCACGCACACACATGGAGGCTGTCCGCTTGATGAGTCCTATTCACCTGGAGTGCAGACTTTCAGGGCGACAGTCTCTGACCTCTCAGTGTCCATCTCTGGCTCTGCTTCATTTTTTAAGTGACAGAGATAATTTTCTAAAAGTTCCGAATTTCCGGACCACCTTTGACCTTTGCAGTTCTACGGAGTGAGCTTGATACCCTCTCGGCTCGGCAATCTACAAAGAGCCGCATGATGAAAGCAGCTCGGACTCAGATGTGACACCGCTGCTGGCCTCTGACACCGGATCGAATGTCCTTCTTGCCGCCAACACCACAGAGGCTTGTTAAAGTAGCTTCTCTTTGGGGAGATCCACTGAACTTTCAGACTGTTTGCCGAGTACATTTAAGATTCTGTCTGAGTGGTTCAACTTCAAAAGGAAATACGGGACCAATCCGCAACACACCCACCAATCACTGTCACATCCTACCCTTGCTTCACAGCTTTGGAGATCTCGTCTCTGTCGCCCTGCTAGATTTGGATGGAAGTGTGATTATGGGCTCTTCTCGGTGGCAGCATCAGTTTTACACAGTAAAGCTTCAGAGCACATGAAGATTAATTGCGCCACTTTGTCCTTTTGCCGCCTTTGCCTTTACACGATTTCAACTTTGTTTAGCCTCATAGATGTCACAACTAAAAGCATCTTGTCGTCTGTTAACACGGGGCTTTTCTCTGTTATTACGCAACGTTCCCTTTGGTGAAATCACTGTAACATTAGCTGTAACTGCAGTGTGTTATTAAGTTAGGATGGATGTTCTCCACATCTGTCCAACGTGACATGTACACTGGAGACACGCACGCCGAGGGCAAGCAGTACAATAACGATGCTGCCTTCATAGTTTGTTGTTACATAAAGCCACAGCTCAATACTGACAGGAGGCAGTGGATGTGTATTATTAAAGTGGAAGGAGTGACAGACACTCACATCCAAGCACAAGAAGCCTCATGGCTAGTTTGCAACACTCTGTCAACTCCGATGTGATGACATAGTTTGTTTAATCCCCTCACATCGGCCCCTCTGACTCCCACTCTCTTATTCTTCCTCACATATCCTCCGTCGGAGCCCCAAATGCTGCCTTTCTCACCATCTGACACCAAGCGAGACATGAGTGTCACTTCTAACAAGTTTTAAATTAGCACAGTTGCTTACTTGTAATTATCTTCCACCTTCTGGACCAGTGATCACATTATTTGAAAGTAGTCTCAGTAACTGAGTTGTAAGGTACTCTGTGGTGGAAGAAAAGATTCAGTCCTCCAATTTACAGTGTAGTAGAAAATTGGATTACTATTACAGATGCATTAATGTATTACAGATTTCAGACTTCACTTCAGTGGTGGAAAGTAACTAAGTACATTTACTCAAGTGCAGTTTTGAGGTACTTTGCTTGAGCAATTTGGTTTTATTTTACTTTATATTTCATTTCCTCTACATTCCAGAGGGAAATGTTGCACTTCCTACTTCACAGCATCTATCTGACAGCTTTGGTTGCTTTTAAGATGAAGATTTGACACACAGGATAATATACCAAGCTTTCAAAATACGACACTGTTAAAGATTAAATCAGACGTTCCCAACCTTTGTGACTTCTTACGAAAAACACTACATAGTCAGGATTGCATTTCAGATGTCTGTGATTTGTTAACAACTCCACCAAAAGGTGTTGCTTCCCTCTATTCTTCTAACAAGTTTTCATTTCAATGAAAGCTCAAATGATCCAATGTTTCGCCAAAATTCAAAGACTAGAGAAAAATTGAAGGCAGATTTGTGTGTCAGAACTTTTCCCTCTCCTTTCCTCCTTGTTTTAACATTTGGAAATGCTGTAAGATTATCTGCTGTTCATGTATAATAAAAACAGAAATAAAACACTTCAAAGCTGCAGCAGCTACATCAGTAACACATTACTGACACACTGATGCTTTAACATCATTCATCTCAAACTATTTTACTATTGCTACTCGGCTTCATTTAGCTCTGTGCAACATGCAGATCCGCCTTTCTTTTTTTCAGCTCTTGGGTCTCAGGCCTGACTTATACAAACTATTGGCCAGCTGTCCTATAACCAGCTACTAAGCAAAATACTCTGCCCTGGAATGTAGTGTATTACAAGTATAAATTATTCAAAGTAAAATTTAAAATTCACATTAATGCAATCCACCAGTAGCCGTAATCCGTTGCTCTCAGTCGCTGAGGATACATTAACTATTAAAGCAACCCTGACAATACACAAGTGATGTTTCCACAAGTGAGTCTCCCTTGTTATTAGTTGGTACAGAGGTGGGGGGATAATGTCAGCAGACTCTGATCTGAGGCTTTGGGGGGTTATCAGCCACATCGTCTCAACAGAACAAAGCTCTGCCTCCCTTTGATGGCAGCCCTAAGTTAGGAAACATGATTAAAGTGCTCTACTTTCTGCTAATCCTCTGAGGGGAAACTTGATAAATCTACCGAGCACTAAAAGGACATGGAAAGGAGCAGAGGCAAAATAGAAGAAAGAAGAAAAAAAGTGGGAGGATGGAAGCGGCAGCTTTTCAAAGTCTGTCTTGTCATCCAGTCTTTACATGTTAAAAAGCGAAACTAAAGAAGCACTTTCTTGCCTGCATTTGATAATCAGTGAACAAATAAGTTCAATGAAATGTGTGTGAAACTGTGAATCCAAATAATTTCCTTGCAGGCTTTCTCACTTGACTGTCTAAGAGGATGAAAAGACCTCTGTCATTCTCCGTGGAAACAGTCTTTCATGGAAACTGAAGTGCTGTTATTTGCAATTATCAGCCCCATCCTCTTTCTCATTACAAATCATTCTCTATTTTCTGCCCCTCAAACCATTTCAGACTGTCCCAGTCTGACATTTTGCACCGTACTTAAACCCTAAACAGTTTCCCACTTCTTCTAAGTGAATTAATTGCTGTGTTGTAGCAGAGCAGATGTCTTTTTGTCTCAGCATTTGTGTGTTATGTAACTCAGATAATCTCCCACATCTGTGTGGTACAGGCAACCTGATGAACAGCAACTACACCTGCAACACT
Source organism: Acanthochromis polyacanthus (assembly GCF_021347895.1). Taxonomy (NCBI): domain Eukaryota; kingdom Metazoa; phylum Chordata; class Actinopteri; family Pomacentridae; genus Acanthochromis; species Acanthochromis polyacanthus. The sequence goes on from NC_067118.1 coordinate 25,431,833, forward strand.
GCCCTCAAATCACAAGGGCCCTGTACTGTAGTGCTTTTAAAAAGCTCACACACTCACACACACACACACACACACACACACAGCGCATTGGCTCACTGTAAAACACTATTATTCAGAGGGGGAGTGGGACGCTGGGATGTATTGAACCATTTGTATATGTGAGGGTGTATTTCCTGCTCTTGTCACCTAGTGCCATATTCCTGACTCCATAAACGTCAGGAGTTTTTAACATTCGGCTGCGCTCCCAGGTGTGCACTGCCAAAATTGTCAGGATGCAACACTCAAGTAATTCATCTCCATTTAGCCCCAAACTCTCGTCAATGGACAGAGGAAACAAATGGCCCCATTTTAGGTGTAATGGATTTGTAGCACTGCCTGCTTGTAACACCTCGCAGAGCTTCAGCTGAATTATAAGATAGGAAAAATCTCAAATTGAAGATTCTGTCTTCTGCAGCATGAATCGATGACTTATTTTCTGTATTAGCGAACAGTTCAGCTTGTTTCAGGTTTGAAGCTCCCCACCACTCTGAGTGCTGCATCCTGTGGACTGGAAGTAGTCTGAACTCGAGTGGCTGATTCAGTCACACAGCCTACTCATTACCCTGTGAATCTGTCCTCCTGTTCGAGACCAGCATCTATTTTTGGTGTCTAATACACTCATCAAGAATGCTTCTGCTATGAAAAGCCACTAATAAAGAAAGCTTGACTGCACACAAACACGGGGGGGGGGGGGGGGGGGACGGACGACTATTTGCTCATGTAAAAATAATTTGCAGATTCCAGTAATGATCATCCTTCCTAAAATAATAATAATAAAAAATTTAATTCAGGCTTTGCCTCTGAGCCAATCATTCCGTCTACTGCATATTTTACACATGCCTGTTTGTCCTAGATTCATAAGAAAAGCCTTCCGGCTAAAGCTATGTCAAAGAATTAACCAGAGAAATTGAAAAAAAAAAACCTAAAGTGCACACATCTCTGCAGGGTCAGAGGAGAAAGAAATGAAGGAGGCTGTTTTAGAAGTTGAATGGCTCTTTGGTTTTGAGGAGAGGACTGCACAATAATCCGGTCACGTTTTCATCTCAGTTTCTGTCATGCCTCGAAGCTCCCTGGCATCCCACTGAACTCAAACAGTTGTCTGGCCTCCAAGACTCTGCACCACCATGGCTACAGTAAGTAAAGAGGACCAGAGACATTTCAGGCAGCAAACGCTCTCCTCTTTCTGTCCTGGTTCTCAGTTTCCCCTCTAATGAAGCTTCGCCAGCAGAATAATAACCAAGTAATGGTACATTTTTGTACCAAAGACTCATAATCATTTAAATTCACAAGTATGATGTAATGTTCTCATGCGCAGACACAACACTTGAGAGGAAGGGCATAATATAATCAGAAAGGGGGAGGAGGAGGAAGGGAAGAGCCAGCAGGGCTGCACCTCATCTGTTGTTTTTCTATTCCTCATGCTTTAATGATCAAATGCCCCCTGGTGGTAAAATTACTCATGTGCATTTTAAAACCTCTGTCATCTCTTATATTAAAAAAAAATCCATCTGCTTTGAATCACTGGTGGCTTTTTTATCCAACAACAGGGTACCTTCAGAAAAGTGTCTGAGTGTCCAGATACAGGTGTTACAATACATTTAATGACTGTAAAGGACTGTATGTGGTACTGTCGTTAATTTTCAGACTGAAATTCAGTATATAAACACAAGTAGTAACGTTATGAAACTGAATTAACTATTGAAATACTTTTTGGCAAGGGATCCCTTACAAATAAATAATGACTGATTGGGGCCTCTTGTCATACTTCAGAGATGAGCTATGAGAACATTTCGTTACCGTCTAGACATGGCGTGACTGGTGTATTTTTTCACCTTGTGGGTCTGTGTGGCCAAACGTGGCCATGGAGACACCTGCTATAGTGTAGACTAACACAGAGGTGGTTTTAAGTGCGTTGGCAGGTGTTCTGTCTTTCTGCGGACAGATTTTGTCCATGCAAATGCGTCGCACCTGTACAAAATGCAGCCTCGAAACTCTGCAGGTGTACAGCTGAGATAAAAAGGGCGAGTTTGAAGATGTGAGCGCTGCTGAGCACTCAAAAACTCCTGTAAAGATGCAGTAATGGCTGCTGAGGGTTCATTGCTCGGTACGTGAGCAAATTCACAGACGTGGCTTTTAGAGTTTTGTGGGTATTTCACATCATTTTGAGCTCTTTTCACACTTAGGTACACCCCACATCCCCCATAAAAATCCATTTGGTCAGTAACACTGTACAAGCACACATGTCTGAGTATTTGAACACCATAGGCATCAAGTACCAGTTCACAAGAATATTTATACAAACTTTTACTTAGGGGCTTGGTTTGTGTCTCCTGACAGAGGTTGTGTTGTCGGTATTTGTCAAAGTAGTCACCGAATACTCATGCAACAATGTAGTATAGAATAATGAGTACTGATGGGTTGCATAGTGAACATGTAGCATGTTGTAAATTTCCTAGGTGAATACATTTTATCTTGTATTATGTTATCTTATCTTAAAGATTTATTCTTCTCATCTTCACCCCTCAGAATTAGCCTGTGACCTTTTGACAGGGTTGATCTCAGTCTACCAATATATATACATTGCCTGGCCAAAAAAAAAGTTGCACCTGGATTTAACTAAGTAAATAGGTAAGAGTCTTCCATTGAATAATTACTGCATTGATGATGTAAGGGTTAGGGTTATGATCTGGGGTTGTTGAGGTTCAGCAACCTATGTTTCCAAAGTCAGCTGACTACCGGGAGCTTTTCTTGTCTGATGGCAGGAGTGTGTTCCAAGATGACAATGCCAGGATTCATGGGGCTCACATTGTGAATGAGTGGATCAGGGAGCATGAGAAGTCATTTTCACGCATGGATTGTCCTCCACAGAGTCCAGACCTCAGTCCCACGAGACTCTTTGGGATGTTCTGGAGAAGACTTTGCACAGCGGTCTGACTCTCCCATCATCAATATATGATACCTGGGGGAAAATAAATGCATCTCTGGACAGACATAAATGCTGTGACAATGCAGAAGCTTATCAAAATGATGCCACAGCGAATGAGTGCCGTACTCAAAGCTAGAGGCAGTCCAACAAAATATGAGAGTGTGCGATTTTTTTTTTGGCGGGGCTGTGCATTATGTAATTCAAATTAGCACTAAAGGATTGAATGCTACACACTTCAATTAGCATTTTTCCTCAGGGATGATTTTAAATAGAGGACTTACATCTTTTTTATGCTCATATATGATCACATCTCAAATGTCTGCAATTATAGCAAACTTTGCTTTTCACATACTGGAAAATAACTGATGCTGGCGGCCTAGTTTGGCGAAAAGAAGCCATTATTATTATTGTAAAGCCTGTTGTCTTCCCAGCTGCCACAAAGCACCGTCCGTTGGGAGAAGCTATTTGGGGAATGGCCACAATCTGTATGCCTCACTCAATACTTTTCGACACAGCCGAGAGAGGGGCATTGCTTTTTGTGACCCGAGCATATAGGAGGCTTCGCAGTGTCCACGTCAGCTGATATACTCTAACACTCCCTGGAGAGGCTTTCTCATGCAGGAACAAAGGGAACCAGCCTTCATGTAACCAAGCCTGTAAAAATCAGAGGCATAAAAGACCCTGAAATCCATCAATCACAAGGGGCAGTGACACACCCATCAGCACAGAACAAACAGGGCCGAGCAGAGAAACCGGAGCTGCCTCTGAAGTAGGCCATCAACTATTCATTCTGTTGTGATGTGCCAACACCTATCAGGTGTGATGCAGTCTGTACTGATTTTACCTTCGCCGCTGCTCGCCTTTACAGGAATCACTGCTTCATGAGGAGGAAGGAGTTCAGCGACTCCTCGGAGCCATTACACTGATTGCTCAGAGGGAGGACAGGCCCCATGCATATTTCATGAAGGCATTCCAGTTTTGGGATAACTCTTCAGCTGTCTGCATGAAGCCAGTGACAAGCAGCCAAGACTTACACTCTCTATCAGAAGGGATCGCTGTAGTTTCGAAAAAAAATAAACAAAATCATCAGTTTAGTGATTAAAATGTCCCCCTGTAGTGGCTTTATTGACTTGTATAAATGGCACAGCATGAAGAGGATTAATCCAAACAGCCTGTGTAATCCATTAATAAAGGTCTTCACTCCAAAGCAAAGAGTGACGACAAGCCTCCGAGCTGCGACATCGGCTTTGCAACTGCACATCGAGTAGTCAACCAGACAGTGAGTGGAAAAAAAAGACAAAGACGATCAGTCATTTATTCGAGTGTATAAAACAAGAAAACACAGTTTATTTTGTTGCTTTGAAACACACTCACAATTCATCCACCTACTTCCATGCATTTAATCATCTCTCACACTTATAAAGGTGCTTTATGCTCAGTCCATAAATACATCACGTGAAATTGGCAGCAATCAGTACTACTTACTAACTGGACTTCATTCTAAAACCCTGATACATGCTTACCAAGCAGCAGCTTCGCTGTCTTCCCCCACCACACACACAGATGCAGTAAATAAGCGCTTAATTATTGTAACTGAGTTAGTTCATGTTCAAAGTCATGGAACAGAAATTCTGCATGTATGCATTGTCTATTATTGATTAAATGTGACTGCGAGGAATAAATCAATCTATTGGTATTAGAGCTGATCGAAAGCTGGAATTTGACCATTTGATGCTTGTTTTTGCAATCCAATACAACAAACTTGTTGAATAAAAAATACTCTCCTGACGATTTGGAAATCTTCAGTGCTGAAAGTAATTATTCTCATGTTCAGTTAAAATTTGACTATTTCCTTCATTAATTCATTAATTGTTACACCAGGAAATACAGGAAAACAGCACGAGCAGAGATTATCATTGCACAATAATGTAAGAAAATGGAAACTGCTTAGATAAACTGATAATCAAAAAAAGCTTCAGTTTAATTTTTAATAGTTTCTGCTCCAGTGTAACAAAACAAAACACTGTGCGCTTCATAGAGTGTATGTTTTTTTTGTGTTTTTTTTTGCAGGTCTGCTGTATCGCCTTGCATCTGTCGCTGTCGGTGTGTCTCTCACATTAACTGTGATGTTGCTGCTGCAGCACCGGTTACACTGTGGTGGAATGTGAGTTCACCTGCTTACAGCATTTCAAATACTTCTTCATGAAAGCTCTGATTCTGAATGATATTGAAGCGGTGATATGGCACCTCAGTCTTGATGCTGTGGAGATGTGGTCAACATATTTTGCCTGAGGATGTTGGTGGATTATCCATCCCTTGTTTTGATTTTGAAATGCTTAAAACAGACCAACAGCAGAGGTGATACATGTCAAACTCGAAGAAATGTTACAACACTTTGGGAAGTGTGAGATGAGAAGACGGATACCGCTCTCATATCTGTCCTTACGGGATGAGAATAGAGGGAATCACAATTATAGAAGAAGAAGCCCAGCAAGCCACAACAACTGGCAGTAACAAACAGGAAACACTCTTGCTAATTAGTTAGATGTAGATATATCATGTATCTGGGCTGGTTTTCTCCGGCTTCCTCCTGCAGTCCAAAAACATGCTCAGGTTAATTGGTAATTCTAAATTGTCCATAGGTGTTACTATGAGTGTGATTATTTGTCTCTATGTGTAGTCCCGTGGTAGACTGGTGATCTGTCCAGGGGATAGACTCCAACCCCTCCCAATATCCTCATGAAACGTAAGCGGTGTACAGATAATGGATGGATGGATGTATCCAGACTGTAGCAGCCATGAGAGTAGTATCAATCTTCCCATCTATCTCTCAGCAAGAAAATCAATTAACCCTCCTGTTGTTCTTATTTTAGGGGCACCAAAAATATTGCTTCCTTGTTTGAAAAAATTCAAAACTTCAGCAAAAAAATTTCCCCCAAATTTCTGAAAATTTGCAAAACCTTCAGGAAGAAAACTCACATAATTCCTTAAAAGTTTCCCTTAAAAGTTTTTTTAAACCAAATTTGTCAAGAAAATTCTTGTAAATATTTTCCAAAAAATGAGTAAAAATCTTCCAAAAAATGCTAAAAATATCTAAAGTGATTACACATATATCAGTAAAACTTCTAATATTTTCTTTAAGAACATTCACAAAAAATCAACCCAAATCTAGCAAAATTTGCTGGATTTTGGTTGATTTTTTTGTTGAGTGTTCTTAAGAAGCATTTTTAACATTTCTTTTTTTCATACCAAAAAAATGTTCAAAGATTTCCCAAAAATGTTGGTGGACAGTAGAAGCTTCACTGTGAAAATATATATTTTTTTCCCCACATTTTCAAACTTTCAACGACAACACGAGGGTTGAGATAATTTCCCAAAATGTCAAAATATCTCTTTCACACGTGACCATGTACCTTAAATGTCCACAAACGGTAAAACAAATAAAACAGCAGGTCAAAGAAGGCAACAGTGAAATGAAGCTTGCCGAGCCTCCACTCAGTAACACTGGGTACTAAAACCTGTTACATTTGCTGTAGTAGCTGAATATGGTGTTGTCTATCCACCTGCGGAACTTGGACACAGCCGTGTAGACTCCAGGAAACTGAGCATCAGCGCAGCCTCTCCCCCAGGACACCACACCGTAGACCCGGCCGTCGCATACGAGCGGCCCGCCTGAGTCCCCCTGAGAGCCCGGATGGAGGGAAAAATCAGGGATGACATGATGCTTTATTAGCGTCCCACTAATGTGACATTTTACAGTCTGGTACCCATCAGGCAAATGGATCTGGGGACACTCTGTAATGTTTATAATGTCGTAAACCAGTGTGATGAAAAGACAACACTGAGCTGATCCATCTAACTAGATGTTGCCACAGCCTGACAACCTCTTACATCTGTTATAAATGTCTGTTTTAACCCTCTAAACTCCAGGCAGTATCTTTCCAATTTTTGCTGCTGTTACATTTTTACTCACTGTGGGCTCATTTGGTACTGACAATACTGGAAAAAAAACAACAGACTTTAAACTATTAACATGTTAAATTCATTTCATTACCTTTTGTGCATCTGCTCTGTGTACACACTTCCTGCAATTCAGCCTAGTTCAGCTAAATAGTCCCCTAATTTCTGCCACGTGACTGTCTTTTGCAGTCGAATTACTCAGACTTCACAGTTGCACCAAGAAGCCGAGAATTCTTTGTTTTTTTTAATACAGACTTGCTAGAGCAAATGTTTAAATGACACATGTAGAATGAAGTGATTTTGATGAATCTCAAAAGTTTTTAGCTTAGATTTGGTACATTTTCCTCATGAAACCATATGACACAAGAAACTTTGTTTCTTTTTAGTTTCTCACTCCAATAAATAGTGTCATTTTGGCAATTTCTAAAAAGACAACACGCCTCCCCACAGCAGTTTTCGTGGTTCAGAGAGTTGAATAGCATTTTACATTTATAAAACTTGGTGAAAAATATTGAGATCTTCTTACCTGACAGGCGTCCTTCCCACCGATGCTGTAACCGGCACACAGCATGTTTTCTGTGATGCTGCCGTTGAACGACTCACTGCTGTTACACCTTTTTGAGGAGATGATCGGCAGCTTGACAGTTCGGAGGGTGGAGGGGATCTGGCTTCCTCTAGGGCTGGTGTATCCCCAGCCCGACACCCGACACACCCTGCCCTCTGATATGGCGGTGCCCTGCCTGGGCAGCAGGGCGATGGAGACGTAGCTGTTCAGATCGATGGGGGCCCTCAGCTGGACAGACGAAGGACAGTGTGATCAATAAACAGGCCATCTAACACACATTCAGACACAGATGGAGCAGCACCCACTAATAAAGACAGAAGAAGGCCGACAGTTTGTATTTCAGACCTTAATAAGCATAATGTCGCTGTTGTTTGTGGTACTGTTGTAAGCGGGGTGGGTCACCACAAGGTGGGGCAGGATTTCCTGTTCGGTTCCCTCATAAATGGTCAAAGAATAGTCTCCTGCCACTATCAGCATTTTATGTACCCTATTGACAAAAACAAAAAGAAGAAATCAGACTTTTGTGTTAAAATGGAAGGACAACAATATCAATAAGTTGCTGTGAAAACTCAAGAAACTGTTGAACACATTTTAGGAAACAAAACTCACTTTCTTCTTCCAAAAGCTAGATGGGAATACTGATTCTACACTTTATACAAAGCCACAGCCAGCTGCCAAACCTAATAAAATACCCAAAGATGAGAGTATGACCTCCAAAGTCAGACTCTCTACACACTTTTTGTCACATTTATGAAGCCGCACAGACACCCGACTCTGCTTTATAAATCTCAATCACTGTGGAATTGAGCGCACGCGGAGGAGCCTCATTTTCACTCCCACTGTCTGCAATAAATAGACGTAGAGAGACACTTAAACACCCATTTGCATATCGATACTTGTGCCCACCACCACTCAGTGAAGCTGCCAACGAACTCAAACGGCAAAGAACAAGTGCAGTTTTGCAGATCGTGTTGCACTCGTGAAGCTCTCCAACCGTTTTTGAAACAGGAGGCGCAGAGTAATTCAGGATAACATGAAAAAATCATTAATGCAGGGAAATGATGAGTTGAATATGAATAAAAAGAAATTCATGACTCATAAATAATTCAAAGTGAAGTTTATAAAACAGACGACGCTTATGCGTGCACATTTCCACTGCAGATTATTTTATAAACAGCACTTTATGTGAGGGGATTTTTTGTGCGCGCTCATCACTTACACACTCATCTCCGGACAAGACGTAGACACGGAGGTGGCAAGTGTAAATTAGGATGATAATAATAACAATAATAACTTTATTTATATAGCACCCTGAAGAACAGCATTCACAAAGTGCTTTGACAGTCAAAACATGCAACACAGACAATCAAGCAAGACACAAGAAGACAAGACAGAGCAGTCACTTAAAATAAATAATACAAATGATAATCAGTTAAATGAATAATTAGCTAGGTTAGCACTCATGTCAAACAAAGGAACAAGGCAGTTTAAAACTTAAAGAATAAAATGGAGGGTTAAAGTTAGAAACGAAAAGTCAAAAAAATGTGAGAATTAAAGAAAAAGAGATGACATGACACCAAAGAGCCAGGCAGAGAGAGAACATCTAAAATAAACAGGACACAATACAGAATACAACACTGAAACTAACTAAAGCTAAAAGTAACCTCACATAAAAGCAAGTCTATAAAAGTGGGGATTCAGAAGTGATTTAAAAGACGTTACTGTCTCTGCGAGCCTTATCTCCTCAAGCAGGTTGTTCCAAAGTCAAAGGGGTCTGATGGAGAGAGCTCGGTAACCCTTAGATTTAAGCCTCGACTTTGGAAGGGCCAGAAAGGATCCACCTGAGGATCTAAGGCAGCGAGCAAACTGATAAGGGGTCAGCAGATCATAAATGTAGCTTGGGGGGACTCAGTGTTAAAAAATTGTGTATGAATTTGCTTTTAATTGCAACACATGCAAATCCATCTTTTAATTAGTTTTTCTGTTCATAAGATAGATGGATGGATGGATGGATAGATGGATGGATGGCTGGATGGATGCTTTATTAATCCCGAGGGAAATTCAAGTGTTCAGCAGCTTACGTACAACATAAAATAACAAAAAGACAGATTAATAACATTAGCAATACAGGTTAGTATATACTCTGAAAATCTTGCTGTAGGATACTATACTATATAAAAAAAACAATTCTAATCTTAAAATCTATAGAATACTAAATGAAATCTAAATTCAATATATAGTATTTACACATTTCAGGGCAATGATTTAAAGTGAATTTAATGATTTAACTTCTAAATGCAACAGAAGTCTAAGGATCACTTTCACTATTGACCTCTTTCATAGAAGATATTTTGTCGTAACATGAAAAGCACATGAAAATCAGTTCATGTGCTTCAGTTTCATCTTCCTGTGCTTTGCATGCCGACGGCACTTGAACAGAACAAAGCCACTGGCAAACAATTTTAATAGCAGGAAATATTATATTGCCAGGAAAGGTATAAGTGTCAGTAATAGCATCAATAACTGCGGTGTAATATCAGGCTGTTCCAGTAAAGCCTCGACAGTAAACCAGCGTGTTAAATCCAGGTTTCTGGAACACTGAGCTGGAGTGTGACTCTTATAGTTATTAATTACACACTTAGTCTTTTTTTAAAAAGTGAGCTGTCGCGTGGCACACAATCACCTTAAAAAGTTGCATAACAACTTTTTCCAAAAAGCTCATCCGGTCGTTACATGAATGTTCATCTGGAGTAATGTTTGTGATTATATAACAAATAATAGTTTAATTTACTCCCCTTTTTCGCTCTGCTTTGGTCTGTGAGGATGAATGAACCAAAATAATGAGCTGAAAGACGTTGAAATACGCAGAGGGAATATTTGTCTTTTGGGTCTGTCACTACAAGAAGCATCTGTCACATTTAATTTGTTGTTAATATTAAAATAGCATTAAGTGCAACCGTAAAATTACAAGTCAAGTTTAAAGTAACACAGAAGAAGCCTTTGCTGCCAGATAATGGCTGAATGTCTTTGCCAAAGAAAGGCTTGTTTATGAGTGGGATTACAGCATTGTATCAACAGTTCTTGGGCATATTGGATTGATGGGTCAAAACAAATACTGAGAGGAATTCATTAAAGACAGATTCATACATCAAATAGCTCACGATAGAAATATGCAGTGAGGTTTCAAGCAAAAGCCTGAATCTGTTTTCAACCCGACACTGGGAAGTGCATGTCTTTTTTAATCATTTCTGTAGAAGTAAATATTATCCAGAAAAGTCAATAAAACATGAAAGGCTGAGCAGCTTTCACATTCAGTCAGGTCACTTGTATATTCTTGTTTATTTTATTTATTATATTTTATGTTATATTTACTCTATTGATCTATTTTCTCATATCACAGGAAGCCGGAATCAGATTGCAGGGTCAGCCGCATTAAGGGCCCCCGGGGCAGACAGCGTTAAGGCTTTGACCCCTGATCTTCCAATCAGTAGCTCTAATCTTTGGCCGCTGAACCACCACTGCTTGTTGCGTACAAACCACCTTCTGGTAAAGATTCCTTCTGTGTCCAGACTAGTGTCTAATAGTGGTACAGTACTGTTCAAAAGTTTAGGGTCACTTAGAAATGTCCTTAATTTTGAAAGAAAAGCATTTTTTTTTCAATGAAGATAACATTAAATGAATCAGAAATCAAGTCTAGACATTGTTAATGTAATAAATGACTATTCTAGCTGTAAATGGCTGATTTTTAATGGAATATCTACATAGGAGTACAGAGGAACATTTCCAGCAACCATCACTCCTGTGTTCTAATGCTACATTGTGTTAGCTAATGGTGTTGAAAGGCTCATTGATGATTAGAAAACCCTTGTGCAGGTTTTCATGGGAAACATGAAAGTGAATGGGTGACCCCAAACTTTTAAAAGGTGGTGTTTATTCTAACTAGCCTAGCCGCGCTAGACAACCCACGGCAACGAATTTAATTCTCTGTCAGGGTGGGTCTAGTTACCCTCCATAAGGCTCGAGGTTGGATTCTCCTAAAACTGGCTGGACCAATCACCATGAAGTGTAGAGTCAGAAGGCGGGCGTAACGAAGTGACGACAGAGGCGTGACGATTCTGACAGAAACAAACGGCGCACAATAAACAGTTATCTTTCGACTCGGCTTTGGCCACAGCCCTTAAAGATTTGAAGCTAAAATTCAACTTGAAAGATAAACAAAGGACGGCACTGAAGTGTTTCATTGTGAAGAAAGACGTATTTGGACTTATGCCGACGGGATATGGCAAATCCTTAATATACCAGTTGGCTCCGCTGGTTGGGAAGCTAATGGGACTTAGCCACAATCCGCCGGTGCTCTCGGAACCACGTCAGCCTATTCGTTGCTTTGATTGGTTGTATACCTACCCAATTGCTGCAGAGGGATTTGATAGACAACCTTTTAGCCCGCCTCCCTCCCTGTCGAGCGGCCCTAGACCCTTGTGCCGTCAGAAACATGGGTGTAGCATGGCTAGGCTATATTCTAGCACTTGTAAAGTGTAAAATTAGATTGACTTGATTAGATTCTCTTCACTCATGGAATTAAAATCATGATAATTCCTAAATGATTACTATGCTGGCTCTGTAGAAAAGCGTTGGATGCCAAGATTACACATCATCACTGCTGTTTATTAACAGGCCAACGAACACCATCAGAGTAGAATTTGAAAGACTCTCAACAAGCACTGAATATACCAAACTTGTTTGATTTGTCAATGAAAAGCATGTGTTGATTCTGCATTTCACAGCTATGAGCTCCATTCACTCGCCTTAAAATAGGCCTACATTAAAAAAAATTTTGACACAGAAGGAGTCCTGGCTATTAAAATGGAATCAGAATGTAGTGGATTATAAGAAAACACATCCAGGGTACATGATGCTTGTCTCCATTTCTCTATGCCTTTGTTATTAAACTGGAGCTGTGTTGCTGTTGATACTATAATATTTTCCATGACAGTGAGATCAAGAATTTACCTTCAGATTGTGGCACATCGAGTAGAAGTAAAGTTGATTTGGGTGCAGTTTTTAATAAAGTAAAAATGGGGTTTTCAGTCCTAAAAACCACATGCGGTTATGTTGTTTACTTATAAAGTTATAAAGCTACAATACCAATAAGAAAATCTGGACACACTTTCTCATTCAGTGGTTTTTATTTCATTAATTTATACATTGTAGCTTAATACTGAAGATATCAAAACTATAAAAGATCGATACGGAATTATACTGTAAACAAAAAGTGTGAATCTTTAGTATTAACCTATAATGTAGAAAATAATACAAAAAAATAAAAAGCGCTGAATGAGAAGGTACAGGGAGATGGAAAAAAATGATTATATTTAAAGGGCATTAAAGTAAACATGCATAAGCTCACAATATTAAGCTTACATTTAGTTAATTGATGGATCCATACAAAACAGATGAGATGTAAAAACTCTGACGATACTCACTGCTTTCTCCAGTTTCTGGCTCTGATAAATGGTGTGATTCTGCTTTTTAAGACAACATGCTTTTCCACAGTTGTTTTTGTATTTGAGAGGGTTAAATCACATTTTTGCATTAGAACTGCAATAATTTGATCTCTATTAGGCAACACCTATAAAAATGTTCATCACATCCAGAGATTTAAATTACATTTAGTCAGTTCAGGATTCAACACAAGAGATTGTAATTGTGTGATATGGAGGAAGGAGGAAGGAGACCCAGCAACTACATCTGTAAAGGAAACATTTAACTTTTAAAAATAACAAGAATTTAATAGAAACTGCTATCTATTTATGCTGTGGAACAGTTTTCTTTATAAACTATTTTGTTTTTACATTTTTTTGTATCTAAATACTCTATACTCTTTTTATTTATTCAATTTTCTTATTATAGGTACGCATCCTGAAGAAATTAGTGGTCAAACATGAAGTTGTAGGTGGGATTGATGAAGGGAGCTGATGACATCTATGCAATCATATTTATATACGTTGCATTATTCAATATAAGGGCTGCTATGTTCCAAAATCATTCAAGAGAATGTTGAAAAAATGACACTTGGAAAAAAAAGATAAAAAAAGATGGCACAAATATTATATTGTGCATTTCTTTTGCTTCACTGCTAGTCAAGTAACAAACCAAACTCTTTTTGAGCAACTGACAGAGCAAAAGCCAAAGACATTCAATTTAGAATCACAAATGAGTGATGCTCAAAGCACACTTAAAAAAAAAAATCAATAAAAACATTACTCTTCCTTCAAGATATTTGAATGCAATTTACTTCCAGAATACAGAGATGCTCTGTGACATAACTTTATTTCTATGCTTTATCATATTGGCATTAAAACATGGTCTGCAACTGCTGTAAAAGCAGAAATTAATTTGACTACAGAAGCTGTTGTTTGTGGACTAACAGTAAATGAGGTAATACTGCCGTTTGGGAATTTGACAGTACTGACAATCCTGCCTATGCCACGCCATTTATCAAAAGGTCTAATATATCAGTTTGCTGAATGCCGTAACCCTAGAAACTGGATTAAACACCAAACAGTATCTAAAATGATTTCTTCCTTATGAGCCAAAGCCATATAAACCATATGAAAGTGTGAGCATGGAGGACATCATATGCTTGTGTCAAATTCCAGGAGCACAGAGCTCCATTGTTACTGGTGGGATTGTATCATTTTCGGGTGCTTTCTTTCATTCCTGACAATACACAGAAGTGACTATCTGATATGGCCCGAAATTACTGGATATTCTAATGAAATCCTGCCTATACACATAAACACGCAGAGAAGTCAAGTCGAGGTCGTCCTGTGCCAATAGACCTTTCATTGCTGAATACAGCTTCCTTACAAAAAGATAAATCAGGACACAAACATGTTGACTATACCATGACCCAGGATTTATTTCACCACTTCATCAAGTTTGTGTTTATGCCTGAGATTATGCAACTTTTATACTCAGTGGAGGTAAATCAGAAGGAGAAAATGAGCTCACCCAATGTTACAGTGTGCTGCTGAGACTATCCAGTACTTGTTTATCAAGAAGCCCCCGCAGACGTGCCGCCGGTCCCTCGTCTGTATCGACACAATGTACTTGATTGAATGTGGAACCGGCGCGTATCCTCCCACTATGCGTTCCTGTGCGATGTGTTGACCTGCGACACACACAGAGGGAGCAATAAAGATCAGCTCCGATTGGATTTAGTGGCAGAAACGAACATGGAGGTCCATAAGGTTTTTGTGCCAACCACGCAGACCAAACACAGTTGTACTTTTATTACTGCAGCTGCAGCATCAGCTAGAACAATACAAGTCATAAAGAAAACAGCAGAGGAATTCACTCCACAGGCGCCTCTGACTCAGCAGATCAATGGAAATCAATCACATCTCTGTGGTGCGTTGATCCACAATGACCCTGACCATCATTATCTATCTGCTGCTAACACAGAGTAATTATGAAGGCATTATTAGTAATAATAGGAAGTAGCATTTAATAGTAGTATATAAATATGTAATCAGCTCATAAAATATGATCAATGTTAAGAAAAAAACAAGCAGAATGAAGTAATAGCTCTAATTATCTCAGATTTAACCAACTACATCAGTAAAATCCTACTTTAGACATTGATACAGTAATACTATTATTGCAGTAATGTGATATTTAACATAAGGTCCGTGCAAATGTTTTTGGCTGTCCATGTGTCCCTCCCAGTCTTGTGAGGACAAAATCTCTTGAAGGCCTGGAGGGATTTTTTTTTTTTTCAAATTTGGCTCACCTGAATGAACCGAATACAATTTAGTGGTCATAGGTCACAAAACCCGCTTTTTTGTTGCTTCATTGTTTTTTGACATAGATCGAGAACTCCAACAATAGCTATGACAAAAATTCAAACAAATGTCTAATAGGATAAAACAGATATGGATGTAAACTGCAGCTACACTGAATGGAAGATATGCAAACATCAGGTTGTCGTTTATGTCGTTGCTGTTATGAAAGTACATTTGACACTGGTTGCATTTTCAATCCAGGACTTTTGATAGTAGTAGAGTGTTGTTATAATGTAGTATTGCTACTTTTGACCTACTAAAGGACAAAGCAGGTGAAACTAATGATATAGTAGTGTTACTATTTTTCCTTGTAGATTCCATGTTGTGTATTTTCAGCACAGTCTCAAATGTCCCTTTCTTCAATTTTTCAGCTAAAAAAAAAGCAAAGATGGTTCACTTCACCATGACTGTGTAACTCCTGGTTTTAGGATTGTTCTAAACAGCTGGTTTTGGTTTGTGAACCACTGAACTGCTGCTGTTCCCGCCCCCTTCAGGAAGAACATGTCTGCGTCTGTGATTGACAGCCAGAGCTGTGAAGCTCAAACAACAAAACTACACTGTAGTGAACATCTTTTTGAGCAAAGGAAAACACTGACCCACTGCATCACCACTTTTTAAACTGATTAGGCAACCTTGTTTGCAGTAGCTGCTTAGTTCTACATCCAGCATTGATGGAGTAACATCATCAATCACTTGTTTCTGGCCACCAGATGAACATCTTTTTTAAAATGAAGATACATTATTTCCCCCTTTATTTCTGATTTTGGTTTCTGCTTACTACTCCCGATTTTAAATCTTCATTCTTCATTCAGCTTGTTAGTTGTCTTAATGGAAGTTGGATAGAGGGTGACTATGAATTAATTTGCCTTCAGCAAACAGGCTGAGGCAGGCGTAATGAGGAGAGGCAACAAAGATCTATCGACAGAGGAGAAAAGGCTACATCTGGGCTTAGGATATTACCACAGCTAAAACTCTGGTGTCAAGTTGCTTTTGAAGGTATTGTAAGGCAGATTACTGCCTCGGGGCAAGCATGAGATGGTGCAGACCTTTACAGTAGAGGACCCATAATCTGCCCTTTCAGCCCTTCTGTTTCTGTTGCGGTGTCAGATTCCACAGGTTCAACCATAGCATTAACTCAGAGCGCATCAAAACTGTGTCAGATCATAGTATTCTGTGAATACGCAGAAATGACAGTTTGTTACGTTAACCTATAATGTGACTTTGATGTTACTGATGGCAATGTTAGAGAGGACAAGACTGACAAAGACATTGACAGGGCAGAAAATTGATGTTTGTCCTCACTGCAGATTGACTAATTATTGTCTGGGTCCACACAGCAGTTTTTCAGGGCCATTCAGAAGTTAGCTACTTACCCTGAAGTGGCACTTTTTCTCCACCAAAAACAGGCCTGAAAGAGGTTCTACAGTGGCGGTTCCTGTGGTCAGAATGAGTACAAAGACTTATGCCACCCTGGTAGTAAGCAAATAGCGTCCCAGAGAACTCTGAACGAGGAATTTGTCCAAGGCATACATCCAGGACTTAAAGAAGGGAAAACCTATGGGTGGTACTTTGGGTGAATGGGGTACCAGGGTTATTATCAAAAGAAAGAGCTTTTTTCATGTCCTCTGCATAAAGTAAAATGCGTTTCCGGTTGGCTTTACACTCGACCAGTGTTTCCCCTTATCTTGTTTGTGACATTCATGGACAGAATCTCAAGCTGCAGTTGGGGAGAAAGAGGATGTCCAGATTTGGGGCCTCAGAGAAGCATCTCTATTTTTTGTAGATAATATAGTTCATCAGCTTCATCAGATAATGACTGTGAGTGCTTTGTAACTGAATGTAAAGTGACTGGAATAAGAGTTGGCTTCTTCCAGTTTGAGGCCATAGTTCTCTCTGGGAAAGTAGTGGATTTCTCCCTCTGGGCCGGGGGTGAGTTTCTGCTACAAGTTAAGGACTTTGACTATGTTAGCATATGAGTAACAGGAACATGGATTGCAAGACAAACAGATAGATTGCTGCAGCATCATCAGTAACACAGGTGTTGCACCGAACTGTCGTGGTGAGGACGGAGCTGAACCGCAAGGCAAAGTTCTTGATTTACAAGTCAATCAGCGTTCCAACCCCACATGGTCATGAGCTCTGGGTAGTGACTGAAAGTGTGTGATTGAGGATTCTAATGTACCAAAATGAGTTTCCTTCATAGGGTGGATGGCCTCAGCCTTAGAGATAGGGTGAAAGCTTGGTAATCTGGAGAGAGCCAGCGAGTCGCTCCTCCTTCACGTCAAAGGGAACCAGTTGAGGTGGCTCAGGGATCTGATTCGGATGCCTTTTGGACGTCTTCCTTTAGAGATTTTCTGGGTACATCAAACTGAGAGGAGACCTCAGGTTAGATCTAGAGCTCAATGCAGGGATTACATATCTCATCCGACCTGGAAATGTTGCGAGGGAGAGGGAAATCTGGAATGCTCTGCTGGCACCGTGACCCAACTCTGGGTAAGTAGAAGAAAAGGAATAAATAGATGAATTGTTGGAAATGTACTGGAGAATTTCTTTCATGGCACCCTGGACGGAAAAGAAATGAGTAATGTAGTGCATTACTTTTAAAAAAATTGGTCAGCACTGATTAAGACTCAAATTTAAATTTGAGAAGGTTTGAACAAGAAGACAAGTATTACCCCATCAGAACAGGCTTTTAAACAACAAACCTGTACACTGCAAGATATGATTCGCTAAACAGATGACTGACTAAATAAAATATGAACGTTCAAAATATTTAAAACTTTGGAGACTTGGAGGGTATTCTCTGCACCTGAGCTCATAAGTTAAGTATGTCTAAAACCGTTGCTGAGGCCCTGAGAGTTTCTACATCACGAATATTTGAAACTTAAAGG
Source organism: Acanthochromis polyacanthus (assembly GCF_021347895.1). Taxonomy (NCBI): domain Eukaryota; kingdom Metazoa; phylum Chordata; class Actinopteri; family Pomacentridae; genus Acanthochromis; species Acanthochromis polyacanthus. The sequence goes on from NC_067118.1 coordinate 25,450,061, forward strand.
CTAAAATCTAAACTGTGGAGCTCAAGAGCGATTTCATGCGTGGAAATGCTGTCAGGGATGAAACTGTACCTCATTAGTGTCCTAGATATTGATCCCAACCTATAATTAGCAGCAGCAGTTGGCGTCAAGAGCAAAACGGTCACTTTAGGCAGTACACAGAGCAAGGATTCAGTGTGTGAGATTCACACACACATGCACATGCATTAGAAAGCATTATGTAAGACTGGGAATAATGTTTGAACCTCTGAATACAAAACTACACATAATTAAGGGTTCACTGTTAATACTCTACATGCATATTTTTAAAACAAGCCAAAGGACAGGACAAAAATGAAAGTTTATCCATTTCCAGTATCTGTGAAATTAAAGCTGCATAGTCTCCAATCCTAGACCTGTTTAAGATGTATACCAAAGTCTCTTTTTCGGTTTTGTCTTTGTGCTATAATTTCCAGGCACAACGATAGGCGTTGACCACAATTGCTTATTGTTATTTCTGCTGTCAGCCTTCATCTATTGTTGCTGAGGTTTCAAATTCTTTTTGTGAATAAACTCACTTTTAATGACCTTTCCTTCACAAAAGCTCTCCGTCTCAGAAAGATATCTTTGTTGTGCTGGATAACAGTGTTTATTCTACAGGAATATTTCTTTTTCATTTAGAAATAAATAAAAAAACAAGAGGACCAGGCACTCGTGCATTTGCATATCCCCATATCATGAATGGTTACACTGCAGAGGATTTTACAAGGACGAGAACAACTGGATCTTACAGATTTGGCAAAGGAATGTGGTATCTATTTCACTTTTTCTGCAATATTCTTATCTTTATATTTCATGTCAAATTTATGACCATTTTCTTCTTTCTATCTCAGCCTGTGTGACTCATAATTTAAAGTTTCTCAGTCATACCCAGATTGAAATGGCTCTGAGTCACACTTTTTCTCTCAATGGAGCATCAGAGCTGCCAGAGCCAAAAAGTGCTAAAAAGGATGTTGTTAAAAATTAATAGAAGAGATACTAAGAATATATTAGTTACATAATCAGCCCTTGCAAGTACACACTCAGCTTATGAACCCAAAGCTATTATGTTGGATTTCCGGATGCAACAACCTAGTACAACATTCCAACTTTCTTGCCATTGTAAACCAGAGGATTAATGAGGTGAATGTTAAATATTAAGAAGCTTACTTACATCTTACAGCCAAGATTTCCAGCAATATGTAAATCAATAAAGATTGCAGGTCCATAGCCAGACAAAGGGAAGAGCAGTCCACCCGCAGTGCAAGGCTTAACCCGTGTGCTCCTTCTAATCTTAAGGGGAAGGCATCTTACCTGCACTCTCAGGTTTCTTATAGTTTCTGTTTCCGTTTCCATGGTCACCTCCTTGCAATATACCGATGTATAATTGAAGCTTGCAAAGCACGGCACCCTTCCATGATACTCAAGCTGTCCTATACTTGCCCATTGTTTGTATGACCACCTATTTAATGATGGCTAATTTACTGCCACATTAGGGCTGAAGGATAAATTGTGCTTATTGTGCTGCCATGAGCCTAAACAGCAGGACTACCTGTTGAGTCTGAACAGCTCCTCTGATGCTGTATCCCTGGACAGTATGGACATATTTCCATGTGTGACTGGAGCTCTTAATGTGGATCAGATGGGCTGCTGTCATATAAATGAAAGAAGATACAGTCCCTGCAGCTCGCTCTCATTGATTAGGATTAATGAGGGGGTTTGACTGATGTTAAGCAGCAAAAAGCTTTCGTGACAGACCAGGCCAAGCAGCTCAGCTGCTCCACATCTTTTCTAGGACTGAGTGTCATTAAAAATGGAGCACAGCTCAGGCCAGGGCTCATCACAGCTGCCATCCCTCTGTAGAGTTCCCGACCTCAGCTGACTAATAGCCCTTTCTATTGCCCTCCGTGCTGCTGATAGCTGTAGTTGTGCTCCTGGTATCTCTGTCATCCCCTGAGTGCTGACCATTGCCATTTTTCCACATGACCCCCTCAGTCCAAGCGTTGTCATATACGACAAAAGGCTGCCACTCCCCAATCTCACACTGATCTGCCACTACGCTGTAATTTTCAACTCTCCTCTTTGTTTTAATAGGCCCTCCCAGTGTAAAGTTATGAGTAGAGGTCTGCTTGTTACTCTTTATTTCAGCACTTTAGCCCTTCTCATTAAGTAAACTTGTATAGAAAACAAGAATATAAACTAATAATAACACTACAGTACAGTTGAAAGTGGTGTAAGGACATTTTATTATGTTAATAAAATTCTGTCTATGAAGCATTGGGAAGCAGTGCACTAACAGACAAGAAATAAATGAGAATATAAAACATGTATACTATGTAATAACAGAGCTGTAATGAGAGGAAATATGTTTTCAGTTCAACAAAAACTCAACATGATTTCATGATTTGCAAAATCGTTGGCAAATGTCTTATTGTCATGTGTTAAACTACAATGTGGCGCATTTTAAAGACTAGAATAAATCTCAATAAAAGATTAATAAATCTCATTACAGGTAAGTTAAAATTTGTTATTAATCATCACTATGTATATACCCATTTTAAATGATTTATAAGAGTTCTGAAAATGCTACAATGGATTTTTTTGTACCTTGATAAATTGAATCATGATTTAGAAACTGCATTTTGCATTTCCTTGGGTTCTCTCTGTGTGATATTAAAATTGGTTTGATGATCTGAAACCTTTGCGAGTGACAAATATGCAAAAAACACAGAAATCAGGAAGGGGGCAAATACTTTTTCACGGCACTGTATGTAATTCTCATAAATGTTAACCTCCGATGTAAATGTGGTTTCATTTTATATCTGCACAACTTATAACTGATAAATTTAAAAAAAAGTTAAATTGAGTGGATATTCCTGGAATGGGTTTTACAAATTGATGTGTTTTTTTTGTTGACACATGGAGAAAAAAAAAAATGACTGTAACAAAATATTTCACTGGAAGGAAAAACGCAGAGATCTCCAGATTATCTTGGTTTTCAGTCTGTCCACTGGAGCAGCAATGACATCTTTTTGGTGCCAGTATCACTATCGTCACTTCTCGGCACCAGTGACTCAGCAGCACACGCTTCATGTTTAACCCTTCGGTGATTCCCCCTTAGTAAAATGTCTTCACTTACAAACATGTTGCAAAAGACACCTTCTAATATGTGTCAGTAGATCAGTCTATTTAGTGTCTAAATGTTTTGTTAAAGCTTTTATCCTGCATCAGTAATTTTAGGTGCAACGATACAAGCTGCAAACACGACATTAACATTTAATCACAAGCGTGTTGGAAAACACTTGAGCATTTACACACTGAGACACGCTAGCATCCATTTTAAGTTAGGGTTGGGTTGCACCTGCTACTCATTAATACATCATGAAGTCTGATTTACAAAATCTGGCTGCACCAGGAAAGACGTAAGCTGTGTGTTGAGGAAAAATCTGACAAAGCCATCAGTTACAGTCCAGAATGGGCGCTATGCTTTATCAGCAGATGCAAATGGAAATAAAAGATATAATATATTAACAACACGGTCTCACGGGGATTCGTGAAACTGTCATGTCAGTTTTTGTTTCGGTTTCGTGCGCACCAACACGATGTCGTCATGTTTTTCGTGCCGCTCACCACGAGCGAAACCCGCTGTGGTAATCACATCTGAAAGTGGTTTATACCGGCGGATTCATGACGATCTAAGCTTTCCATCGGCGTTTGCGGCCGCCGCAATCTGAAAGTGGTTTATACCGGCGGATTCATGACGATTTAAGCTGTCCATCGGCGTTTGCAGCCGCCACCGCGGCCGCTGCTGCGGCCGGATGTCTGGCGGCCGCAATGGCGGCCGCGGCGGCCGATGGACAGCTTAAATCGTCATGAATCCGCCGAATTTGCATAGGAATTTAAAGAATGTCCGGCGGCCGCCGCAAACGCCGATGGACAGCTTAGATCGTCATGAATCCGCCGGTATAAACCACTTTCAGATGTGATTACCACAGCCGGTTTCGCTCGTGGTGAGCGGCACGAAAAACATGACGACATCGTGTTGGTGCGCACGAAACCGAAACAAAAACTGACGTGACAGTTTCACGAATCCCCGTGAGACCGGGCTGATATTAAATAACCTGGGTCACCTTTAATTTGAGCAGGTTTAGTACAGAAATATATGGATTTTCAGTAATACGTGATACACAAACAAGCTAGAGTTAACTGAGAGGTGCTTTTTAAAATGCTGAAAAAGTAGTAATGTGTCTGGTATGATTTGGGAGTGCATAGCTGACAATGCAAATGGCCCAGTATCATTTTATACAGAGCCATGTAACTGGCTAGATTCTTGACAGTGGCACAGTTCAGCAGCATTAAAATGGAAGTCACTGTTACAGTTTAAACAGTAACATAACTTTTGATAATAATAGTGAGTCTGTCAGGTCTTTGTTTACATACCTGACTGCATTTCATTTCATCAGTGGATCAAAACGAGGCCGTTTAAAACATCATTAGTAGTTGTGTTCCCACACATTATTTTCTAAATGTTAAATACACTGAATTATATTCATTTGATAAGGTAATACTGTGATCAGTCAGATGTAAAGCCTATATTGTGGTCGGAAAAAGCTTTCAGACACCCTAAATTTTACAGAATCTCAATTATTATTTTGCAGCCCTGCCATTAGCAGCAGTACAGCTCTAATCCTGACTCGCATGTTCCCCATGAGCCTTTCACACTGTTGAGGGGTAATCTTCATCCCATTCTTCTTGAAGTACTGATTTTAATTCTTCTAGATTCTTTGGTTTTTGCTTTGAAACAGATCTTTTGATAACCCACCACAGATTTTCAACGGGGCTCATGTCCGAGGATTGAGCTGGCCACTCTAAGACCTGGATACTGAGCTCCTGAAGCCAAGCTCTACTGTCCCTTGATGTGTGGCACGGGGCATTGTCCAGTTCTTCTGTGCTTGGGCCCACTGCCACCGGGCTAAGCTCTGTCGCTCATTGATCAACGGCTTCTTGACAGCCTTGTACGACCTTAAGCCATGATGTAAAAGCCGGCCATGTACAGTGTGATTGGAACACCAGTTTGGTTTGACCACTGCTGCTGAACCTCCTGTGAAGTCGTTCAGTGGTTTTTTTCTGCACATGCGAATCAGGATGCGGCCAGTTCTTGCTGAAGAAACTCTTGAAAGCCCAGATCTTGGTTTGTCTTCCAAGCTGTTGGTTCGTCTGTATTTCTGCAGAGTTTATCCAACTGCTGAAGGACTGCATCTGCACTTCCTGGCTATCTGGAGGCAGCTGTACCCTTCCTGGCTGAGAATCTTTATCTTCAGGCGTATTTCCTACTTCAGGCTCCTTGTTTTAGGCATTTTTGTCTCTGAAGAACTTTCAAATGTGCTGACTTTATATAGACACGAAGCACGGCAACACAAATTGTGTCTTTTAATAAAAAGTGCGACCTTCATTAGCGATCACTGCTATCAGAATGACCCAGTGCTCAAAATTTTTTATGTAATTTTATGAAATCAATCAATTTTAAGTTTTTAATGACTTTTTTTTAAGGACTTATTTAGTATTTTGGCTGTGGCTATACTAAAGAAATTGCACTTGAAGACCTAAGAGCGATTCTTAATGCAATAATTCACAAATACATGGGGTGTTGGAAAACTTTTTTTCCACCACTGTTGTTTGCCTCCTTTTCATGTGGACCAGTTTTCATGTTCAATAGTGTTTTAATTTATCATTAGGCCTGATCACATTTCCCTCAAAACTTTCTGTTGTCTTCTCATATATGAGGCTTTGTTGCTTTTCTCTATTTGAAATCGCTGTAAACTGAACCTCTTCAGTTCACTAAAACACAGTTTTCCCTTTTCAGAGTGACAATTAAAAATTTTGACAAAAAAATATTTTCATGACTATGCCTCATGTGTTTTAAATGATCGATTACTATTGATTAATTAATCTAGAAAATGTTTTTTCGGAGTTATTCGAATGACTGCTAAAATAATCTTTCTGTTAGACGCGGTAGATGATAATTAGCATTGTATTCATTACTGCAGCCTTAGCTTAAGGAGTAGAATTAGGAGCATTAGCTGACAACCGTGTTGTTGAGCCTTTTTGTTTAGTTTAAAAATGTCTAATTATCACAACATACAGCATCTTTGGCTAAATGTGTTAAATATCAGTGATGTCTAACAAAACCTGGAGGTGCAGTACAACATAAAGCCTGTTTGAGGCTGCTTGTAATGGAGAGAACAGAGTGTGCAACCAGATCAGGTAATGTCCTTTGAGTGTTTTACCGCATATGTTCTCATAGAGAGCGTCGTTCATATCCATTTAAAAAGGAAATCAATAAAGAAATAATGCTCCTTTCCTGGCTTTGTTCAGTGCTCTTAAGATTTGTTGTCAGTATGCACATGCTGTCCTTGTGTTAACACAATATGCAGCATATGGCCAGACAATCTAATTTTTACAGCCACGAACACGGTGGAATGATTAAGCTTTTAATTAAGCTTTCAATTAAGATGTGCATTTGTATTTTAGTTATATTAGGATTATAAAATATATACAAGTTAAACCACAAATACAGAGGATACCGCTGTTGATTTTTAGTGTTCTTTAGTTGAGCGATGCAAATAACGAGACTTTTTGAAAGATAAATATATATATATATATATACACACACACACACACACATTTCTAGATCTATATCTATATCCCAATCATGTAGAAAATTCTAATTTTTCCAAAGCAAATCTCATCCTATCAGCAAGACTGTCAATATTTACTCTGCTCATAGCCTGGCGATGATGACTAGAGAAATTCCCACCCTAAAAACCTTTGGTACAAGTAGAGCTTAGAAATATACATAATACAAGAGAACACTTCAGCTTTGTCATGTAGTAGGTCAGTTCCACTGTGGCAGAATGAGACGAAAAAGATAATTTCAACAAAAGGCTCGGACAAGGATACAGTTACAGTATAAAAGACAGCAGGAGAGCATTGGTATCATCAGTTGGAGACATTCTAATCTCAGGTTCTTGCGTTTGGACTTTCCGGTAAGCAAAGAATGATTCTAATCATTTTCAATTAAATGTAATACTTCAAATGTAATTGTCTGACCAAATATCACAGTATACCTATGTTTTAAACATTAATGAAGACAAAATGTCTATTACTGAATTATTTCCCATATCAATTTGCATTAAAATGTAATTTACTACACTAAAATTCTTGCATGACACAGCACGATGACAAATCATTAATGTTTAATTTTTTAAGCAAGACAGAAAATGTGAAATCAAATCCCAATGAATTACAGTCCATTAGTACATCAGAAATGACAATTTAACCACTGATTTAACATCGCAGTTACCAAAACAAGAAGTTTGTCAGTTTTGTCAGTTTCTTATTAGTCTCTTCCAGCAAATTTTAATGTGATTATCTACATATGTCATCATACACGATATATATACATCCGTTTTCTTTAGTTTCTCTGAAACATAATCCACTTCTATCAGAATAGCTTGATCCTGAGCAGTTAAAGTAATTTGTACAACGTATACTGCTAAAAGCTGCTTCAAGTTATGTTTCTGTATTACAGGTATAAGTGAAAACATGGTTCTATTTCAAATCTCGACTTTGCTGTTGCTTTTGACCTTCTCAAAAAATTCCGGTAAGTTTTCAAAGCAAGTCTTCAATTCCCGGGCAAATAATAATGTCGCGATATCCTAGATTGCAGATCCAGAAGCATGTTGAAGGATATTTTTGCTGAGAAATGGCTGACAAGAGGGTGAAAACCTCAGATTTTTTTTTCCATGTGGAAATGTTACAACGCTGTTCTCTACCTCCTTCTGTTTTGTTTTGGGATTTGGACGCTTTTTCTCTTTGGCAGCCCACAGAACAATCAGTTTTACATTTTCTTTGGCAACCAAAGGAAATAATAGAAGATATGAACAGTCCAGATAGCTGATTGAATCCCTGTTATTGCTGTCTACAGAGATACTTGCAGGGAGGATCATTGGGGGTCATGAGGTGGTGCCATACTCTGTCAAATACCAAGCATCTATACAGACTGAGACGGGGCAGCACTACTGTGGAGGAACCCTTGTGCATGCACATTGGGTGGTGTCTGCTGCCCACTGCTGGAGACCGTGAGTACTGATAGGACACAGTATCAGACAAGGACGGAGGAATAACATTGATGCTTTGAACTGAATGTGCTCATATATAATGCGGGTGGAATGTTTGAACTCACAGCAAAAATGTGAAATTGCCATTTAATTGTATTTCATGGTAAGAATGCGGATTTGGAAGAAACTTGTCTGTTTCTGACTCTCAGGAGCACTAAAATGAGGGTGGTGTTAGGCGAACACAACATGAATGAAGTCGAAGGATACGAACAGATCTTCAATGTATCAAGAATATATTTACACAACTATAACTACAGGACATTCGACAGCGACATCATGCTTATTAAGGTAAGCATAAACGTAGACGTCTGAACGAATCAATACAATACATGGAGCTGTTGACATGTGCACACACTGCTGACTTGTGCCCAGTTGGCAAATGACGCGACTGCTTGTACAGCATCTTAGAGTTGTACGGCAGTGACTTGGTGTCTGTGTTGCAGCTGAATAGGCCGGCAGTAGTGAATGCAAAAGTGGAACCAGCCCAGCTACCTGATCAGAACGATTGTCCAACACGTGGCATGTGCAGAGTGAGCGGCTGGGGCGTGACTCAGGTTTACTCGTACTACCTCTCCCCTGTGCTGCGTGCTGTGGATGTGCAAATAATCCCACGCTGCAACTGGTACTACTGGGGCAGAATCACGACTAATATGCTGTGTGCTGGATTTCAGTGGGGTGGAAAAGATTCTTGCCAGGTAAAATGCATGCCACATACATGCTTTTATTACTGCCAAATAATACGGCACACCATTGTTTTGTACGGTACAAGCCATTTTTTAAACTAGTATTCAGAATGATCTGCATTCTGTGAATTACATGCTTCTTTGTTGTGCGTTAGATCAGAGTCAGTCACAGTTTTCTCCAATAAATAAGTATGATTACCATTTAAAAAGGTACCTAGCAACTTTACATACTAAGGTAAAGACTCTGTGATATTTATTTTACAAAGCTGACCTATCAATCAAAGCTAATAAATAAATATTAATAATAAATATAGAGGTTAACACATTACATAATCATATTATACAGATGTATCTGATTAAATTAAATACTAAAGATAGAATCATTATATACAATATAAATTTATCTGACTAATTCGTCTGTATATGTAGCCCTGAGACAGACTGGCGACCTGTCCAGTGTGTCCCCTACCTTCGCCCGAGTCAGCTGAGATAGGCTCCAGCACCCCCCGCGACCCTAATGAGGATGAAGCAGTGTAGAGAGAATGGATGGATAATTCAAATATTTAGGTGAAGAACCTACAATACTATTTATTACACAAATATACCTGACTAATTTAAGTATAAAGGTTGAGACCCTACAATATTACACATAATACTGACTACACTGAATATGAAGAACAGATCTACTTATCAAATTACCAGACTATTTTAAAAATTAAAATTAAAACCTCACTCAATTCTACAGAACAACCCAACAATTTACCTTTAAGCAAATATATATGGACATGTGGAAAACTGCATCAGAAAAGACCAAAGTTTGCCTCCACCACCTCAGGATGATTGATAAATTTATCAAAGTTCATGACGAATCCGGTTATAGAGATACGACAGGCTTACACAAAGCTAGTATATGTCTAAAACTAGTCTTTTCCATACTATTCAAGACCGAAAATGAAAAGATATTACACCTTCAACATCTCTGATTTGTCGTCCACAGGGTGACTCTGGCGGTCCCCTTATCTGCAATGGCCACTTTGATGGCATCGTCTCCTGGGGCATCAGCTGTGCGAACCCATTCTTCCCTGGCGTCTACACCAGCGTGTGTAAATATGTAGACTGGATCAAAGGAATTATTGATTAACAGCACAGCGTGAACAGGCACTTATTTACTTTAGAAATAAAGTGATCAGTCAACATTATTTTCAGTGGCCTTGTTTAAAAGTTACTATTACCTTTGTGTTTTATAGCACTGAATGTAAATTGACATTGACTACAACTTATATGAAGAATTAGTAATTTTTAAATACACGGTTTTCTGGAAAAATGTTGCTATGCTTGTAATTCACTGATATTTACTCATACAGAATTTATTTTATTGTTGTTATTGCTATTATTGTTATTAATAGTAGTAGCAGTAGTAGTAGTGATAGTAGTCACAAACTTAAAGCTGTGTTAACTAATTGGTAGAACTAGTCAAAGACAAAGTCAGTACCAGTACTGAATAATACCCAGCCCTATTTAACAATATTTTTTCTTTATTTTCACACTGAATGAAATGACTGTATGCAATGTGGTTGTCTTTACGAGTGACACCTGTCACATTACATCTCAATTCATGTACTCCAATGTAAATTTAAAAATATTGATTAATGAAGCTTTAAGAACATCACAACAGAGTACTTTTTGATGATTTTATAATGTTACTATATAAAGTGTCTGAGTATTTTGAAAAGCGCTACAAAAATAAAATATATTATGATTATTATTATTAGAATGAGTTGACATATGACTCAGAATGAAAAGAATAAACCATTCACAGTGACAGTGAAGATGAGCTGTTTAGCTAATGCTAAGGATTATCTATGTTGTGCTTCTAGTAATATCTTGTATTGTCAACAGAAGAATAAAAAAGTCAATGGACACAATATTACACTTTGAAATTGGATTAAAGGCACATTTTGAACATCTCAATAGTGGTTGTTCCAAGTAAAAATGACCCCAATTAACATTTTTCATCACAAATCTGATGCCAAGTAAAAGAAAAATAGGTGCCTTGGCAGAAGTGATTATAAATGACTTGTAACTGGCATTGTGCATGCACCAAAAGTAATTCTGAGAAACAGATGGGCTGACCTGAGAATGACGGGCAGACTGCACATTGACAGGCAGGAATTGGTAATGACATGCAGACACATCCTAGCAGGGGTTTCATCCATCACAGCTGTCAAAATGTGTGATCTTCCAGGGTAGTTTGTTACGTTTGAAGCCAACTGGGTGGACTGTAAGGCAGTGGCCCTTTCTGAATGGCTCACCTGGAACCTGCAGGCAAGTGAGAGGCAGGCATTAGTTTGACCTATACAATTATTGGTTTGATAAGTAGCACTTCAGTCATATTCTTACACGCTGGTGAAGCTGGGGCGGTATCTGGCTGTAGGGAGGCTTGAGGAATGGCAGAGGGAGACATCTTTATATCTTGGCAGCGTCAACTTTACACCACCAGGTTTAGAGCAACTACAAAGCGCAATAAAAAAAAATCTTTTTCTGCATATTGAAGTCTTTCAACTGAAGTTTTGACTAGTCAAAAAGGTCTTTCTAATGTATGAAGTGAGTTTTGTTTACCTAACCCGAAGAAGAAGAAGAAGAAGAAGAAGAAGAAGAAGAAGAATTTTTGCGCATGCGCAGCAACTGTCGGCTTGTTTACATAATAGTATCCTTGCCAGAACTAGAGCCAGTTGCGAAGAGGCTGCCGTACAAACGGAACCTGTTAAACAGCTTAAGTTACCTTTCTGGGTAAGTTATGTCTGTGAAACACGCCATTAACCGAGGGCTCGAGTTGGGCCGGTCGGTCTTTCAGCTGGGTCTCCTCAAGTCAGGTGGCCGAGTCGCAGCAAAGCTCCGAGCTGACCGTTTTCGTGTAGGCCCGTCGGTCCGCACCGTTCAGCCTCAGGCTTTCCTGCCGTCTCGGTACCGATATTACCGCACCTCTCTGAAGGGCCTGGCAGCCCAGCTTCAGTCCGCCGGCTTCAGGAGGAGGTTTACCGGCTCGTCCCCACGGAACAGGGCCGTATTTTTGGCCTTCGGCCTCGGTGTGGGCCTTATTGAACAACAGCTGGAGGATGACAGAAAGAGTGCAGCGACATGCCAGGAAATCCAGGTATGGTATCAAATAGAAAAAACAACATATATGCAATGTTGACGTAGTTAGGAATTTCTCATTTATACTACCTATGCTGATATGTATAGTTACAACGTTAGTTAAATTACTGGTCAAGATTTTGCATACAAACCATGTGATAAACTACCCCCCAAAAGGGATCAAGTAAATACTTTTGCACTTAATACTTAACATTTAGACATTTTCTTCTTATGAAATTGTTTACCTTGTTTTGTCAGCTACTTTTACTTGGGTGAAATACTCAAGTATTTTTTCCACCACTGACCATCTGATTATGATGTAGTATTGTGATGATGCTAAAAGCTAAGTTCAACCTTTTTGTATTAATGTACAAGTTTTCCTCATATATTTAGTAAGATGTGTGTGTGGTAGTTGCAACTAATTGTGGTTATGCTTAAAAAATGTTACAGTACATTACATGTACAGCTAATGCATAAGTATTTCAGTTCCATATTTATTGCTTGTTGTTGTGTTTTAAGACATCTATATCAAGACTTACAGAACTTAATCAGACTGAAAAGGTTTTTTTTGACCATCTTTGCCAAAACAAATGAAATTTTAGGAAACACAAGTGTGTTGGTATTAGCCACATAATGGCAAACACATGCTGATTATACTCAGTGCTTACTGTATGTTATATTTTTTCATTTTCTTTTCAGTTGACCTTTTACTCCAAGCAGTGCTTTCCTTTAATCCAGTACGAATTTAGTATAAGCCTGACTTAATTTCTTTTTCTTGTGTCATGGTTTGGAAATTTGTGTACAAAATGTAGATACTCAGTTTTTCACTGACAGAACCCGTTATCTCTGCGCTGTGCACACAGCAACTTTAAGGTGTCTTAAGTATTGTCTCTTCCAATCTGTAGGCTGTGTTCAGGAAGAAAAGATTCCAGGCCCCACTAAAGCCGTTCACCTCAGGTTATAAGCTGGAAGATTACATTATAGGGAACCAGATTGGGAAAGGGTCCAATGCAGCTGTGTACGAGGCTGCAGCTCAGTTTGCCCCTCCAAAGGAGAGTGACCGAACGTGTTCCCTGGTGCAAATGAGAGAGGATGAAGAGGAAAGTCATACGACTCGATCACTGACATGTTGCTCTCTGAGAAACTTCCCTCTGGCTATCAAGATGATGTGGAACTTTGGGGTGGGTAATCTACAGCAGATTTAAAGCCAGAGCATTTATTCACTAATATAATTGATCCTCAGTGGAAAAGTAAGGAAATTCAAGCCCACATCAGTACTGATGGGTATTTTATTTATTTATGCTGTTTGTTTGCAGGCAGGATCATCAAGCGAGGCAATATTAAAATCCATGTCACAGGAGCTGGTGCCTGCTGGCCCTCTTGCTTTAAAGCAGGACAAAGAACAAATTTCTCTGGATGGGTAAGTATTATGTCCTCAGTACTTTCAGTCCTGTCCTGCAGTACTGACACAAGGATAGAAACATGCTCATGAACTGGTGTGATCTCTTTACATGCAGACATTTCGGAGTCCTGCCCAGAAGAGTGTCAGCTCACCCTAATGTGATTAGAGTGTACCGCGCTTTCACAGCAGATGTCCCATTGCTACCAGGTGCCCAGGAAGAATATCCAGATGTGCTGCCAGCCAGACTTAACCCCGCCGGCCTGGGCAACAATCGCACTCTTTTCCTGGTCATGAAGAAGTAAGACCTGCCATCTTTCACCCTCATGGTCAAATCTCACACTGGATGGGAATTAGAATGCTTTGTCAATGCACCCACTTCAGATTTTACAGTGCTTTTTGCAGTTTGTAGCTACAGATGCAGTACTAAAAACCTATTTTTTCTGTGTCATAGCTACCCCTGCACACTGCGACAGTACCTGGAAGGTTCCACACCAGGTCGCAGGCAAGGCTCTCTGATGGTGCTGCAGCTCCTTGAGGGGGTCGACCATCTGTGCAGACAGGGTGTCGCTCACAGGGATCTCAAGTCAGACAACGTGCTGCTGGAGTTTGACTCAGGTTTGGAGACACATGCTCTTTGCAAAACAGATGAAACACACATTATAATTAAATCAAATTCAGGTTTATTTCTATCAGCTGTGTTAAATTGGTTTCATTTTTATACAGGTGGTTGCCCTCATTTAGTGATTTCTGACTTTGGCTGCTGTCTGGCCCAGAGTGACTCCAGTCTGCAGCTGCCCTTCAACAGTGTTTGGGTCAGCAGAGGGGGGAATGCCTCCCTTATGGCTCCTGAGGTAGGCTTGAACAGTTATTTATTGTAATTAAATAGTCAACTGTTGCTGTTCCATCTCTTTTTAGCCACTGTTCAATCTGCACGTTTAAATGTCAGTAAAGAAGCAGCTGCATGCTGAAGCCTTTTGGCAGCACGTCTATACACATAAATAGCAGCATTAAATGACACTATTAAAAGTTTGATATGACAGTTACTGACCAATCCACATGTACAATATGTGTCCTTCAGTGTAGTGTATACTTCTCAACCCTGTTCCTCAGGACCCCATGTCCTGCATGTTTTAGATGCTTCCCTGCTCCAACACACCTGACTCAAATGATCAGCTCGTTATCAGGCTTCTGCAGAGGCTTGATGACGAGCTGATCATTTGAGTCAGGTGTGTTGGAGCAGGGAAGTATCTAAAACAGGGGTGTCAAACTCCGTTCCTGGAGGGCCACTATCCTGCATGTTTTAGATGCTTCCCTGCTCCAACACACCTGATTCAAATGATCAGCTCGTTATCAGGCTTCTGCTGAGCTTGATGATGAGCTGATCATTTGAATCAGGTGTGTTGGAAGAGGGAAACATCTAAAACATGCAGGATAGTGGCCCTCCAGGAACGGAGTTTGACACCCCTGATCTAAAACATGCAGGACATGGGGTCCTGAGGAACAGGGTTGAGAACCACTGCGTTAGAGTATAATTACCTCCCACTGTGGATGTAACCAAAGGTGGCTCAAATTACCAGTGTAGTAGCCTAACTGTATGCTTATATTGTGCTAAATACAGATTGACACAAGCAGAATTTGTCATTTAAATGCCACTAACCACACATTTAATCACTGTTTTTCTCAATGTTTCTGCTATTAGGTGACCATTGCTGTTCCGGGATGTGGGGTGGTGATTGACTACAGTAAGGCAGACGCCTGGGCTGTGGGTGCGATTTCCTATGAGATATTCGGACAGCAAAACCCGTTCTATCGAGCAGTGGGGCTGGAAAGTAGGAATTACCAGGAGAAGCAGCTCCCTCCTCTGCCCTCCGGTGTTCCAGATGATGTGCAGTTAGTGATACGATTACTCCTCAGGAGGAACCCAAACAAGGTATAGCAGGAGTTGCAGGGATTTGTCACACCACTGTGTCGTCAGTTCACGATTGGGTGTCTACAGATGATGTTGGAAAAGCTCTTCAGTTAACATTCTATAATGGTTAAATTCAAGCATTGTAATTATAAAACTTTCATCAAATTGTGATATTAGTCTTGTTTTTTTCTTGTAATTTAGAACAGTTATACATGAATAGAAGTTAATGTAACTCATTTTGACTAATCTGTGTTTAAATGATTAAACAGTCATAATGATGTGTATCCTTTGGTTTTAAATGAATGTGATCATGTTTGTTTTGTCAGTGTAATGATAAACCATCTCTTTGATAGCACACTACTCATGTTATTCTTACTCCACAGCGTCCCAGTGCCCGTGTGGCAGCCAACATGCTACATCTCAGCCTCTGGGGTCAGAAGGCCCTCGCTAATCAAGACAGTGCTGGCATGAGGAAGCTGGCTGATTGGTTGCTGTGTCAGTCTGCTGTGGTTCTCCTGAAGGGATGTAGAGGACCCAGTGGAAACAGAGTGGAGGCGGAGCTTCAGAGGAGCTTCCTGTCCAACCTTGACCTGGAGGACCTGCGCACCGCTGTAGGCTTCCTCCTCTATGGGCGAGAGCAGCGCCAGGCCTGCATACTGTCTGCATAGATTGACTCAGACACATAACTTAGAGTCCTTGATATGGTTAAAAAGGGAGCCTATAGGGTTATGGCTTGCTTTAATATTCAGTCAGACATCTATAGTGTTTGTAGACCTATCCATAACATCTAACTGCTGTGTAGTGGAGCAAAAGCCCAGCACTGTTAAACTGTTATGACATCTGTGCATTTATTGTGAAGTGGTATAATCCACCCTTTTGGTGCGTCTGCAATGTCCAAACCTGTGTTGCTTTATGCTCCCAAAGTTGTTGACCTGTGCTTCCCACAATAAGTTCTCATAAATGAGTGAATTTGTTTCACTTAGAATCCCTACTACACTAGCAGATGTTCTAATAGTCCAGAACTATTGAACTTCCTACAAAATTGCTGATGTAGGAATCACCTTATCATCCCTGTTTTAGCTTTTTTTTAAAAAAAAGTTTTTAGTACTAATGGCTGTTGGTAATTCTGTGGGGAGTGAAATGGAAAGTCAGTGTTTTATTTTTCAAGCTCTGATGCACTTTTAAGATATTTGCTAGACAAAGCCCTGCACTCAGTTCTTTTTACAACTGTGCAGCAGTTTTGTACTGATGAAAGTGGAGGCCAATGCAGATATTTTAGATTAAAGCAATATACTCTACTGTGTAGAGTAGCATCCACTCAAATGTTTGTCCTTCACATTTAATGCACAGAAAACCTCCCTAATCTGTTAGTATGAAGCAAGCACAATGATCTGGGTGAGCCATGCAGAGTGGTCTGCTTCTGTTTGCACTTTATGTCCATGTTTGCACATGCTCAGATCCATTGGGATGGCTTATATATGATGCTTGTTAACCAGTAAACTGAATATAGAGACATAACCATTCACACTACCCTATGATTTGCTATCAACTAGTTCAGTCTACAGTGTGCTTCCTTAAATATTAAAGAATCATGTGAATAGAGGTGCAAGATAAAGTGTATATGGTTTCATACGAGAGAGAAATATTTTGGATATATGTAGATTTTTCTGCTGTGTTTAAGAATAAAAGGGTCTGAAAGAGCTCCAAATGTCATTTTACTTGTCAGTGGACTTATTCTAAACTGAATCTGTGTTGAACCAGTGGTTCTACAATGATTTTGTCTGTCTTAACATCGTTTATAAAATTAAATGTTCCTGAATGCCATTCTTATGTTCCACAGAAGACCTCCTATGGAATGGTTCAAGACCAACTTAAAGCAGCTCTGTAGACATAAGCATAAAAACATCTATCACCTGCAATGAGTGGCTAGGAATATTCACTAAAAAAATAAGTAAAAAGGTTTGAAAAATAACACAAACAACTTCACTTTGCAGGAACTTTATTTAAGACAGAGCCATACTGGTATTTTCATCATTTTTTACTCTGAACACAAACATTTGTTTGGAATGTATTTAGGGACACACTGGAGTTTCCTGACTAACTCCCTCCTTCATATCTCTTAATACTCCTCTCCTTCCTCCTCTCCTTCCCCCTCAATGGAGTCGACTCCAACCTCTTCATAATCCTTCTCTAAAGCTGCCATATCCTCTCTGGCCTCAGAGAATTCTCCCTCCTCCATACCCTCACCTACATACCAGTGAACAAAGGCACGCTTAGCGTACATCAGATCAAACTTGTGATCGAGTCGAGCCCAGGCCTCTGCAATAGCAGTGGTGTTGCTCAGCATGCACACAGCCCTCTGGACCTTGGCCAGGTCTCCACCAGGAACTACAGTGGGCGGCTGGTAGTTGATGCCAACCTTGAAACCAGTGGGGCACCAGTCCACAAACTGGATGGAGCGCTTGGTTTTGATGGTGGCAATGGCAGCATTGACATCTTTGGGCACCACATCACCACGGTACAAGAGGCAACAGGCCATGTACTTGCCGTGGCGAGGGTCACACTTCACCATCTGATTGGCTGGCTCGAAGCAGGCGTTTGTGATCTCAGCCACTGAGAGCTGCTCATGGTAGGCCTTCTCAGCAGAGATGACAGGGGCATAGGTGGCCAGGGGGAAGTGGATACGGGGATACGGCACCAAGTTGGTCTGGAACTCTGTCAGATCAACATTGAGGGCGCCGTCGAAACGAAGGGAAGCAGTGATTGAGGAAACTATCTGACTGATCAGCCTGTTCAGGTTGGTGTACGTGGGACGCTCGATATCGAGGTTCCGACGACAGATATCATAGATGGCCTCATTATCCACCATGAAGGCACAGTCGGAGTGCTCCAGGGTGGTGTGGGTGGTCAGGATGGAGTTGTAGGGCTCCACCACAGCAGTGGACACCTGGGGAGCTGGGTAGATGGAGAACTCCAGCTTGGACTTCTTGCCATAGTCCACAGACAGACGCTCCATCAGCAGGGAGGTGAAACCAGAGCCGGTGCCGCCACCGAAGCTGTGGAAGACCAGGAAGCCCTGAAGACCAGTGCACTGGTCAGCCTGAGGACAGACGGGAGAAACAGCAACCACGAGTGAGACAATTTTAGGAATGAGCTTGCTATTCTGTCCTTCACGTGTTCTGAATTTACCCACCAGCTTGCGAATCCTGTCCAGAACCAGATCGATGATCTCCTTGCCGATGGTGTAGTGCCCACGGGCGTAGTTGTTGGCTGCATCCTCCTTTCCCGTGATCAGCTGCTCAGGGTGGAACAGCTGGCGGTAGGTCCCAGTGCGCACCTCATCTGAGGAGGAAAATTTAATCAGCAATGATGCAATAACCTGCTTAATTTCAATAAAGAGGCAACTGTGATGCTGATGTTACTAAGAGTTTACCAATGACGGTTGGCTCCAGGTCCACAAACACGGCTCTGGGGACGTGTTTTCCAGCTCCAGTCTCGCTGAAGAAGGTGTTGAAGGAATCATCCCCTCCGCCGATGGCCTTGTCACTGGGCATCTGTCCATCGGGCTGGATCCCGTGTTCCAAGCAGTAAAGCTCCCAGCAGGCATTACCAATCTGGACACCAGCCTGACCAACGTGGATGGAAATACACTCACGCTGGGGGGGAAGAGGAAGAAGATTTGGATTAAAAATAAGTTGAGTCATGCACTTGTGATGAGGAGATTTCCAGAGCGGTTGCTGCTAATTAAAATGGAGGAATTAAACACATTTCTCAAGGTTACAATTAAAACCTATGTAAATGAGCTGCTTTAAATATATTTACTTCTTTGCTACTTTTTCTATAATATGTGAATGAGGTTCAGTTTATTCTACAGAAGTCGATGTATTTTGTGCTGCGACACAAAACTGTCTATTGCGCATAGCATCTCTGTAGAGAGGAGATTATCTAGGTCAGACACATGGCAGTGTGCTGTCTCTTTAAAAAGCCACATTCAGATTTTCCTCTGAGCTTATGCGCAATAGAATTTGATTTTATTATATATTTTACAGCTTATAAACAGAGATGTTGTGGGTGGCTTATAATTCAATGAAACAACTATAATAGGATTTATGATTTAATCTGAGATTAATAAAATATAAAATCATCTGTGGACACTGCATTGATGTAACATACATTTATATAACAGCTGTGTACAGGGCCAGAAAATCAGGTTGACATACTGGCAACGAAGTTAGTGGGAAATTAGTGGTCAAGCAAAGGTATCTAAGCTGATTTACCAGAGGTACGTGGGAAGAGGATTAGGCGTTTCACAGTGCAGAAATGCATTACTCTACATTTGTGCAAATCTAACGAATTTTCGACGTCTCACAAGCATTTAAAATGACAATTAAACGATTTTAGAGTCATAACAGGCTGCACAATACACTAAGACAAGCGTGCGCAACGTTGGAGACGTCTCAAAACAACGACCTACTTTTCGTATCAGCAGCTAGAAATTAGAATTTCAAGGTAATTAACGGGCAAATAAAATGTTAGAAATCAATGTTGAAGTCGTGCTTACCATGATGGCTCGTCGATATTATGCAATGTAATGAGACAAGCCTGAAGAGCTTTTGCGTCCGAGATGCGCGGTGGGTGAAGCTGCTCTGATGACGCGCAGGTGAAGTGCGCAAACCACAAACCCTCCTCCGTCTGCTGCAGCGCCGCAATTGGTCCCCGTCTGTGCATCTGATTAACACCAGAAATCACGACCCTCAGACCCACCTGAGCCTCATTTGGAAAGTAGGATGATTTGGTCAAAGGATGCATCCGATTCAAATGTGGCAGAAGGGACTAAATGATCTAATGCGTGTGAATTTATACAACAAACTCTGTCGTCCCAAGTCCACATAGTGTACACACACTCTAAAATGAAAATTCACTGCCTATTAGCTTTATTAAGGTGCAATTTTGTTTTACAAAGCAAACTCATGAGCCATGCCTTGTTGATTGATTTGGTAGATTTTTATGTATTCATTACACTATTTCAAAAAAGTTTTTTATGGTAAAATT
Source organism: Acanthochromis polyacanthus (assembly GCF_021347895.1). Lineage (NCBI taxonomy): Eukaryota > Metazoa > Chordata > Actinopteri > Pomacentridae > Acanthochromis > Acanthochromis polyacanthus. The sequence goes on from NC_067118.1 coordinate 25,470,437, forward strand.
CTGGCACCTGTGGTTTCCAGAATGCTACCAGAAAATTACGGTAAAGCGTTTGCTACATTTACGGATGTTCAATGTATTATTAATGTTCAATGTTACACCCAACCCGGTTTTCTTTAATCAGTAACTGACAACTGCAACTGTATTTATTTATTGTATTATTTGCCGTATATGTGGCATTGCATGTTTTAATTGTATTAATATGTTTCATTGTATGTTAATCACCTGACTAGGGACAAAGACTGCAAATTAGTCGAAGCTAGACGTCTTATGCACATCACATTTTCCCTTTGTGGCAGTGTTGTACAGGTACGTATCATCCCTGTCAAATAAACATTAAAAATAACAAAATAACAAAAAGAAATGTACTGCTATTGTTGATTTTAGGGTTAAAAACATGCTTCATTCCATATTTTACTGTAAAGAAAAGTTTAAATCTTTAAAAATGTGAAAATTTACATGAAAATACCATATAAAATAAAGTTTGTGTGACTTATTCTAATATTACAGCATTTTTCCATTAGCAACACAGCAGTTTGTGTATTTAACTTTAAATGTATATACTTTTAGTGAAAATTGGGGGTCATTTGTACTGTTTTATTGCATTTTTTATTTCTGTTATCTGTAAAACACTTTCCGTTTCATTTTATTTATATGAAATTTGCTACATAAAGAAAGCCTGATTGACTGATTGTTAGATTCAGTGTATTTTCATGTTGCAATAAACACGATTAGACATTGCTGTATTGGCAAGATATTCAGCAACTTAACATGAATTCATATTAAGATAAACATCAGTCAGTGCAACCCAGAGTCTCTGAAAAAATAAGCTGAATCAACTCTAATAAAATACAGTGGCTTAATGCATTTCATTGTATGTGTTAAGTCCAAGTATTGCTTACGTGTGATTATTTCTTTCAACATCAAGACAATTTGCTGGACCAGCTTTATTTACTCGGCTGACAGAAACTTAATTTAGTGATGTCATTTATAGCAGTGTAAAATTAGTTGACCCAACCTGATTAAGTTAAATTAAACCCACTTCTTGGAAATAAATTGTACCAACCCTAATAAATGATCTTGCACTAACTTTTTTGTCGAGACCCTTATTTTTTAGTGTAGTCAGAGGTGTTTAACAAAGTGGCAACCGAGTTTAAAGTACACAAGAGCTGTTTTAGCCACTACTGGAAAAGCCTATTCTTAATCCAGGTGTTGTAGACCCAGATCCAGCCTCCCTTTTATTTCTAAAATTATTGAAAAAGTTGCAAAAGTTGATGTGATCATATGCACAGAAATGGTTTGTTTAAAGAGTTTCAGTGAGGATTTAGCATCATAGTACAGAGACAGCACTGGTGAAAGGCAATGGTCTTTTTATTAGCCTAGCTTAGCTAGACTGTATTCCCGTTATAAGGGATATACGGGAATACGGTCTAGCCCTCCTCCATTGACACATTTTGACAGGTTTTCAAGCGCCGAGCAGATCAGACCGAACCAATCAGAGCACCAGAGGCGGGAGTTAACGATGCGACCGCAACAGAGCGAGGTTTCTCTCGTGCGCTTTCCTCTGTTTTGCACGGGCTGAATTTGTCCTTAAAACCTCAACAAGAAGCAGCTCTTAAAGCTTTTCTTTTAAAAAAGGATGTATTTTTAATTCCGGCAGGCTGTACGATAGAATGCGTAATGCTGCCCTCCACTGTTGAAAGGGAGAGCTTAGATTTTCCTCAGGACCCCATACGGCGAAGGAACTACAAAACATCATGGCGGAAAGGCAACTGTTAGGTCGCTTAGTGATTGCCTCACACATGTGTTACGCTGATTGGCTCTCTTCAATTCAAGCTGTGATCGGTAGTCCCGCCTCTGGGCTAGATTTGGTTCAATGGAGCAGTTCCAGACTGACTTTATGTGTATTTGTAATACACAATATAAAGGCTGTCTGGTCCCCAGGCAATCTTTTTATAGCCTCACACAGTGGACTAGTTTCTATACATGTTCTGCTAGATCTATTTGTACTTTTCACCACCATGCACAAGTCAAACTTGACTTATATCATCATTATATTTAGATCAAACTGTTTAAAATAACACATATATGTTCTTTGGTTTGTTTCTGCAGATTAAATCACAATCAGAATTGGCCTGGACTGACCTGTCATGTCTCCAATCAACCTGTTGCTCTTCTCTCCACAGCTGCCCATCCCACCTGGTGTTTGCACCCGTGTTGCCTTCAGGCGCACAATCGTACAAACCAAATGCAAGCTCTCATAGAGTGGAAGCTCTCAACAAGATTTAATCATGAAAAAAGAGCCAAAAACTATTCCTACCTGTGGAAAGTTATTCCAAGTTTCCGTAGTGTGCAACTGGCTGCAGCACAATGAGCCGGCATTCTTCTTGTTTTAGTTTTCGTGCCATTGACATTAATGGAAAACACTGAAACTTTACCACCACGAGCTTAGCGTCTCCGTAGGCACGCCGCTCAGAGGACTGCGTTCAAGTGAGCCGCCCACACTCTGGGCGTTGCGCAACTATTCTGTGTAATACGGTAATGCGATCACAGGCGCTGAGTAGCAAGACTGAGAGACGTCCAATGCAAATACATGCTGTTATACAGATTTTGACTGTTCATATCTGGAAATCCTTAGGCTGTGACAAAGATCTCTCACTGTGGCTTTGTCATGGATCATCCCAGCTACCACCATGCACAATATCACCTGATTTTACTGTAAACTTTTAGATAAAATTAATGTCAAAGTGTGCTGCAATTTCAATCGTCTATGTTCATAATTGCTGATTTTGACTATCCATCCATCCATCCTCTATACACCGCTTTATCCTCATTAGGGTCGCGGGGGGTGCTGGAGCCTATCCCAGCTGACTCGGGCGAAGGCAGGGGACACCCAGGACAGGTCGCCAGTCTGTCGATTTTGACTATCCATATCTCCAAATCCTTAGGCTGTGACAAAGATCTCTCACTGTGGCCTTGTCAGGGGTCATCCCAGCTATCACCATGTACAATATCACCTGATTTTACTGTAGAATTTTGGAGAAAATTAATGTCAAAGTATGCTGCAATTTCATCGTCTATGTTCATAATTGCTGATTTTGACTATCCATATCTCCAAATCCTTAGGCTGTGACAAAGATCTCTCACTGTGGCCTTGTCAGGGGTCATCCCAGCTATCACCATGCACAATATCACCTGATTATACTGTAGAATTTTGGAGAAAATTAATGTCAAAGTGTGCTGCAATTTCAATCGTCTATGTTCATAATTGCTGATTTTGACTGTCCATATCTCCAAATCCTTAGGCGGTGACAAAGATCTATCACTGTGGCTTTGTCAGGGGTCATCCCAGCTATCACCATGTACAATATCACCTGATTATACTGTAGAATTTTGGAGAAAATTAATGTCAAAGTGTGCTGCAATTTCATCGTCTATGTTCATAATTGCTGATTTTGACTGTCCATATCTCCAAATCCTTAGGCGGTGGCAAAGATCTATCACTGTGGCCTTGTCAGGGGTCATCCCAGCTATCACCATGTACAATATCACCTGATTTTACTGTAGAATTTTGGAGAAAATTAATGTCAAAGTATGTTGCAATTTCAGTTGTGTTGATGCATCATGGCTGATACTCAATTCAGTTCAGTTCAATTTAGCCATTATAAAAACATAACTTTTTCACGTGATTTATTGACATAATATGTCGATAATTCCAGAGCTTAGTTATCCCTAGAGTGTCCAGAGGCAAAAGTCCAGAATCGGCAAAGCCGTTTGGTGTGAGTCAACAGCTGGAAGTAGCAGGGTGGAGCAGAAACTGCAGCAGCCATTATGGACGTAGACGATTGAAATTGCAGCATACTTTGACATTAATTTTCTCTAAAATTTTACTGTAAAATCAGGTGATATTGTGCATGGTGGTAGCTGGGATGACCCCTGACAAGGCCACAATGAGAGATCTTTGTCACCGCCTAAAGATTTCCAGATATGGACAGTCAAATCTGTATAACAGCATGTATTTACAGCGGACGTCTCTCAGCCTGGCTTCTCAGCGCATGTGATCGCATTACCGTATTACACGGAATAGTTGCGCAACGCCCAGAGTGCGGGCGGCTCACTTGACCGCAGTCTCAGAGGGGCGTGTCGTATCGACTGACTCATATCAGTAGTTTATTTCTCCTCAGCTGACACAGCTCCATATCACCCCAGCAGCATGTTTCCAGCTTGGAGGAACGTGCGTTTGAGTCGAGCTGTTGCTGCAGCCGACTCGTTTTTCTCTTTAGCTCCAAGACAAACTTTGTCTCTGTGCAGCGACAGACGGCGTCTGCGTTGGACCCCCAGCAGACTGAGTTCAGGGAAACGCTTCAATGTGCCACCCAGCGCCGAGTTCGTGGCTCGGGTGTCGGGGATCCCCACCATGGCCAAACTGCCGCACCAGGACTCCGCAGACGGACTCGATGCGGCGTTTATTGGAGTCCCGATTGACACCGGAACCTCAAACCGACCCGGAGCCAGGTAGAGTTCTTCTGTGCAGCTGTTGACCACAATGCTCCCATTGTGTTCTGATTATATGCTGCAACTAAAGCTTCTGTTGCATTTAAGTGTAACTATTCTGTTGTGGTAGCGTCTCATGCCATTGTTTTCAAACTTGTAAAGACAAACTCAAACTGCAATCAAGTTCAAGTTACTGTGTATATGTGCAGTATTAAAAATTATTGGTGTAAGAATTATTTGGATCTGTAACATCAGTAAAAGCACAAACACTATCGAAGTTGTACGTTCAGAACAAGAATTCACTGTAAAAAATAAAAATATAAAAATCTGACAGCAAGGGCAAGTACAAAAGTAGGACAGTAAACTGTGATCCTAAAATAAATTCTCAAGTAACATACTGAACAGTGTGTATTTGAGCACTTGTGCTTTGTTTGCATTAAGAATCCAGACTGATCCACGCTGAGTCACAGCCTCAAAATCAATCAGTGGAGTGCTGACATTAATTCCCAGATATTCCCTCCACAGGTTTGGTCCGCGGCAAATCAGAGTCGAGTCTGCCCTGCTGAGGTCTTGCAACAGTGGCACCAGGGCAGCACCTTATGAGTCCCTCATGGTGGCTGATATTGGGGATGTGAATGTGAATGTGTATGACCTGAAGGACACCTGCAAACGCATCGGGGAGACCTACAGGAAGATTGTGGCGACTGGCTGTATCCCGCTGACTATGGGTGAGACCGACTAGAGGAAAAACAAACAAACGCCTCCTAAACTGTCACCTTGACATGATTTATCCTCACAGATAGTCAAAGAGGGGAAATCAAAGCAAGCTCTGCAATATCTGTTTAATTATAAGCTCCGCAAATAGCTCTATAAACTGCAGAGGAAGCTCGATCAAAGGTCAGACGGTGAGGAAATGTTTGTCTGCAGGTGGCGATCACACAATTGCATACCCAATCCTGCAAGCTGTTGCTGAGAAGTAAGTATGCCTCAGATCCATATTATCATACGTTAAGATTATACCTGAGCGAGGTCAGGGCAAGATTCTCAGATGATTAATCAGATGTTGATCTTCGGTCGTTAAATTTTGCCATTTTGAATATTAAAAATATATAAAAAAATCTTCCTCCAAAAGATGCCGTTACATAGTGCAGTCTTACTCAGTTTTTCCAAAGTTAGCCGTCTTTATGTGCAAAATTAAAATCAGTGATGAAAGAAGTATTCAGATCTTTAACACAATTACAGGCACCAATAAAATGACTTTATTATTAGTGAATTTTTTTTTGTCGAAAGCTAAAACAGCTAAGTTTGTGTTAGCAACATCTTCACGCTGTCAAAGTATAAATATGCTTCATATTTATCAATCTGACATATGTTTTATTTGCCAGTCTGAATATGATATGTGTAGTGGAGTAAAAAGTACAATATTTATCTATAAAAAAGTAAAATAGCAATGTAAAGTAGAAAAGGTAATTGAGTTAGTCAAGTAAAAAACCTATAAGTTATATAAATAAAGATATTTAGTTTAAAATACAACAAAAAAGGAAGGAAAAACTATAAATTCTCACATTTAGGAAGCATTTATAATCGATAAAATAATTCCTATTCTGTTATTCACTAACTGATAACTGATGTTTAATATATAAAAACATCCAGTTTCTATATATTTAGTTTTTAATTACAATATTTTGCTCCACAATGAACTGTGTGACTTCCAAGTCCTACTCTAGCAAAATGGTATTATTCTGTTATTGATGTTGGGAAACTAGCAGGAATGGTCAAGCCTAATGCTGAATTGAATGGTTGAGACTTTACAAAGCACTTTGAGAGCCACAGGCGACACTATACAACTGTTTCTTGACTGAACAGTTCTCCTGAGCAGTGGCTTTAATAGTGCTGGGTTCCTTTTTAATGCATGACTACATTTTTGGTAGATAAATGCCCACTTAAGTTAAACATTACCAACCTGTAACACTTTCATACACTGTCTCGTTGCCGCTCATTCAGTCTGCTCTGTAATAACATGTCAGGCACGGTCCAGTGGGTTTGATCCATGTGGATGCTCATGCTGACACCAGTGACGTGGTGCTGGGGGAGAAGATAGGCCACGGGACTCCGTTCAGACGCTGTGTGGAAGAAGGGCTGCTGGACTGTAAGCGAGTCGTCCAGATTGGTCTGCGGGGAACCGGATACTCTCCAGACTCGTACGAGTGGAGCCGAGCTCAGGTATTCTGTTAGATTACTGTCGTTAACCTGCAGCAGTGAAATGCCTCGGGCAAATGTGTAGGCAGAGATATAACATAAAATCATGATAAAGGTAATTTGGTGATGCATCTTGGTAGCTGATCAGTACTGTCAGTACAGTTTCTGGAAAGGGAGTAGGCCTTAAAACATGAACCATCTGAACACAGAAAAAACAGTTTCTGTGCCTTTTTTGCTCCTGTCAGGTCATATTTTTACTCACTGTGGCCTCATTGTTTACTGCTGGGGTGTCAAACACATGGCTTTGCAAAGTGTAAAAATTACAAATAAGACATTCACTGCATATTGGAAATCTGTATAACTGCAAATTTCAAACAATTTCTAGATCTTGGCAAGTTGTTTTACTCTTAAAGTAAAATACTATGTCGTTCAGTTCCAGATACCCAGGACTAAATGTTCTGTCTTTGTAGAGACACTGTGATCTGTAAGTTGTAATGCACATGTGTAAATGATATACTGAGGCGTAATGCTGTTTAAATTACACTTACAATTTGAAGTTGTTGTTCATGGGTTACAGGGTTCTCGCCAGGATTTTTTTTTCAGCGTAACAGCAGGTCCTCCTGCACGCGCGCAATAAACGAGAGCGCGTGCGCGCAAAAAACGGGACCGCGCATGCGCAATAGACGGGAACGGGTCAATCGACAGAAAAGTACGGCTGAGGTGGGGAGACATAAATTAACCGAGATAGGCACCCAGTTGATAAAAACAAACGCACATGGCGTTATCTGTCAAAATAACAGCGCAGCGGCCCTAATCACAGTGTTAACCCTTCCTGTTCGGCCCCCGACCGTGGTCAGGAAGCCCGGACAATGGCAAGATATACAGAGAACTCAAACTCAATATGTACAGCTTTTTTTTTTTTTTGTTCACTTGTGTTTCCAATACTTGGAAAAAATGGTGACTCCACATAAAATAAGCACAACCTGCAATTGAACTGATATTTTTTGATGAAGTCCAGAGCTTTTAAACCTGATTTTTCCAGTGTTTTTTAGCTAAGGTACAGTAGTCTTCATGTATGTATTTACAGGACTTGCATGCGAGAACTATCAGTCTTCTCAACTTATCTGATATTTTTTTTGTTACAAAATATTACCTGTAAGGACACGCTCGAATCAAGGACTTGAAACTTGGTCGAGCAATTACTGAGGTAGCCAGTAATTGATCTAGCTTGTTCCCTTTTTGCTGTTTGTCATTTCTAATTTTACACATTGTGAATTTCAAACTAAATAACGAATGCTTGTGTTTTATCAAACCTTGCTTATTTGTTTATCCTGCAGGGTTTCCGTGTGGTCCAAGCAGAGGAATGTTGGTTCAAATCTCTTGCACCACTCATGGCGGAGGTCAGAACTCAGATGGGCAACGGTCCAGTATACCTCAGTTTTGACATCGATGCTCTTGACCCTGGCTTTGCTCCTGGAACAGGCACACCAGAGATAGCAGGACTCACTCCCATACAGGTAAACATGGCGGAAAAGGCTTTAATCCATCTAATTTATTAACAGAGAGTACGTATTGGAGTCTTTCATTGTTTACAGTTGTCTCCGGTGCACGAACATTAATATGTCTTTGCTGTCTTGGTTGCATTCAGGGAGTTGAGATTATCCGAGGCTGCCGTGGTCTCAACCTTGTCGGATGTGATCTAGTGGAGGTGTCTCCGCCCTACGACACTACAGGTACTATTCACATTTCATTTCCTGTCCAAATCTAATCTTTTTCAAACTGTCATTTATATGTTTTTTTCTCTCTCTCTCTCAACAGGAAACACTGCATTAACTGGGGCCAACCTCCTCTTTGAGATGTTGTGCGTTCTCCCAAAAGTGAAATATTACTGATCAGAACTCTCCACTAAAAACAGAACAGGTCGTTTGTTAACAGCCAGTACGGACACCTGAGTGTCAAACAAGCAGTCTGTCCTGCTGTGTAAAACCAGAAATTGAAGTGAATTTTGCTTTTGCACTGTTGAAGACCAGAAAAATGTGACATCAGAAGACCTTGTCTACTGTAGGTTTGACAAATTCATAGAAAATTCTTTGAATTATATCTGAAATTCACAGTTTATGTTGCCAAATAATAAACCAATCATACAGTAAGTGTAGATTCAGTTTTCTGTGTTTGTCATGTGACATCATTTCTTCTTACACTCAGTGTTCACAGTGTACCATCACTACTACTAACACTACGTAGACTGAAACTGACACCCAAACTTCTTTCAGCTTCTGTTTCTTGTTCTACAGTAAATTGCTGCAGGGATGTGACTGGTTACGTTCCTTTCAATATGTTGACTTTTTTTTAGCTTAAAATCACACTGATATGATTATGCATCGCTCTCTTGAGACCATTTTAAACTGCAGTGGGCCTTATTCTGCAGGATGTCAAAGTGGTTGCTGTAGCCAGTGGATTCTATAAATCACACAACCTCTTTAGTTTGGCCTGAAGAAAATGAGAGAAATGTGGTTGTTAGAGTAAAAGGTCTCCTCAAGAGTCATCAGCAGGACACAATACCTGAACAGAGGATATACAGTGTATTATGCCAAGCTCATGAAGGGAAGGAGACTGTAAACAGTTCAATATGTGGGTAGCAGAAGAGCTGCTGGAAGTCTCTGCAAGGCTCTGGTCCAAACAGCCCAAGTTCAAATAGTTCTGACCAGTAAAAGCTCTCAGCTTTCATGGTGTTAATATAGATGACTGGCGTGTTTGTTTTATTGATGCAGTTGTTATCTGTGCCACCGAAGATGAATGTAAAAAGCAATGTTGTAAGGTTTGCTGAGTTGATGAAGATTCTCCCTGAACTGAAATGTGTACCTAAATGAAATGGCTTTTATTTGGTGTGCAAGTCTTTACTCTTTTCATCAGTGCTGACTTCCAAAAGCCTACATGTGACGCGGAGCAACTGTGCTATTTCAAATGTACTGTGTCCATCATCCGTTCTGTAATGTTAATCAGTGTAATTGCTGATGGTGAAATCAAACAATTTATCCGCTGTGCAAGTCCCTAAGGGAGAATATGTTCTACAAACAGCCTCAGGGCCTCCATCACTGCTTTGTTCATCAAAAAACCCTGATGACTACTGATGGGGTGCCATGAGAGAGGTAGGACTGAGGTGTCTGGCTAACTATCTCTCATACCCAAGAGAAAGTCACCACACACACATCACATTTTCGACTTGTAATTGAGTAGACGACAAAGCAGCCGAATAATTTTGGGTGCTTTACACGGTCTCTGGAAACATCTCTTTCCAAAGAGGCTCAATACTGCTGCAGTTGATGCATCAGATGATCTTTATCGGGTCTCTTGACATTCTTGTTAAAATGCAATCGGTAAAGTCCATGCAGTTCTTGCTCGACACTTATTTGAGTAAATGCTCTCTCTGTTTCAAAAATACTTTGCATTTCTAGTTTTTTTTTTTTTTTGACAGGCTCAATCCTCTTCAGAATAAAACAACAAATTTCTAAACAGGCATTTTTTTCAGCTATGCTTTGCTGTAAGGCTGAAGTTATTCAGTTGGGTTCAAGTTAGGCAACATGTTTGGCCAGGCTGTAGTTTTCACTTTTTTCTTCTTCAGAAACTCTTGTGTGATTTTGGCCGAGTGCTTTGGATCGTTGTCATGCTGGAATGTTCTTCTTATGTCAAGCTTCTGCAGACTGGGAGTCATCTTGTCAGTCAGTGTTTTGGTATGTCCACAGGCATTCATAGTGTAATTTATAAATGTCTTCTTCCAACAACTTTTGCGTTTAGAGTCCCATATTTTCTCATTTCCACCTGCGTACTTCACTGTCAGGACTATGCATTCAGTATGGTAGTCCTGGCCAGTTTCATGTCCAACATGCTGGACCCCATCTGAGCTGAACAATTTTATATTGTCTTATATAACCATAGAATGTGCTCCTAAAAATCATAAGGCTTCTTTTTTTATTCTTTTTAGCAAAATTGCATCTTGCAGTTTTGTTCCAAATAGTGAGCAAAGTTTATTTACTTGGACACAATCCATAGAGGTTGGCATTATTCACTGCCTAAACTGTCACAGAACCTCTGATCTCCACTGATAACAGCTGTACAAAGTACTTGCTGGTGTTTTTTACAGAGTTAGACTGGGCCAGTAGTACGCTGTCCAGAGGATCATTTTAAGAGGACGGCCGCTGCAGCTGTCGTACTAATACTTGTTCTGTATCCCCTAAGTAAAGTTGCAACTGTGTTTCCACTGATTCTTAGTTGGCTATAGACATTCCTGTATCTTTTTCTGTATTTATAAAGTATCTTTGGTATTTTTTATTTCCACTTGGAGCCATGATACAGACAGGCATGGAGACAGACACAGCCTGTATTTTCAATGTAGTATTTTGTTCTTGCTTGTTCAAAAGAGGAAATATTCAGCTTGCCAAATGAGACCTATTATAATTGAGAGGTGATGCACTTTTGAATCATTTGGCATTTTAGTGATATTGCACAGTGGTGCACTCAGCTCTGTGCAGAGTATCAACATTATTACAAAAAAATGTGATTTTTTTTAGCTTCAGTGTTGCGAGATTTGACTGACAAAAGGCATCCCAATCAGAGCCTAGAACTCACCCAATTATCATGAAATAATCAGGATTTGTATAGTTAACAGTGATGATTTTGAACATAGACAACGCTTTTGATAATGCTACATATTTATTGAGCTTCTATACTTTGATAAGACTGGTTTATAAAAGGATTTATGCATAAATAGGCTACTATCAAAGATAGCAATATTCTCTCACTTCAGTGCCTTCTTTGTAGTTTAAAACTTTACGAAATAAAGGCTAAATTTAATTGGAAACAATCCTAATGGTAAAAGCAGTCTAAAGTACACCGATCCGCGGAAGTATTTTTTTTATCCACCCAATTGAAGACAAAATTGTCCAATCTGGCAACACTTTATCGGCATGTTATGAAAGCGACTCTGTGTTTTTCGGTTTCTACCTCGCTGCGCCGACATTTTCAGTCTAACCGTGGCTTGACGTGTTGCTAAGCTGCAGCGGCGCGCAGAAAATAAAATCAAACATACCCCACTTTCATTCTCCCTGTGCACTTTAAGTGGACCAATCACAGCAGACCGCCATGTAAACAGGAAAATGACTAATTCAACGGCGCGCAAATCAAAGAAATGAAAAAGAAACGCTTCATATTTCAACGTGAGTAAGATATAATTTCATAAACAACATTTTAGGACACGGACTAGCATTGTCAGAGTTACTTCCTCACTGAATTCCTGGTGATTTTTCTTGTTTGTTGCTTATCTATGGACACTTAACTAGCCTTACGCCATTAAACACCTGTTAACATACTTAATTTCAATTATTATATTTATGAGCACTCATAATATGGCTGTCTTTTTTTGTATACAGTCTATTGCATGTTTGACCCCACACCTGACCAAAACAGTACAAGTACAGTTTACAAGTACTGCTGACAATCAAACACTGCAGGCAAATACTTATTTAAATGCATGAAGTATTTTTTATCATATTTCTTGTGCAGTGTGTTGCTCATATATATATGTGTGTATGTGTGTGTGTGTCTCTGTATGAATTAAGAAACAAAAGTTTTTATTTATCACATGATTATTCACCCACATAGCTTTTTTCTACCTATAAAAACAATGTTCATAAGTAGAGAAAAGATATTGTTCCTCTTCTCAGAGAAACTCCTTGTCGTCCCGTTCACTTAGCAGCACAACTGACTCAGGGTTTAAAAAATAATTTTCAGTGGTTTTGAAAATTCATCCATTCACTTCTTGTGTCTCAGTCATGCTTTTGATGGTCTCTTATGTGAGTGATGCTTCACCATATATGTTATATTAAGCTTTATAAAATTACATGTCAGATCAATTGCAATATCAGTCAGAAAAATCTATTTGATGTCTCCCCCAAATCGTAAAGCACAGCACTTTAAAACCAACAGAAAGACAAAAGCTACTGTAGAAGCAAATAGCCAGTTCAAAAAACCACCCATCTTCATTTTCCAGACAATGTAAGTTCTTGCAAGAGTAAGAGCTATTTGAGACAGATCCTGTTTTTGTTTTCCTGAGAACAATACACAATGACTGTCATAAAGAGAGTAATGAAAGATAACTTCACAACAAAAGTTGTTGCATCACCTGCATAATGGAACTATGTTTTAATAGAAACTTAAAGAATACTCCACAAAAGTGATGGCTGATTTTGATTATTTAATTTTCAATAAATTTTTATTTATTGTTACTTTTGTGAGTTTCAAGTGATTTCAGTGAGAATTGTGGGGTTTTCCTTCTTTAACTGAGGGGTACCAACAATTTTGTCCACGTGTGTAGCTAATGGATGGATGTCTCAGCAACAGGATGCAGTTGTCAGCTTTCAAAGATAAATTTAATATCTATGTCGTACTCTGCAAAGTTATTCAAAATGTGTTTTTTTTGCTCACTCTAATTTAAAATTTCTTTATTCTAAGGCACGTATGAACCCAGCAGGATTTGTGGGGTTATTTAGTGAAAAGACAAGAAAAGCTATAGCCTTACATATGAGTGTTCAATGAAGGAAAAGGGAAAAAGACCACCACATTGCTTTCATTATGTGCATCTAACTCCAAAGGCATTGACCCTCACTGAGAGGGGAAACATTTCATATTCTTTGGCTGATCTTCTGGCTTTTGTCACAGCTGTTTTTCTGCAGCTGCATAGTCTAGCTACAGTTGGCAACACACACTGTGCTACAGTTAATCTAACAGTAACACAGAGTGCTCCCAAAATGAAAGTTTTTAATGCACATCCTCATGTGACAAAGATGTCTCTCAGCAGTGACATAAAACTTATTAAAATGCTCGATCTTAACTTCTGGAGCTGTTTTTTTTAATTCTACAGTTCATTCATCTTTCCAACTTCAACACAAAACTCACCAACTGTTGCATTTAAGCATCTCTGAATGCCACAGGAAAATATAAATCATAGACTGTAGTTATATTATACAGTGCACATGTATGCTAGTTAAGTAGTAGTGTATTTTACTGAACTTCAGACACCAGCAGATGGTGTTTCAGAGTCACAGAGGCCAATGTTGCCAACAAAGAAACAGAAATATCCTGAACAGTGTGTTGAAGGTTTTGTTGGTTTTGGGACCTATAATAATGGGTTAAGACAATTTTTACGTAACATGTTGGACACAATTTTTCCAGTACTTTTCTGCTGACGGGAGACAAGGGAGGAGTCCCTCAAACACGCCACTGTGGTCAGTGAGATGCTTCTCCAATGCACTCACAGTCAGAGGTCACACAGCGCCAGAAATTGTCTCTCTCTTGTGTCTAAGCGGGGTCTAAACAGCACAGGAAGAGATTCCTGCTTTGAGGCCTGCAGTTTGCTTGCTATTTAGTCTCTAAGACACAGCATGTAGCTTATACAGTGATTGTAGAGTGGCAACAATGTTCAGGTGCATGGTACGTGTCAAAGTAACACCCACTTAAATGCCAGGACCCAGTGGAACGTTGCACTGTTAATTTTTATTCGCTTCAGCCTATCAGTAGTTCTAATGTTGTGGCTGATCAGTGTATATGGGGGTTGTATGTACAATAAGTTGTATCGCCCAAAAAAATGTTTAAAAACTTTTGAAGTTTATATATACACACACACACACACACACACACACACACACACACACACACACACACACACACACACACACACACACACACACACACACACACAGTGCCTTGTGAAAGTATTCGGCCCCCTTGAACTTTTCAACCTTTCGCCACATTTCAGGCTTCAAACATAAAGACATAAAATTTTAATTTTTTTGTCAAGAATCAACAACAAGTGGGACACAATCGTGAAGTGGAACGAAATTTATTGGATATTTTAAACTTTTTTAACAAATAAAAACCTGAAAAGTGGGGCGTGCAATATTATTCGGCTCCCTTGCATTAATACTTTGTAGCGCCACTTTTTGCTGCAATTACAGCTGCAAGTCGCTTGGGGTATGTCTATCAGTTTTGCACATCGAGAGACTGAAATTCTTGCCCATTCTTCCTTGCAAAACAGCTCGAGCTCAGTGAGGTTGGATGGAGAGCGTTTGTGAACAGCAGTCTTCAGCTCTGCCCACAGATTCTCCATTGGATTCAGGTCTGGACTTTGACTTGGCCATTCTAACACCTGGATACGTTTATTTGTGAACCATTCCATTGTAGATTTGGCTTTATGTTTTGGATCATTGTCCTGTTGGAAGATAAATCTCCGTCCCAGTCTCAGGTCTTTTGCAGACTCCAACAGGTTTTCTTCCAGAATGCTCCTGTATTTGGCTCCATTCATCTTCCCATCAATTTTAACCATCTTCCCTGTCCCTGCTGAAGAAAAGCAGGCCCAAACCATGAGGCTGCCACCACCATGTTTGACAGTGGGGATGGTGTGTTCCGGGTGATGAGCTGTATTGCTTTTACGCCAAACATATCGTTTTGCATTGTGGCCAAAAAGTTGGATTTTGGTTTCATCTGACCAGAGCACCTTCTTCCACATGTTTGGTGTGTCTCCCAGGTGGCTTGTGGCAAACTTCAAACCAGACTTTTTATGGATATCTTTGAGAAATGGCTTTCTTCTTGCCACTCTTCCATAAAGGCCAGATTTGTGCAGTGTACGACTGATTGTTGTCCTATGGACAGACTCTCCCACCTCAGCTGTAGATCTCTGCAGTTCATCCAGAGTGATCATGGGCCTCTTGGCTGCATCTCTGATCAGTCTTCTCCTTGTTCGAGGTGAAAGTTTAGAGGGACGGCCGGGTCTTGGTAGATTTGCAGTGGTCTGATACTCCTTCCATTTCAATATGATTGCTTGCACAGTGCTCCTTGAGATGTTTAAAGCTTGGGAAATCTTTTTGGATCCAAATCTGGCTTTAAACTTCTCCACAACAGTATCTCGGACCTGCCTGGTGTGTTCCTTGCTCTTCATGATGCTCTCTGCACTTTAAACAGAACCCTGAGACTATCACAGAGCAGGTGCATTTATACGGAGACTTGATTACACACAGGTGGATTCTATTTATCATCATCAGTCATTTAGGACAACACTGGATCATCCAGAGATCCTCACTGAACTTCTGGAGTGAGTTTGCTGCACTGAAAGTAAAGGGGCCGAATACCGTAATATTGCACACCCCACTTTTCAGTTTTTTATTTGTTAAAAAAGTATAAAATATCCAATAAATTTCATTCCACTTCACGATTGTGTCCCAATTGTTGTTGATTCTTGACAAAAAATTCAAATTTTATATCTTTATGTTTGAAGCCTGAAATGTGGCGAAAGGTTGAAAAGTTCAAGGGGGCCGAATACTTTCACAAGGCACTGCATGTACCACCACCACCACCGCAGACAGTACAGTGGGATGACAAGCCACTGTATTGCCTATAGATGTGTGAAAATTAGCTCTGGAGGCAAGGGACGCCAAACCCTTTCAGCATTCCAGCTTTTCTAAACTACATAAAGTTACTACACTAAACCAAAGACACAAACAAGGTTACATGTACAGGTATGGAAAGAAGTGCACTACATGGGAGAGTCCACTGCATAATGTAATACAAAGATTAGAAACTGGAAGGCTGACAATAGCCATGTGATAGGTGCAGACACGACACACTGTAGAATATTGAGCACAACCAACATCCATGCAACACTGAATTCAAGGACTTTCAATGACTTTTTAGCTGATAATCCTAATTCCAGGACCACCTGATTTGTGGCAGTGTTTCAGGACTTTTCCATGACTTTCCAGGATCACTTTTTTTCCAGGACTTTCCAGAATTTTCAAGGACTGTGGGAACCCTGATACACACACACACACACACACACACACACACACACACACACACACACACACACACACACACACACACACACACACACACACACACACACACACACACACACACACACACGTCTGGTTCTTATATCCCCGTGGGGACTTACCATTGACTCCCATTCATATCTAACCCCTAACCCTTACCCTTACCCTAACCTTAACCAACACCAAAACAATGCCTAACCCTAAAGAAGCTTTTTTGCACTTTTACTTTTTTCAGAAACATGTGGCCTTCAGATTAGCTCAAGAACAGTGCTTCAGCAGAGAGCTTCATGGAAGGGGTTTCATGACAGAGCAGCTGCATCCAAGCCATACATCACCAAGTGCAATGCAAAGTGTCGGAGGCAGTGGTGTAAAGCACGCCGCCACTGGACTCTAGAGCAGTGGAGACGCCTTCTCTGGAGTGACCAATCATGCTTCTCCATCTGGCAATCTGATGGATCAGTCTGGGTTTGGCGGTTGCCAGGAGAACGATACTTGTTGGACTGCATTGTGCCAAGTGTAAAGTTTGGTGGAGGGGGCATTATGGTGTGGGGTTGTTTTTCAGGAGCTGGGCTTGGTCCCCTAGTTCCAGTGAAAAGAACTCTGAATGCTTCAGCATACCAAGAAATTTTGGACAATCCCATGCTCCCAACTTTGTGGGAAGAGTTTGGAGCTGGCCCCTTCCTCTTCCAACATGACTGTGCACCAGTGCACAAAGCAAGGTCCACAAAGACATGGATGACAGAGTCTGGTGTGGATGAACTTGACTGGCCTGCACAGAGTCCTGACCTCAACCCGATTGAACACCTTTGGGATGAATTAGAGCAGAGACTGAGAGCCAGGCCTTCTGGTCCAACATCAGTGTATGACTTCACAAATGTGCTTCTGGAAGAATGGTGAAAAATTGCCATAAACACACTCCTAAACCTTGTGGACAGCCTTCCCAGAAGAGCTGAAGCTATTATAGCTGCAAAAGGTGGACCGATGTCATATTGAACCCTATGGATTAGGAAGGGGATGTCACTTACATGCGAGTCAAGGCAAGTGAGTGAATACTTTTGGCAATATACATATATATATATATATATATATATATATATAGACATACACATAGCATGTTTACCACTAACTGAGTTGAACAAAATGCTGCACATGTTGGGCAACAATAAAAGTAAATCCAAACAAAAAAAATTGTAAACTAGAATACAGTATAAAAACACATTTAAACATTGCTAAACAGGATAACCAGTTGTGAGATTAAAGCCTAAATTTAAATAAATATAAAACATTACAAATTAGGTCCACTCAGAACTATCATATACACCTTTCAGCAGTCTTCCCCACCCTCTTTGAAAGGTTCTCAAACTCTGAATAAGAAACCATTGTCCTATTGTGTGGAGTTTCTATCTTTACCTACTGTTTCTTTTGACATCTTTTTTTTGTTATTGCACAGTGACACACAGAAATACATTATTAGAACATTGCATCAGTGTATTATTAGACTGATTATGGGATGCTGGTCGCAGGTGTCACATTCACTAGATACCAGCCAAACTTGATAAGCCTATTCTGCTCATCTTCTTTAGCCTATTCTGGTGTCTCCATTTTCTATTCGGGGTTCAGTTTTTAATTGGCAGCAGCTGTTCTCTGAGACCTCTGGATGATACAGTATACTTTTTACACCAGTTACATGATCGAATGCAAACATCCAGTCAACCACACAGCTACTGACTCACACTATACCATGTATTTCTGTATGTCATTTATATTTAGGACATTTCTCTGATGGCATGGCAACACAGGGCAGTAAACTGTGTGTGTGTTTTTATTGGATGCTGACGTTTCTTGTCTGCATTCACTGTACTGAGAAGTCCTTTTAGTTCTCAGTGTAATCTCCCTTCCAACCCCAGTAGAGGGCACTTAAAGCTCAAGTATGCTGTGTTCAGGTACAGTGAGGTATATTCATAAGCTCCGCAACCATAATTTCTATCAACTTGAACCAATCTCAGTCTTTTAATAAACACAAGCTTTATGCATTTTTTCAGCATGACTTATTTATTGGGTTACACTGAGTGTGTGGAACTTGTTTTAGGAACTTTAAGAAATATGTGTCTGGAGGGCAGAAAAAGCTGAGTTCAGCCGTAGAACAGGTTTGCCGCTTAATGAAAGACGCATGACTGATGTCAGGATTAGGTGAAAGCTTGTTTTGAAAACTATTTTACATTGTTAGGTTTTATACTGTATATTTAAAAAAAACATGTCACAGGCATGTCAGTGCAAAATTAGAGTAAGCTTGGAATGCTGCAAAACATCTATGCTTTTAAAGCATTACAGGAAAATCTAGAGAAGGGCTTCAAGTTTTAACCCTACAGTTACACACTTTTATATGTATTCAAGCCTTAACTACAGTTTTAATGTGTTTAACTTCAGTATCTCGATGTCATGCCACCTACAAGTTGTATTCAACTACATAGAAATGTTGTGCATTTTGACAGTTATTCATATGTGATAGTGTCACAAAATACATCAATGCATTGCTATAAATTAAACTATAAAAAAAGTGAAAAAGTATGAAAATCTAGCAGCAAGGATGCCAAAAATGTAAAAAACAAAACTGAAAATAATGGCATGGATCTGTGAAATATAAAAGAACAAATTACTATATGTAAAGATACAAATCTTTCATGTGGACATTATACACAATTGCTCTGCATTTGTTTATTTGGCAATTACAATTTATACTGTTTTCTGTGACCCCCCCCCCCCCCCCCCAACTGTGATAAGTAAATAAACGGGGGAAAATCTGTAATCTAACAGTTTTAAGACCTGTCTTTGTCCTTAATATATAATATATTAAATATATATTTTAAAATCACAGAAAACATATCGAGAATAATTAGATTTTCTGCTGATTTAAATGCAGTAAAAATAGTTTAATTATACAGTCACACATCATAAAAAAGAATTGCTATTTGTAAAAATACACATTTTGGATATGTTATTACATACAGATCAGGAATATTTTTCACAATTAACAAAAATAAAAAAAGTATTTTTCCAATTTATTAGTAAACACAATCATCTGTAACAATACATTCTCTCCCCAAAATACAGTTTAAACATGTTTAAAAATCGCTTTACAGTTTAGCAAATCAGTTCCATCATAATCTATCAGAACAAAAAAAAAACAAAACACTCCAGCGATGCAAATAAATTTCATTAATGGACCATTGTTCCAGTTCTGTTTCCTATAGCTGCACTATAACTCAAGTAAATCCAGAATTCGGGATTTTAACAGTGTGCTATTGCTGCTTTTGCTAATGTAAAACATTTCCAAAGCACCACACATATTTAGTGCAGACTGGACCCATGTGAGGGGAGTGTGGTCCTGCACACTGTTAGCATGGCTCTACTAGGTGGCGTCTCCCGACGCTGGGATTAGCTGTCTTCTCTTTCAGCACTCCCTGAATTCCATTCCGCCTTTTACTTTTTCGGCAGTGCTCCCTCTCTCTGCACAGGACTTCCCAGTGACTTTGCAACACAGCATTCAGCCTACAACAAGTCCCAAGTTTCGGAGCGCAACGGGAGGAGAAGGAGAAGCAAGTTTGGAGCCCTCCTTTGGACTCGAGATTTGTGCGTTCCGACTGAGACAAACACAAGTGCGTAAAGGGATCCGTGTTACCTGTGGATGAAGTCCCACCGGGTGCGGGACGCAGAGGAGCAGTCGGGTTTCTTCACAGAGAAGAAAAGTCGGGAAGAGGTGCACCGCTCCGGTGGCCAGGAGGAGTGAGGGACCTCGGGTTTTTTTCTTCCTTTTTTCCCCAGCAATCGCAGCCTGTGCTGTGTTGGTGGAAAATGGGCACTATGACCACAGCGACCTGTGGACTTATCCTCTCCTTGTTACTCACATGCCAGCTGGTTACTGTAAGTCACCTCAAACTTTCTCTTTACTACTTGTTTTCACTCTTAAACCCCACACTGGAGGACTTTACGTTCCACTCACCCCCATAAAAGCCAGTAATCCTCCCCAATTGTCAAGTCAAAGTTAAAAATCAGTGCATTTATGTCCTATTAAAGGCAGAATGTGTTGCTGTTACTATTTATGTTGAGTAAATGGTGTGATCTGTCTCTGCAGGTGGACTGTGTTACAGATTCCAGTCCGCATATCAGCATGTACAGTAAAGATGCTTTTGGAAGTAATATGACAAACTAGAACCTCCTGTTGAGTGAAGCCGGGCTAAGTTTGTCCATAGAAACTGGAAGCTATTCATAGTCTCCCTAGAGTCCTCAACTCCCAAACCTTCTCAAAGTTTGTCAGCTTATACTTTGCATTGCCTTCAATGCCCGAGGAATCAACCAAATGCATGCAGGTTTTGACTTTATGATCAAAATGTCTGAAAAAGAAAAGCCTTTGTGTCCTCATGCTGCTTCATTTTGTAAGACCTCTCAGTGAGCCAGTCCTGGAAAACCAGGAACCAAGTGGGGGTTCATTCTAGAGAAAAAAAAAACCTGCAGGCTTGAAATACTTTTTATTATACTAGCTAGTTAATACCATTCTCTTTGATCCATGATCTACTACATGTGAGAGAATGCATCGTATTGGGAATTACTTTAAAATTCCACCTTGGGATGTTTTTCATTCATCCAGTAATTATTCACTGGATTGCCAAAGTTACTGAGGTACCATATTATGTCTTGCTATTACTTGTTTTGTTCAACCAGAAGCCCAAATCCATCGTATATTCAACCCACAATAAAGAAAAGTTCCAATTCCCCACATAGGAGAAGTTGAAACCGAGACTGTTTGGCCTTTCTGCTTGATAAATAACTTTAATGATTATTCTGTGGACTCACTAATCAATTAGTAGATGATTTTTTTTTCACCTCTGGCATGCTGCTCATGCCTCATCGAGTATTTATCCTAGAGTAATTACTGATTTTGCAGTCCAAGAAATACGTTGTCTTCCCTCTTCTATATCTGTGGTATGAATCATATAGAGAGGATGACTGCTGCTGAGAATAGACTGCCCCCACCGTTTGCAAATCCCGTCTGGTCTCTCACCTTTATGCCCTCCAATAAACAGAGCTGTCATGGTTGAGATATCTGTGACACCGCGGTGTTGATTTGATCTGAAGCAAAGCCTTTTTGAATGATGGGACGTAGTTGCGGTGGGCAGTGGACATAAATCTCTCCCACGCTGGGTCTAGAGTGTACGGGCATTGATATGCCTGACGTTTGAAAAGCTATAGTGTTAAAATTTGTATGACTTTAAGGTATATTTAACATCCAGCGGTGACAAGCTATTGAGCACTGAGCTTCTCCTGTGAATGAAATGATCTATCACATTGTGTCACGGCACAAAGCCGAGGCAGAGCATCTATTACTTGCGTCTTCAAAGTCAACACAAGTTCTGCATCTTCGATATCATCGATCCACAGAAGCTTTCCAGTCCCCAGAGGGCTATCATCTGTTGTGTGCTGACACTGGATGGTAACAGGAGTTGGCCTCTACTATTTTACCACAGCGTTGACTGACTGCTAGGCTAACAATACCAGCATAATTGAATTATCTGGAACCACAAGCATCTGTTTCCTACATTATGACTTTGAACTACAACAGGCTGACTGTCTTTTGATTCAATTAGGCACACGTACTGGTGTTACTACGGGGCCCTCCGTCTTCACTGCTGGAATGTCAGGGTCATGTGCATCGACTCAAACAATCAAAGTCAATAAAAAGTCTCTATGGGTAGGAGTCTCCAACCATAAAGAGTGCCTGTATCCTACTGTGCACCACCAGCAGCACTAGTGTGTGGAGGCCAAGCATGTTTACAGCTGCATGTTCAATTAAAAACTAATGATGGTAACCGGCAAATCCGTTTTTCAGTGTTTAAGGTGAAAATGACTTGATAAGGCCTGCTGTCTTTGCTTCTTATCCCAGTAAACCATATACAAGGCAAAGAGGACACTTTGTTTTCTGGTGTATGACATCAGACCAACCATGAGCACTACTGCTGACAATTTTGGCACTGCGATTTCTCCCAGTATAGACAGTCACAAGTGTCCCTTGACTTCATTGGGGTTTAGGGGGAAGGGCGGCTTGGATTCCTATGACTATATAGTCAGTGTGTCATTGGCGCGAATTGTTCCCTTTCTCCGCCGCGTGTAACTCAACCCCTTCATCCCTCTGCTAAATTTTCTGCAGCGACAGTTTGATCTGATGATTTAGTTCCTCTGTGCTGACAAGGTGGTTGGTCTCTCTGTGCAGCACTTTATTTTAGATCTAGCTACCTGCTATTTAATTCCAACAACTCAATAGAGTCCTCATCGACTCTATAGAGTTGCAAAGCACAGCAGTGCAAACATGAACTCCACTCCAAAGTTTGAACAGTAGACAAGGTCTGCCTCTCCTCCCCAAGACCCATTCACATAATTGCTTGAAGACTGGGTTCAGTAAACATGGCATTGTTGAATTATAGCCCCAGGAGAGAGGCCATCTTGGCTGATGGGACAATGCTGCACTGAATTGGCTCGCCCCCTCCTCAAGCACGTTGGCACATATGGAGCGCAGGCCGGCTCGCTGGCATTTGTTGACTCTAGTGAGGTGTGACTTGGGCCGGTATAGGGGTCAGAGAGGTGAGGACTCTGAACCTGACTCTGCTTCATAGCTCAGTAGGGCTCCTCATGATTAGCTGCAGTTAGACAGTTTTCTAAACTTCTTTGCTTTTGTCTGTACGTTCAGACACGCTGTGCTGATGTGGTTTGAGTCATCTTGCTGTTCGACTTCACTTATTGAGTGTTTTGCATGCCTTTGTGGATTGCACTCACTTGAAAAAGTCTGGTACTCCAAGAAAAGCTGTGATGTGGTGAATAAACAAGACCAGCGTTTTCTGATTATTTCCTTTATTTTGTTGTGTTTTCTCCACTGTTCCATTGGATGCAGATGTGGGTAATATCCCTAATTAGTTTGTGCTGCGTTGCCTCCCTACAGAGAAGTAAACCTTTGGTCGGTTTTGATTCAGTTCATAGCTTGGTAGAGGCCAAACAGACAGATTTAAATACTAATCATCCACTGGTGTTATCTAATTTTGCTATCTTTTAGATGATCATTTTTTATGTTACTGAAAATAAACTGTCACACCAAGGACATCTTGACAACACTATATATGCATTTATTTGTTAAGGAGAGCTAAAATATACCACATATTAGTATGTTCCTTTATGAATCCCCAGCCATGTGTTAGTATTATAGTATTTTTATTAGAAACTAATAAATTCATGATCTTTTTAAAAGAAGCATAATTTCTCCCAACCTCACAGTTGCTTGTGATCCGTGCCCTGCAGTAGGAATTCGGAGTTGAGGCTGCAGAGATGCTTCAAAGCCTTGAAGATGTGTAAGATATATTTAGGTTTTGCACGCCACCCTCTCTCTGAGACACACCTTCACACAGACACATGCACACTGATGTTTTTTTTTTCGCAGTGCTTTGTGCTTCACGTTTGCGGTAGCGCTGTGCTTTCATGCCCGACGTCGCGTCCATGTCGGACAGAAGAGCCGACTCCAAACACAGCTGCACCTCAGCTGGTACAGCAGCAACTCTGTGCATGTGCTGACATGAGCACACATACTCTGAGTACCGCCTGTTGTAACTGGAGTCCCACTCTTTCCATTCACACCTCTTTACACATTTAGGTTTTCTGAAGCGCCCGTGTCCGGATGGCTTTTGTTCCAATCATCCTCAAACTGGTGTGAAGCATCTATCAGGCCATTCGGTGATTAAATCTTTAAAGCCTTCTGTGGAATACAATGCAAGTTTTTATTATTCCTTTATCGGTGGTAGTGCACAATAAGCAAACCTCTCATTTTATTTTTGCTTAGGTAAAAAAGTGTGTTCAACACATCTCTAAACAATTGACATATTTTCATTGTATTTCCTTCAGTAACACACAGTGGTTAAAGTAGGGATCTATCTCTTGGACAGGGCCAAATTTGTCCAAATGAATGGCTAACTGAAGTACCCATAAGCAAAACTCCTGCCACTTTTTGGATTCTGTTTTAGAGAACCCTGTAGTCTGAACTCTTTGCAGTGCAACCAGTTGTTAAGGATTTCCTCACCAGAATCAATGAAATAGCATGCTGATGTGAGTTAAATGGTGAAATACCAATGCGCATGCCTTTTCATTTTTTTCAGCGAAGCATACTTGAAGTATATATCACTTTTCATTCCTGTGTTATGGAGCTACAGGTGCAATAAACCCAGCAGAGTTCATGGTGAGGTCGCAAGATGTCTTCAGGACGCAGTCTTGCCACCACAAGCAATAAAAACCGGGTAATGGTCAGAAAGTATTTGAGGGAAGTAAATTCCAAGTGTGTAATTTTTTTCCCCCCTTTTCTCAGTCATGGCCTCTTGGATGCGGATTGGAATATTAATGGTTTTGTTTTTTAGATCAGAAGCAGAGTCAGATTGGTTAATACCTGGTGTTCATTCATTTTTATTGCACAAGCAGGTCTGTAAATTGATGTGCTTTAATGCCAATTGTCATTCTGCTCCTGTGGAACTAGTGAGCTTTAAATCTAACAAGAGTCACTCAGCTTGATAAGAAGAACAAAAGGCTTGTAATAGACTGGTGGCAACTCTGACCGATTTCACCCATCTTAAACAATCTACTTCAATCTTTTCATGGGCTTTTTCCCAGGCTGTGCCCAGGCTTGCACCTATTAGAGATTCATTGAAATGCTAAGTTTACTGTATTGCACTTTCTCTTTGAAGGTGCTCCATAGTTGTCTGTGCCCTATTGAATCTGCCATTGTCTTTACCAGAGGCATTGATGTGAATTCGCTTCTGCTTTTTGCTTAAAAGGAGCTGCTGCATTGTCTTGTATGGTCCCTCCCAACTTATACAGCTACACTGATGGGGGTCGCTGCCCTTTTCACCGACTGTGTTTTTGTGTGTGGTGAACAGAATAGATTTTTCTGGGGTACTTAAGCAAGCTGAAGGATTGTTATCATTCCTTTTTCTTCCCCATTGTCTTTTAAAACCGGCTCTGACCCTGACATCCCCTGAAGTGCTTATAAAAAAAAATAAAAAATCCCACCCTGGTGTCTTATCAGCGCTGATGATTTCTCCCTGAGCACAGACTTGTAGCGCCCTGCCTCCACTTCCTCTCACTGGGCAGCAAGTCTCTACCTGTGAAACAAAAAGGCTTCCACCTTTGTAAGACTTTATTGTAAGAAGATGCAAATTCACCCAGGCTGCTGTTAAACCCTTAATGTTCACAGAGGGAGGTCGACGAGTGGAATTTTGCTGCCTTCAGGGTGTGAACGACTGAAATGAATGAAAGGTAAATGCAGAGCAAACAGCGGCTACCCCCTCTCAGCTCATTTTTATTTAATTCAGGAGTCTGTTCACTGGCAGTACCAGAAACTTGCTGCTCTAGAGAAGCCTAATTAGCCGATGACTCACAAATTAAAGGATTTGTACATTATGAAAATCGGAGAAATAAACTCGAGTAGGCTTCTCTTTTCATTTTTTTCTGAACTACAGCAAATCTGAAGATTGTGAGAACTAGACATCAATTCAGCTGTTTTCTTGCTTCAGATACCAACATGTGTTTAGTGTTTCCCACATACTCTGCCATTAGACCAAAACATTAAAGGGAAAGTATTGTTTACCAGTCAAGTATATTAGCCAAGTAGTCAAATGCTCAGAAGAAAACAATAATCAGATTATACATGTTTGGTACCCATACTAATTATCCAGTGATTATCACTGTAAATTATGTTTATCTTTAAAATTACTCCTTATTTACTACGCACTACATTTACTGCCTGCCATTTTTTTGAGTGTATGGATTCTTAGTTCTTAAATGTCTCCAGTATATATTGCCTCCGAGTCTACAATGGAATGAACAAAGCACTTTTTAGACAGATAGGACAGTGCAACATAATGGTAAAATGACTCTTGTGGAACTCAACAGCTGGTGGTGATAGCACAAAATGATGATAAATGAGTGCCGCTTTACTGCTCACCATTACAGGGAATCGTGATTGAGTGTAGAAGCTGATTGTTTCAGACACAGCCTATTACCGATATTAATTTCTCGCTTGTATATAATGTTAATTTTAACATCTTCCTTTGATATATCTGACCTGCCCCTATAAATGCTGTGTGGGCAAATGCATGCAAATCTGGATATTGCATGGATGTCAAGTTTAAGGCAGTGTGCTGAAACGCTGATGTAGTTATTGTGCTATAAGGAACAAGCTTCGTAATTTAACCCTCACACGTCCAACTTGAAACACTTGTTTTATTTATGGCTGTCACGATCATGAAATTTTAGTTGATGAGTCATCTTAATACAAATAATTGATTAACGTTTTTTCTGTTTTCTGGTAATTTTATACCTTCATTAGTTTTAGATTAGCATTATTAGTGCTTTTGAAAGCCACCTTTTTGCTGTACGTCAGGTTAATTGTTTTCTCCAAGTTATTTGATGTTCCTGTTTCTTGTAGCTTAAAACCAAAATGTTTCCACAGCAGTGCTTTGGGGGTTGGCTTTGCAACTAAATCCATGATGCTAATAAGTAAATGCTCACTGAAAGTTGATTGAATATTACAAGTTAAGCGCCTCAAGATAAACACTTAGTGTCATTAAACCATAGCAGAAGAAATGGGTGCAAACATTGGAAAACAATGTGGCAATAGTAATTGAAATATTTCTGTTTGTTTCCTCCAGCTGTTCTCATAAAAGTGAAGAGAAGTAATTGTAATGTCTGTGCAAAAGGATCACAGTCAGCTCAAATAGCTGCAACTAGATGATAATGTCATAATTGTGATAGGCGTAATTACACTTTATTCAAATTACTTGATAGAAAAGCCATTAATGGTGTTTTTGCAAGCAATTTGCTTGTGAGATACTACGACTAGAAGAAAAGTTGCCACTGTTTATCTTCCTACTAAGTTTCATTAGTGTTTATTGACTAAGACAACTGGAGTGCTCAGTAATGGATGAAAAGCCACAGCAGTAATGAATGGGAGTAGCGATCTTGAGTCTGACATGCGTAACTTCAGAATTAGAAATGCAAGGTCAAAATTATTTTTTTAACCGATTATTGGGAGACTATTTTTCAACATGAACAGGTGACATCACCACAAATACAGCCCTTATTTTTAGTCACTTCAATTAAGAAATGCCGTCCAAACAAACTCGCTTGTCTTGAAAACATGAGTTCAAGCTGAAGACCATTAACCCCCACAAAGATCTTTGTCATGGTGCCCATTGCTACGTAAACCCCACAATGATTTGTGCTTGTCAACACAGAGCTGCCTGTGACCACCTCTTTAAGTTAAACAGTATTAAACACAGACAGTCTGCAGTCTTCTTCACTGACAGTATGAAGGTCACCTGATGGTGCAACCATGTGCTACAGTTAATGCACAGAACATTTTCTGCCATGCATGCCCCTTGTCATCTGCCTTACTGGCTAATGTTTTTTTTATGGGTTATATTATAATAATTTAACATTTAATCATTTACATCCATAATGAGAATCTTTTCTGTTATTACCCACCCTCCATCATGTACTGCATATGTGCTGTGCAACGATGTCCAAGCAGCAGTAACTAAGGGTGATCAGCCTTAGTGATGGTCAGTCAGTGAATAAAGAGCTCCAAATACCTTTTGCACACAGGATGCGATACGTCAGCCTTTGAAGCCACTATTTAAAGGGGACATATTATGCAAACCTCACTTTGTGAAAGTGTTCTTATAGTAGTGTGTGTTGCAGTAGCCTCATTATGAGGTTCGAATTTGAAAACTGTCTGTTTCCTCCCTGCCTTGCTACACCACATTTTGTGAAAATGCCTGCTCAAACGTCCGATTTTGATTTGGGTCCGCTTATGACATTCATAAGCGGATTTAACTCCTCCCCCCTGACTGCGCATCTCCCAGCTGCCGGAGCATCTCCCCAGCCGCCGGCCAGCACCAGCTGAGAGTGGGGAGCCGCCTGGCACCACTGCCACCGCTGCTGTGCAGACAGCAAACGCTCAGTGAGGCACTACGAGAAGCCGAGAGAGCGGAATGCGTGCTCACGTCCCGGACGCCCACGACTTCCGCGTTCAAGCCACACATCAGGATGGCTGAGTGCGGGCCCGGGGAAGAAGAGGAGCGAGAGACCGAGCCGCCTACGTCGCCACCGCTCTCCAGACGGCTGCTACCGGTGCCATGAGCCTAGTCACTTCGCACGAGATTGCCCGGCGCCCGCACCGAGAAGCCGAGCTCCGGGAAACAAGAGAAGAGTGGCGCTGTGAGGGAACCGCCACTCCAGAACCCCCTGGCTGGCTGCCGGTGGCTGGGGAAATGCTCCGGCAGCTGGGGAGATGCTCCGGCGGCCGGTGGCCGAAGCATCTCTCCTGCTAGCGGCTGCTGCCTGTGGTGGCCCACCGTTTCATCAAGGGGCGGCGGGTTCTTGGTGTGGTGGAGCTGTCGGAGCGAGCTCTCCGCTGGCCGGCTCTTTTCCTCTTGGGTTTGCTCCCAAGAGGCGGCTCAGTCCCTCGGTGACAGCTTGTTGGAGCTCCCTCAGTTCTTCCTCCATCTGCAGTCGGGCGAGCGCCATCCCACTTCTGACACCAATGTAGCACTGAGCGCGTCCTCTCCCAGAGAGGGGAGGGGGAGTGGGCCCGGACAGATGCGTTCATTTGCATACCTGGAAGCAGGCCCACAAACATCCTGTTCTGAGGAGAGCTGGTGAGAGTGAATTTTTCGACCGCTGAAACTCCGAACAAAGGATGATTTTGGGGCGAACAAACTTAAATACTATGTTTTTGGGCTTCTGAGACCTATATGACGTGACTGAAAAATAGCATAATATGGGACCTTTAAGTATGTGCCAGATTGCTTCTGGTTTACAGAATAGTTGGGTTCCTGTATGCTGGGTCATGACTGCACCCTCCAGTGAGACTGCAGAGGCCCCAGGAGACACAGGAGGAGAGCTGCACCAGTCTGGTCTGTGTTATCATGTCAGCTGCTGTCCCACGAGACATAACAACTCTTTCGCTTTGATATATACACAGGGAGTAGCACTGGTTCTCAGAGGAATTTTCTCTGTCCGTTGTTTTCACCTCACATCCGTCCCCCTTTTCTGTTCCCTCACTAGAAGCTTTTGCCGTTCTTCAAGCCTCTGATTCTGTCCACCTTGCAGCGGTGAACCAGCATCTGTAATCATATTTGCTGTAGACAAATGACTGTCTGACCACCAAGTCCTCCAGGAACAAGGATAGCAATTTGGACAAGTGATTTGCTCCAAGATGAGATATCTTCAGAGCCTTTCCAAAAGCAAATGGCTTTGTGGTTAAGAGATTGCCAGCAATCTATTGTTTTGGTGCAGTGGCTTGTGATAGTCTGAAACTTTTGTCCCTTGCTGAGTCATCATCCTGTTCAGGAAATGAAACCTGGAATTATCTACAGGACAAGAGGACCCCACTTCCCCTGAAGCAAAGTTTATTCAGGCTTTCCTGTGCACCGTTCA
This sequence comes from Acanthochromis polyacanthus, assembly GCF_021347895.1. NCBI lineage: Eukaryota > Metazoa > Chordata > Actinopteri > Pomacentridae > Acanthochromis > Acanthochromis polyacanthus. The sequence continues at coordinate 25,500,532 of NC_067118.1, forward strand.
GATGTCCTGCTCTATATATGCTCAAAGAAATAACCCAATGGAGTTGTTGTTTCAACCTCCATAGCCTGCTTTTTTTCGATTTGAATCCATTTTGTCTCTGAAGTATATTTATTTTTGAAAAACCCCGTAATCCTTAATCATTGTACTTCTTCGCGATTCATATCCCGACAAGCAGAACTCTTATTTAAACATCTCTCCTGCATCTTGAGCGTTTATATCCTGCAGTTCAGACACAGAGGCACTTTTCACAAGTTTTTATTTCTTGCACAGCATGATCTACTTCAGTTGGAGTGCTTGTCAGCTGGTCACAGAGTGTAGTTGCAAAGCTGTACAGAAGGTTTCATAAGTTTTTAATAAGTTGGCAAGTAACATGCTAGAACTAAAGATTAATGAATTCCCCTGGACCTAATTATGCCAAAGTACAAGCCCTTGTTGTTTTTATTTCTTCTCTCTCAGCTAGAATGTGACATTTGAGTTTCCATCACAGTGTGTTTCAGCTGAGTTGAACTGCTTGGTTGGAAATATTTTCCTTCCAGGTTTGCTGCTTTTGAAGATGCATGCTCCCTGCCACGAGCCAAACTGTGCTGTAATGGAAAAAAGTCTTTGATTCACACACGCAAACACACATGTGATGTATTTTTAATGAAAAGTGAACATTACTCACTCACTTTGACCTGATCTCAAGCTGTATAAATGAAGCCTAAAACTTGAATCCATTATTACGCTTCTGAAAAATGCAACTCTTTCCTGGAATTGCAAGGGACAAAATAAACATAATAGATTGTTATACAGTTATATTTTAATATAAATTAATATTAAATAAAATCAAACTAGATGCATACATCCTGGTAATTGATTCAATTGAACTGATTGGGCTTTGCTACCCTTAGTTGCCGTTGCTACGCCTCATTGAGCTTTCTGTTCTTGCACTGCACATATGCAGTTTTCAATTATACTGAGATGAAAGATTTGCTGTTGGAAATATGCAGTAATTTCTAAAACAATGGGTCCCTAGTCTTTGACAGAAGGTATTCAATAGCATGCATCCAATTTCATGTCTGCAACCATCAATTGTGATGGGTGAAGTAATTGTTGCCGGCTGATCTGATCATTTTAATTTTTTTAATGCAAGTGGTAACCTCACAAACAAATGTAGTAGTTATTGATGCACTTTTTTGGCCTTGAATGTAAAACTTGGTTGCTACAGCAGGTTGTAGAATAGTTAGTTCAACAAACTAAAAATTGCAGCTTTACATTGGAGCAGACAAACATTGCTTAGTTTAAGCTTCATAGTTCTGCTTTTTCTTTCTGAAAGGGCTACAGAAATACTCCAAGCTCTTTATATGCAAAGTGCCACTCTTACTGCAGCCCTACTTATAGCTTGTTATACTGTCTAAGCTGTGATTGGCCTACTGGTACCTTCTACCTCACTGGACCTTTGCACTCTTTAACAATGGGAAGCGTCTTTCAGCTGATATGATCTTCATTTCAGTCTCAGTTTTATGAACCACAATGGGAGGCGTAATATCAGTACAATAGACAGTGTGAAACGATGCAGGATTGAAAATCAAGCTTTTGATAAGAGAGGAATGTGGGATCTGTTGATGGTTGAGTGTTTCGCGAGATTAAAATCACAGCTTCTTTCTGGAAACCATCACCACTGAGCCCTCTGATTATTTTCAAACACACTTCTCTTGAAGCTGTTCCAGATCACCTTCTGAGGGAGAAGCTGAGTGCAGGATTTCAGATTTTTATCTTTGTGCATGTAGTGTTTTGCCAACTGAATGCAAAGAAATCAGGGGACTTCTTAACCACCATGCAGACTGAAGTAGCTCAGCATCCGTCATGTGCCTGGAGGCTTGACAGTAGGTACCTGGCAGGCCTATTCAAGCTGAAGGTTGGGTTTTGTAGCACAGTTGGTAAGGCAAGGGGAATTTCTGTGGCTTTAGACTAAAGTGGTTGTATATAATTTTCTCTCCACCCAAACCATCTGTTGATTCCATGGAACGAGAAGCCATCTAAGTACTCCGTTTAAAAGGCCTGTTTGTGCACTTCTGAATGTTGCAGCTGTTTAATCAGAGATGACACAGATAGAGAAACTTGCAAAAATCTGTTGGAAAAATGCTATTTTGAAACGCAACCTAAAGTTCATTGCAGAATCAGCGGAACTTAACGTCATTGGAAGCATGACTCAGACAGTGTTTCACAGTAAGTAGCTGCTGACCGCCATGTGCGCCTTTACAAAACCACATCACTGAGGACGGATGCATGGGAAGAGCAGTTGTTGAGCAATGGAGATTTTTCTTAATCAATGCAAGTAATTTGATTTTACACTCGTCCGTCTGTTGCAGATTTCTTTGTTGATCTGTTTTACTTCCTCAGGAGGCACATGTATTGGATTTTGCAATCTAAATTAGAGATCTCGGTTCCCCTTGATGTTGTTTCCATGATCATGAGAGACGGTAAAGGCCTCACTTTTCTGTCTGTCTTCCTTCAGGCAGCACCTCCAGCCAAGTCAGGCAATTATTGCTTTAAAGGGGGTAATTAAATGGTTCTTCCCCCGAATTGAGGGCTTGTGTGATTTAAGCGGACTGTGAACACATAGAGGATGCTCTCTCAGCTGTATCGGGATGAAGAGGCCCAGTATTTCCTGGCAGGCTCCACCTGCTGAGGCTCTATTAGGATCCTGTCATGGGTGCTAGAGGTGAAGATGGAGGCACACCGGGGATAAAATTTGGCAAAACACCAGCCTTGAGTCAGTTTCTCTGCAGCAGATATCAGTCTTGCCTGTGGGCACATGGTTAACCTCTGTCTGTTGTTTCATCAGGACTTTCCCCGAGCAGGAATAATGGAAACCAAGATTTGGAGGAGATAATGGAAGAAGGAGAGCAGAGCAGCTTTTTATGCCTGTGTGTTTTTTAGACCGGGCCGACCAGACAGACAGAGATTAGGCTCAGATCAGCCCTGGATGCAGTGTGTCTGCAGAATAGTCAGCACTACTGCTGCTCCCAAGAGGTGAAGCTTGTCCTTGCAATGTTATAAACCCACACAAATTTAATAGAACCATGACGGATGTCCTACTGTAGATCTGTTCTCTCTGTTTTTTAAATCTGTTGAGTTAAAAACCCCCTAAATATATTTCAAAAAAGAGAGAAGTGTCTGTTGCGCATTCAGTTGCATGACAACTCTTGAATGTCACCCCTGGATCTGCAGTGCTTACCCACAATGCAAAACATCTGTCAGGAAGTAGACACTTAAAATCTGATAGGCACTTTCAAAATGTGTCACGTGTATCATAGATATTTCCACTGATCCATTGTGCTCTGTCTCTCAAACGGTTTAAAGAAGATCTTAGCAATTTAAAGCAACGACAAAGATAACAGCATTCACAAAATTTGCTAAAAATACCAGTATGTATATACTTGTTTTAATATTCTGAGGGGTAGCATGCGTTGTCAGTCGTGGCTCATCCTGTCGTCGTCCTGCCTCCTGGGCAAGAATACTTGGAATTAGACTGAGGAATGAGTCTGTGCTGACGTGCATACCCTTAAGGATTACTTTAAACACTGGGAGGGGGGGATTAGAATATATTTTATTTTTTATTAATGCAAAAATGCTTTTATGTTATTACTTATTGTCTGTGACTGCAGAATTTTACTGTAAACTGTCCAAAAGGTCAGAGGGAGTGATGTAACGTCACTGGTGAAAGCTGAGTCTTAAATTATCCCCATTCTGCTCTTTTTTTCCCTTGAAAGGTCGCTGGGCTTGTGCTGGCCTGTGCATTAGCACAGTGATGAGTCAGACAGAGCAGGCTGCAGTTAGTTTCACTGCCTTCTCTCATATACCTGTCGGGTTCACTTCACTGATTAACCACCACTGCTACGTGTTTTTTCACACAGACACCCAGGGCCTCCTGCCTATAATTACTTCTTATTATAGTAGGAAATGAATCCCTCACATCTGCTTCCAATGAATGGGCAGGTTAGCCCTCCTGCTTTCTGGTATTATTGCATAAACTCCTGGCAAACAGATGTCTTTGTAGGTGTGAGCGCACAGTCAAATTAAGGCCTGTTGTTGAATTATGAGGACAGGTGAAATTCGTCTGTCAGCCAATGAGAGGAGGATGCTCCCAGACTGTGTTTATGGTTGTCAGATGTTGGCCCTCAGGTTTGTTGTGTGGTTGCTGCCAAATGCATTCTCTTAGGTCTCTGGCTTAGATTTGAACTTCCTGAAGCATTTCTTTAAAATCCACTATGGGGAGAATACAGTCACAGAACTTGTATACACTAAAAAAAAAGAGAATTTTTAAATAACTGTATACTACCTGTCGTGTTTGAACAATTTACTATCAGTTTAGTGATATTGCTCGATTGAATTATGCATAATAACTTGTAGCATCACAGAGAAAGGATTCATTTACACGTAAGCAATGTTTATGCTTGATAAAGAATTATGTCCCTATCAAAATCTATATTTTTACTAATAGTAATTACTTCTGTTACAATTTGTGACCACAACATTGCACAGTTTTGGTAGAAATCTAATTATTTTACTCATATTTGGTATCGTTTTTACTATTGAGTGAATGTTTTTGTACAGAGCAGATATTGTTCACGTTGTCCTTATTAAATTTTTAGCCCATTTAATATAGTCTCCCCATGTATAGTAAACAGAGTGTTGCTGTAGGAATTCAGTCCATTTTTGTGCTTAAGCCACACATCAAGAGCACAGCATAGCCTCAAATATCATTTGTTAATACTATGACACATTATGTTGAAACATACATTGGTGATTACGGTTACAGCCATGATATAAGGAGGCAAGGGTTGTTCAACTGACCCGCCTTTTTTAGGTTAACTGCTGACTTTTACATCCTCCTCCTGGCTATTAGCAAGTGCAGCTTTTTTTTTTACAAAGCACAGGATCGTTAAAAAGCCTCTGCTTTCAAGGTAAATGTCTGCAAAGAATGGCCTCATTAAAGGTTTGTGGATTTAATTAACGACTCAGGGGTGCAATTATTGCTCATTAGTTGGCACATAAACCCACAAACATGTTTTCATTTCAGCCACTTCGAGGAATATTTATTAAATCCAAACCTCGGTCCTCTATTTCGTCGTGGAACAGCAAAATTCAGAGCAGTCATTTACAATAGCTGTCTAAGCTTCTTTCTGTTTTTGCTGTACTATGAGGTTCAAGTTTGTTTTTCAGGATTGTAGCATTTCAGTGCAGTTAATTAAAAGCATGCAATTGTAGTACTTGTACTGTTATGTAAAGGTCTGCAAACATTTTCTATTTTGTAGAACAGTTTACGGAGAAGGGCTAAATAAAAGCTGTAAAACCTTTCATCAGAGTTGAACCAGGGATGTTAGAAGATCTTCAAGAGTCCAGAAATTTGTGAACTAATTCTGCAGCACCAATGACAGTGGTTGCATGGTGCTTGTCCCACCATCTCCCCCTAAAGAGCCAATCGTCGTCTAACGCCTGATCCGGGAAACATCCATGCAGTCATGTTGTTGTACTGACACAAGCGCAGAAACTGTGTGCATGTGTAGTAGAACTATAATCTGCTAACTTTATTGTGGAGCAAAATCACCACACTTTCACAGAGACCATCAAAACTGCCTGGTAGCCTTATAAAACTGTTATCAAGATGGCTGCTGAGTCGTGAGAATTATTCTAGAAGGACCCGAGTTGAAATTATATCAACAAAAAAAATCACTTACTAATGAACCAGTGATCAAGGCAATTCTGTTTGGAGAAACTGATGTTTCTGTAAGGTTTTACCTTTATGAAGAATGAATTGCATCACAGGAGATCAGACAGATTTGACTTCAATCTCTAACCCATGCATAACCGTATTATCTAAACTAAACTCATGATAACCGCAAAATTGTTGTGTCTACACTTTGTTGATCTGGGCCGGTCTGTGTTGTTTCATTTCCATATCTGCAGAGTTAAAAAGGCAACTCATTTGATTTCTTTATGAGTATTTGACATAAAATGTGCATAACATTGTTCATGTACCATTGTTTTTATACCATGGTGAACTTCATTAACGTCTGGATAAATTAATAATGACTGCCGTGCCGGTTTTGCAGACATGAAGTCAACTTCCAGTTGCTGTGTTTGTCTGTTTACACTGTAGTGATGCTGTGCTTGCATTTTGGTATTATTCTGCTGTGAACATGCAGCCTGTTTATTTTTGGGACTATCTTGTGGAGGAAGGGTAAAGGAAGTGTTTAATTTTGCTCAGGGATTTTATCTGGCTCTCTGAGCCTAAGATCCAGCAGGCGTGGTCCTGTGTGGGGGAATTCCTTCCCCTTAGGTTCATCATGGAAAATGGGATGGCAGTCAAGCTTTGTGAAACTCTCTTTCATCACACTTTTACTAAGCAGATATACATGTTTGGTCACTGGTTGTGTTTTATTTGCAGTTGCCTGGTTTTAGATTGTGAACTTATTGGCTGCTGTCTGAGGAGCATTTAAACCAGATGTACTTGAAATATTTATGATTGTGAAGTGACTTTATAGATCTGTGCGTTTCATTTGCTCTTAGAATCAATTTGTGACTCATGACAGAAGAGACCACACCACAGTCTGCTGTCGGGTCTGTGTGATGGACAGGTGAATGATCCCTGCAGGGAAACAGTCTAGACAGGAAGATTCCCAGTCTAGGTGAATTAATATACTGAAGGTTGTATTGCTGATACAGTCACTCATTAAATACAGAATCCCATAGCTTTAAAGCATGACTCATGCTCATACGCATGAAGTGTTTTATCTTTGGTTAAACAGGATAAGTAGTGTGGGATAGGAAAAGCCATTAAAGGCAATAACAGGATACAGTAGTCATTTCTTTAGACTGCTCTTGCTGCTGATTTAAATAGAACCATTAAGTCAAAAGATAAAGCGAAGAAGGTCTCTGAAGTTGTTTCTGTGAAGTAAATATTTTAGTGCGTTTTACTCATTTATGGAAACCTACTGCACTAGATGTCAAGCCGGCAAAACTGTAAATGATGCAAGAAACTCAAAGACGTCTCAAGAGGCTCTTGTTGAGCCCCTTGTTGACCTTGGACAAAAGTAATGACGGGACTACTGTTTATCTCCCATCCAGCAGCTTTTCCCCCGACTCTCATTCATAACCATATCTTCTTCCTGCACTCTCTCAGTTTGCTTATCCAAAGTCTGCTCTGAGACTTGCTAAGGTTTTTGGCTGGCTTGGATTTCCATACTTGTTGCTAAAGTTGGACGCGGTGCAGCAATATAAGGCACTTCTTGTGCAAGTGTTCAACTGTTAAAACAACGGCTGCCAAAGCTTGTTAAGTTTTAGCCGAGATATTTTTCCTAGTTAATGCTTACCATTAACCCTCGGAACCCCAAGCAGTTTGTGGGTGTTGGTTTTTTTTTGCTCTTCTCACATTTTTACTCACTGTGGGCTCATTGTTCACTGCAATGTGAAGACCTGCACCTCTGTGGAAACCTCACAGCCATGGATGGAAGTAGAGGAGAGAACTGAAAAATGCCTTCTGGGCAGAATGATGCCGTCATAATACCATAAATCAGCAAAATGAAAGCATTTCTTTATTTATGTTATTGAAATTGGCAAAACCTGGAACCGACATGTACAGCATTTTTCCAAGTGCCCACAGGTGTTGGCAATAAAAAAAGGGTTCTTACATACTATTTAATTTGTTTTGTTGTCATGCTTGTCTCCTGTTTAGCACAGTCTGCAGTCCAGCTCAGTTCAGTTTCCATATTTTTTGTCATTTCACTGTTGGTGGCAGTCGAGTTAATGATGGCTTAAAGGTTGTGCTGAAGAGTGAAAAATGCTCTCTTTTGACAGAATGTGGTTCTTAAAAATGTTTTTTTTGTTGTTGTTCAAATGAGATGCCTAGAATGCAGTGATTTTGATTAAATATCAGGATTTTAAGCAGGATTTTATTTTTCCTGACCAAACAGCTTGCCACAGATAAGAAGTTCAGAGACCATCAGAAAGTTCAAAAGCTGCAGATTCTCTCTGCTTTTTTTTCTTTTTTTCTGTCTTTTTAAAGGATAACATACTTTTCACACCTGCTGGTGGATTTCTGGGGTTCAGAGGGGTTGAAACTGCCAGTAGACTTGAGGGTTTAAAGGGTTAAAGTGACCTCTTTCCTGCCAATTTAGGATGAATTGAGAAGGCACATTTATGAGCTTACAAAAATCTATAAGTTGAAAAATACAGAAAAGTTGAAAACACAAGGACAATAGAAAAACTTGTGCTTACCCTGAGTAATACAAGAAAGCTAATCCTGTTTACAGGGCTGTAGTTTTCTGACTGGCCAAAACAAAAGAACTTTACACCTGGAGAAATCCAACCTTCACATAACTCAAATTCCCTCGATCCTCCTCCTTGAACCAGCCTCCTGAAGATAATCCGGTTCTTTGCGAGTGGCCTGCCCTCTTGATCCTTTGTCAGGGGGTGACAGAGGGAGTCTGAGTCATGAGTTTAAATCTGTGAATGGAGAAGGTGAGAGCCAATCAGAGTGAGGGCATTTCACCCCAACAAAGTAGGTACCTGATCCCCTCTCTCAGGCTGAACCCAATAATTGGCTTCAGGAATGTTCACATTTCTCTGCTTTAGGGTATCGTTAAAGAAGCAAAGCTTGCTGGCTTTTTGGAGGTTGGCTCAGATTTGCCTTGATCCTCAGACTGGGGGGAAATAAATGACTTCCTTCACCAAACACAGAAGACAAACCTGCAGGAAAGTCCCTCTTGTTAGGTTGAAGCTTAAGGTCACATCTCTGCTACACCGGCTGTGGGGGGATTTGCTCCAAAACATTCATGTCTATTTTTGGTCATTAAAAATTAAACACTGTCAAAGCAAAATTGCTAGATCGCTGTGCTCTAGACGGTGAAAAAAAAACTCAGTCAAATGAAGTATAAACAGACTAAACTGTGCTCTCTGCCCTCTAACAGAATCACGCTATCGCCACTAGCGACATACCAAATCTTGAGTCAGTTTTCATGTGCTGTACAGATGTGGGTGTGCCAGTATACGGAGTAACAGTTGGCTATTCCTTATACCACTCACAGCCTTCTCTGAAACATGGCTTTCTTCAGTGTTTGTTGGTTCTTGTCCAGTCCTAACCTCAAATGGAGAGGTGGGGGGGGGTTTGCCAGCCACTGCAGCAGACTGCCTACTGTATTCAGGCTGTTCGATGGTAGATCTGGGAAAAATGCATGTGTAGGATTTTACACAAAAACATCTTTCAGAATGCTGGTCAATTATAATTCAGGGAACTGCGCACAACCCTTGAACACATAAATGTGCTAATTCTGCTTTAACAGCTGAAAATTGTGCAGTGACCGGCTGTTTTTACTCGTATTCTAAACATTTTAATGTATGTGGCACGTAATAACATACTCCACTTTTGGTAAAGCAGAAATTTGGATGCAATTAGCTTCTACAGCGATGGTAAACACGACATGAAGTGGCTCTGCAGGAGTCTCCTGACTGGACATTACCCCCTGTTCTGTCCTGCACCCACTCTGACTGCAGGGCCTCTGGAGGAGGGTGTAATAACACCTGCAGCTACGCAGCTCGTGAGGTATTTTTATCTCTCCCTGGAATTCCACCACTGTTCTCCTCGTAGATCTGCTGTCTGAATGCATGGGGGAACTCAGCCGGTGGGGGTCCTTGACGCAGATTTGTGCAAATCACCTGCCTCCCCATATTTCATTCATTCCTGCTGACACATCCGTGCATTAAGTCATTGTTGGATGCAAGCGCACACTTCCGCCTTTGAGCATTGTTAGCAAGCTTACGCACAGTTGAATTTTGTCTCAGTGTGACATTAGCCACGGCAGCTGTTTTGTCGTAACAAACAGAATTTTTCATCTTCACCCAATTTTTCCCACATGCGGCGCTCTCTCCCCAGTGTTGTTTTGAACCAGATCCAGCCAAACAAGTGCAGATGATTTGGCAAATGGCAAATGCATGTATGGCTTTGTGTTTATCGCTGTGGAATTGATTTATGGCATCGCTCTGTCAAAACATAATGTATGGAATGTTGCAGCAGCTGAGGGCATTCATAATAGAGGTATTTGTTATGGTCCATAACTGACTAGTAAATGAGTGTTCTATCATAGGACGTTCCCATGAGGATAAATTAAGTTTATCTGTAGAGAGAGAGCAGCCAGTGTGGTGAGGGCAGTTGTGGCACAGATGGTCCACCTGTGCTTACAGTGTCCCAGCTGTGTAGTTATGTACAATCTAAAATAGATCTGTAAAAAAAAAAATCTCCATAAAAATCTGGCAGCAAAGGTGTTAGAAAATACTGCAAAGTTCAAAGACTGTAACAGCGGGAATAATGGCAATTATCTGTAAAATAATGAGATTTGAACTTATTTAAATACAGCAAATGCTTCCATTTTTTTACAGTCAGCATGTAAATTAATATTTTTATCTGTAATTTAACAAAACAAATAAATCTATGAAATAATAATTGAAAAAATAGCAATTTCTCAATCTGTTGCACACATATTTTTCTTTCAAATGATGACAAACATCTGGAAAATAGCACTATTTTTTTGCTGATTTTAATACAGTAAAAACTGCATAACTTTATGATGAAATGTTTTAAGAGGGCAAATCGCTATTTCTTAAAATGCAGATTTTTGATATCGGCATTATTTTCTGTTTTGGCCTATTTCCTTTTTTTCCCCAAAAAATGGAGAAAATCTGTAAAATAACAGTAAATTGTTACAAAAATGTACAATAAAAAAATTCTAAAGTGTTTGCACATTCCCTTCATGTTCATACTTTCAAAGGATGTGATATTGTTTCTAGCAGAAGATGCTGTGTAATAGAGGCGGCAAACAGAAAGACTCTTTGATCTCGCAGGTCACGCTGACGAAATGAAGTAGTGATTTCATGCACAATCAGAGAGCCGGATTGCCCTCCGAGCATTATTAGGATCAAAAAAATCCAGCTCCAGCAACAGTGAATGATGTTGTTTATGCCTGAGGACAAAAACAAGTTCATCTTCAGCTCACTGCAGTATCAGAGGATCTCTCAGTGCCAAATACCCATTGTTAATGACATTATTAATAAGTTTCAAATGTCTTCTTAATCATTTACTGTCTTCACCTGGGCCGTGATGCTCACACGGATACTCTATTTGATCTGGTAATTTGATAGTAATGTTAAAGGTTAGAGAGCGCTTTTCTGGCTTGTCTGTGTGGGCTGTGATGAAAGCTAACCTTTCCCTGCTGCCCATGGATATTTTGTGTATTTCTGCAAGTGAGGCCAGGCCAGATCAGATTTTTGCTCATCTACTCCCACTTCTGGTTTTCCAATGGTGCACACAGGTTAGCAAAAACAGCTGTCAGGTAATTTCCAGTGGGGAGGATGGATGAGGGACTCTTGAAAGGCAAGAATAACCTCTGAATGCCTTCTCCCGTTCCTCCCTTTGAGGCTTTTGTCAACATCAGATTTCAGTATCTTGTTTGCTCTACAGCGGAGAACATCTGGAGAGGAGCATGGCTGTCTTTTATGCTGCAGCCCCTATTATGTTTATATTAATGGCATAAACAGCTGAGGAAGAATATTTTCATTCTCTCAGTCAATCACCTCAGTGGACTTTTTAGCCTTGGCAGAGCTAACGGAGACCGTAACTGGAAGAAAAAATTGTGAGGGAGGGAAAAAAAAAGCAGCAGGACTTTGATGTGCAGATGGTGTTGAACAAAGAGTTCTGTTCAGATAACAGCAGCTTTTGTTGTGATGTTTGAAGCTCAAAGTGCATCTTGGGTTTCCAAACAGGGACTCATGCTTTGAGGTGCTCAACATGTTGGAACTGCTTTGCGTTCCAGGAACTTCACCATGGTGCCTACAAATCCCAGTTAATTATGAGATCACCATCCCAAATAGCATGACCTTGAGAACTGGTGGAAAGTGGCTTTACCAACATGAAATTACTCCCCGCGGCCAGGATGCCTGGAGGTTGTTCTCTCCGTGGCCAAAGGGCCAAGAAGCTATTTTGTTCTCACAGAATCAAGAATCTATTATTGTGAAAATGCAGATGTTCCATTTCTGCACTTCAGTGGGAAGCTTCGCATGTGTTGCTGCTCCAAAGTTCCAATTTGTTTCAGAAATGGTTGCATAAGCTTCTAGTCTACTTTTCCCACACAGTGTAATGATGAACTAATCAAGTATGATACACTGGGGGGGGAGCAGAGTTGACAGACTGAACTGGTTCTGGCCTGTGATTATGTGGGACAATGTAAGTGAGGCCAAGTCAACAGGTGGTGTCAGATTAGTTGGTCCTGAGGCGAGAATGAGCGAGAGAGGAGGAGCGGAGGGTGAATCTGCTGCTATCAGTGCAGCTTAATCACAGAGCCATCAGACAGCTGCTGCTACTTCCTCTCTAAAGCTTAACTGGCCAGCAAACCTTTAAATCAACGTGGCAAAATCTGTCATCATGTTTAAAAGACTGTTAAAAAAAAAATTTGCACTTCATATGCACGCTCTGTTTTTAGCGACACTAGCAGCTTGGCTCTTGGGATGGTTCGCTGAAAAAATGTATTTAGGTTCAGCAAAAAAAAACAAAAAAAAAACATATTGCAACAGTGTGCATCAGTCTGCTTGAGGTAATACAAATTCTCATTAAATTACTTTCAGCCAACAAACAAACTACATTGAGCTTTTACTCTTCAATGATTACTCTTTTTTTTTTTTTTTTTCAATTAGCGGTCTTAACTGTCGGAAATGATCCTGACATGCAATTTTGTACAAGCATTCATGATTCTAAGAAGATGTAGCCTGCTGATTTTGGTCATGCTCTGACTTTTCAATCACTAAGCAGCTGTTGAATGGATGACTGTGAAAATTTGATACATGGTCACCAAAAGATGAATTCTAATTCTAACTTTCCTCTAGCCCAACTATAAACTATTTAAAATATTGTAATAACATTTAGCGCAGATATTGAGTGCCTTCATTCCATATACAGGATTACTGTCCTGTAAACTCTGGTGCCTCTTGAACAGATTTGATCTGGAAACCATTGACCGTCACAGAAATCTTTGTCATGGTGGCCAGCTGTTTGCTAAATCCTCAAAATGCTGTTTGCTTGCTGAAATGGAACTGCCTGTAGTTTGAGCGACCGCCTCCTCAGATCACCACAGTATTAAACGCAAAAAAAAAACACTAAACAGTGAGAGGCTCCAACTGGTGGCACAAACAGGCACTGCACTTTATGCACAATGCATTTTGTGACGTGCACATCCTTCGTTTTCTGCCTTATCAATCATCCGGTATCCATGGTGTCTGTCTGTGTGCCTGTCCGCAACAGAGTGAAATCCTTACTTTATTTCATGGTTTAATCTTAAGCTACAATTAAATGAATGCTATATTTTAGTATTAAAACTTACTGTAACACAGAGGTTATGAAGGATGTCTGAGTTTTCCTTCAGAGCTATATACTGCAGCTATTAAGTGCATAACTCTCGAGTACAAGTAAACTGTTCATCCTGTACGAGGAAATCCACGGTTCTTTTCCATCAACTTCCTCCAGCTGAAGCTGATTTTTGTCTGGAGGTGTTGCTGTATTTCAGTGTCGGCTGAATTTTCAGGCACCTCAGATCCGTGATCCCTCTCCAGTGGGAAGAAAAGCAGATATCTTAAGTGACACAGCAGGGCTTTCAAAGGGACTCTTTCTGTTATAAATAAACAGGCCGTGGCTGGCCAAGCCAGAGCTGCTCTTCCCCTCTGAGCTGCCATAAGTCTCAGCACCTCGCCTGTCAGCTGTCGTCTGGGGAAACTGGAACTGGCCTTCAGTCCCCTCCTCCGGGTCACTCTCACAGAAATGTTACCGGAAACACACACGCTATTTAAAGACCCTACGAATTACTCCCACGGTGTTTATGTTTGATGTGACACGCACTTCAGGTGAGCAAGGATTTGACAGTGTTGTTGGGGTTGTTTTTGTCTATTTAAGCCTTCTACTACTCCACTATTCACTGTAAATATTCCGACTTGTTCCACCCGTTAGTGCATAAACATTTATTGGGATATTTTTCTCACAATAACCGCACCACAGCTTGAAGAGTGAAGCCTCCAATCCAGCAAATTGTCCTTTCCCACACACCACAGAGCCCTATTAACACAGAATAGGTCCATTCCAGTGGGCCGATAACTGTGTGCCTCTGAAAAGGGTGTGTATGTATGCGTTTCTTTATACCTGCATGTGTAAATAGGGGGTGATTTTTAGGCCTTTGTTCGTTGATGCCTTCAAAGTTCGCCACCGGACAAGCCGCTGTGACCATAATTCTAGGTGGTCTGTTAACGCGGAGTCCTGCTGGTATTCCTGCTGTGGTGATAATTGAAAAGACGTTGCTTCTGTGTGTGTGTCAACTGGGCCTTCACGCCTTGGGATGTTTGGCGGGAATGTGGTCACGCTCTATTATCCCACCCACTGTGAAAATGCAATACAGTATAGCTTTAAAAAACACTTTGATCTATCTGTAAAGTTGCCCGAAGAATGGTTTATGTGGGAAGAACATCCATACGTGCATACATAGCCAGTACTTTTGATAACTTAATATGAACTCCTCTGCTGCATGTTTCTTACTAGCTTCTAAAAAAAAAATAGAAATGGAGGAGGTTGTGAGGCCTTGCTCTGCTGCTCCTAGCGCAAATTCTTCTTGCCGTTTTGCTATCACGAAGGCTAAAAAAAAAAAAAGAGCCCATCAGAGATAGTGTTTCAGTTAGTGTTAGGCTGTGGTGTCTTGTTTCACAGCCGGTTTACGATCTCTGCTCTCTGTCTGGTCGGTGTGTCGCCACGCTGTGACCTTTGGCCTGAAATACATTACAGTGACTCACCCCCAAGTTGTTTTTGTCTGATTAAGACAAATGAAACTCGAAATATGTCTTAAAGATTCTTCTCTTCGTATAGTTTTAGGTTTGGAGTGCCTGACAAAGGTTCCTTTTGGTAGAATCTGTTAGTATCCCACCATTTAAAGCTCGAAAGCTGAGCCTTGTTTGAACTGAGTGTGATATTAGCTGGTTTGCAGGCATTTGCATGTGTGCATGGCAGGAATTTGTTTCTTCACGCTCCTTTTTATTTTAGAAAATCCTAGCAGAACAAGAAGGAAAAGGCTCACCGACAGATTGCATTTTTTTTTTTTTTAACTTCAGTTGTAGCTCTGTAGAAGTCCTCTCTCACCCTGTGTAGCTGCAGCATGTACACAAGTCTGCACAGGCTGGATGCTTATTTTGACATGCCTCCCTAAACAGACAGTGAGTGTTGGTATAGAGGCAGAGGAGTGTGTGTGTGTGTGTGTGGCAGATGCTAAATAGCTGGAGGCACTACTTTCTTGCCCAGTATAGTCTCTGTACCTTACATGGAATAAAGGACAAACACAAGAACATGACAGACTAACTTGTACTCTTTTCTGTTGTATTTGATATTATCAAGGTGTGGCAGGTTTGACTTTCAATGAGTATGATGCCTTTACAATGTAAGGAGCAGGACTGTGTTAACATTGTGATGTGCAACATGTGAAGGAAGGTAAATTAGCTCAAAAACATCATGCTACAACTTTTTTCGCTGCCTGACGCAAAAAGAAGAATTTGAGGTTTCTTTGGTGCATTGGTTTAATAATTTTATTTACAAGGCACAGAAAAGAGACACACAGTTTAGCATGCAGGCTCTACATGTGTCCAGAAAGATGAATGAATAAAAGAAGCAATGAAAAGAAAGATTTGATTGCGAAAGGAAATGAAGCACCAGTTGTATGGGAATGTTTTTGCCACAAAAAGGATGAGGTTTCACAAAATCAGGTTCTCTGTAAGCAGTCTCATGCAATTGTTGCAGTGAAATGAGGAAATAAATCTTTTTTGTTTGACCATTTCAATCGGTACCGTGAAGTTCTGTGTGATGAATGCATCCGATTTGAATCACAACCAAAACAAAATTTATTCCTTTGCCATTGTGAGATGTTTTGAGAAAATTCTAGACAGCTTTTTTTTTTTAAAAGTGTTAAGTTTTCTCTGCAGATGGACTCAAAATCAGCCAAACCAGCTGAAAAAGTTAAATTCTTTCCAAGTTGTTATTTAGGTAATCTAGTTAGAATTCCTATATTTTTATGGCAGTGTCTGTTTTCCAATATTGTGTGTCTTTGAATAAAAGTAATTTGGATCTCTGTGGTTTTCAGCTTTTGCCAGTTCAAGGAAACTTTACTGATTTTGAGTCTAAGTCTGTTCATGGCTCTTGGGAATGCTACTTCATATGTGAGAAATGTTTTCAAAAGAATTTGGGCTGCAGAGGAAGCTGCCATAAATCTGATTAAGTGGCTCAAGAGTTGTCTCTTGAGTCAGCGTCAAGACTAAAGCCCCTTTCAGACATGCACTATAACTTTCTGTTAATCTGACAGCCACTGAACGTGTTGACTTCATATCTGAATGAGCGCCCTTGATCACCTTTCCAAAAAAGTAGCCACAGCAATTTTAGACCTAATAACATTATTTTACCACTTTCAACAGAGGACATGTCTTGGCTGCGCCCAGTCACATGCACTTGCAAAGCACAAGCAACGATAATGCAGTTACAGCGGTTTACAAGTTGTATGAAGTAGTTTTTCCACATTTCAGCACCAATTTTGGTCCAAAACATCACATATAATAAAATACAGCTTGTGTGCCAAAAAGCACAAAACACCTTTCTTATTTATTTTGCTTTACAATTTTAAATCTATTAAGCTACAAACTGCTTACTACTTTGCTGCAATTAAACAGATTAATGATACTCACCAAAAATAATTGGGAATCACATTTTTGCCCCAACAAGATTTTCCACATGAGCCAAAGTGTAGGTTTTTGCCTCCAGTAGTTTTAGGGAGTTTTCCTTTGATGGTATTGAATACCTGCAGCCTCTAACTGCAGCAAGATCCACACGAGAGAGCAAAAAAGATGCACACAACTGCACACATGCAAACAAATGCCAACTTAATCATGTACTTACAATTATTAATTATCCCCGACATAGAGAGGGGATCTGTACTGTCCAATATTTTGTGAATGACAAATATCTCAAGAGTACCGTGGCCTGACTGACGTTGACAAGTAACCAGTGTCTGAATGACAGAATGCCGTCACTTAAACAGATTGATGAAGCCAGCAATGTTCCATATCCATATGTCTCAGTGTTGGGCTTAAAAAGGAAAAATGTGTGAGGGTGGAACTAAACGGAAATGCGCTTACATCAGCTACATTAGCCGCTACTAACATTAGAAACCAAAGACTTCGAACAAAGTGTCTGTGGTCAAGGTGCGTTGTGTGTACTGTAGCTGTTAAGATGACATTTTTGGTTGGTTTTGCAGCATCAGTTGTGATTATTGTAGAATAATATTGGTGGATTACTCATTCATTGCCTTTGCAGCTGCCTGTTAAGTATTGCTAACTCACCGTACTAGATTGCACTTTGCTGCATCATTTTGCAAACAGAAGAATAAAACTGAAAAGGCAGAGAGCATGCTGGAAAAAGTGCCGGGTTCGGCGCTTATTTCCAGCGGGAGCCGGGCTTATTGTAAAATGCATGGCATGACTGTTGTGTGGGAGAGCGAATGAATGACCTGGGGGAAGATGACCAGGGAGGCACTCCAAGCATGTGTTCAAAAATGTGGACTTATCCTTCACTCTTTACTCCCTGGCCCCCTTCCCTCCTCTCTGATGGTCCATTCTTCTCTGAAACTGTTCGTTGCACCCACGGTATTAGTCATGGAACACTCTGAGAGGACAATTGGTGGATGTTGTCAGAGTGTTTGTCTGTTGAATGAAGAGGTTCCCTCCACTTCCTGCCCAGCCAATCGGTTTCGATTAAACCCTGTGGAAATGTCAAAGAGCTGCAGGGAGCAGAAGGGCCTCACTCATCAGACCTTTTATCCAGCCAACGCTCAGGCAGAGATTTATTTTCACAAGTGGCAGTTTGTCAGCTCCCCAAACACTCCAAGCAAGGGTTAAACACATCGGAAGCTCAGTTTCTTTCACACAAACACACACAAAGCTTCCTATTGCTTATTTATTGTCAAAAAATCGATGACATTTCTGTGGCTCTTGTTCCTGCAAGAAAGTGTAGAAAAGGAAATATTCTCTTGGGCTTGCTATCTTTTTTTCTTTTCACAACATATCGCCAAGTATATCACCACTCCCCCTATATGTGAAGATTAGCTTATTTATGTTGGAGCTGCAAAATATGTCTTGGTACGAGAGAACCAACATCTAAAATGTCTTGAAATCATGCATAGGAACTTTGTTTATACTGAAGTTTATTCTTACCCCTTTATCTTGCTGTTTTGGGCATCTAAATCTCTGTGTGGACATGTCTGCACATCATTTATTTTTACATTGTCAAGGTGTTGTAATGGCCCTGATTTAATGCAACCCTGCTAACACTCCTGCACCTACTTCTCAGATAGCAGCGGGTCATGTAAAGGGAGTGCTGTTCTTCTGCAGCTCAGGCCTCATTGGTGCCTGGCGGTGCTTGTTGGGCTCCTTCTCTTCTGCCTGCTCTACCTTAAGAGAAGAGCATGTGTCAAGCTTTCATCCACTTAATGCTCTCTGCAGTTTACATTCCAATCCTGTTTAGTACACGCTGCTGCTTCAAGTCGAAGATATTGGTCGTCTTTGAGAGGGAGAGCGTAAAAGAGAGAGCAGAGTGGTTAGGGAGGGCTGGGGGGTCAAGGAGGCTGGGAATTCATCTTATGAAGGCTTTCTGCTTGCTTGAAAGGTCACAACATGGCTTGAATCGATGGGATGGAATGAGCAATGCTGCCTCAGCTTTCATCTTTCTGTGTTTGCTTATTACACGCTCAGGTGGGAGCGAAAGCCGATTGGTTGTGTGAGCTCAAGAGG
The DNA here is from genome assembly GCF_021347895.1 of Acanthochromis polyacanthus. Lineage (NCBI taxonomy): Eukaryota > Metazoa > Chordata > Actinopteri > Pomacentridae > Acanthochromis > Acanthochromis polyacanthus. The sequence continues at coordinate 25,519,420 of NC_067118.1, forward strand.
TGTTTTAAACGCCAAAAGCTCTGCTGCTGCCTCTAGCAAACATGTTTTCACGAGAGAGTACTTCTCACATGCAAGACTCTTCTCTGGCATGAGCTTGGTCCAGTTTCTTTTCTTTTTTTTTTTCTTTCTGTAGCACACTGTATGCCTTGAAGATGTTTCGCACAGATTGTCCTGCAGCTGCATCAGTGGGCTTATTAGCAGAGTGGGCGAATCGAGACCCCTGAAGAATTCTTCTCACGCTTCCTCTGACAGGCTTTGGATGTCACTGAGATGTAACCAGGATGGGAATGTTGATGTGTGGGTGTATGATAGTGTGTGTCTGTTTGTCCAAGGCTGTATAAGGCTGTCTTGATTGTCTTTTTTGTGTCTGTGCACATGCGATACAAGTCATTATTTGTGGTTTTACACTTCAATTTTTGCATTTGCACGTTAAGAACACAACTCGGCACATTGTGTCTCAACACACAGCAGGTATCCAGTATGGGCTGTGTAGCTGGCATGAAGGTGGTGGCTGGTCTAGACAGTTAATGCAACATTAGTTACCATAGGATTAGAATGCAAAAACTCATGCTAAAACATTTAGCCCAGAAAAAAAAAACATTGCCTTTTTGTTTTTGTGGCCCTATATATAAATTAAACATACGTAGAATTTGGGAAATTTTTAATGACGTTGAAGAGTTTCATTTCAGAAAACAAATAAACATGTGTATCTGATTGGGTGTTAATAGCAAGGAGGTATGAAATTAAATAAATAACCTTGCAGTGTAAATATCCATGTTGAGTAACCAGCACTTGTTTGGAGATGATTGCAGATCTCCAGCTGCGAGACTTAGCAACAGCTCATGATGGTTCTGTCTTAAAAGTATCTTGGCTCAGATGCTTTAGTTTGACCAATCCTTTTCCAGAATCTTTCACTGCTTATCAGCTGTTCAGGGGCCAACAAGCAGTTATTTTCACTGGTCCTGTTAAACAGCAGCTGGGCAAACTGTGAGCCCGTCTAGTGTCACCTGTCACTCATTATCCACGGATTCTGTTTTTCCCTGGCTGTAGAGCTGCTACTTGGTCTAGCAAGGCAGATATTGTGAACATAGTAATTCATAAGTAAACAGTGGAATTCCTTTTAGCTGGAATGTGTGTGTGTCCATTATGTGAATGTGTAGGTACATGTGCATGCCTGCTTTTTTTTCCAGGCATGTACCCAGTGGCCATATGTCCCGCTGGAAATTACAACAAGTTAGTAGAGCGAGAAGAGCTTCTGAGGCTGGTGTCCTCTGGGTGGGGTGGAGTTCATAGAATTACAGAGTCCATCAAGACCTTTATCTCAGGGCAGTGATAAGTTTAACACCACAGACACGGGTGGGAGTAAAGGTCGCATGTAGCTTTTTGAGCTGGAATGCAGTAGCACAGTGAGAAAACAAATTCGTATGTAGTTCCAACTCTCCCTGAGACGAGGTCGGGCTGACATTCTCAAGCAAGAGTAGCTTAACATGTTAGCTTTAAGATCAGGTGCAAACATGGGCTCATCCATCAGAGGCCACTCTGTAAGCTTGTGCAGGTTTTTTTGCCCAGATGGCATCCTGCATGTCCAGATGATAGCCCATCCCAAGGGAGTGGGAAGCAGGAGATGATCACAGCGATGGTTGGCTGGTCGGCACCGCTGAAAAGAATTTGGTTAGTCAGCAGTTTCCTTTTGAAAATGGCCCGGGATTGTTGTTGTAAGGGTGTTCAGTCAGGGGAGAGAGGATTTGGGGGGATAGATCTAGTTATTTATTAGCTGGAACCATTTAAATGGGAAACCTACCATGACAGAGTTGGGTGGAAATAGGAACTGGCGGGCCATGCCAGCTGGAAATGCCAGGGGTGGCATCTTGCCAGAGTCGCATCTAAACTTATAGCCAGACTCAGGGCAGTCTGGATGCGGAGATGGTGAGAGCAGAGACAATGAGCCCACACTGTGCTCCAGTCGGGCCAGCCCACTGAACTTTATCAAGATGATCAGATATGAGAGTGGCTGGCTAAGCTTTGTGTCTCCTTGCTGAGAGTATGTGTCTGTCAGGTGGACTGCGTTCTGTCCTTTTATTTATGCGATTTTGAGAGACTATTGTGATAGAGATCGACACTTACCAAGGCTGGTATTTTGTAGTCTTAGTTAACCCTTTCTACCCTGGATGCTCCCACATCGGGATTAGACCATATCTGTTATTAAAACACAACACACCGCCATCTTTAGAGGGTTGCTGACTGTGGCACATTCAGTGGAGAGGGTGCTTGGTACTACTGTGACTAAAATGGACCTCGTGCTGTGTTTTTTTAGTTTATTTTTAGTATGTTTAAGTGTGCTGACTCCCTACTACTAAGGCTGCAGCTACTGATTAGTCTCATTGTTGATTATTTTCTTGATTCATTGATTCATTGTTTGATCTATGTAATGCCATGAAATGGTGAAAAATGTCACGCAGTGTTTTTTGAAGCCTAACTACATGTCCTCCAGTGTCTTGTTTTGTCCATAGTTCAAAGATATTCAATTGACTGTCTTAGAGGAGGAAAAAAACAAAAACATTTTCAGATTTAAGAAGCTTTTCCTTGAAGTCATAAATAATCGTATTAATGATTTAAAATTAAACTGATGCGATTGCCAAAATAGTTGCTATTTACTCCCTAATTAGCAGTTTTGATCAAACAGAAGTTAAAATGTCAATTTTTTAATGGAATTTTTCCAATTTCACTCTTATCTGGTGATCGGGACTGCAACACTTATTATATTTCCAGATTCTGTGTGTCTGGTTCACAGAGCCCCAGGCTGTTCTTTTCAGTCTTACAGCTGTGGGGGAGTTACTGACTGAATTTTTTACAGGTTGAAAATTTTCAATATGCAACCAAAGAAATGAAGTGTTAAAAGAAATGTGGTGTGATTTCTTGTTTTTTTTTTTTGTTTTTTTTTTTTTTTAAATACCGTAGCATTTTCTTGAATTACTGTGAAATTTGGTGCAGACGTTCATGTTCCTGTCGTCAGGATGGATTGTAGTAACTTTTCACATTTAAATGGTCTAATACCTTGGTTTGTGACCAAATACCTGCAAATTTATAACAGCCTGAGCTATACTTTTTGTTTCGTGTGACATTTTTAGTGTTAGCATGCTAGACTGAGACAATGAACTTGATAAAGTGTCTCATCAAAGAATAAATCGAATCCACTGCCAGCTTACATTAGCTGAAAGTTTTGGTTTCTCTGTTTGTTATGTATTGACGTTTGATTTTCAGCCATTGCGCTGTGCATGCTCAGAGCTTTAAGTTTAATGAAATTCTATCTGACTGTGGCGTCAGGCCAGGCACTGCATTTTCAGTTTCATCCCCATCCTTCAGTTACACCCCTGCCATTGTTCCTTCTGAGTGACATAATGTTTGAGTAAAAGACTCCTTCCTGATTCCAGAGTGAAGAGCCCGTTGTAAAGGACTTGTCATGGTATGCTGGATGTTTTACTTCACCCAGAGGGGACAGGATTTAAAGCATACTCAAGGAGATTAGTGCCATTCTGATCTGAACTTCAGCTGCTTTTACTGGCTTTCTTCTGAGATTTTTTAATTTGCCTCGTGTGTTCATATGTGGGTCATTACAGTCAGCTGTGAATATCTGTGGCCTGCTTCCATGCTAAAGGGCCAAAAACATACAGCAGTAAATTGTATAATTTCTTTGAACATGTGCAGTGGAAAAGTTTGAGTGACCTCTGTTCATACTGGTGTCATGAACTTCTATTTGCATGCGAACACATGAGGAGGTCTCTGAGAGATAATAAATGGTAAAAGTAAACACATAACAATGCCCCATTTCCCGTCTCGACTTTTGTTTTCCCTCCACCCTTCCAGGGTCCATCTATAGCACTGGGTGTAACCTTTCTGTCTGCGGAGACTTCAGCCCCTATAAATCTCTCTGTGTTTGCTGCAGGTGACTCAGGCCTCCAAGGTGTGGGGAGAGGTCCCTCTGCCAGAAGACTTGGAGGCAGAAAAAGATGTCCGGGCATCTCAAAGTTTACTGGATGATGACGAAGACTTTGCTGCTGATGAAGCTTCAGGAGGTGGGCTGGGTAACCACAAACCACAGCAACAGCTGCCCTTAATTCATGGCAGTTATGCTTTTCATTATGCATTCCGTAGATTTTTAACCCATCCCAACACAGAAAATGAGGGGATATTGCCCACAGACGCATGATAAAATGCTTCTTTTAATATTTACCTCCTAGTTTCTGACTTTACAGGAGGAATTTAGCTGGGTGGATATTTAATGTTTACTTGTCATACAGTCAGTGTAAAAAGTACTTACACCCCTTCAACATGGTCTCCTTTTATTGCTTTTCAACACTAACACATGGTATATTTAGTTTGGCTTTTTGACAGCAATTTACAAATCAAGGTTCTGTCATGTCGAAGTGAAAACAGCTTCCTTCAACATAATGTCAGTTAGTTAAAAATAATGTATATATTCTTTATTGCATAAATATCGCCCCTTTAAAAATGAGTCTCATAATTCAGCACAGATGCAGCTAGTTGGTGCCAGAAGTCACACAGTTAGTGAAATGGAGATCTGAGTGAAGTGAATGTTTCTCAAGTGACTGTGGTATAAACACACCTGAAGAAGAAGGTCCAGGAACCGAGGAATCGATTGCAAAAAGTGCAAAGCTTATTGATGTAGTCACATCCTATAATTACGGCCAAATGTGTCTCCAGTAAATACTCATTTGAAGTGGCTAAATACTTATGCAGTTGTTTATTTTGCCTTTTATATTTTTTTAAACTTTATTTTTGTATGCAGAATTTTACATAATTGTAATTATAAAGGGGCATAACATATAAAATCAAACAATACAGAACATTTAGGTCACCAAAGGAGAAAGTATTATATCATCAAGATTTTAAATAAAGTAGAGCAAACAGCAGGTACAGTATAGGGTTACAACAATCCATGTATAAGAGGCAAATGTGCGGAGTGGTCATCAGGACGGCAAACCATAGACCTCATAGAGGAGCAAAGTCTAGTTTCCAAAGTGACTGCCAGGGCAAGTTACCATCAGCATTAGAACATTCAGTCACATTAAAGTTCTGTCACAGCAAAGCGAGCAAATTCAGAAAAAATAATAAAAATAATACATGGAATCAGACCATATTCTCCTTCGCATATGATACCCATTTTGACCAATACCTCTCTGCTTTATCACCGCAGCATCTAAGGGAGAAGGTCAACAATTCCATTTCATGTATTTCCTTAACTTACCTTTTATATTTTTGAATTAATTGACCTTATGTTTCAGAAATTCACTTTGACATGAAGTCTTTTTGTACACTCTTGTCAACAAAGCCTAATTATATTGACCATGGTTCAATGTTGAAATGCAAAAAAATGAATTAAAAAAAAACTTCCTGCATAGTGAAAACTGTGAAGTGAACAAAACTGCTCTGCTGAATCTCCACATTGACACATCTTTCTATTTCTGTTTCTCTCTCCAAAGAGCTGCCCAGTGGAGAGGATGATGGAAGCACACCATGGCCTCCATCTGAGAGCACAAGTAAGGGACCAGAAAATCTACTGAATCTAACAATTCCTCGTGACAGATTTTGTTTATGTGTGGTAGATCACTCAACCCTCTAAAGCTCCCCCATCTGTGACTCCGACTGCAGTGGCTATATGCAGTGGGTGTGCACATTTGTGCATAATGTCTGTCTGCGACTGAGCGATGATACCTTCACATCCTGCTACACCCTCCCCTCCCTCCTCTCCAGCGTGCCACAGTCTGGTCATAACACAGGGCTTCGGCTTTGTCTTTGATGCATAAACATGTCCTGTCTGCTTCCATCCTTTAAACCAGTGGCAGCACAGTAACATAAAAGCACAATGAGTGATAAAACCTGCAGCAAAGCACCCCTGCCCCATTATTTTTATGTGAACTTGCAAAGTATTTATACGCGGGGAACCCACTATATCACAGCACACAGTGGCAGAAAGAAAATTATTTACTAGTTTAAATAACCTATTAAACTTTGTATGATGGCCGAACTCTTTAATCATGCCTGTGGTTTGTCGCTAATTCTCCTCCTGGTACATTCTTTATTGTTTTTTGCAGTCACTAGATTTCTTTTCATTGCCGACAGCAAAACAACTAAGAGTTACTGTCAAATGACCTTTTCACTTAACATGTCTGCATGCAGCTTGGACTTGCCCACAAAGGATGCTTTAAGAGTAAGAAGTGGTAACACAGCACATTTAGCTGGATAAATACTCAGCTATACATGCTTGACATTAGAGGTTTACGTGAGTCTCACCTTAAGCACAGACAGCACAGGTTTTAATTTAGTTCGGCATCAGATTTCACCCACAGATGACACACCATACATACTGCCATTGATCTTTAATTATATTCCCCACAGTAGCTTGTTCACTTATTTTGTCTCAGTAGCTTTGTTTACATTCGTTTAGTCACCTCTGTTATGTGTCTGAAATGAAGAAAAGCATTGAAGTCTTCAATGCTGATATCTGAAAATTGGAGACAATTAAGTTTTCTAAGTCTTCAATCAGTATATTTGTCAGAGGGAACAACCAAATCTACACTTTGTCACTATATTAGGTAAATCCGTACACTAAGTGCAGTCTGCCTGCTAGCCCTGCTCGTATAGAATTAGGAAAGCCTCAAGGAACTCTAGAGATATTCACAGAAACTGGTTGGAGGAACTTCAAATAACTCAAAAAGGGTTCCTGGAAGATGTTTTGCATTTACAGTTTGTTATATTTCTTTTGAAAGCATTGCTTTATTGTAATAGGGTACACTGGAAAACACAATTGAGAAGTCATTATTTGAAGTGTATTGCAGATCAAGACGATTTTTTTTTTATCTCTAAGAAATAAAAAACATTTTGAGGAATTATTTTAGGTTATAGTTTTTTGTAGATCTCAATTTGCATACAAATACAGGAAGTCTCCATTTAATTTATACACATCTACAATATTAAATTCTAAAATATTCCACAGTAACAACAGCAACATTAGTAATAATAATCAAAATGGAAGATCAAATTTCATGAAACGGTTCTTTCTCAGATATTCCTCAAGTAACCATTTTGAATTCAAAAGTGGCAATGGTGAGGAACCCCATAGGGTTCCTTGAGGCCCTTTTTGCTTCAAAGACTGCAGCCTAAATTAATTTGAAATGGCAAAAAGGTAGTATTTGTGGCATAGTCAACAATCTTAACCTCTTAACTTGAAAAGACAGCAACAGACTTAGAGTCAAACAGCACACACCCACCCATATTCATATGATTTCTAAAAAAATGGTGCTATATAAGATTCCATTAAGACCCACTGAGGAATAAAAACACAGACTAGTTAACCCACCATTTTGGATGATTGACTTTTTGGCATTCTGTTTTAACGAAATCCAGCCACACTGCCAACTTTTTTTTTTGACAAAATGTGAATTAGTTGAGAGCCAAATCCAAACGTAAATGTAGCCTAAATGTTACATAGATTCGGTCTAACAGGCTCCATTAAGTTGGGCAGTTTCAAAGTTGTGAAAATCGATGATGTTCACAGGTGATCTGGTCCTTCCACTGATAAAAGTAATGGATTAATCCTGGAAGGTTATGGATCAATTGTCAACACTGGTGATTGTCCTGCGAATTACAATTTAGTTGGATGAAATCGTATCCACAAACCGACCTAAGCAGTACAGTCATGGCATTTTCTGACTCCATAGGCAGCGTAACATGCAGCTTGAAATCCAGGTTATCACTTGGCAACATGTTCAGTAAAGTCTTACTCCTGTTTGGCACATCTCTACAGATGATGTGTCTTCCAGCTGGTTATTTTTCTTTATGTAAGTGATTTTGGTCAGTTTAAATACTAACACAAATCCTTCACACTGTAGAAAATAGTTACCAAAGCAGTTATGTCCTTTCTACCTTCTTATTAAAGACACAGGCCTAGTCATAGTTGCTGCTTCTTAGTTTGCTAATGGTGCCCAGCACTGGCACTTGACAGGTTAGTGGAGGTGATTACATCATGGCACAGTGACTGTTTTGGTAGCGGCGTTTCAAGCTGACATCAGAGCTGAGGCATATAGCATCATGCGCCTCGCTCACAGAAATAGCACTGCTGAGAGGCCTCGCTGAATTTGGGAAGTTAAAGGACTGACATGGCTGACATTAACATAGACGCTGCTGACAGATTAGTCTAGTGAGGTTCAGCTAAAGGTTGAGCCAGTTTTTAGCCGCGCACCGATGGAGAAAATATTTAGTTAATATCAACAGATAGATTGATGAGGACGGAGATGAAAGACAGGCTATGTTTTCTTGTAAACACAGCTTTGCAGATCATGTCAGTAGCTGCATTCCAGCCTCCTGCGGCAAATTGAAGCTGTTTTGAAGTGTTTCTCAGCCAAATCCTGGCGAGAACATCGGTGCTGTAACCCTCAAGTCAGGTCGGCAGATACAAATGTGCAAAAATAATACAAAAGTCATAAAACACAAAGCAAGTTTTGTTGTGTTGACAGCTCAGGATGGGAAGATATCACCAGTTAATGAGCTCACATTTTTATCTTTCTGGTGCGATAGAAGTCTTACAAACCTTCTCTATTACTTTGGTTTATTGCCTCTGTTTCCATAAACCTCCTGGCTTTGTATCCACATTAAAGGTCAACGTTGCTTTAATGTGGCAGTGGCAATTAAAAAAGAGGTAGAGATTATGCAGTACTTTCTTTAATATATTGCCTTATCACTAAAGTGGCTAGACATTTGCATTGTGCTCAGTGTGATTGTGGTACTGTGCTGCAGGAAGCTGACTAATTCCATATATAGATCTGAGTAGAAAAGCGCTGGGAAGGAAATTCAGTTTCCTGTGCTCAATGCTGAGTACCTTGATGAGTGTCTCTGTCCTGTTCGCTGTGCAGACAATTCACGCAAGCCTCTGCCTTCCTTCCTTCTCCACCACTGCAGAGTAGGAGACGTAGGTGCCAGAGTTGCCCCCATTATGCTCTGCATCCTGTTGTGTGACTGTTAGCTGGTGGCCGAGGAATTCCCATTTCCCTTTGTCTCTGACATTGAATGAGAGCAACACATCTGGAATTTAAACTGATGCTGAGATGAGGTTATTTTGAATCTTCTTTTGTCCATTGTTGTTCTTTGTCTCCATGTAATCATGGTCTGCAATCTTCTCCAGAGATATGAGGGTTGTGTCCCATGTCCTCCTAACCTTTCCTCTTGACCTCCACACTCGGAGCCCCAAAGAGACTTCTGGGAGACAAATCCAACTGTGAGAGCTTTTCCTTGTTCCACAGGCTCTGTTACAGACGTTCCCAGTGCACCCAGGATATTGGCCACTTTGTTTGGAAACTAAAGACACAAAGGTCCATGTCCACTTACTAGTACTAGTGATGGCAACTGGTGAGAGGCTGCTGGGGTTAGGGGTTTCCCACTGCTAATTTTGGATGAAATGCTTGAGAATTCATTTTTCTTCACTTAAGCTCGGCTGGAAAATCAGCCAGTCCAATATAACTACATATATTATGCATTTCCATATATATTAGCTAATAAATAACAAGAAAATTATATACAATATTCCCAAAGATATGTCTTGTTTGAAACAGTGTAATCATTCTATGCTATTAGTAGTAAACAACTTTATTGGTCTACTGGGAAAAAAATCCTGTCAAGTACTTTTCTCATTACAATTATTCAAAAAATAAGTAAAACCATCAATGTATACTATACATCAATATTATATTAAATTGGGGGTACAGCAGTTACTGGTCTGGCCTATTCAGCATTTGTGATTTTTGTTTACCTTGTACCCTATAAAATAAAAAAAAACTGTCTGTAGTAGGGCTGCCACTAATCTTTCATTTTCTTGCCAGTTAATCTATTGATTATATTCTCAAATATTTAAGTAGTTGTTTACTTTCACTGCTCTAAAATTGTGAGAAATATCAATTAGCGTTGCGCAAAGACCAAAATGATGTCCTCAAATGTCTTGTCTTGTCAACAACCCCAGTTAACAGTTAGAGAAAAGGAAGGAAACCAGAAAATATTCACATTTAAGAAGCTGCAATAATTTTTTCTTTAAAAAAAATCAACAAAGCAACAAACTGACTATCAAAAACATAGTCAATGTTTTAATAGCTGACAGTTAGTCAGTAGGCATTGCAACGCTACTCCTTCATCACTCTGTGGTCTGAAACAGTGTGCTTCCCAACCACTGACTGTCTGATTGGTTACCCATCACCAGTAGCAGCCAGTCTGCAGCCTAATGATTAAAGCTAACTGGCATGTTGCTTTATTAGTTCACTTTTGCAGGAAGGCAGCCCTGGTGTTTTTTTTAGTGTATTTTCCATTTTAATGACAGTCCTTGTTTCCCTGCATGCAAATGTTTCACCAAAGCAATTCCATTGTCACGTTTTCTTCAGGAAAATCAAGAACGCAACCTTCCGCTAGCAGTGCCCAAAATGATTTATGGGTTTAAACAGAAACAATCAAGGCAGGGGCATATGATACTTACTGCTGAATGATTCTAAGGTGCAGTCAGACCATTCTGCACTGCAGAGTGTGATGGCTATACAAGACTATCTTTGTAGTCTCACTACAAAAATTTGTGAAGCACTGCTCCAGCCTTTTAGCCTAGCCGCGCTAGACCCCATGTTCTGAAGGCACAAGGGTCTATGCACGCTCGACAGGGAGGGAGGCGGGCTAAAAGGTTGTCTATCAAATCCCTCTGCAGCAACTGGGTAGGTATACAACCAATCAATGCAACAAACAGGCTGACGTAGTTCCTAGAGCACTGACGGATTGTGGCTAAGTCCCATTAGCTTCCCAACCAGTGGAGCCAACTGTTATATTAAGGATTTGCCATATCCCATCGGCATAAGTCCAAATACGTCTTTCTTCTCAATGAAACACTTAAGTGCCGTCCTTTGTTTATCTTTCAAGTTGAATTTTAGCTTCAAATCTTTAAGGGCTGTGGCCAAAGCCGAGTCGAAAGATAACTGTTTATTGTGCGCCGGTTGTTTCTGTCAGAATCGTCGCGCCTCTGTCGTCACTTCGTGACGCCCGCCTTCTGACTCTTCACTTCATGGTGATTCGTCCGGCCAGTTTTAGGAGCATCCAGCCTTGAGCCTTATGGAGGGTAACTAGACCCACCCTGGCAGAGAATTAAATTCGTTGCCGTGGGTTGTCTAGCGCGGCTAGGCTACCAGCCTTTCTCATTTGACAAAGATCCTATAAACATTAAACAAGGAATAATCAGTCACAGCCTAAGATACACTCTGTTGATGTTTAAAATAGAACTGTATGTTGTTGCAAAAGACTATTAACTGTGTACAAGTCAGACAAAGTATATTTTAGCGTGTGCGCAGTGCCATAAACACCAACTGGTTTACTCAGTGCTGTGTCAAATGTTGATTTCAGACTAAACATGCAGCTTTGGATAAACAGTGATGTGCTCTGTGTTTGGTCTTTAGGGAGGTTGAGGGTCAGTGATCCACACTGACTGGAGTGGAGGCTGACTCTCAGACAGGTTACTGCCTTCCCGTGTAGCCTCAGCTGGTTTTACTTCTAATCACATCAATCGCTCATGGGCGCTTGCTGAAAAAACACAACGCTGGTTTGGAATCTTCCGTTATCTCTAGAAGAGAACAGATGTTGCAGCATAAGTGGACAATACATCAGCGTAATGCAGCCTGTCTTGTCAGGTTGGCCGGGGCGGTGGGCAGACTGCAGCCGGGGCCACCCACTCAGTTTTGCTGGGCAGTCGGTGATATGTGCTCACTGGCACTGCCTACGTGTGTGTTTGTGTCTCAGGGTGTCGCATAAGCGGAGCCTCACGAGTTGTTACAGCGAGGGACAAATGCTGGCAGCTGCAGTTATTTTGGTGAGGTCTTTGTTGTTGCACTGCTGGGGGCCCTGAAGGTGGTCACACACTAGAAGGAGAAACTTGCCTGACATTATAATCACATGGCCCAGACAGTTGTAACGGAGCAGACAAAACATGGGTGCTGCAATGCTGAAAGACACGTTTAGTTTAACCTTTGCCAAACAGCTGATTATCAGTGTGGTTGTATTCAGGGTGTTTAATGTCCTGAAGGACTCCTGCTGAAGGGTCTTAGTCACCAACAGGAGCCTTATTGCTGCACCTAGTCCCATGATTCCACACTGTGTTGTACTAACAACAAATGAGTTGCCTTGGAGAGCTGGCTGGTGCCACTCCTCTTCATGAAAGAAATGTTTAGGGTTTCATTCAGACTCAGCATGTGTGGCTGCTGGAATGATCCCCCTTTCCTCTCTGCTGTGTCGAGGAGCGGCGTGTAACTTATATGTCTGTGTATTTTCATGACTTCCATAATAATCTATGCTGCAGCATGAGAGGATACTTTAAATTATGGTTAAGAAAGTGGTTTGTTGTGTTACCAAACAAACATGGAATTAGATGTTGTGGTTATTGGCTGGTCGTCCAATTGTCCTGTGGTTTATGTAGATCTGAGAGTTTATTTGGATAATGCTCCACAGTTGATCAGTGACTTCCTGGTTGAACACTAGAGAGTATCCATATCAAACAATACCTCTCCTGGGATTTGTTAAGCTCTTAACTCTTTTTTTCTTTTGTTGGATAATAGAGTCAGAATAGAGTCAGAACATGCCCTTAGTACTTACTAATGATTACTTCTCTGCTGATAAGTGTATTTTAGCAAAGTTCCTGTCTGCTCTTAAGCAGTGACTGCTTATTTTCAGTGAGTAATCAGGGCCTGATTAACACATTAAAGCACAGAGAGTAGTAATAGAACTGTAGCCCCCTTCTCCTCACATTGTGCTCCTCACAAGAATCATAACATATCAGACGGACTTTGAAGTAGCGGATGCTTCATTAGCTTTAATTAGTTTGGGTCACTATTCTCAAGGGAAATGTCTGATCATTTGGGTAGGGCATGTTTTCTCTCAGCTGTTTCCTGACTGGACTGCCACATGCAGTTTTGTAACATTATCTACCTGCTTTTTCACTTGACTGCTGCATCAGAGCAAATCAGTTAAAACTAGTCTTCCCACCAGCTTTTTTCTAAATCTGCTGTCTTCTTAAAGACATGGCAGTATACACACGTGGACAAAATTGTTGGTACCCCTCAGTTAAAGAAGGAAAAACCCACAATTCTCACTGAAATCACTTGAAACTCACAAAAGTAACAATAAATAAAAATTTATTGAAAATTAAATAATCAAAAACAGCCATCACTTTTTAATTGTTGATTAACATAATTATTTAAAAAAACAAACTAATGAAATAGGGCTGGACAAAAATGATGGTACCCACAACTTAATATTTTGTTGCACAACCTTTTGAGGCAATCACTGCAATTAAGCGATTTCTGTATTTGTCAATGAGCGTTCTGCAGCTGTCAACAGGTATTTTGGCCCACTCCTCATGAGCAAACAGCTCCAGTTGTCTCAGGTTTGATGGGTGTCTTCTCCAAATGGCATGTTTCAGCTCCTTCCACATATGTTCAATGGGATTCAGATCTGGGCTCATAGAAGGCCACTTTAGAATAGTCCAACGCTTTTCTCTCAGCCATTCTTGGGTGTTTTTGGCTGTGTGTTTTGGATCGTTGTCCTGTTGGAAGACCCATGACCTGCGACTGAGACCAAGCTTTCTGACACTAGGCAGCACATTTCTCTCCAGAATGCCTTGATAGTCTTCAGATTTCATCGTACCTTGCACACTTTCAAGACACCCTGTGCCAGATGCAGCAAAGCAGCCCCAAAACATTACTGAGCCTCCTCCATGTTTCACCGTAGGGACAGTGTTCTTTTCTTCGTATGCTTGGTTTTTGAGTCTATGAACATAGAGTTGATGTGCCTTACCGAAAAGCTCCAGTTTGGTCTCATCTGTCCAAAGGACATTCTCCCAGAAGCTTTGTGGCTTGTCAACATGCATTTTTGCAAATTCCAGTCTCGCTTTTTTATGAGTTTTTTTCAGCAGTGGTGTCCTCCTTGGTCGTCTCCCATGAAGTCCACTTTGGCTCAAACAACGACGAATGGTGCGATCTGACACTGATGTACCTTGGCCTTGGAGTTCACCTTTAATTTCTTTGGAGGTTGCTCTGGGCTCTTTGGATACAATTCCAACGATCCGTCTCTTCAATTTGTCATCAATTTTCCTCTTGCGGCCACGTCCAGGGAGGTTGGCTACTGTCCCGTGGGTCTTGAACTTCTGAATAATATGAGCCACTGTTGTCACAGGAACTTCAAGCTGTTTAGAGATGGTCTTATAGCCTTTACCTTTAAGATGTTTGTCTATCATTTTTTTTCGGATGTCCTGGGACAATTCTCTCCTTCGCTTTCTGTTGTCCATGTTCAGTGTGGTACACACCTTTTCACCAAACAGCAGGGTGACTACTTGTCTCCCTTTAAATAGGCAGACTGACTGATTATGAGTTTGGAAACACCTGTGATGTCAATTAAATGACACACCTGAGTTAATCATGTCACTCTGGTCAAATAGTTTTCAATCTTTTATAGAGGTACCATCATTTTTGTCCAGGCCTGTTTCATTAGTTTGTTTTTTTAAATAATTATGTTAATCAACAATTCAAAAGTAATGGCTGTTTTGATTATTTAATTTTCAATAAATTTTTATTTATTGTTACTTTTGTGAGTTTCAAGTGATTTCAGTGAGAATTGTGGGTTTTTCCTTCTTTAACTGAGGGGTACCAACAATTTTGTCCACGTGTGTAGTATGTCAGAAGCCATATGTTTTTTGTATGTGCATCTGCAAAACAGCTGGATCCAGTCCACTCACTTGATTATAAAGGAGCTGCTGTTTACTGCTGTCTGTTGAAGTTTATGGAGTGGACTCATACAGAGTGGATTGGAGCATAAATATCTGCCTTGTCGATGCAGTGCAAGTGTACAGCATTTTAATAATTGTAGTAATAATAAAAATGGCATGTGTTTACAAGGCAGACCAGCTCATTTTTCATTGAAAACGGCGCACAGATCCTCAGAAATGTGTTGTAAAGTCAGCCTTTGTGCAGGAGTCCCGCTCTTATAGTCCATCAGTAATTCAGAACAACCAAGAGGCCTCCTCAGTTGGCATTTCATAGCATGCCCCATGGTGTAAGTGCATCCAAAGCAGTGGAAGAATCAATGAGTCACCACAGTGCCAGTGCAGAGGGCCTAACTTTTTATAAAAACAGTTATGACAGTTTTAATGGTGCTCATTTCTTCCATTTGAAAGGGAAAACAGGACGCAGCTCCTCCCTGCGTCACTGCACAGTCCCAGGGTGGATGTAAGTGTCGGACAGCAGGGATGTGAAGAGCCGTACGTGCAAGTGTGGGTTTTGTTTGTCGAGAGTCCTCTTTGTACTGATGGACTGAAGAAAGGGGCATTCCTAATGTGATGCACTCTGACCTTTTCTCCTCGACGCTGTCATGCAAGCGGACTTCCTCGTGTGTTTCCTGACAGACACTGGTTGAACTCATTAGTCAACAGAAACCACAGGCTGGCAGCAACCATTGTGCTGCTGAGGATCCACAACATGTGAATGGTAATGATTAGTGGGACTGTTGAAGACAGGAAATTCACGCTGACATTTCTAGCTTCTTATAAAATTGTGATGACAATTTCATTTTCTTTTCTTGCTGCTGACTTGGCTGTTTTGTTGTGTTTTTTTTTCATACAATTTTCAGTGACTCTTCCTGATTTCCTGTTTCTTTTAATACAAATCTTTTGACATTTCTCTTTCTGATTGTCACTTTGTATTTTCTCTCCTTGCATCTAATCATTTCCTGTCTAACTCTCCTGAAACTTTAACCTCTCTGCACTTGCCTGGCTAACTTGATCCTTCTCCTCGGTCCTTGTGTCGCTTTTCTTGTTTGATCCTTGACCTCTCGCTCCTGTTTGTGCCCTGTCGACCTCTGCGTCACATCTCTTCCCCCTGTTGCTTGCTCTTTGCTCTCTACCCCTCATTGCTCGCCTTAGAACATTGGTTGGACTCTTCATATCTGGGGAACATACAGAGCCCAGTCGAGCCAGAGTACAGTAAGTCCACAAGCACTTCTTTCCTTTTAATACTGCGGTTTCTTTCCTCTCTGCACTTGGCACACTCTCATGTCACCTGCTCCCCTCAGTTATGCACACTCATTTCCAAACACTCTCAGATAACATTCCAAGGAAGACTGAGCTCGGGCATGTAGTGTTTGAGTCCAGCAGCTCTGTTTTTCCAAGTGTCTTGCAGGCGTCTCCCAGTAATTTCTGATGCCAGTGGAAAATGATGGGGTTGTTCCATCGAGTAATAGAGTTCATTATGCTCGAGTGACAACACTTCCATTTTGAGCTAAAAGCATCCCTGCAAAGCGATTTTGGCATTACATTGCTGTGACCTTTGCAAAAATCTGATCCATGCTGAACCTTTTGAACCCCAAAACCCACTAGTGTGCTTGAAAGGCATGTTGTTTTAAGAACTAATTTCCAAAATTACTACATATTTTACAGCCAGAAATAGTGAAAACAGAAAGAATTATCAGATTTTAAATTTTTCAGCAATGCTTAAATTGCTTATTTGTGATCGCTATGTCATCGAAAAAGTTAACCAAATCTAAGCTCAAAATTGTGAAATCATTTCATCACACATTCATTTCTTAAAATTTGCCAAAAATGAATCATTTGCTTAAAGCAGGTTCTGTAAAAACAAAAAAATAATTCTGCAATTAGTGACTGAGCTTTGACCAAAAGTCATGTGACCAAAAATCTGAGACCTGGCTGAACTGCAGGCAGTGTCCACAGAGTTTGAATAGAAATTTAAATAATGTAAGTAGGGAAATATCTAAACTATATAGAGTTCCATTTTTTTCCCCCCAGTAAAACCTGTTGGCACTTGGAAAAATAATGGCACATGCTGATTCCAGGTTGAATATTGTTTTGAAAATAAAAATTGAAGAAATTAAACTTTTGCCTTTTGTTTTTTATGATTTCTGACATAAAATCTGTGTCACACTGTACAGAAGATATTTAACCAATTTTCGCTACATTTGTCCATGGTTTTACCATTTTGTCACAAAGGTGCAGGACTTAATATTGCAGTGAAAATAAGCCCACAGTAGAAAAAAATGTGACATGAGCAAAAAATTGTTGCAAAGAATCACTGCAAGATTTGTCTCCATATTTGTCATTTGATACACAATTGTGGTTTTGATGCCTACACTGCATCCAGTGGGAGAACACAATAGTTCTAGCTTAATAGTGGAGACAGAATTCATTCCCAAGAGTTCCCCGGAGGGCCATGAGTGGACTTGGAGACAGAGTTTTTTGGCTGGACACCAACAAAAGGGTTAAGTGGCAGGGGTCCTGTCTACATGAGTTAAGCTGAGAAAGTGGCAGCTGGCAAATGAACATTATTGTGCTGACCAAGAGAGAAAGATTAAAGAAGAGATGGAGATGAGAGAGAGAAAGAGGGGAAGTCCGTGGAAGAGAAGAACATGTGCTATTAAAGATTTTTGATGGAGTCACTGGTGCAGTGTGGTTTGGGCATTGTTCTTGTAGATTCTGGCTCTTCCTCACTTCCTCAGTAACTTGTGCTGGGCCGATGCCGTGGGCGATGCCTTGGGGGTTGAAGGTCAAGCCCAATGTGGCTGGGCTTTAAAGGCCAGACTGGGCTCAC
This sequence comes from Acanthochromis polyacanthus, assembly GCF_021347895.1. NCBI lineage: Eukaryota > Metazoa > Chordata > Actinopteri > Pomacentridae > Acanthochromis > Acanthochromis polyacanthus. The sequence continues at coordinate 25,537,098 of NC_067118.1, forward strand.
TGCTCAATCAAGTCTTTGTCTTCCACATAGGCCTCTATGTGTTCAGAGGGGGCCCATTGCACAAAGCTGCCACAGTACTAGTGAACGGCTTTAACAGCTAAATAAGTTTGTGAATTAAGAATGTGGAATGGTATTTTTCCAAACTTTTTTTTTTTTTTTTTTTTTTTTTTTTTATCATCCCACTCGTCATGTCTGCACTCAGTTTCATCACCTTTGATGGTGGTGGGGCTTGACAAGGGGATTTCCCCCCGATGGAAACAGCGAGTGGTGCACAGGAAAATGGGTCCTCGTTTAAAAGAGCTGCTCGTTAGCAGCAGGGCACAACCCGGCGCTCCAATTCAAAGGATCCCAGGCGGTGGCAATCCCACTCTCTGGTCCAAAGCGGCGAGCTCAGAGAGAGTTGGGGCTACAAGCCGCTGTTGACCTGGCGGCAAGTGCCCACTCAAGTGATTAGATTATTTTCGGGTCAAATGAAGCGCTTTGATGAGTAACTTTGATGTTGCCTGTCTTCTGAGACCGCATTCAGGCCTGATAATTATTCCTACAAAACTTACAGTAACAGCCTGCAGAGCAAGCACTCAGGCACCATGCCAGTCTGTTCTACAGGCTGCAGCTCTGCTGCAACATGCTCACCTCACTGTGTGTTTTCATAGGCAATGCTGAGTTTACTTTGTCATAAATGAGGCTTTTCCTCAGCAGGAATGTCTTGAAGTGCCTGTCCTGTGTGCAGAGAAAATGGGACTTTGTAGCATTAAGAGAGGACAGCTCTTTAACACAGTGACCACACAGCCTCAGCGTGAGACACAAACTCTGTAACTTTTAATTAAGTAGCTCCTGGTGAGCTTGAAAAATGTCTGCTGTCAGTGCCCACATGTATTGAGCTATATAATTATCTAAGGAGCAGGGAAAGCGGAAGGAAAATGATATACTGTACACCAATAGTGTTTGTGAAGTTTCTGCACAGTGAGTGTGTGCGTGCGTGCGTGCGTATATGTGTGTGTGCAAATTTATTGTTTTGCACATATTTGGGCATGTATGTTTGTAGCTAGAGGCTCAGCAGATGCCTACTTAGAACATGACTCTTTGCCTTTGGCATGGCAAGTAGCATCTCACTGCAAGAAACAGTACAAATATTGACTTCCTCCCTAAACTCACACTGCCAGTCTGAAATCAGAGGCTGGCAGGCCCGTCCTAACAAAGTGTTGGCAGGACTGTGAGAACGGGGCACCCTGTGGGCCTGGGTTATTTTCAGTTTCTCGGGCTAAGCTTGTGACATTGGAATTATAATAATACAGCTGCCATTTTTTGCTTATAAGAGGTTACACAGATAGCTCATAAAAATGATTTAATAAGGTTTTATTAGACATTTCCAAAAAGTGAAATTGAAAGAATATTTTTTTTGGTATTTTTCCGTCGAAGATTGTGGTGTTAAAATCATAATACTTAAAAGTCAAAACAACTTTGGAAACGGTTGATTCTTTAAAATGCCAAGCTTACAAGATGCAGAATTGAAAAAGAGGAGATGGAGCTATATTTAAGAAGGTGTGAGCAAAATGCAACAGCACTATTTATTTGTGAACTATCCGTTCATTTATTTTGAATGGTGTCATTATACAAAACACAGTGTTTGTGACTGTAACTCAGCGTGACATCATGACACAATGAATACAAAAAACCTTGTTTTATGGCCTGGTGTAATGCACTCGTAGAGCCAATGGGTGGAGTTTTCATATGTAGGGCAGTGTGAATGCTAGTGGAGAAGAGAATTCCCTTCTCCCTGTGTGAAAAAAAATCCAACTTTATCTTGTTTCACTGCATTTTTTCAGAGTGATTAGAGGGTAGGGTCAACCACATAGTAACAATGTTCTGGTTTCTGTGCCTCACTCAAGGACACTTTTGCAGAGACAATGCACACTGCAGATGTAAACCCACCAGCTGCTTGTTCCGAAAGTGCCCTGAGAACAGTTTAACTGAGCTACTCTGGATTGTACTCTTGCAAAAACCCGTCTTCACATGCTACTCTAAGCAGGTTAAGCCTAAGGTAACCAAATGCACCTCAGCTCTGAATATGAAGTGCCTTATGTTCAAGCAGCTGACCTATATGTTTCATGTCCAGCCATTGATATAATCCCCCTCCACTGCTCTCTAGCCGTTCGGCCTTGTGTGTGTTTGACTTGGTACATGTTGAGGGAATGTTGAGGCCCCCTTCCAGAGTCATTCACAGAGGATTTTCTTTTTCCTCTGCAGTCATGATGTTGGCTCAAACTCATACTTACCTTCCAGCTCCCTGATATCATCAGCCTTCAGTCAGGAGGTCTGGTGCAATCTCGCATCCCTGCTATATTGACTGATATTTAATGTCTATTAACGTTCCAGATGAAGAACTCAATTCTGTCGTGGCAACTAAGTGGTTTTATCAGCATCTGTCTGTCACTGTTGGTGTTTGTCTCTGTGGCCATGACCTTCAGAAAGGCACATACAGAGAGAAAGACATGCCTTGATATTGTAATTTGGGTATTTGAGTGTGAGGAATCAGAGTGCGCCTGTCACTGCGTGTGCCTCTTGTTCGAGCCCATGTGTTGTGCAACGCTCCACAAACCCAACCACAATTGAGATATGGAAATAGATGCCATAATTTGTATGTGGCTCTCACTTAAGCCTCAGTCATGCTTTTCAGTTTTTACTTTCTGAAACATTTAACCAAAGGCTTTCCTCTGGGAAATAATTGCCAAACAGTACACCGTATCACATTGTCTTTAAAAGACTTGGCAGATTGAGTTCGGCTTATAGAATCTAACCCCATACAACAGTTGGACATTAATGCTGAGCCTGTGGTCGTTGTCTGTTATTGTGTGGCTTGGCTGACAGCTTCTCCTCCCCTCTCTGTGTTTCTAGTTTATTACAGAGCCCTCGTCAACTTCACTGACTCCCTGGTGTATGGCCCTGAACTCGAGGACATCTTCTCTCCCGCCTTTAATGAGATTTCTGAAGCAGTGGTGGACACGGTATGTCCTCTTCTCATTGGGTTTAAACTCTGCTGAAGAGGCGTCATGTACAGTATGCTAAGACTATACTACCTTATAAGGTTTAGATGTGTTATTTACGACTTTGCTGATTTAAGAATGTGTGAGCCTGAAAATAAGGCTCAGTTTGACTATGTAACTGAGTCTACTTTTCCATCCACAGCTGGAGTCAGAGTATAACAGGATTCCAGGTGTCCAGACGGTCAGCGTGGTCCTCATTAAGTAAGAACACAAATCCTTGAAATCATGCCTCATGGCATCTAAAGTAGATACTTTGCAACTATATGCTGCTGCTGCCTGGGTGTCTTACTCTGGTCAGATGATATTTCTTTTCCTTATGACAAAACACACAAGGCCAATAGTGTAGGCCTGGAGTCAGTAATACCTCAGGAATGACTAAGTCCTCTGTCAGCGACATCCAAGAAGAAACGTTACCTCTTAAGGGCTTTTCTTTAGCCTCACCAGACCTTTCTTGGTCGTTCCAGGAAGATGATCAGAGAGGATGGCGTTGATGTATTTGTGGAACTGGACGTGGGTTCTGACTACAACACCAATGACGAACAGATCCGCAGCGTACTGTACAACGTGGTGAAGGAGGGAGCCATCGCTTCCTACGTCACATCAGTCCAGGGCTTTCAGTTCAGACGACTTGGAGAAGGTAAGACCTAAAGAAGCAGTCAACTATTGGGCTCTGTCACACAAAAGTTTACCGTATGTTTACAGCAGATGAAGGTCCAACAAAGCGATAGGCAGTTTGCTTAACATTTCTGTCTGGTTTCTAGCTCAACCTCTGCCTGCAGTGGAACCTATAGCGGTGCCAGGTTTGTACTGTTCCATGCCTGCTGCATGGTGACATAGCCGACTGTACTGTAGAAACTGTAGGACGACAGTAGCGTATTTAGAAAGAACAGTCGCGCATTTCCTTCTTTGCGATGTTGAAATTTTTATGAAGACCTTTACTTCGACGTGTACAGGAAATGGTCACGTGGTTCTGAGGAATGTTTTGCATGGAGGCACGGATGTGAAGTAGACTTCTGAGCGTGGTCCCTGAAGCCCGGTAGTGCACAGTGAATACAAAGGGCCTCTGCATGGCATGAGTGTAATTAGGAATGCTGCTGTTCACTGAAATGTAAACAAGCTTTTGATTTTTGCCAAGTCCACCCACTCTGTACACCAGCATGGCAACTTATAAGGTAGAAAGGTAACTTTATTTTAGCGAGTTTGCTCAGGCGATAATGTTCCTATAAATCTGTCTGTGGCTATGTTTTCTTTCCTCGTCTTATCAAGTCTGTGTTTAGTCTATCTTTGCAGTCTCTGTTTGTCTAGTATAGTCTGTGCGTCAACATTAGTCTTGTGGGTCTTATTTAGTGTTTTGTCTTTCTAGGTTAGTCTGTATTTGCTTGTCTTGTCTAGCCTAGACTACTCGACATAGTTTAGCTTGCAGGTCTAATCTTACTTGTCGGTCTAGTCCAGTTTTTCTTGTCTAGTCTCGTCTGTAGTCTACTCTGTGAAGAGGTGTAGCGAGATACAAAAATTTTGGTTCAATACATACCTCAATTTTGAAGTCATGGCTAGGTACATACAGCAAAAACAAGAAATACGAAACGTTAAGCTTCTAACACGATTACATTGTCATGAAGATGCAGCATTTACAAAGTTAACTGTGCTGAAACTGTACTGTACTTGCATTTAGATTTGTAGCTTTCAGGTTCTCTTTAAAACTATACAACAGTGTGAACAATAATAGTTTATATTTGTTTATAAAGGGATTGTATAAGTGGCTGTATTAGTTGGGTACACATCCATACCAAAGCGAAAGGCCCATACCAAAAAGTTTCAGTACAAACACGTGTACCGAACTCTGTGTAATTTAGTTTGTGGGTCTAATCTTGCTTTTCTGTCTGATCTAGTCTATTTTAGTTTTGCGTGTTTAGTTTCATCTTTCTAGTCAAGTTTGTGTGTGTTTAGTTTGTGAATCTAATTAAGTTCGTGTCCTGTGTGTCTTATGTGTATGGCAGGTTATGTTACTTGAAGTACAAAGTGCTTTTTACACTCAACAGAAAATGTAATGCAAACCTCACAAACACCTTGAAGAACTCCATTAGCGACAGCCTGTACAACATAAGTTGCCAGGATGTGGCTGTTTTTCATGTTTCATGTATGTGTTATTTGTGATGTGACACGACATTTGGGCAGTGTCTTGGCTTGCATGTCTTTGATACTTGAACATCCCCTCCTCCTGCTTCCCCTCTGCATCTCTCATAGTAACCCCCAGTATAAGACCATGCATGGCAGATGAGCACAGGTGTGGTGATGGGACATGTATCCTGATGGAATACCTATGTGACAACAGACCAGACTGCAGAGACATGAGTGATGAGATCAATTGTGGTGAGTGGCTTCAGTTTGAATGGCTGGCTGCTCGTAACACAGTCGGCTACAGCCTGGATTTCTGGCTGCTTGATGTGCGGTACATCCGGCGACACTAACAGCTCGAAGTGTTGTGCATTTGCTAAGTTTGACCAAAGTTTTCTTTTAGAAACAAAACGGCCAGCCGCTCCAGTTACGACAACACCTGCCACCACAACCACCACTGTCAAGAAGCCGCCGCGTCCCCCCGGCCCGCCTGGACCCTGCAGAGCTGATCAGGCCACGTGCCAGAGTGGAGAGTGTATTCCTCGGGACTATGTCTGTGATGGAGAGAGGGACTGTTCAGACGGAAGCGATGAGTTCAGATGTGGTAAGCAGTACAGCCTTGTCCGTGTGCACCCTCTCAGACAGCAACATCCGCCCTCATCTTCCTCTTATCTTTGTCTAGGTACTCCGTCTCCCTGTGAACCCAATGAGTTCAAGTGTAAAAATGGCCGCTGTGCCCTCAAGCTTTGGCGTTGTGATGGCGACAATGACTGTGAGGATAACTCAGATGAAACAGACTGTCGTAAGTCTCCATTTCTTTCGTGATGCATGTCCATGTAGTGTTTTTGATAAAGCATAACATATATGACCTGGTTAGCAGGTGTGCTTGAGCTGAGTCATTTGGGGAGAGGTGGGTGGACATGGAGTGCAGAATTCTGTCTAAATCTTTTTTTGGCAGGAAGGGACTATTTTCATGTACAAACTTGTAAATGTGTAATTTTGATGCATAGAGAGGAGTTTGTAGAGATTTAATCACTGAACAGAGATGGACTTTAAATAAACTGATTTCCCTTTCTTGCTAGAGCTACGTAAAAAGATCAGCGCCTCTCTGATTGTCCCTTAAATATGAAGCTATAGCTAAGACTTTATGCTCAGTTGATTTAGCTGATTCCTGTCTTTTGCATCATATTTAACATGCAAACTCTTTCAGTCCTCTTATCTAACACTTGGCAAAGAACATATTTCCCAAAATCCAGAGATGATTGATTATACTCTGGTTCATTTGTGATTTCTAAGCTGTTGTTTAAGCCTTTCTGACCCCAATTTGAAGCTGCTGTTCACAAATTATTAGAAGTTGCTGCAAATCTCTGTCTTGTCATCACTACAGCCACCAAGGGTCCTGGTGACAGGTGTGCTCCTGAGCAGTTTGAATGCCTGAGCGATCGCACCTGCATCCCAGCCAGTTACCAGTGTGATGAAGAGCCAGACTGCCCTGATCGCTCTGATGAGTACGGCTGCAGTAAGTCTCACACCAGCAGCTGTCTACAGCTCTCTGCTCTTACAGTGTTTCTTTTCTCCCTCTCTCTCGTTCGCATTTCCCTCTGTTCTTTCTCACTTCTTGCACTTTGCCTCTTCGTCTCTCCTCCGTCGATGCCCTCCTTTGTATTCTGTGACTAATTTGCTGTGAACCAGGCTCTTTTCACACATGTGTTGACTGAGACACAGAGCTTTTTGTGAACCATCCATTCCTGAGAACTAAAAGGAAATTGTCCGTCCGTAGCGGCAAATTTAGCTTCCTCTGACTCTCAGGCATTTATGAGCTTCACTGGATCGACAAATTCCAGTCACAAGCCAGCCTTTTTGTACATGTGCATGTATTATGCGGTTAAAACTGTTTTTGTCTTCTTGACACTTCACAGCCCCTCCTTCTGTAACGAGCCCACCAGAAGAATCCATTCAGGCAGCACGAGGGGCCACGGTGACGTTTACTTGTCAAGCTGTTGGAGTTCCAACACCAATCATCACCTGGAGACTCAACTGGGGACACATTCCGGTCAGCAGCAGGTGGGTCTGATGAGAAATTCTCCACCTCTGTGGTTTTTATTCATCAAGACTGTAATTAAAACTAAATGAGTAAATCAGCTCATTATAATTGCTTATGATCAGATTAATTGTAGTTCATGGAAAACACCATCTAAATGATTAAGACTATGGTTTGGGCTGTTGTTGATGTTCTGTCTCAAACAAAACACCTTGATCTGAAAAAAAAAACAGTCCAGGCTAATTTGGCAGTATTTGAGCCCGCAGTATAACTGTCGACAGCCTTCATGCATCAGTGTTTCATTGCCGACTCATTTCGACCTGTGATTTTAATTATCGAGGTATTTGTGGTTCACTCCAGCTTCATTCTGGGCGTAGTCTGATGTGTGTGAGTGTGGTTCAGCAATTACAGTTTTATGGATTTTTGTGTAACAATATTTCCTCAGACTGTGCTTTATTTCTGCTTTCCCAGAATCTCTATGACCAACGAGAACGGCCGTGGCACCCTCACTATTCGTGATGTGAAGGAGTCGGATCAGGGGGCGTACACCTGTGAGGCCATTAACGCTAAAGGCCTGGTGTTCGGCATCCCCGATGGAGTGTTAACCCTCACATCAAACCCAAATCCAGGTACTGATCCTTACCTCGTGCACAAAGCCAGAATGACAACAGTTACAACAACAAAGCATTCATTTATTATAGTTACAGTTAGAATGTGAATTAGCTAGTGTCCTGTGCCTTCTCTTGTTGTCTCCAGGCAACTGTCCCAATGGTCACTTCAGTGTAAATGGCCGCTGCGTGTCCTGCTTCTGTGCTGGAATCAACAAAAATTGCAAGAGCACTGGACGCTACCGCAACCAGATCAGCCTGCGCTTCACTGAGGAGGAAGACTTCAAAGGCACTGCAGCTATTCATACACTCAGTTTTGATGTCTTTGTAGTCCCAATATTTAGAGATAAAATAGTGAATCTCTTGTTTTGTGTTCCAGGAGTGAACGTCACCTACCCCTCCAGGCCTGGCACTCCTCCTCTGTCCTCCACTCAGCTCCTTATTAACCCAGAGATGGAAGAGTTCCAGCTCGTCGACCTCTCGCGTCGTTTCCTCAACCTCGACTCCTTCTGGACCTTGCCTCGCCAGTTCCTGGGCAACAAAGTAAGAGAGAAAATAATTCACAGGCTTCATTCTGGTTCACTTGGGATCACACTTATTCATGAAAGTCTTTCCATGTATTTTTAGATTGATTCCTATGGAGGATCGCTGAAGTTCAAGGTGCGGTACACACTGGCTCGCGGTCTGTCTGAGCCTGTGGAGAAACCCAATGTGATGCTGGTTGGAAACGGACGCAGGCTTGTGTACCGCAGAGGCAGCGGCACCCCTCCCAGTGTGGTCAACCAGAAAGAGATCCAATTCACTGAAGTAAGCCTCTGCTTTAGAGAAAGTGTTCTACAATAAACAAGTGCAGATTCTGCACAATCCTTTTAAGTTATGATTTGTACTTCTTTTTATACTAAAATATTTTACAGTAACTTCACTGGTTATTGGTCCAAATCACATTTCTAGAAGTATCACTTTCCCACCTTGAACCACCAACAATAAACATGAAGCATTCAGCCAGAAACTTTGGAGTCAGTTTTGATCACAATCTCAACTTCAGTCCTGTTACCTACAAATCAGAAATCAGGTCAAAACAAAACTCCACAGAAACAATGCTAAACAGCTTATTCCTGGAATAGTGCAGCTCCCTATTCATCTGCCTTATCAATGCAGCAATTTCTCCTATACACTTGATTTAAAAGTGCTCACAAACACTTGATGCAGTGAACATACAACTCCATTATGGGCTGAACTACACTGGCTCCCCATTCATTACAGAATTCTATTCACATTTGTCTTGATTACCTTTAAATCTCCACATGATCATGCTCCACTCCACATCTGGAAACTTTTGACCCCTTATTCTGCACCTCGACCTCTCGGATGAGACAGCTGTCAAGAGCTACACAGACCAGGCTTAAAATAAAGGGAGACCACTTTTGCTGTTTGGGCTTAAAGCTGCAACATGCTCACCCGTTCTGCCAGAAAAGCTCAGTCAGTGCCTCAGTTCAAAAAACTTTTAAAATCCACCGCCACAGACAGCCATTTTTATAGTTGATGTATTTTCTAATGTTTCATGATTGTTCTTTTCATAATTTTATTGTCTTTGAACTTCAGATTTGAAAGGAGCTACAGAAAAATAATGTGCCATATTCATAACACGTTATTGACCAAATTACACTTGCAAATACAGTGGAGGTATTAAAACCCATTCAAGAGTTATTCTTTATCAATCATAAAATATCAAAATGACCTCAGCAATTTCCATGCAAGTATTTGAAAAAGCAGAATGTCACCTGTTTGTCATTGTTTTAGGACAACTGGCAGCACTCCAATGGTCGTCCTGTGAGCCGGGAGGAGCTGATGATGACTTTGGCCAACCTGGACAGCATCAGCATCCGCACCATCTACGACAACCACATGGTCAGCGTGGCACTCAGTGACATCGTCATGGATACCACCACTGTGGAGTTTAGCATTCTGGGTCATGCCAAGGACGTTGAAGAGTGCAGGTAAACAGGAAAGCAAAAAGTAACAAGCACCACATTATGTTGTGAAGAGGTGTGTCCTATGTGTGAATATTCAGAATGATTAATTATTAAGTAATACATATGTGTATTTACTGCAAGAAGCGATTTTGAAATGTCAGTTTCTGAAATATGTAGAAAATGTATTTTGATGAGCATTTTAGAACCTGTGCCCCTGCCAGAAAAAAAAGGACAAGAACAAAAATGAAAAATGCTTTTCAGCTGTTCTTCAGTCAGCTGTTTTTTATTTACCAGATTAAGAAAATTTACAGTTTGTGATGTAATTTGCCTCTTCATAGTTTGCCTTTGAAATGGCTGGACTGATGCCATCTTTGATGGCATTTATCATTCCCAGATGTCCCCCTGGATATATGGGCCTGTCTTGTGAGATGTGTTCCTCTGGTTTCGAGCGGGTCCCTGGTGGCTCGTACCTTGGCACCTGCGCTGGTTGTAACTGTAATGGACATGCCACTGCCTGCGATCCAATCAGTGGACACTGTCTGGTAAAAGCTAACACTTGATGGTCAATATTAACGGATTTCCTTAATGTAAAATGCGTATAAGAAATATGCTCATTCACTTTTAATTGGGAGGATCAATACAACTCCCATCTGTAAATATGAACCTAAACCTATAAGGGGATTAGCTTAGTATAGAATAATGACTAGAAACTGGTAACCTGGATCAGTTAAAAGGCATTTCCCAGTGAGCCATTAAGAAACAGCAACTTCCTTGAATCCAGCTTTACTTGCTTCCTAGAGCTGTTTCTGCTAACTCGAAAATGTCTTAGCCACAACCAAAACTCACCAAATGTTCTCCTGTTGGCTGCAAAAGTGAACTTAAAAGTGTTTATGCACTCTCAGCACCTGAGGAATTGAAGATCCAGTGGATTACTTTTATTTTTGATGGCAGTGTCCTCATGACAATAGGAAAATGTGGCAAACATTAGCATTAGCTTCGATCATATACCCACAGGTTAGCGCTAAAGGAGGTTCAGAAATGTGGGAGACTTTATAACCAATTTGAAACCAATAAACAAGGACTGGGTGGACTATTGTGCTTTCTTGTTGCCTGCTGAGCCAAACTCAGCCAGTGTTTCCATAAGTTTGCTACTCTTCTGCTTTCTATGCTCACATATGCTACATTGTAATACACCCAAATTCCTAGTAAAGCTATTCTCATTTGCGTATTTATGTGTTTCTGTTGTCAGACAATGTAACTAGTGTGACATACAAACTGAAACTCATTAGGACTGCATGTTAACTGACAGTCACTTCAAAGCCTTTGCCAGTCTGCCGCTCTGTACCGCTAAAAGACTGATTTTGTAACCCCGGTGTTGTCGCACCAGACATATGACTTAAAACAATTACTACGCTTTGAATTTGGGGGTTGTTTCCATGTAAAGTGATTCTTCAGAGAGAAAGTTCTGGTCTCACACATGCATTCACATCTGTGTCAGCTGCAGTGCCGTCAACTGGTTTGCTCTATGCTGTCAATCATAGACGCAGAGGGAGTCTTCTTCCTGAAGGGGGCGTGGACAGTAGCTGCTCAGTCGCATTTAAACCTACAGATACTGAAACAAAACATTTAAAACAGTACCAAAATCAGAGGTCATGGTGAAATTAACTTTCTTTGCAGTATTTTGAGCTGAGAAATTGAAAGAGCATGACCTCCCAAAAATGTCACATTATTCATTTTAGACCACTTTAAGTGTCATCTGGTTGAGAGAATGACCAGTGTGTTCTCTCTACCACAGAGCTGCCAGCACAACACAGAGGGCCCTCAGTGTGACAAGTGTCGCCCCGGCTACTTTGGTGACCCAAGCCGAGGTCGCACCGATGACTGCAAGCCCTGCCCCTGCCCGTACTCTGAGACCTCACGTCGGTAAGGTCACACACCCTCACAGACCACACACATGCAGAACCTACAGTACAAACAAGGGTAGATGCATATACTCACACTCTGCAAACAAAGCATCACTGGTAACAAGACTGATTACTGCATTTTTCAGTGGCGTATTCCCAAAAGCTGAGCTCATTCATATAGTTAGGTACTGATTCATTCATTCAGCCTACAACACATTAAGAATCTGCTGCTAAGTTTTAGTTTATGGCTCTTTGTTTGGCTCTGTAGGTTCTCCGACACCTGCTTCCTCAACATTGACCAGCAGCCAACATGTGATGCCTGCAAGCCCGGCTACACAGGAAGACGCTGTGAAAAGTGAGGAAACTGATATCATTAACAGCACCTAGAACCATGCCTACGTTGGAGATTGCAGTAATATGCTTTGACAGGAAATTATATGAATCTACTGGGACCGGTAGTAACAATCAGTCAAATCTTTATATGATGCAGTATCAGATAGTCATTATATTAATACTATAAATACACCAAATATAAGTCCCACAGCCTAGAATAAGAAGAAAGAATATTATTACAATGAATGTTTGTATTAAATATACTAATCATATCTCTTGTTTCTGGTCTTAACTCAGGTGTGCTCCTGGTTACCAGGGTAACCCCCTTCTGCCCAATGGAAAATGCGTTCCTAACCGTGAGTACACGTTCAGCAATTGCACTGACATTTTTGAAATTCTCCATTAAAGGCCTGAAATCAACAGAAGCTGCATGAGGATTGCTTTACCTTTAAGTCATCCAGTGATATGTCCATGAGGAGGTCTTAACACTGTGTAATGATTACCATCAGGTTTTCCCCTGATGCTACAGTAGGCTCTTGTATGTGGTCATAGCTCAGGTATGCATAGGAACTAGAACACTCCCAGGTGCACTTTTCTAACCATATGTCATCTTTTTTTCCACTGCTGTCTTCTTTGCAGAAAACTCAAAGTGTGATAACAGAGGAACTGTCAGCTCAAGCAGTCGGCCGTGCAGCTGCAAGGTACGGATGTAACGTTAAACCATGAGTTGTTGTATACCTGCAATTTACAGCTGTGATTTATTAAGCTGACGTGTCTTACTATCCTGTATACTCCACTGTTTTTCTTTTTATAAAGAAAATGAAGCGCTCAACAGGCAGATGGATTACATATGTGCAAGTGTTTGTTTCTATTTGTGTGTTGCAGAACAACGTGGCAGGCGCTTTGTGCGATGAGTGTAAGGCCGGGTTCTTCCACCTATCAGAGGCCAACCCTGAAGGCTGTCTGCGTTGCTTCTGCATGGGCGTCACCAAACAGTGCGCCAGCTCCACTTGGAACAGAGAACAGGTGGGGTGCTATGAATGGTAAAAGGAGGGCTGAATATTTTTGGTATCACGGCTTGACTCAGTGTTTGTTCAATCACGCTGTATCAGCAAATCCTTTCCGGTGATAGATAGTGAGATGCAGTTTGCTGAAGCACATGTAAATCTCGGTTCAGATCTCAGTCAGGTGTACTGTTTGTGCCTCTCAGGTGCGAGGAGGAGTGAACGGGCAGCTCTTCTCCCTCTCCAACGCCGCCAACACTAAAACTATCTCTGAAGGCATCTCCCAGAGGGGCTCCTCTGAAGTTGTCTACCGCTCCTTCTCAAGTGTCCCCAACGACGTCTACTACTGGGTCCTGCCTGAGAGCTTCAGAGGAGATAAGGTGAGAGACAAACAACAAAGTAAAAAGCAGGCTGGAGGTGAGGAGGAAGGAAAAGAAACTCAAGTGTGAGCTGAACTAGATTTCCCTGCCTCTTCTGTCCAACTCAGTCAAGCCTCAACATGTTGTTAAGTGAAACGGCTGCACGTCCTTTGAACCTTTGGCTTGAATTCGCAGTCATGCCCAACATGATTGTCTTGTGACTCCCCGCCAAAGTATCATAGGGGTGAAATACCTTTCCACTATTCAGTTTGGTTGAGATGAGCTTCTCCGTTCACTGTGTTGCTACCAGGTGACGGCATATGGAGGGGAGCTTCGCTACACAGTGAAATTTCAACCATACCAGCGCTCACTGGCGATTGACGGTCAGCCGGATGTGGTTCTCCAAGGCAATGGCATCTTCCTGGAACACTACTCTCAGACCAAGCCTCTCCCACGCGTCCAACACACGGCCACTGTGACCTTCAGAGAGGTGTGTTTCAGTCTTGTGCCTTTTAGCTAAACTTCAATCCCCAGACGATCTTGCTAAATGAACTTGGCACTTTTTTCCACTTTTCTCAACAGTCCAAATGGCGCCGTGCTGATGGGCAGCCGTGTACTCGTGAGCACCTGCTGATGGCTCTGGCTGACATTACAGTCTTCATGATCAGGGCCACCTATGCAGACAACATTGTTGAGAGCAGGTACTGTGGACGGTTTCTCATAATACTTCAAAATAAGACCAAGAAAACTGCACTCAAAACAGATGTAATGAATGTATGTATTTTTTAACGCTTCCTTTTTGTGTGAATTAGTATCTCAGATATCAAGATGGATGTTGCTGTTCCTCACTCAACTGGGAATGAACGTGCTCTGGAGGTGGAAGAGTGCGCGTGCCCTCAGGGCTACAGAGGACCATCATGCCAGGTACATATTCAGGTTTAGAAAAACAGTTGATTTTTTTGATTAGTTTATTTCAATAAAAACTTTAGCTGCCACTAATAATTCCGTTAAATATTTCCATTATTTTGACCACAATTATTCTTTGATTTCAAGGACTACATATCTTTATTGTACATTTAAAAGAACAGACGCTGCTTTTACCTCCATGCTGTGCTACAGTCCTCCTAATGCACTCTTATTTACACCAAAAAAAGTTTCTCTTCACCTAAATTCAGTGCATGTTTGCAAAATGTAATTAGAAATGCACCCGATTGCTCGACATCTGTTCACTGATGAGCACTAAAGTGGCTCCTAAGAGCACCCCATGCAGATTTATGATACATGCTAGCTAGGCAGCTGAGTACAGAGAAGCCTCTAGTCGCCCCGCTCAGTAACTGCAAGAGATTCAGGTTTCGCCTGAGCGAAATAAAATATTTTCATTTATGATTTGCCCAAATTGTAACCAAGCAATTTTATCTACATGGACTGTTCACTATAAGCAGAACATATAGTTTAAATGTCAAAATCTCATGATTGTGGTCATTTAATATTGTTAGATCAAAATTTTAGTTGTGATGAATGTCTGTGTAGATTTTCAGTATTTAAGGTCCCAGTAATCCTAAGAGTTTAAGTAGAAACAATTTGACTTCTCTTTCAGGTTCTTGAAAACACCTTCAAGAACATAAAAATCGCTTGCTATTTAAAATCTTATTGTCGCGACTAATATTCTATTAACTGTGCAGCTCTGAAGGTGACAACTACAGATGTCTTCTTTATCTTTTTACAGTCCAAAAACCAAAGAGAGATGTTGCATAGTAGAGCAGCAAATCTTCAAATTAGGAGAGCTGGAACTCAAGAGTGTTCGGCTTTTATATTTATTTTTATTTTTTTAATTGAATGAACTGATTAGTGGATTTGCAAAATCCACTAAAAATCCATTCGTCAGCTGATGGAGTTTGTCATCCACATGACAACTATTTGAACTAAATCCACTAATGACGTCTGTGAGATCTGAAAATATTGATTGTTTCTGTAAGCTACGATTTCCAATTTACATTACAAACTTTCATTTCTGTGTTAGTTTAGTTTGAAAAAGAAGAGCAAGTAGGAATCAGTGATATGCCTAAGCTTGTTAAAGATAAAGTCTGTTTTTTTTTCCATTACACTCCTTTGTGATAATTGCAGTCTGTCTCCCTGCTGCAGTGGAACAAAGACATAGTCCTCTTTGTCATCACTTGTCTCTTACCTGAGGTGTTTTTCCATGCTGTTACAGGAATGTGATGAGGGTTACACTCGGACCAGCTCTGGCCTTTACCTGGGCACTTGTGAGAGGTGCGATTGCAATGGTCATGCCAGCAGCTGTGACCCGGAGAGCGGCAGGTGTCTGGTAGGTTCTGTGCTCCTCTATCATCTCTCTCAATCCTTTGTCAATAAGGAATCTACTTTGATCTCTAAAGTGGAATGCGCTAATAGTTTCTTGGCAAATCTCAACACGTGTAAGCGTGAGCACCGTATATTCATCTGTTCCCTTGATCTCACATGCTCTTTTTTGTTTCTTGACCTAAAGCAATGTCTCCACAACACTGCTGGCGCAAGATGCGAACGCTGCCAGACTGGTTTCTATGGTAACCCTTTAACGGGTGGTGCTCAGGCCTGTCAGTCTTGCCCCTGTCCTGGAACCACTTCCGGCAACCAGTAAGTTTATGTCTAAAAATCATTTCTTTTTCACTTTTTATTTAGTCAGTATATTTATGGAAAATGGTTCTGTTCAGTGCTATATCAGACAAAATGAATTGTGTATAGTGTAGAAGCATCCTCAAATTTTGTGTGATTCTCTTTCTGTGCAGATTCTCCTCGTCCTGCTATCTGGATTCTGATGGTCAGCCGACCTGTGACAACTGTCCGCCTGGATTCACTGGCCGACGCTGTGAAAGGTACACTGCCCTCCTTATCTTTTTGCTTTACCTTTTCCACTCTGCCTACCTCTCAGAGCCGTCTGGACACTGCTCAGTGTTTGGGGTTACCTGGCTGGCCGGCAGCAAGGTTAGCAGGGGCTGGCAGTGGCACCCAGTGGTTTCATTCACAGGAAAGGGATATAAGCATGTCTGTGGTTCGCATCTCTCTTGTTTTTTTTCACTGCCGTTGTAATTGATGTCAGAGGAGGGATGGGAGATGCAAATCGGTGCCACCCAATCTCTAATGTACCTGTGAAGTTTTATATTTTCCAGATCTGCTGGTGGATAGTGTTGTTTTTGTGGATGTATTGTTTTGCAAAACGAACAGTTATTTCTGCTGTGGCAGAATAATGGGTCTGTGTTGTTGGATTAGGGGCCTTTGGTGGTATTGAGAATGTCATCGCTCAGATTTTATTGTTTGTGGAAAAGAAATTCTCCAAAAGAAAAGTAACAGTATGTCCCGGGGAAGCCTTTAGTTTGGCTTCATATCTTACTTTTGCTTTCTTATATTCTTTGCTTCACCTCTAAAAGCCTTTTTTTCAAAGGTTGCTTTCTGCTTCAGCTTCAGCTTTGCTCGTAGTCATTTTAAGGTGTTGGCTTATGTGATTTCTGTCTATGTACAGACCAAATGTATATTCTGGGTCATAAATGTAGAAGTGGCATTTATGAGGACTCCTGTCTGGCTGATAAATCTTTGCAACTCAGAGGGCAAAGATGACAAGGTGACTTGGGGATAAGCCGCAACTTGTAAGTAATTTATTCTGATATGACGTCTCTACCTACATCATACCTGATTGTGCTGTTTTAATATTAAGAGAAGAGAAGCCATCTGCAGACAGTTGTGGGGACCCCTTCCTGGACAAGGACTTTGATGGCTTCCTGCCTGTGGGATGTGGAGCTGAAGCAGTATTCAATTTTAGCTGGGAGAAAGAGATATCACCCTCCGGCAGTGGAGATGATGATGATGACGATGAGGACATTGTCATTGATTATCCAGGAACAACTGTCATCCCAACTAGGTCTTTACTGTCTACTGCATCACGCCGTTACACTTCCCAGTCCACTAAGGCAACTATAGAAAATGCTGTTTCAGTCTCCCCTAACAAGTCGATATCCAGACTCCCACCACGCTTCACACCCAGTCCAGAGAGCAGAGATGCCAGTTTCCAGCAGTTGCTCCGATTTCACCTGAACACCTTTAACCAACGCTTGAGCATGCTCGAAAGCAACACTCTTGATATGAAAGAGAGCATTCGCAGTATGGAGAACCAGCAGAGACAGCTCGGCTCCCAGCTGAAGGAGCTCATCGCTATCCAGTCGGCTGGAGAGAAGACCGAGAAAGTCATTGAGATGGAGAAGAGCTACACAGACATGGAGGCCCGTCTAAGCAGACTGGAGGGACGGCTGGAGATCCTGATCGATGGCTTCACGGCCCTGGCTCAGGAGATGAACAAAATGAAACGCACAAGACACATCTCACGTTCGCCCCAAGAAAGAAAGGCTTTACCTTCAATCTCCACAGTCCTTGTTGTCCCATTGTACTCAACACCTCAGCCTCTGGACAGAATTACGCCCACTGAAGCACCACTCACCAGTAGAGCCACAGTGCCCAAGAGCATCCCAACGCCAGGTCTCCGCACAAACAAACCCACCTCTGCTCCTCAAAAGAATAGGAAGCAAAAGTCAGCAACAACAACTAAACCAGCTAAAAACACTACAAAACTCCATTCTATCACAAGGTCAACCAAAAGTCAAGTCTCAACAAGATCAACAGTCAAGTTGAAGACCACCCTGAGTAAACCGAGGACTGTTTCAAAGTCTACATCTCAAACCACAGTGAAGCCTGAAACAAAAAGGCCAGAGGGTAGGAGATCTGCTGTGACAGCTAAACATAATTCACAGCCAAGGCAAACAAAACCAAAGGAAGACAAAGAAGAGGCAACAATGACTAAATTTCAACTGGAGCCGCCATCCCACAAATCAAAGCCTGCTAGAACCCGTCAGCTGCATAAACAATCTGACCAGGCCAAGGAAAAGAACTCTGCACCACCTATCACAAACAATGGACATAACAAGGCTTTTAGATCAGATGCACCTGTTCCAAAGAAAGCTCAGGAGGGTGTGAAGTCTTCAGAAGGCCATTCAAAGAAACGGTCAAAGCCACCCAAGAGTAGCTCTGACCAAAATGAGAAAAAGACTGAGCTCAATTCACATAAGGTGTCCACTCACAAAACAAAAAATTCTGCGAAGGACACAGTCACAACCACAGAGTCTGCTAAGACAACTACTGCTAAGAAGCAGAAAACATCAGTTAAAAGGACAACTCCTGCTAAAATCAAGGCTACTACTTCAAAGAAGTCTAACACAGCAGTGAGAAGGACGTCAGCTCCCCGTAAAACTAAGGCTACTACTGTGAAGAAAACAGCTAAAAAAGTACAACATAAAAAGAAAACAAACCCTCAGTCTGGTGTTTTGGACTTGCTGAGGCTCTTAAATGGAGATTATAAGTCTGCGAAGCAGAAAAAGTCTCAAGAGGGTTCTCTACATGTTGTCTTGGGAAAGCTGGCCATTCCTATCAAAATCATCCCTGATGACTAGGGAGTTGTTTCATTATTTTATTATTTTCCACATCGTTTATATTTGCAGGCTCTGGTCCTGATCTTTTGGTATTTATGTCTGTTACTACAACCACATCAATTGAACTTTTGAAGGGATTGATTTTTAGTGTGTTTGCTAGAGGGAATTTCCAGTTGTTTATTGTCATGCTTATGTGCATTTTGATGCTAATGACTATTATCACAACTATTGCACAATATCTTGCTATGAAGACATAGCTTAGCATTAGTACCTCTCATGTGTATACATTTGTCCATTTTGTGATGGTCAGACTACCTCAGATTTGACATCAAATGCTTTGTATTGCTGTTTTGAAAATCTCGTGCATCATTCATGTTTGCTGCAATTACATGTCTGTTAGGGTTTAAAATGATACAGTTTGAGCTGGTGTCCTGGAAAAACCTTATATCTCCATGTCACCCTGTGATTCATATGCAAATTATCAACATGTGCTCAGTTAATAAAGTCTTCACCAGTAAGATTGAGGAGGTTTTAAATGTGGTTTCACCTTTGAGTAAAAGGGTCCAAACAGGAGATACAAGGTTGTCTTGGAACACTAGTGGTGACATTCGGTCTAAATCTGAATGCTATTTTTGATCCTTTTACGAAGGTTGATATGTAACAATCTGACACCCTGCTAGTTGTCCAACAATGTACCGTATTGAACTACCTGTCGTATGAAAATGTGTAGAAAAAAATTCTTACTTTCTTATATATGGAGGTTTGATATTAATGGAGTTGAAATGAAAAATTTTAGCCATTCCAGTGAAATGGCTCTATGGATGTTAATGTCTCTGCTTTGGTCCAGACTGAAATACAGTGGTCACTTTTGGATGCACCACCAAACCATTCTACATAGACGTTCATGGTCCCTGGAGAATGCAGCCCACAGACGTTGGTGATCACCTGACTTTTACTCTGGCACAACCAGAGGTTGTGATTTCAATCAGATTTTTCCATATCTATTAGATAAATTGTCATGACATTTGGTTGAGATGCTCACCCTAACTTTCATTATGTCCTGACTTTTCACATAGAACCATCATCAGATCAAAATTGTCTCTAATGCTAGCATAACTAAAGACTTGCTGATCAGTTCTCAGCATATTCGCATGCTAACACAAAACTTCACGAAAAATATACTTTATATAGTTAATCATGAGACGCTGGTGTTATGTGTACAGAAGACTCATGGTGTGACCAAAGTGGAGTGGGATCATACTCTATGGAGCATGAAATTGTTCACCTTAAATGTGGATATTTTTCATGTAGCATTCATAATTTGGAACATTGGTGGTGTAAGTTCAAAGTTCAGGGAAAGATGAATAGGATGATGATCAATGTTTTGTGACAATCTAAAGTTAGGGCACATTAACAGACTGACCACCCAGTACTTCTACCATCGCGGTCGGTATCACACCTGTGTCAGTTTTAGAAGAAATGCACATTTATAATGTTTGTGTTTTTTTTTCTGTCATGTAAGACCACATTGTTTATGTTCTTCTTGTTGTGAGCCTTTTTTTTGTCTTAATAGACTTTAGTTATGACAGTTTCATCATTTCACATGATCATATCAGTTTCGATGTATTTTGTAGTTTCTCTTGAATTATCTTTATTGTTATAAAACAACACCAAGTGGAAGGACTGAGTTAACTGCATACCAGAGAAACTGTTGTACAGCAGAATAGATAGTTTGACTAGGGTTTCCCAAAGCAAGTTCATAGCATGGAAGTCTTCTTTGTTGGCGTTTGACCTGCGGACCTGGCAGAGGACAGGTGAGGTAAGACTGACAGCAGCTGTCCTCAGGGCTGCCTGCACAGAACTGGGGCTGGATTAGCTTTTTCCTCTGGTGGCAGTGGTATTGTTTGCTTGGGTTGATGGTGCATTGCTTTGCTATGTCACAAAGTTAGAATTATTTTTCTTCCTCCATAGCACTCTCTTCTGCGGCTCATCACACCAGCTGTGCTTACCTCTGCTTTGATTGTTCTGATATGAGTTCCGTATTATTAAACCTTTGTAGTTTTTTTTTAAATTCTGGTGATATTTTTTTTTCTGATTTTCTGTATCTGTTCCTGTAAAAAAGAGCTTTCTGAGTTTCACCTATACAACATTCATATAAGAGATGGAATCAACATCTGAGACATGTTGAATATTTTAGGCTGTGCTTCATCCATCTCCAGTGCAAGCACTGCTACATGTTTTTGTTTTCTCTGGAAAACCTATTAGAATACATACAAAAGCTGTGTGTCTGTGATGTTTTCGGTAATGTAGATATATGATCATTGCTCAGTGCAGATATGTGTAGTTACTGGATGGAATAACAGAGCAGTTTGTCTGTTCCTTGTCTGAGTCACTGAGTCCTTTGTTTTTAAGTAAAGGTCTGCTTTGGGTCAAGACGACTCCATAAAGGAAAGGATTCATCAAATTTATCACTCCTTGCAGACTTCCCAGCTTCCTGCCTTATTGTTCTTTGAGTTGAAACTTGTATCCTTCTTTCTTGAAAATATTTACTCTAAGACATTGTCTATTTTTATTTCAGATGTGCCGCAGGATACACCGGCAACCCATTGCTTGGGCAGAGATGTAGCGTTGGCAATGAACTCAATGGTAAATTTTGAAACTCATCCAGGAAAATGAATGATATTGTTCCATCTAGTGGTTTATTCTTTACCCCAACAGAAGTTGCAAAGATTCCCCATAATTTAGTGAACTTCCATTCAATATTATGCCTTTTAGCAAAGAGCTGGTACCCACTGTAACCATATACGCCATTGCTCTGTTACAGGTAACTGCTATAACTGTGACCAAAGAGGACATGAAAGCTGCAATGGTGGTGTGTGCCAGTGCAAGGTGATCAAACAAAGACACTTTGGTTTTACACTAATTCCCTGGTAGTTTTCGCCTTTTGGGTATCCCAGCATGGACTGATTACTTGTATCGTATTCTGCTGATGTTATGTTGCAGATGAACGTTGAAGGCTCATCTTGCTCGAGCTGTAAACCTGGAACCTTCCATCTCAGCCAGGATAACAAAGATGGCTGCCTGTCCTGTTTCTGTATGGGTGTCACTCAGCAGTGCTCTAGCTCTGCCCACTATAGAGATCTGGTAAGGCTTTTAAATTATACATGATTCATACTTCAAGAACAGATCATGTAAATCTCCAAACAACAAAAACAAACGTACGTTTGAACTGGATAAAGCAGCTGTGTAGTAAGAGTTACACAATTGCCTCAGAGGGAAATAACATATGATTTAATCTCAAAGAAGTCAAATGTTTCCTTCGTCACATCAGTCTTATAGGAAAGAATATCTTTGGGCTTATTCTGTCTAAGAACTACCCCAGGGCAAAAGAGTGGGAAATGTGAAGTCTGTAAATTATTCAAAGTTTAGGATCTGTGGCTTGTTTTACCAGTGTATTAGTATGATCAATTAACAGATTAGCAAAATGTCAAGAAAAACTGAAACTTATAACTCTTCAGTATCATCTGATACGGAGTCTTAATTTGATACAATTTTCCTATGTAATGCACACTTCAAATACATTAAAGTTATTTAAATCTAGCCAATTTATATGCTTGGCAATGGAATAACACGGCAATACAAAAGTTATATTTCTGCATCCAAGCTGTCAGTTAATGTTACGCAGGCATAAACCTTTTTCTAAAGCTCAAGTACATTACTGTCTGAAATGTAGTGTTGACAGGGTAGAGTGTACTGTGGTTTCAAGCTTCAACGGATGACGAGAACCTGTGTTCCCTGCATGCAAATCAGAAGATCTATAATACATTAGCTGTAGTACCTGGTTGTTTAGTTCTGTAGGGCGTGGTCACTCGGACTACGGACAGCTCTGTCTTGGTAAGTGGAGAGCATTGTGCAGGCTTAGCTAGCAACAGGCCTCCATGACAAAGACTTCTGCAGTACCCGACAGCCTCCAGTCAGAGCTCCTGTGTTTAAGACCAGCCAGTATGGACTAGAACAGCAATGTATCCCACTGGGTCATTTAGAAAACTATTCAAAATTTGCATATGTAGCGTCTTGCTACAGAGCCCAAATTATGCTTTTCCTTTACAACTCCTGTATAGCACTGGACCTAAACAAAGCCTTGTTCTGATATCGAGCAGGTAAAAAATGCACTGGTCAGCCATGGTCCCGAGTCAGGACATCCCTACTCTTCACTCTAGTGAGCAGTTGCTTCCTAAATTTCTTGCAACACTAGCCGTCCCCCCACACCTTGTGTTGCATAAAACCCTAGTATATTCGTCATTCATATTTTGAGTCCTCATGTTTTGCTGCGTCGTTTGCTTGTGCTTGATTGTATGTTCTGATGTGCTTCTGCAGGTGTCCTCAGTCTTCTCTCCAGGGAACTTTCAGGGTTTCGCTCTGGTGAACCGTCAGCGTACCAATCGCATTTCCACTGGTTTTTCTGTGGAGGTTTCCACTGAAGGCACTCAGCTGTCCTACAGCAACTTTGACTACCTGGGACAGGAGCCTCACTACTGGCAACTTCCAGGGGTTTACCAGGGAGACAAGGTCAGTATTAAAAAGGATATGCAGAAGGGAAATCACTGGAAAAAGCGAAAACAGGACCAAAAGCTCCTCAGTGCTGTTTATCAGGGAGCTGAGCAGTACACATCAGAACCTTGTAGACCACTCTTATTCTGTTGCTCTCTTCATTTTGCTGCTTTTTCTAAATGCAAAACTCAGCCAATTCTTCTTTTCAAGCAAACTTGTGCAGACAGCTGTATCGGTCTATGTGCAGCTTCTTTGCCTTTACTGCAACATTGGTTTCATCTTTTGAATCTGTGTGCCCTTCTTACGGTAAAATAATATGCATTCATTGCTCAAATGTTCAGCAACATGACGTAGCTCTGCATTTGTTTGTTTTTGCCCCTTCTTGCACCCTCTATAGAAAGATTCTGTCTTTGCTCGTGGGAAACGAGCAGACCAGGTATAGTTGAGGTCGCCGTGGTGTGACTGTAGTTTGATCATGTACAATCTAGGGATTTTTCTTTGAAGTACAGTGTTGCTTGGCATGTTTCAAGTAACTGTTGGCATTTGGACCATACTGACTGGCATACATTGCATTTTTTATGTAATGCATGTCCATTATAGATATACATTGTGGTACGTGTCTGCAATAATTTCTTGATGTTGACTGAGTTTTTTATTAGAAGCATGGTGTTTTTACAGCAGCGTTTCAGTTTACAACTGAAGGAAACCACTAAGTGTCTCTTAGGTCTGACAACTTGCAACACAGTGCATAATTCAACAAAGAAATTGCTTTCGCCTTCACATCACATAAGCCATGTAAATGGATTGATCATTAATGGTCCATTAAAGAGCTTCATAAAGTTTAACTTTGCTCAAATAACATTGCCATAACACTTGCGAATACCATCAGCTCAGTCAGAAGGAAAGTGATCAAAGAGCTTATTTTATCCACATCAATAGAGTGACTCGTACTTGCCAGAGGAGCAGCTCAGGAAGGATGCTTCCATTTGGAACCTAATGGCTTCTGAACGTAAAGACAGCAACAAATCCAAAAGAGCTAGCCAGGTACTTGGTATGACCTTCACTGTAGATTAAGGAAACACTGAAAAATGTAATGTGACTGATTGTTGCACAGTGTTTCTGCCATTACGAGCTAACACACTGAGAGTTTGTGGACATCTATGGAAGTAAAATCCCCTCTGGGTAATAGATGTGGCAGCATGAATGATCAGCACTTTTGATGAAGTGTCTTTATATGACTGCGACTGCGTTTGCATGTGTGTAAATCACAGAGGTGTGGCATGCAAAGTCAAAGCCTCAGAAAAATTTCTGAAGTACAAGAAGCTGCTAAATGTTGAAGTGAGAACAGTTTGGCAGAGCCCTGACATTTACAGTATTCATAATCACCAGGGTATGACAGTGCATGTACATGTGTTCTCCGATTCCCTCTGTAATCTGATGTTTCTGAATATTCTGAGGGTTGTACTATGGAGCAAGATTAATGGGTGAGAGAGGTATGCTGAGCCTACAGCTATATCTGTAAACCTGTTCACCTGTACGTTAGCAATCAGTCCCACTGAACGAAGCCATGAAGTTGCACAGACTGTATGTGCTACCCAAGGTGGTGATACAGAAATCTGTTTTTATACTTCGTCCTGATTTGCTGCCAAGTTTGCTTTATACTGCTAGTACTGCAACTGATAGAAAATTGATCAGTGCATTGGTATCTATCAAAGAGCATATTCAATTGATAACATTAATTTCACTTTGAGCCAAAAACTAAAGTGATTTCCATGTATCCTTCATCATGCGACAGCGTCAGACCTAAATCCACTTGTTGAATAGCCTGTATAAATGAATGAGACTTTAAGTTTAAGTGCTCTAATGTGCAGCTGTCATGCTAGAAATAAGCAGCTGCATTGAGAGTCACTGAGTGGTAATTTGAATACAATAACTTACACAATGAACAATTTTCTACCGACATTCCTCCCTTGCATAATGTGCAGTAACAGTGCTTTTTACCATAGTCAATTTTTATATTCTTTGTAGCTCACCATTGTAACTACCTGTTTGTATTAATTGAAGAAAGAAACATCTAGTCAGTCCATTTTGTATGGAAGAAAACTCCAATGCCCCTAATTATGGAAGTGATCACATGGCAGGATGAAGAAACCGAGTTGACAAATAAAAGTAATAACCACTTTTGACATTCCCATGAACTATGACTGAGGTTTTAGGTTATGTCAAGTCAGTTACCACAAAGAAAACCTAACTATGTCAAACTTGCTTCGTAGTACGCTCCTCTGGTAACTTGTGCATGCAAAAGCATTGATTGTACGACAGGTCCAAGCATCATTGTCTTGCATGGCATGTTCCACTTTGAGTGGTTACAGCAGTAGAATAACTAAATTCTTAAGCCCTGCCTTCGCCATCTTGACTGTTCCCATGGTTACGTCTTCTCTGGTACCCCACTTTCTACCTCCCTAGGGTGATGTCAGACAGCTGGATGATGAGGTCTGGGCACTCCTCTCTAATTTCTCCAATGGACGACCTGGTTCCCTTCCAGTCTTTCCGCCCTCTAAATCCTCCTCCTTTTCATCTT
The DNA here is from genome assembly GCF_021347895.1 of Acanthochromis polyacanthus. Classification (NCBI taxonomy): domain Eukaryota; kingdom Metazoa; phylum Chordata; class Actinopteri; family Pomacentridae; genus Acanthochromis; species Acanthochromis polyacanthus. The sequence goes on from NC_067118.1 coordinate 25,563,082, forward strand.
CCTCCTCTTCTTCTTTGTCCTCTTCTCGGGTCCCAACTTCCTCTTCTTCCTCCTCTTATTCTCGGTGGCCTTTGCGTAACCTGAGCCCTCCTTCTCCTCCATCTGGTATCTCCTCTCCAGTTAGACCAACCCGGCCCCAACCCTACTCCCCAGGCCATGCTCCTCATCTGCAGGTATTCTGTCACAGATTGTGAGGGGTTTTAAGTAAGGTTTAGAAAAGGGATGTCAGCATGAAGTTGTTGTTGTTTTTTTTAAATTTTACCCTCATCCAATCAGTCCTTTAATATTTCGCTGATACCAAGTCCCAAACCAATGCTATTTTCATTGATATTACACACTTCTCATATATTAAACTTATGAAAATCAATCCAATATATATGCTTGACAAATGAGTAGCTAATGCTTTTAGAAGAAAATTGAATTTCTGCATCAAGCTCTAACAAAGTTTAACTTTGATTTCCTTAATATTTTATAGGTGGCCACGAACCTTGTTGTTAAGCTCCAATAGGACAATGTCTCAAGTGTATTGTAAAGACAGTACTATGGCTTCACAAGCCTCAAAATACAGCAAGAAAGCTCTATTCTCTACATGCATGCCAGGAAATAATTTGTAGAGTAGATGCAGTACTTTGGTGTTCCACCAGGTGGGGCCTTCTAACGTTCAATTCAGTAGCAACCCCAGGAGGTTGACCCATACACTGCGGGCAGTTCTGTTTTGGCAATTACAGAGCATTGTGAGGTTTTACCTAGCAATGGGCCACCAAGACAAAGACTTCTGTGACACTTCTCTCACCCAAGTTCATGTGTTAAAAGCAAGTTCCAATATCCTAGCGACATATCTACCAGCGTGACCATTCCAACACACGTCAGGTATTCATTGACTGAAACAGCAGTATCAGTACAGGACATGTTATCCACTCTGCTCAATTTGTGTTATTAGTTTAACCACTAATAACATTCCTCATTATTGATTTAGAAAACGATTCAAAATTTGCATACCTCGTGCCCTGCCACAAATTTTGCTTTCCATTTATGACACCTGTGAGACAGTAGACATGAACACATGGTTGAGCTTAGGGTTATGCTGATATCGATCAGAAAATAAACGTCTTGATTTTAACTGATCCTGATGTTTGAAGTCGGACTGGGACATCCCTCGTGTATAAGCCTTTTTTGTTTCTTCGTCATATCTTTGACTCCTTGTGTTTCTCTTTGGTATCTTGTTCCACTGCGGTTTAACAGAGCAAGAACACAGTGAGGAAGACTGCTAGTGCCTCTGGGGGCAACAACAAGGTAGACAGTGGAATGACTGAGTGACTGAATTCATGGCTTGCCTCTTGGCACATATCTTTTATTTTTTATATGTATATATCAAACTGGTGTGTTTGATCATAAAGCTTAAAAGTTAATTAACAACCAGTGTATATTAGATTGTCCAGAGAAGTAATATTTACTTCAGAAACGTGTAAAAACACATAACATAATTAAATTATGGTCCACTAAAGTAATGCAAAATAAATTTGGATTCTAGTTACTAAAGAATGAATAATTCACATAATTCCAATGAGTTATTGGAAGGTGTTTCAATTGTTGAGCAAATCACTCCCACTCATTGCTTTCACAGAGTGCACTCTAATTCTCCATCACAGTGTAACACCGGTTTAACAGTGGCCTTTCATTATGCTGCTCTCTGGTTTAAAGTCACCTCTAACTGAGCCACATCTAAAGCTGCCATTTTCACATTAGTGAACAGTGGTTTCTGCTTTAGCCGTCAGACAAGGCACGGTGTGAGTTCTACGCTGTTGTTAAATTGCAACAAAGGAACGGAGTCTTTAAATACTGGAGAAGATGTAGCTGTATGCCACACATTCGTCCTGATTGTCTTGTCAGGCTTTACTCTTGGCCATGCTTGCCTGCTTGTGCTGCTTGTCTGCCTGCTTATGATTTGGTTTCGCTGCCTCTCTCTCTCTGTCTGTGGCTTATTCTCTTATGCCTCTCCTTCCCCCTTTGCCTCTCAGTACGTTCTGGTCTACAAAGGTTTCAGCTTGCAACAGGATGATCTGCTCTACTGGCAGCTCCCAGCGCAGTTCACAGGGGATAAGGTAACTGTGAGAACTTTAAGGTGAAGCCCTCACCTCACTGCTGGTCAACCGCCTGGGAGTCACAAAAATGCAACACCCTTAGTATCGTCGACTCTGTTTGATCCCTCACCTGTCCACACAACTTTAACCCCTTAAGCTTCAGTGTACCGCCGGTGGTACACCTACTAATTTGCATAGGAATTTCAAGAATGTCCGACGGCTGCAAACACGATTATACAAACACTATACACCGATGGAAAGCTTAGATTCTCATGAATCCGCCGGTATAAACCACTTTCAGATGTGATTACCACAGCGGGTGAGAAAAACACATTTGTCCGACAAAAACGAATATTCATCCATCCGTTCTCTATACACGGCTTCAACGCACACAGCGCGACTCACATTTCGGGGTTCATTATTACACACAGAAAAAAAGATTCCACAAAAAACGGCCATAATCCAACCTTTTACATCCAGATGACACAAGCCAGTAAACTAGTTTGTCCAAAACATGTCCTGAAGTCGGTATAAAATCCCCGAATCGGTCATTTTCAAGGAAATGCACCTCGCGATGCCCGTCCAATATTCCCCGTATTTTTCGTAATTTTTTTTATTTAAAAATAGAATATTAGCGATTTTTTTGTACTGAAAACGGCTGGAATTGACTGAAGCTTAAAGGGTTAACTGTGTCCTAGATGTCCCTAAAAGCATCTTATTGATTTCCTGAACAACATTTGTCCTCTGTAGTAAGAGAAGGGCCTTGTTCCCATGTTAAATAACTGCCTCATTTTTATCCATGACCTTATACAATTTGGAATATACACTACAAATAGTACTTACTGCTGTTTAGATTTCTACATGACTCTCTGTTATTAAACATTTAATTAATTAAGGAATTTAGACATTATTGATTTAGACATTGCATCCCGTAATGCAATTCGTTTCTATCTTCCTTTTGGTTTATACTTTGGAAAAGCTTCTTTCAGAGTCAGAGGCTCCATAGACATTTATAGCAGTGTCACTACATCCTGTTAACTCCAGTAAATAGCATTGTGGAAAAAGTTTAGTAGTTTGCTCCTTCATATCCTTGTACCACAAAGGATTTGATGTTGGTATAGACACTGTAACACTCAACAGCTACCCAGTGCTGATTTTTAACCCTTTGATGTGCAGTGTGAGACAGGAGATACCCATATTCCATTGGATTTGGGTCAGTTTTGACCCATGTTGCGCATGTGTGTTTCATCATAGAAACTACTGAACTGTTTGTCAAAAAAAAAAAATCTCCATTTTAGGTCGGTTCTTATGGTGGTAAACTTAAATACACCATTTCCTATGTGACTGGTCCAAGAGGAACACTGCTTGACGATGCTGATGTCCAGATTATTGTGAGTATGCCCTTGAGCTGATTGACTACTTTCTACTATGGCTGCACATATTTGAAGGTTTTACTCAACCTTCACTGTTCTTTCTGTAGGGTAATGACATCACCTTGGTAGCTCTTCAGCCTTGGACGAGGAGGCAGCAGGGCAGCAGAGAGACCAAACAGTTTGAGATTGTCTTCAGAGAGGTGAGTGGTACCAACAAGCACACAACCAAAAGTATTAACATTTAGTGTCCTCTCTCCTGTTTAGCATTTTTAAGACTCTTAAGCAAACACTTTTTAAATAATATAAGCAGGTACCAATGTTTAATAAAGTACAGTATTGATTACAAAGATTACAACCTCTCCTATGAAGATATTTTTAATATGTTTCACTCTATGCTATGCTTTCTTGTATAGTCATTCATTATCTTTTTGTACAGCACCCCTCACAGGAGGAGGTGCTAATTGATAAACAGAGGGACTTAAAGGGTTACAGCAAGCAAATTCCCTGTTGAAGTGATCTGTAGCTAAGCCTGACCTCTATCTTCTACCCTTCCTTTGGCCCAGCAAGCAAAACGATTTTAGCTGATGTAGCATTGAAATAACTGTTCTTTGATTTCGTAGGAAAACTGGCGTCGACCTGACGGCATGCCCGCCACCCGGGAGCACCTGATGATGGTTTTGGCTGATCTTGATGATATCCTGATTCGAGCATCTTACTCCAGTGAGATGCGCTCCTCCAGCATCTCCGATATCAGCATGGAGGTTTCTGTGCCCAACTACAGCGGCTTGGCTCGGGCCCTGGAGGTGGAGCAGTGCCGCTGCCCTCCTGGATACCAGGGGCTCTCCTGCCAGGTTATTATCCAATCCTTAGACCTTCTCTGAATCGTTGGCCTCAGTGGACGCAATACAGGTGGACTTTACCTAAACGGATTATTGTCACTTTTAGGACTGTGCACTTGGATACACTCGCACTGGAGGAGGCCTGTACTTGGGCCACTGTGAGCTCTGCGAATGCAACGGCCACTCGGACTCCTGCCACCCTGAGACAGGCATCTGCTCGGTACGAGACACGAAATCAACCCATGACTGTTCAATAGATTAAAGCTCCCTGATGACATGGACAGATCTCTAAACATGATATGTGTCTCCTTCCAGAGCTGTCTGCATAACACGCAGGGGGAGCTCTGTGAGCAGTGTGCCCCCGGCTTCTTCGGCGACCCCACTGTTGGCACTCCAGAGGACTGCCAGCCCTGCGCCTGCCCTCACACTGACCCAGACAACCAGTAAGTACTGGCACAGATACCAAGACCTCACATTCCATCTCCTTTTATAGCTCAGGACAACTCTGTGTCCAGCACTTGTGTTTACAGAAAATTACCCTGTCTTGTAAATTCTGGAGCTCAGGAGATTCATTAACCTGTTATCTGCCAGCTAGACTCAAATATTTTAGAATTCCCTCTCCACACTCGCTTCAGTTAAACAAATGAAGATTTTGCTGTTCAGCGCTAATAAATGCACTGTAAAAAAAACAGTCCTATAAAAAATATTTCAAATTTGGCAGCAAGGGTGCCAGAAAAAGGAAAAAATACATTAAAAAAACAGTGGAATACATAATTTTTCTTTTAAAATAACAGCAAATATCTGTGAAATATTTTTGTTGATTTGAGTGCAGTAAAAAATAGTGTAATTTCACAATCAGATGTAAAAGAACAGAGATGTGAATTAGTAATTTTTTTGTGTGATTGTGCTTATTTTCCCGTAATTCTACAAAACAAGGAAAAGTTGTTCAATATCAGTAGATAGATTTTTCTTAAATAACAAGTCAGAGCTGTTGAAAAATGTGTGCATTGTTTACAGTGTGTGTTGAAAAAGTGATAAAGAAATCTGTCTGCAAATTGAAGAATTTGCTTCTGTTGCAAATCTGCTTATTTTTTAGTGCGTCACATTTTGGTGTGTTTTTGTTCTTTTGTCACAGTCAGATTTGCTTTAAAGTAGTCACAGCTATTTCTTGAACTATAAGTAAATACCATCAAAAAAATGTTTCCAGTCCATTCACAGCAATAGACGAACACTAGATTATTTTGATTTGCACTAAAGCTGTGGATATTGAATCTCATTTTTTGAGCTAAGTTTTGTGTAACTCCTTTGCCAGGTTCTCCCCAACCTGTGAGAGCCTTGGAAATGGAGGCTATCAGTGCACTGCCTGTCAGCCCGGCTACACTGGCCAGTACTGTGAGCGGTAAGATAACCCAACTTATACTCCTAATGTGGGTCCAAATAATTACTGAAATCCTGTAAAGCAGTTTATATGGATACATTCCTGTCTTAGTAGGACGACCTGCAAATTTCACTGAAGTGCCAGGAACTGCAAGAATTTTAGTAAAATCAAACCAGATAAAACATTGTCTTTAACTGACTCCATGTTTACCACGGTCAGTGCTTAAATCCTGTTTTTGTGTCTGTTTTTGCCGTAATCAGTTGTGCTCCTGGATATGTTGGCAACCCACAGGAAAGAGAGAAGTGTCGTCCAAACGATGGTAAGATTACTTGGAAATATGGTTAACAGTCGTCAGGTTAAAAAGCAAAAAAGTAACATTTTAATTTTGTTCCCAGGAGAAAAAAATAAGGCTTGACATATACACTGCTGAAATTAAAAAGATTGACGGAAATTTTACATGGAAGTGTAGAAAAGTTTACATAAATTAAACTTTTAACTTTTGTTTTTATTCATTGAAGCCACCTGTCACTTCCCCTGGTAGAATTAATTAAGCTGTAGCTCATGTGGTCCTGCAAAATAAAGACTGCCTGATAACAGGTGTACAAAGAGAGAACTTTGCAGAAGTCAGAAATACATTCTCGTTTAATGAAGATGACGAGCAGCCTTCTGTAGTTTATTTGGCCCTTTGAACCCCAAAACCACCACACCAGTGAGTTTGAAAGACATGTTTTCTTTTTGAAAATCATTTATCAGTCACAAATTGTAAAATCAGAAGAAATCTGCAGTTTTTCAAGCTTTTAGCAACCCTTTACCAAATCATGTGTGATTTATCATTCAATCAGGAAAATGAACCAAATTTAAGCTTAAAATTGTGGTCGTGATTTCAGCAGTGACTTTATTCCATGTAACTAAAAATTCCCCAAAATACATCCTTTGCACAAACTACATTCTGCAAAAAAACTTAGTGACTCAGTTTTTTGTAAAACGTAATCATACACATAATCGGAGAACTTCAACTCTTGTTCTCTCTTTTGTGATTTCTGGCATTATAAATGTCATCCTGCACATAAGACATTTTAGAGTTCTATTTCTAGTAATGGTTATGCTGTTTCTGTAGAGATGTATGACTTTATTTTCCAGTGAAAAATTAACCCACAGTGTAAAAATGTAACATGAGGAAAAAATACTGAGTTCTGAGGACTGACTGTGCCCTTGACCAGGTTTGGCTAAAATCTCAAGTCACCATGAAATGGTATCCCTTTACTTTTATCTTCAAGACAGAAGTCTAGCTTACTGTCTGAGCAGTGAAACGCCACTCTGGTGCCTGTTTTTGATATTTCTAGAATGAATTCCTGATGAGTTTCTCATGACCATTTATTGTAATGCAGTTGCAGCCTCCTTGGTGGTGAAGGTTTACCCAGAGAGGGTCCTAGCGTCACAAGGCGGCCCTGTCACTCTGCGCTGTCAGGTATCTGGATCACCTCCACACTACTTCTACTGGTCCAGAGAGGATGGAAGGCCCATCGCCAGCAGTGCTGACCGACGCAGACAAGGTACTGAACAAGTGCTCTGAATACACAGATTGTGCACAACAGATGTTTCTATGTAAAGGACAGCATCTTTTATATGAATACAACACCTGTTGCTCATTTGTATGTGCAGGAGCAGAGCTGTACTTCCCCAACGTCCAGCCAAGTGATGCTGGTGTTTACGTCTGTACCTGCCGTGACCAGCGCAGCACTAACAGGAGCCGGGCTGAAATTGTTGTCACAAGTGTGTATTTGTCTCGTATCAGCAGATATGTTTGCCCTCATGCAGCCTATTGCAGCACGCTAAACAGATACCATCCACGGTTCAGTGTGGATTTTATAACACCGCATTCTTCAGTTTAGTTCATAGCTTTGTGGTGTGTGTTTGCTACCTGGAGTTTCTAGAGTGTTTGAATACACTGTAAAGAGATGACAAATGGTAAGTTTGACACATGAAAAGGTTGTTTTAGGTTTTATAGGAAAGTTGAAATGATTTCTTCTGAAAAAAAAACTGATGCAGTGAAGTTTATTTTCATTCTATAATACTCATTAACAATATGGATAACCTTACTGTCCCTGCATCTCACCAGGTGTCCAGTCCAAAGCCATTGAGGTAACAGTCGAGGAGCCTAAAGCTCAGACTGTCAGAGTCGGCTCTACTGTCAGCTTCATCTGTACTGCAAAGAGCAAGGTAACACTGGTTAATGTTTGTTATTTTAGGATGTGCAGGTTGGCTGTCTCCATGTTTCCATTAAGCTAAGCTAACGAGCCTTAGCTGTATATTTACCAATACTAACCGAGTGGTATTCATTTCTTCTTCTAAACCATCATACAGCGTTAAACAGTATTACAGACGTGATTGTGTACATATGATGTGTGTTTACATCCTCCCCCATCCACAGTCCCCCGCCTATACCCTGGTGTGGACCCGGGTGGGTAATGGGAAACTTCCCAACCGGGCCATGGACTTTAACGGCATCCTGACAATTCAGAACGTCCAACCAGAGGATGCCGGCGTCTACGTTTGCACAGGCTCCAACATGTTTGCCATGGACGAGGGAAATGCCATCCTCTACGTGCCAGGTTCGTGATCCTCGGCACTGCATTCCATTACCCATCACCCCCTGCTACCGCACCAGCTCTGGCTCCTGTAGTTCTTCACCTTAAGCTTGAGCCCCCCCTTCAGCTTGGAATGGTGCATGCTTCTCTGTTCTGCTGCATTTCTCATCGTGTGGTGTGGCTTGCAGTTCTAACTCCCCATGCTAGTGCCCTCTGCTCTCATATCCCACATTTATCTCATTATCATCCCGCCAGCGATGCTCTCCTCCTGCCTTTATTTTAACTTGCTGTCATGTACGTCTGATTAGCGGAATTTCTTGGACTTCATATGAAGAAATACAGCTTGTGGGTTTGGTTATAAGTAAAACTTTAGAGCGCAAAATGTGCAGTTTTAGATTTAACTAATGGGCAATGAAAGTCCAAATTATCACTCCTCTGGATCTGTGATTTGTGGGTAATGCTTTCTGCCAACACTGTACTGAAGCTGCTGCAGAATTTATTTTCTTTTTTTCACATGGGTTGAATTAATTGGTGGTGGTTTGGTTGCTTCTCAATCACTGATAGATCTTCTCATTGGTGCTGCTAAACGTTTCACTAGCAGGGTGCTGAAATCTGGTGTCCGTCTTTAACTCTGGGCTCCCGGGCTCCTCCCTGTCCGAGCTGTAGTGTGTAACGATGAGGGGGGGATGCAGATGCCACGATGAGGGTTAGTGACTCCACGACTGACATTCAAAGAAGACTTCAGTGTATCTGCAATAAAGGAGGAGTAGGAAGAAGCCCCACTGTCTGCCATGTTTTACATTCTTCCCCTCCTTACAGTATTCCTTCCTGAAATTACTGCCTGCTGTGTTACTGTCCTTATCATCCTGATGATGAATGTCGATGAACAAAACGGTGCTATTAGCCATGTAGATGGTTAAACTTGTGGTTAAATTCACTCTCCACTGTAATACTGCTGTAATATCACTTCTTTTGTGTCGGTAAAAGTCGACCTGTTTTGTATCGGTTGTTACTCGTCTGATTTAGCCGGTAAAATATTTCAGATCTGGCTTGAAATACAGAAGAAAAAGGAGAAAAAAAATTGTAATTTTAATCCCTTTTTTTTCAATAATCGGCGACAGTTGTATATTATATTTCACTCTGTCAGTGTTGTCGGCACATTATATTTTTTAATTGACTGAAATACTGTATGTTGTCGCTAAAAAGTTTCCATGAAATCAGATATATTAGAAATGTTAGAATTTCTTTGGGTTGTTTTGTTGTTTTCAAAGGAATTGGCCATGTGAATGCAATTACCTTGTATGATGTCTGTTTACATTTAGGCAATTTCAAGTGTCTTAGTAAGAAAATATTTCTATCTTTCTCTGAAAACATCTTTCTGGACAATCACAGGTCATATTTTAAACCTTTTTTTTACCATTTAGTCCTTATTTCTTTCTTTGCAATTTTTAAAATTTGTTTATTCATACTGATTCAAGGGCTATATGATTGCAAATATATACAAAGGTGCTTCTGTAAAGATTTTACTCTTTTTGAAAAAAATATTTCTTTTTAAACAACACCTAACGGATGTCATGTACACGTCATGTTGTAATGTATTTATCTTAACTGTGAAAATATTTTGTGAAAAAGAGAAAATTGATTAAAACAATGACAAAGCGATTTGTTAATTTATGGATGGGGCTCATTCACACTGGTTCAGGCTAACCACAAGCTGTATGTCGGCTTTTTAACAGCTAAAGCAAAACTAAAGTCTCAATGTTTAGAATTGCTTCTTGCTACTAACCCGCATGTCTCACTGTGGCTACTCTTCATATCCTCATCTGTCTTTGAGTTGCTGCAGAGTTCTCTCTGCCGTGCTTTTTGAGTGTTCGCGTGTGTCGATGCATCACGATTGTGATTTCAGAGCGTAAGAAGCAACGTGGAGAGCTGTTATTTTTGTCTGTTGCACATGTTTACAGTCCCGGGTGGTTTCCGCTGAGTGTGAGATTAGCATAAAATAATCTAACCAGCACACTTCAGCGCACTGTGTACCTCATTTTCTCAACAAAAAAACATCAGGTAAGTCTGAAAATTGACTGCATGAAGCTACGAATCAAACGGCACCACGAGGAACAAATGAATGCACAAAGAGAAATGGAAAAGGGTGGTGCCAGATGAATTCAGAGTCATGACTTGTGAGCATGTTTACATCGTGTGTGTGTGTGTGGTTGAAGATTATCGGAAGCAAACCACGGCGGCCCACGTGTGGAGATGGATGTAAGTGTCTCTGGGGAGATGGGAGGTAAACTGCTGTTGCTTTACCTGTTTACCTGTCCCTCCTTCCCCTCCTTCCCTCCCTCCCCCCCCATCTCCAGAGGCCTCACAGACTCAGATGTTTTACACAGCGTATGAAATGTTTGAAGGACACAGAAAGCGTAAGTCCGCATGGGCATGGTTTCCTCTCTGCCGGGGCTCCCTGGAGGGACCCGACTCTCCTCCTCCGTGTCATGCATGCACTTCATCTTCCGCAGCATGGATACGCTGCAGGACCCAGTAACGCCCATGTACAGTCCGCCAAGCAACAGCTGCAGCAACTACACGCCCAGTATCCTTCAGCTTCCTTGTTGTCTCATGTGCCGCTCCTCAGCGGCCTAATCTGCAATTTAAAGATGGATTCTTGTGTCCTTGTTAGACTTGAAGCTTTTAAGATTGTACATGGGCATTACTGGCTCCTGCCTGACTCTTTGGGGTTCATTGGGGTCCATCACTGCAGGAAAAAGTGCATGTTCATTCTCATGGGCACCTCCTCATGAATGTCGAGTCTACTTTCCATCTTTGTGAAAGCTCATAGTGTCATTGAGTTACTGTAGCATTTGATTTCTAGTATAGTTGACGGACTTGCAATTATAGACAAGCAACCATTCAGCTACTTAGGAGAACTGATAGGAATTGTGACATTGTGCGGGAAAATATCCTGCCAAATTGGACAAAAATATAATATTCTACAGATTTTACAATATCTAGTGCTACACATGTACTTGCGTGTTTTGGGTGACAGCATCTCCACATTCAGAGACAGGAGATGTCACTTTATCTTTGTCTTCTTTTCCTCTGCAATTTCCTCTGTCTTTTTCAGGAAACATCCTGCACTGCTTAGAAACTGTCATCTGGGCTTCAAACATCATACTGTGCCTAATACATCCCATCACTACCTCATTACATTGTAGCTGAATGTGCGTGGCAGATTGCTATCCACACTTCATCTGTGCCAAGCAGTGCTTTTATATATCAGTAAAGGGGACTGTAGATGAAAGTCAAGCTGTGTTGCAAAGGATTCATTCATCCAAATATAAAAGAAAGCTGATTTCCTTAGTTAGCTGTAGGGGTATGTAGCCTTGAAGTTTAGTTGTAGCTGTCCAAATTTAGAGATATGTGACTTTGCTGTCTTGCAAGAGTTGAGAAGGTGAATGGAAATTCACAGGGATACCGTCTGTAAATTCTAGCAGCGTGGATGATTGATTAGTCATCCACTAGTGAAGTAGATTACAATAAAATTGACTCATATTCCTGATACCCAGCAGGTGATTCCCATTGACTTTGCTAATCCTCTGAATTCTCCTCTAGTGCCATCAGGAGCTCAACTTTTGCAATTTTGGGTGAAATTTCTCAACAGCTGTTAAATCGATAACCATGAAATTTGGTGCACACACTCAAATACTCCTCAAACCAACTCTGACTTTGGTAATCCCATAAGTTTTCATATAGTACCATCAACAGGTCAGAAATGTAATCTGTCCAATACTTTAGGTTGCAAAGCTAAAAAGCATTCCATCACCTTCAGTTCCACTTTGTGTTAAGAGCTAATTAACAAATATTAGCCTGCTAATACCCTGAGCGGTGATGGCACCAGGGCTAACAAAAGAATGTTAGCATTGTCATTAGCATTTCACTCAACTTAAATGTGCAGTACATACTCGTTGAGCCTCTAGCCCTGCTACAGACTCTTAGTCTTAATTAAAAAAATATTTTTTCCAAGTTTTCAACAGGGGAAATTGAATAGCTTTCTCCGCCTGGCAGACAGCTATCTCAGATCCTGGACAGATAAAACTAAAATTGTCTGCTTGGATAGCTGCTATTAGTAAATGAAGTAAAAAATTATGTTTTCTCCTGATCAGAGTGTGTCAGTACTTCAAGTTTCACCTTCTGATGCACTTATTGTGATAGAACTTTACAACACACCTCCATACGCAAAAATAAAATAACTTTTAGATACTACTAGTGTGGACTTCATGTCTGCCCCGTGTCCCTCAGAGGATGGTGAGTTCTCTGAACGCCCTGACGTGTTGGTGTCACCGGGGTCAGAAAGTCAGAGCTGAGCCCAGCCTACGGCGGTCCCAGAGGTTTTCAGCCTTCTTAGATGCCCTCATACTCCACCCTCTGTACTGAAAGAGGCCTTTCTTTCACTCTGCCACCCTGGGATCATATGGGATTGAATACGAAGTCTAGCAGCCAGCCAAACTGGCGCAGACGGCATTATGCCCTGAGGCCGGGCCAAGGACTGCCTGCCACATCTCATCTGTTTTGTCTGCACTGAGGATCTCAGCTGCCAAGTGAAGGGGTGGGGGCACAGGCAGGGGCCATCATTTTCCCTCTCGGTCTGCTCACTTCCTTAGAATAAAAAGTACTCCGACAGCTTTGTAATAACTTAATATAATGTCCAAGCAGCAAGTTGTAGACTCCTGACAAGACTTCATATTCTGCTTCACCACCACACGAGTAGACCAATCAATATTTTCTTTCTTAGCGTTACTTTTTAGAGCTGTACTTGACTGCCATGTCTCCTCATTTAGCTGCAGAGGGGGCCCAGCCTGTGGCCACCATCAGTCCCTCAGTGCTGAACGTCCAGCAGGGCCAGCGGGCAGAACTTCGCTGCACAGTGACCGGAAACCCAACCCCTGCCATCGAATGGATCGGTACGACCAGTTAGAACTCCTGATTTACGGTGTTTGGTGCAGGAAACATAGTGGGTGTATCATTTGCCGTATTTTGTTAATTTCCTAAGATGACTCTGGCACATCCACTCGAGCAAAACTAAATCTTAACTGCTGATTATGTCCTTGCAGACAGGCTGTAACTGTGTGATTATTACAGGAGGTCCAGGGAACAGAATGAGTCCCAGAGCTGTGATCCGAGGTGGTGTACTGACCTTCACAGCAGTGGACCCGGCTGATGAGGGAGAGTACACCTGCAAGGCCCTGAACACTCACGGCGAGCACACTGCACGGGTCTCCCTCTTTGTCCAAAGTATGATTTGTGTTTATGTGTGTGAGTGAACTTCTATTAAAGTGTGAAGAGACATAAATATGTGTTTATAGACACATTTGGGGAAGTTGCTTACCTTGGTTGTGCAAATTGCAAAGTAAATTATTAGATTTTTGGGATGGAATAGTTATGGAAGTCAATCCAATATCAAGTTTTTCACTTTAACATGTTCATAGGGTGTTTTGTATATGCTGATAGACATATGGTTGAATTGCTCCATATTTCAACTTGTCATAGAGTTGTAGGTGAGCTGGCAGGTCAAACTACTTGTGGGGAAGTAGGGACTTCCTCAAGCTGCACATTTTAGATGAAGCAACAGTGTAGAGTTACATCTAAGTCCTTTTTAAGCAAGAAGTGATTCTTTTCTAGGATAATCTTCTAAACATATATTTTTGATCCACACAGTTTACTTTTTAGGGCTTAACTCAACAACCAGAGAGGGGAACTAAGTGATGAAAACCGGTATGTTTTTTTTAATTAACTGTGGTGGACTTGTGAAGTGTTTGAATGACCACAATGCATCTTTTGGGTTAGAAAATAACCCAAGCGGCCTCGGCACCCAACCCCAAGTCCAAGTCAGTCCCCAAAATATCGAGGTCCATGAAGGCGACAGCCTGAGGTTGTACTGCAGAGCGTCAGGATCACCCACCCCGAAGCTCACCTGGCTGAAAAACGGAGGACAGATCCCTCCTCAGGTGAGACATCTCCTGCTGCCTCTGCTGCCTGGATGATGACTCTAACATACATTGAATCAAAATGTAACAATATTTACATTCTTCTGTGCTATACCTCTGTCTTAAACCTCAAGGTATGTCCAGTGCCGATGGTATTTCTTGTGACTGTTTCAGCATTTTGACCATTTACCTTAATTTTTCCCTCCCTTCTGTTTGTCTCCTCCCCCCTGTTTTTTTTTTTATCCTACCCTGTTCTGACGTTTGCTCAGGCCATTCCCTCTCACGGTTTCCATCAGTTTAAAAGCAACAGTCTCGATGTGTTACAGAGACGTATTGAGGAGCTGCAGGTCTGTCCATCTGTCCGCTGTCTGTCTGTCCCGTCTCGTAGTTCACATCCATTGTCCTTTACTGACCTCGTCTTCACACGTTGTCGACTAAGTGCATGATCAAACGTGTCCTTGATTCACACCTTGTAAACCACGTTAATTTACCACAGCTGCTCACTGAGTCCCTTTAGAGCTGCGGCCAAATCCATTAAAACCAACTCGCTGGGTCTGGTTGACTTCTCAGTGTACTTGCATGCAGTCCTTGTTTTTATGTTGCGTTTTATTAATGACGATGTTCCATAGTGTCTTGTTTTGTTCCGTCCACATCATGCCATCCCTGATATGTTTGGGTTCTCAGCACCCAGTTGACCCCTATCATTCCACTGAGTGTATTAACAGGACTAAGCATACAGTAGGTACTGTAGGTATTTCAGACATATTTTGCTCTGTGCCAGGCGCGGCCCGCTGCCCCCCCTGCCCCATAGGGTTTTGTGTTAGTCTGGTTTCTGCATGGCCCTCTGTGGCTCGTCGAGGGCTTCGGGGCCTGTTTAGTTCTGCCTCAGAGAGCCACTGCGTTGTGTCAGCCTTTCCCAGGGGGAGCCGGGCTCTGCCGTGCGACCACGCAGAAATTCTGTATGCTCTAGCAAACGGCTTGCTTTGAAAACTCGTCAATGGGTTCAGACACACATTGAGCCAGGGCCCGCCTCAGCCACTGCTCGGTTTAGCCTCCCTCACGGTTGAATGGGCTAGAGCTAAGCAGCTTTGTCCATGGATGCCCCAACACCCCCCGGATACAGTAATCCCTCCCCAGACCCTCCCCTTCTGATTCCCCTCCTCTCTGAGGTGTTTCCAAACTTAACGCAAGCTCATTTTCAGCCTTGCTGGGCCTCTGACTGCCATGTGGAGTAGTGTACAAACAAGTCAAGTTGTTGATAGCTCACGAGTCAGAAAGTGTCAAATATGAGTGAAAGTGGTTTTTGGCTCTTACTCCACAATGGCTCTGAGATATTTGATGGTGGATATTTTGACTTTAAAAGGCACTGGCTAGTAATAATTCCCAAATTTGTCGACCTACTTTGTAATGCTCACTGAGAAACCTCTGGCTCAAATCAGCTGTCTCTTTTAACTGTCCTAATTTTTTCATCATTTTGATAATCATCAGTCATTAATTCTTCTAGAACAAATATCATATAATAAATTTAAGTAGCGCTGATCATGTTATATTAACAAATTAAAACCTCACCAATCATCGTAGAACTGTTGGCATCACTTAGTACAGTACTTTGTACTAAGTACAGTGTCACTGAGATCATAAACAAATGTACAAACTGTAGCAATAACAGCTCTTGTCTTGTCTAAAAGGTCTATGCTGTAGCGCTTTTGTGTTGCTATTAGCTAGTAATGCCACAATGTTAGCGATGTTTTATTTGTGTTGTTTCAAGGGACACAAGACAGGTAAGTGACGTGCTTTGTCCTCAGTATATGATTTGTCCTAGTTGCTATGGTTCAAATAAGAGTAAATTAATGGATTATTCCACATGAAGTCAACCAAGTTCAAAATAAAGTTTCCACAGGATTACCTCAGAATCAGCTGGGGTTTTTTTTGTACAATAAATTTGGTATAAATAATGATGCCATTCAAAATTTGGCTCTTATTCCATGAACATATTCCAGGTTACAGGCCCTTGAAGTACATGGGGGTGGGCCAAAAGTTCACACTTCTTAATTTGCAATACAACAGGACGTCAGTACAGACTGAGTAGAAGTTGAACAACTCTCAGACGAGCACTGAATGCTCCAAACTTATCTGATCAGTCTGATTTCTCCAAACTACTATAAAAAAACCAGTGTCTCCATTTCACAACCATGAGCTAAATTCCCCAGTGTTAAAATATGCTCATATTAGAACATTGTTTTGACGCAAAGGGAAATCTTGAGAATGAGTCTGGTGTCAAAATGTTGGTAAAAAGAGACCTTTCATAAGCTGTAATTCATTTTGACCATCCTCGTGCCATATCATAATATGATGCTTGAAATTTTACCCAAAATGCTCTTTTCTTCCGTCAGAAAACACATAACACATCCAGGATAGCAATGCATTTTTTTTACTACTAAACTGGAGCTATGATATATCTCATACTCAAAGTTGGTTACAGAAAAAATTATGTTGAGCAAAAACAGGAATTTGGCTTCAGATTGTGACACTGGGAGTGGGTGTAAAATGGACTTGGTTTCAGTTATTAACAGAGCTCAAATGTGTTCTTTAACCCTGTTTGCTTCCTGTACTTGTAAAGTTAAGAGGGCTCAAAGACACTGAAAAATAAGAATTAAAAAGCGCAAAACTCCTGTTTACTTCAAAGGCCTGCAATTTGGAAAATACTCACTGTATGAGAGTAAAATTTTGCATTATGTCACTAAATATACTAAAGTTATTGTATGAAGATTCTGAGAGGATCGCTGTGGGAGACTAATGTGTCATGTGACAGCTAAAAGGTGATGTGCATTAACTGAGATAAGTTTCTAATCTAATCATTTATTGGTGTATAATCTGCAGGCACGAATGGACCGAACTGACATCGGTACTCTGCTCATCCCCAACATCAAGATGTCCGACTCGGGCACGTACATGTGCGTTGGCAGCAACAGTGTCGGTTCAAATAGTGCTCCCATTAAAGTCGGCGTGCTCAAAGGTCAGATGACACAGTCGTCAGATGAAAGTAGATAACTGTTTTGGATATTTTTATTCAATTGTGTTGTCTGCTTTGGCTTTATCCATGGCATGTTTTCATTTAGAACTTTGTAGAGTACATTTGTGTTTTTTTTACGGTTTGTGGTGCATCTGTTTGTGTTCGTGCAGCGGACCATAACACTGCAGCCGTTAGCATCCAGCCGTCTATAGCTGACGTCCAGGAGGGCCAGAATCTGGAGCTCAACTGCTTTGCTCCTGGAAATCCTCCTCCTCCAGTCACCTGGACGAGAGCCAGCGGACGCCTCTCTTCCAACCACCAGGTAAACACTCTGGCATTGTTGGACCCACATGTGATTAGAAATGCCTGACATGCCAGTAATAAGCACTAATAATTCTTCTAGACATCTTAAGAATGTGTGTATTCGTGTCAGAGTCATTACGGTTTGACACCTGTTCAGCACACATAAGCACATGGATTTAGAGTCTGGCTGAAGTCCCATGTGTAGAATTCTGATGTACATGTGAAAAATGTGTTGCTGTAGAGAAAATCCGCTTTTTCTTGAGTGTTTATGCATTTTTTCATTGTGCCAACTTATTATTATACACTGATGAGCCAAACATTACGACCACCTGCCTAATATGCTGTTGGTCCTTTGTGAGCTGCCAGAACAGCTCTGACCCGCTGAGAACTGGACTTTTGAAGACCTCTGGAGACACCTTGTTGTCTCTGGCAGCAGAATATTAACTGCAGATCCTTTAAGTCCAGTACGTTGAGGAGTGAAGCTGCTGTGGAGCTGAGTTGTTGGTTCACTACATCTCACAGATGAATTAAGATTTGGGTAAATTGGCACCGGTATGTCTTCTCACGGTGCAAATGGCACACACATGCTCAGTTATCTATGTGGTGTAAAGGACAATTGAACTCATCGGACCTGATCTATCTTCCGTTGCTCCAATAGAAGGTTGGACACTCGGGACATTCATGGCTGTACATCCCCATATACAGCAGGGAGCCATACCCAGTGTGCTGTGCCACATCCTTCCCATCACCATCATAAAAGTTGTCTGCAACTTGTGCCACAGTAGTCCTTTCTGCCAGTTTGGATACAACAGCATTGCCTTTTTTGCCTTTTTTTTTTTTTTTTACCATTTTCTCCTGCATTCAACAAGTCCAACATGTCCTAGATGTTGACCTGCACTGTTAGATGATGACAGGTTTTGGCTTCATCTGTGAATGGTCATAATGTTTTCCTTATCAGCACATAGCCTTATAATAGCAGTAGTAGGAGTAGTGGTTGTGCCGGTTGTGGGAGTAAAATAGTGCATTTTTCTTGCAAACTGAGTTGAGTTGACTCTTTTTCTTCCTGCAGGTTGTGGGCAGTCAGCTGCGTATCCTGTCAGCCACTCCAGAGGACTCAGGAGAGTACATCTGTCGAGTGCAGGGCAACCCGGCAGGATCCCATATTCATCAGTCCTCTGTGTCCGTGTCCGTCACTTCATCTTCTTCACGTAAGTTTATTCAACACTTATGGCCTTGTGCATTTATTCTCATACGTCATAGACAGACAAGTCAGATGGAGTAGACAACACCCCATTTGTTCCAAGTGTTCGATCCCACTCTACTGTGCTTTAGATTGCACATTTTCATTCAACATACTTTCTAACAGGAGAGTATTACTTGCCAGAATCGGTCAGCAGCTGGGAGAAATACACTGAGGGCAGAGCATTACACAGCAGGGTGTTGTTCTCAGACTAGCACTCCCACACTTCATGAATGAACTTTCCAGTTGCACTTTCCTGTGTAGCCCAGTGTGACCTCAGTCAAAGTGACTTTCCCCACTACTGTCCCATGATCTCATCCCGCTTCACTCCTTCCTGGACTTCAGAGATGTTTGACTCTCTGCCAGTGAAGCCCATAGCCACACTGATTAGTAATTTGTTACTTCAGGTCCCTGTAAATAATGTATCAGCTAGATGAAGTGAGATTGTTCAAATTGAGTTTATCCAGTGTCCAAACCCCTGGTTTCCGCTGCAGGCCTACAGAGCCCAATCATCGCCATTGAACCCCACAGTGCTGCAGTGCGTCTGGGGGAGTCGGCCAGCTTCAGATGCAGGGTGTACAGCGGAGCCCAGCCTGTTCGACTGGAGTGGAAACTGGCCAGCAACCAGCCGCTGCCAGGTAATAACTCTACACCCACTGCCTCTGAGGAGCAAACCTGCCTAATGAGTTCTGATTTTATGATGCAATTATTTACAAGCAATTACAGCTACAATTCACCCGTGAAGTACTCCTCTGTTACTTCATTTAATGACTAATTGAGAACTCAGAGTTTCTCTCACGTCTTTCTCGGGCATTGACATTTTGCTATGAGTAAAATTTTGCATGGTATTAGTAATGTCTGGTAATTTTTCATGGCATGATGCTATTTTAATCTCAGATTTCCACCCAAACAGTGGAAACAAGTTTACTCAGTTACTCCAGCAGGATTTTTCTTTAGTTCTACATCCACATTTTTGAATACTGTAAATCATTGTCTCAGATTGCAGACAGAGATGCTGCTCATTAGATTCCTCCTGCCACCTTAACTTTCACTTCTTTCAAACCCCACACCTCCAGTTTGTACGGTTCATTCCAAAAAGACATTCCAGAGTTTGCCTGAAGATGATTTGAGGCTTTAGTAGGCCCGAGTTAATATAACCACGTAAGTATATATTCTAGAGTTGCAAACTTTTTTGGTAAAAATTGACCTCAAATGCTGCTCAAAAAGGAAACAGTTATTCAGTTACTGAAGCCTCATATTAAATTCAAATAAACTTTGGAATACCTTTTTTGCTTAAAACAAGAATTTATAGATTGTCTTCCACTGCTGACTCAGGCACAGGATTTATTAAGGAGGTATTAAAATAAAAACACAAAACTTTGTGAAGGCACTTGACTGTCGCAGTAAATATACTTTATACACCTCATGACAGCACACTGAGAAAGATTCCAATTTTCTGTATATTTTATTTTACTTCATTTCTAAGTGCACAATATTTTTTTTTTTCATTGAGCTTTTTCCTCATCTGGTTTTGGTTTGTAGTGTCATTTTAGTTAAATATAATGACCTTGACTATGAACAAAACATATTTCAGTGTTCAAATGGACACTTCACTGTTGAAAGATGGTAATACATTTTGTAAACAGAGACTGTTCTTGATATGATTTCTGAAAAACTTTACAAAGTTCTTCTTCAGACTGGAGACCTGATCTTTCAGATGCCTTCTGCAGTATCTAAAGCAGATCTACTCTGTCATTTGCTCTCTTGTACTGCAGATAATGTCAAAGTTGGCCCTGATGGTTCTGTTATGACCATTACTAAGGCTCGCCAAAGCAACCACGGTGCCTACCGTTGTGTGGCCAGCAACCCGTTCGGCATCACCCACACCATTGTGTCTTTGATTGTTAAAGGTAAGCTGCATGCTGCACATTAGTATGTAAGATTATGTGTCACCTCACACCTCCAAACGTTTGAGAGCAGGGTTCCCTCTAGTGGCCGGTCAGATATCAGAAAGTCAAACCAGTGCTGTTTGTCTGTGACTTCAGAGACTCCTGTGGCCACCGTCACCCCTGTTGGGCCTCTGCATGTCAGGGTGGGTGAACCTATTAACCTGGAGTGCCAAGCATCAGGAGAGCCTCGCCCCTCAGTCTCATGGCACAGGCTGGACAACAACCGCAAAACCATGCTGAGCAGCCCTGTGCCCATGGAGTCCAACGCAGTCATGCAGGTACTGATGCTTTGGGTAACACTGTCGGTTAAACATTCAAGCGTTTCACTTTCTTGTTGAAGTTGCAGGTTCAGAGTCATTGGTTTTGATGGTAAAACACATTTTTTGCAGATTTTAGTAGCACGCCCAGAGGACAGTGGCACATACGTGTGTGCAGCCCGCAACAATGAGGGTACTACTGAGACTAAAGTGGAAGTATTTGTCGAGGGAGGACCCCAAGTTCCTACGGTGCCCAGGGCCTCTGTTCCTGAGCCACTCATGGTTGTGGTGGAGGGACAGACTGCCACGCTGCGCTGTGACGCCCATGGTAATGCCTGCAACACTGTAGCAAAGACAGTGTGCAATTACAATTTGACTCTGGTTGAAACTGACTTTTATTTACTTAAAGGTCCCTGCTTTACCTTGTGTAGGTTTCCCCTCTCCAAAGATCACGTGGTCCAAGCTGCGGTCCCCTCTGCCATGGAGACACAAGGTGGTGAACAACAGCCTGGTGCTGCCCACTGTTGGTCGGCAAGACTCTGGAGAATACATCTGCAGTGCCACTAACAACATGGGCACCACTGAAGTCACCATCATGCTTGATGTAGAGAGTGAGTGTTGTTTCCATATTCTAATGTTTCAGATTCAATCTGAGTATGTGAATTTGCTTTGCATATTTCTAAAAAAAAAAACATAACCCCAATAAACTTTTTCCTCCTTTCTCTAGCTCCTCCTTACGCCACCTCTATGCCTGATGATGTGGCTGTGCGGGTCGGGGAGGTGATCCGGCTGCAATGCCTCGCCCACGGCACTCCTCCCTTGACCTACACTTGGACCAAGCTGGATGGAAACCTGCCTCCAAGAGCTCAGGTTAATGGAGGGGATCTCCAGATCAACCTGGCGACCACGGAGGATACTGGCAGCTACAAGTGTGTGGCCAGCAACAAAGTGGGCAACAGCGAAGTGGTTGCTAAAGTCATGGTCAGATGTAAGTCATATGCAATGTGAGGACAGCCTCCGCACAGGACTGTTGCACCAGATACTCTGCAAGGAATAAATACTGTGCACTTGTAATTCTTCTCCCCTCGTCTCTGTAGCTCCCTTGGCAGTGCGGGTGTCCCCTCAGGTTGAGGTTAAAGCCCAGGGCAGCGCTGTGGAGTTCACCTGTTCGGCAGCAGGCGGCATAGAAACCAAGATTGAGTGGCTGAAGGAAGGAGGAGCCCTGCCACCAAACCACCACGTCAAGGATGGAGTGCTGAGGTGAGTGGTTTTTGTCTAGTGAAAGTTAGCAACAAGAGAAGAGTCGATGGTTATTTGTGACATCAACTGCACTGCCAGTTTTGCATATTTCACCATGTTCAGAAATTGTATTTTCAGCTGAGCCTTTTCCCAAACATATTTAACGCAATTTACACATCATCAAGGATTAGATGGTACATCAACACAGTAATCTATCAGTCTGTTTTTCAATACATGCTGAGTTCTCCAGCCTATCTGTGAAACTGTCATGTAATTCTAAAGATGGCTAACTTTCTAAAATTCTGCACTGTAGACTATTTTCATTCCATGGATTTGGTGTCCCTGTGTGTATTTCCAGCAGGCTGGTTTATGTGGAATCAACTCAAAATAAACTGCAGGGCTCATGTCCGTTGTGGTGAAGAGACACGTCCTCCCCTGCAACAGTGTGACTCACTGATTTGTTTTTGTGCAACAATGGAGCTCTGTGGCACAGAATGAGACACAGTAGGGTGACAAAATAACAATCAACATGAAGGGGTTTAGTTAGATGTTGGGTTGCCACATTCGCCATTCTTCCAAACAGTATTCCCTCATTTGGTGTTTTGATGATGATGATGATGGAGAGTGCTGCCTACTATGTCAGTCCAGAATCCCCCACAGATGTTCAAGTTGGTTGAGATCTGGTGACTGCGAAGGCCATAACATCTTTTACATCATTTTTAAATTGCTTGAATCTCATACCCAGTGGATGGGGCCGTTATCATAGGATTAAAGGTGATCATTCCAAACATTTTTTTAATCTATTTGCAGTGATTCCTGCCTATAAGAGAACAAGTGCACCCATACCATACCAGCAAAATTTCCTGCAAAACATAACAAAGACACTAAATCCTAGAACTGTAGGAATAAAGTGTTAAATTTTTTTCTGTAATTTGTCACCCATCTGCATATGTCAGGACTGCCCCAGATAGCAAACTATGGGTGAATCAATGCTGAATCTATGTTGAGACCTAACGTAGAAATTATACAGAAAGTGCAAGGTTAATAAAATGTTGAGTCAAGGTTTGCTTTTCAACCATAAATCACACTTTACCTAGATAGCAAAAGATGTTAAATCAATGTTGAATTAGGGTTAAGAAGGTTGAATTTTGGTTCCGGTTGAAGATTGATGGTTCGATCAACGTTGATTCAACAACATTTTGTCAATATTGAAGGTTGTGTTTAAAAGATGTCATTGAATCTACGTTGTATTTTGGTTTAATTAAAATGTTTGACAGATCAATGTTTAATTAATGTTGAATCTATGTTTGCAAACATGTAATCTATGTAAGCAAACATTGACTCAACATTTTATCAACCTTGCGCTTTCTGTATAATTTCTACGTTAGGTCTCAACATTGATTCAACATTGATTCACCCATAGTTTGCTATCTGGGGCTAGTCCCTTCACTGTTGCATAAATTGTAAAGTAAAACTGAGTTTCATCTCAATTTCATGTATGAAATTGATCTTTTATCTACAGGATTGAGAACCTTGAGCAGAACAATGAAGGTGTTTACATCTGCAGAGCAAGCAGTGTCTACGGCCAAGCACAGGACACTGCTAGACTGACTATTCAAGGTCTGTTCCATCCACTGCTGATATACTCCTGTATATGCTGCTTTATCTAAATCAGAGCTAACTTGTCTCCTGTCTTTTCCTTTCCACAGCCCTGCCAAAGGTAATGATCAATGTACGTACCTCAGTGCAGACCGTGATGATCGGGAACTCTGTGGAGTTTGAATGCCAGGCTGTTGGCGACCCAGAGCCCACTGTCAAGTGGAGTAAAGTTGGAGGATCTCTGCCTGCCCACATCATGGTGAAGGGTGGCATGCTGAAGATAGAGCAGGTGACGGAGGCCGATGCCGGGCAGTACCGCTGTACAGCTACCAATGATGTAGGCTCAGTGCAGTCTCAGGTGGTCCTTAATGTCCAGTGTGAGTGCATCAGGGGACATTTTTCCTTTTCATCACATATGCATGCACTATCACACACATTGGTGTATTAAGCTGACATGGAAGCTGTCACTGTCCTCCACATCATCATCACTGAAGTCCTTTGTTTGTTTGCACAGCTCTTCCTCAAATTGCGGCACTGCCAGAAACTAAGGAGGTGACGGTCGGCTCTGATGCAGTTTTGCCCTGCGTGGCTTCTGGATACCCTGTACCTGAGATCAAATGGTCCAAGGTAACCAAGATTTCTGTGCCAAGCAACTTTTCTAGCGTACAGTGTTTCAGAACTCTTTTCAACACTCTCTTTTCTCTCTGTAGTCTTAATAATTGCCATCTGCACTTGCTAAAGAAAGTAAACTTTACGTGAACATCGGTGGATTCCAGGGATCTTGAAGGCATTTTTCAACTGATCAGCAATAATATGAACCAAAGCCCCGACATTTATTTACATCCACTGTCACACACGTGTGATAAAATGAGATCACAATTTGTGGCAGGATGCAAGAGATGCAATTTTTTTCCTAATAAATGCAGCGTTATCAATCAATATTATATTTAATTGATAACATAAAATCAGCACAGTAGATACAAGTCCTGTGTTTATAATAGATTTAGTCAACATCATCTTGAATAACATGAGATGAGCTACAAAGTTTACCCAATGGCCTAAGGAAATGCTGCTTCTAGTTGAACCCTGGTTGTCTTAAACACATCACCTCCAGCTAGAGGCCATTAAGCATCACCGAAATCTTTGTCATGGTGGCCTGTTGCTAGCTAGAACCCCACAATGCTCTGGCCACTACAGTATTAAACAATAAGAAGACTTGGTGGTGCTACCAGTTACAAGGGATTACAGGTATTATCTTGGGAAATGGCAACAGACTGAGTTGACTGATTCTAAATATTAAATAACTCACATTGGATTGTTTGCAAAGAAAAACATAATTACTACATCCCAAGTAGATTCAGATATTATTTATTTAAAAAATCATACAATGTGTTAGACATATGATTCCTGTGTCTGTTTCTTTGTGTAGCTGGAAGGAGAGCTTCCTCCGAAGTGTTTCCAGGAGGTCAACGTGTTGACGGTTCCCCAGGTCACCCATGAGGATTCAGGCACATACGTCTGTACCGCCTCTAACAAACAGGGCAAAGTAGAAGCCTTTACTACACTTGAAGTCCACGGTTAGTGTGTAGATTGAAGGACGGGAAGGGGAATTAGTAAACAGACTAAATGCTTTGAGAACGACCCACAGTATCTAACTATGGCGTGCTTTTTCAGAAAGAGTGATGCCGTACTTTGCTCAGGAACCCGTGTCGTACCTCACCCTGCCCACCATCAAAAACGCCTACAAAGCTTTCAGCATTAAGATCAGCTTCAGACCTGATAATGTTGATGGTAAGGATACATATCCTTCAATCTGATTGCATAGTGTATTCGTTTCTAGTGTTTATGTGTAAAAGTTGTAGAGATGTATTTTGTCTTTTTGTGCGTTATGTTTTTCATGTTTGCTCATGAATAATTTCACTGCGTCTTCTGTCCCTTCCCTCTCTCCCACACCTCACCCACCTGGTGGGAAGGTCTCATATTGTACGCTGGTGAGTCTCAGTGCTTGAGAACCTCAGGAGCTCAAGGCTTTCTGGCTGCGTCAAACTTCACCATTATGCATCAAGCTCAGAGCTGATTTAGGGGCTGTGAAAGAGATGCAAGATGGTGCATGGCCACTGTTTTCATACAGAGCGTGTTGGTCGTGATCACAAAACCACTTTTAGTCGTTTTACGTTAATAAGTGTATTTAAAAGAAATGCTTTGATAGGATTTTACTTTCCAGTTTACTCCTTCAGCTTCTACACTACCTAAAAAGCAGCAATGCTTCAAATCAACATCTTTATATGCAAGGGGAATTATATAAATACATGGCAAGTCACGCCAAATTGCATTTGCAAGTGCATATATGCTTTCTTTTGGCTGGCAGTTGATGCAGGATATGAAGCAGCAATCCAGTAAAACAGAGCGATAGTACATTTACATAATTGGTTAATTATAGAAGAAAACAACTGTCATTGCCTCCATTATATTTCTGGCAAATTATCTGTGATTGTTTATCAGTGCACCTCACCTAATAAACTATATAAACAGTGCCAAACAGAATACAAGTTACCTGCAAAAGCAATTTCACCATGCTTGACTCTTTTTGTTTAAACGTGCAATGCAAATACTTGCAGAATTACTTGTAAGCTTATCTTCGCTTTGAAAAACAGTTTTACGTCACACATTCATGCAAAATCTACTCTGTCTTGATCACCCCTTTTCTAAACTCTGAGTGGTGATAAAGACAGATGTGCAAGAGTGCATGCTCCCACTTCCCCATGAGCCCGTGTTGCTCAAATAAGCATGCTTATTTCCAGCATGTGGAGAAAGACAAAGGAGGACAAGCAGCGTAGTGTGACTGGTTGCACTTTGCAGCCCATACACATAAGATTGCAGTTTATAGCTTTGCTTTGATTGGCTTTAAACTTGCGTTACCATAGCATGCTGCTTTACCATCCAGCTTTCAGAGTTCAGTTTATGTATGAGTGATACTGCGAACAATGTCCATCCTAACAAGTCTCTCATACTGTATGTAGTTTGGAATGTTGAAGAAATGAGTGGCCTTGAACTGAGACAAACTGAAATAGGGAAATAAAACTAGTATGTTAATCGACTTATTATGATGGATATTACTGTAGGGTGTACATTTAGCTTTGTGTGAGTGCTAATTCAGTATGTTTTGGTAATATAGGTATGATCCTGTACAACGGCCAGAGGAGGGCCACGGGAGCTGACTTCATCTCTCTGGGACTCGTGGGTGGCCGCTTGGAGTTCAGGTCAGTTTGGCTGAATCCAAATCTCTGGACTTCACCGCACTTGCGAACTCGCGGACTTTGTGGGCGCGTTCACGGGAAGTCCGGGAGTGCTGAGGGCTGTCCAAATCCACAATTCATCCAGTCCACAAGGGGCCTCAAGCGGACTTTCTGCAGACTTCCAGAGAGTCTGCTTGGGGTGCAGACCTCTGCAGACTTCACCAGTTTGATTACCCACAATAATTCATTGCAATACGGACGTGACGTTTAAATTTTTCGATTTTTTTATTGCATCTGGCCTATAAAAGCTGTGCAGTCTGAAGCCGAAATCATGAGCTGAGAAAAATAATGGCGGAAAAAGGACAAAAGCAGGTCCTCCAATGTAAGTAATACCCAAATTAATTAATGTTATAGCGTATACATGATAGTTCTTCAAACAGTGTCACGGAAACTAATGAAACGGACTCCAAGTCTGTCTATTAGCTCCATTCATAATGCTGTAGACTCCTGCTCTTGCAGACTTTACGTGATGACGGTAAAGACGTCACATTACGTATGACTGAAGTCCGCGAGGGCTCAGTCTGCAAGTCCAGAGGGTGGAGATATGGATGCAGTCTTCACCTACTTTACAGGTCCCGTGTGGTGAAAATCGATATATGCTGTTGTCATCTCTAAAGCCCCCCAGGAAAGAGAAAACCTTCTAGAATTCTACTCAGATGCTATGTAACATCTAACCAACCAATATTCATATAGCTCAAACCATCAATCACTGATTAAGACAGCGTGTTCTCCCTGGAGGAGGCGGGAACAGCAGCAGCTCATTGGTTTTCCGAGTGAAACAGCCCGTGTAGAGCATCCCTAAAACCCGGGGTTATACAGTCATGGTGAACTAAACCATCTTTTGCAGTATTTGAGCTGAAAAGCTTGAAGGGGCATGCAACACTTGGGACCTTTAAATTAGTTAAATAAGTACAACACAATGAGGCCTGTTGGTAATAATCAATTTTAAAAATCTGTGTTTCCTCAGGTTTGACGTGGGCTCAGGCATGGCCACCATACGTGACCCCAATCCTATTAAACTGGGCGAGTTTCACACAGTTGAGCTGTATCGCAACCACACCCTTGGGTATATCATTGTAGATGGAGGGGAGCCCATCAGTGGCAGCTCACAGGTAACGTCAGTGCAAAAGTAACTGCTTATCATGCTTATTTTATGTATTTATGTCAGTTAATATGGTCTATTCCTTTCTGCCTCTCAGGGCAAGTTCCAGGGCCTGGATCTGAATGAGGAGCTGCATGTCGGTGGTTACCCCAACTACACAGTCCTCGCCAAAACCGCAGGCATTAAGACTGGTTTTGTGGGTAAGACATCTCGCTGTTTATAGCATGACAGCCATCTAGTATTGGGACCGCATTTTCTGTGTGCAGTGAGTTGTTCTTAGAAAATATTGGTGCTACACAGGATGTATTCGTCAGCTGGTCATCCAGGGAGAAGAGGTTATCTTTAAGGATCTCGACCGCAGCTCTACGGGTGTCACAAACTGTCCCACCTGCAAAGATCATCCATGCCAGGTTGATTAAATCTCTCCACATCATATTTTACTAGTATATTTTTTTCCATTATGTCCTGTAAATTAACTTCATGTGCTCATTCAGAATGGAGGAAGATGTGAGGACTCCGAGGCTAGCCTGTATAAATGCAGCTGCCTCAGAGGATTCACAGGCAGCAACTGCCAGCACCACTCATCTCTGCACTGTCACTCAGGTACATGCGAAACACCCATTTACCCTACAAATACACAAACGTGTTTGAATTTTGCTGTCAGGACTATCTGTATGCACCACTAACAGGGAATGTTTATAGCAGTAAATGAAATAAAAGGCTTCAAGGGTTTCTGCTTGTAATATTTTGCAACTTGGAATGTTTCAGAGGCCTGTGGACCAGATGCTACCTGCATTAACCGCCCCAGCGGCCTGGGCTATGACTGCCGCTGCCATCTTGGCAAGTTTGGAAACAAATGCATGGATGGTAAGAATGGAAGTTACGTTTGTCTTCCAAAAAATAGAAGCATGATTGCTCTGCTGTTGTTTTAGCCATTCTGAAATATTGTTTGAGAAATTCTAGCTTTTTATGCATTGTCCTGCTCTTTCGTTTTCACTAGGGGAGCTGGTGACCACTCCACTGTTTGACGGTGAGGAGTCATATATCGCCTATCCTCCTCTGACCAACATCCACGATGACCTGCGTGTTGAGCTGGAGTTCAAACCACTGGAGCGAAATGGCCTGATGTTCTTCTGTGGTGGGAAGAAAATGAAGGTGGAAGACTTTGTAGCTGTTTCTATGGTGGATGGGCATGTGGAGTTCAGATACGAACTGGGCACAGGTAAAGTAGACTGCAGCTGAGATTTAGTTGTGTTTTTAAAATGCTTTCTACAAATTTAATGTGAAAAAAAAGTTGATGTAAACCCCAGCCTGTGTGTGCTTGTCTTGATTTTCAGGCCAGGCTGTCCTTCTCAGTCCTGAGCCAGTCTCTCTGGGCCAGTGGCACAGAGTTGTGGCTGAGCGGAACAAGAGGGCCGGCCACCTGACGGTCGACCAAGGCCCGATGGAGAGGAAAATGTCTCCAGGAAAAGCCCAAGGCCTCAATATCCACACTCCAATGTATCTTGGAGGAGTGCCCAACATGGACATTCTGCCTAAACCTGCCAATGTCAGCGAAATGTTTGAGGGCTGTGTAGGAGAGGTGAGATGTCTGTGTACTAAATCAATGAAATATAAGGTGCAAAATAATTAAGGATGTGTTTACTTAAACTTGTCTGCACCACCTGTGCAGGTTTCCATCAACAACAAGAAGGTGGACCTGTCCTACAGCTTCACCGAAAGCAGATCTATTAGCAAATGTGTAGACAACAGCCCCTGTGACCGCCGACCCTGCCTGAATGGTGGACACTGCATGTCTAATGCTGAGTATGAGTACCAGTGCCTCTGTAAGGATGGGTTTGAAGGTTAGTGCCTCAGCAAATGTCATGATTTGCCGGGGATTTACGCCCATCATTCTCTTGATGTAACAAGAGGGTCATTCCTTCAAAAATCAATCAGTCTCCACTCGACCCATTTAGCATCAGCAGATTTTTAACTTTGCATATTGTGGTATGAACATTTTATAAATTACAGGCTCTCAACCTACAAAACAGTGGGTCAAAATTTCCTTTTCTTTAATTCAAATTATTTGGTCATATGACCCTTGAAAATTGACCCTAAAATGTGCTTTTTAAAGTTTTCTTCCGTGAATGATCAGAAAACAGACAACAAATCCAGGGTGCCAATGCTTGTTTCTACTTGTCAGTGTTATGACCATCAAACTGATGTAGTTGTGTTATTGAAGCTATGGTATATTCCATGATATTAAACACAATCTAGGAGGAATAAGCAGAAGCCCTGTGAACTTGCTCTGGCTTTGGTGCTTGACCCTTCACCCCAAACTTCTGACTTACGACTGGTATGTGACCCTGCAGGTGAGCGCTGTGAGGTGGTGAAAGACGTGTGCCAGAGCAACCTTCAGTGCGAAAATGGTGGTAGCTGTGTGGACGGCCAGTGTGTGTGTACACCCGGGCACACAGGCCTCAACTGTGACGAAAGTAAGTGTGAACTGGGAACATGACTATATATGCTAGTGTTCAAACAAACATCAATGTCAGGATGCTGTTTCAGAGAAACCAAATGCAAGAAATAGGGACAGAAACCCAAAGGTGAACAGGGATTTCATTAAAATACATTAATGCTATTGGTGAAGAGCAATCATTTGAGGTGTGTGAATACTTTTTTTTATAGCTACAGTAAAAGCAAAACAAGTTTTCTCACAGTGCACATGCAAACAGAATACACTTACAGCCAGAAACAAACAGGTAAGCCAATATGACTCACAATCTCTACAAATGAAGCCCATCTAACATCAGACACTTGCTGGAAGGGTTTACCCGAAAGGATTACACGTGTCTTACTCCTATACTCTCATGGCTATATCCTGCACACACAGGCCAGGTTTCCAGCTTCCCCGAGGCCGCGTGGAATTCGGAAGCTAGCGAGGCAAATGGTACAGTATCTCACTATTCAGTCTGCCTGACACGACTGTGACTAACAGGGCCCCGTCTGCGTTTGAGGGGGCCCACGTCCCTTCTGAGCTCTACTTGAACTGTCTATTGTCTAACATATTTTGCGCCAATAAACACAAACCAAACATGCATCTGTACTCAGCTGGCAACTGAGGCTCTTATCCCCATTGGAAAGTTGGGAGAGGGGAATTCTGCATCTAAAGTGAGAGGTAATAGGGTGGTGGATTGTGTTTGGGGGCATAAACTGTTTTATGCTGCCTGTTTTTGATCTGACTGCACCATTTTTCTACTGGAAATGGTAGCTATGTGGAATTCCTCTTGTTTTTTTCCCTTGTCACGTCGGCGCCTGTACGATGGCTACTCACAACATACAACCTTGTTTCTGCAAACTTCAAAACTGTCTGTCTGTACAACCCAAAACACTTGTTTTTTTTCCTCTCGCCTAAGTCGGATCATTCGGTCTGCTCCGTGTCCACACATTTGCGCTGTTACTAACAACTTAAAGCGTCTGCTGAAGTACAGTGTGGTGGTTGTTTGGGAGAGTTAGAGTGTATTTCAAGCATATTCTGCACTTAATGTGGCGTATGTGCATGGAGTTCAGTCAGTTCAGAGATGTTGTTGCAAGTAAGGAATGGCCTATAACTTGCTCATGTGTTGGTGAGGGCTGCATCATGGAGATTTTTGTTGGTTTTGTTTTCAAATGAAAGTATTTGCGTATTGATTCTGGGCACATATTGAAATTTGGACTATGATCTTGTATTCTGTGTGTTTAAAGTGAGATTATGTGACTTTTTGAGAGAAGAAATAGCTTGTAAAGAAAAGTGCTGCAAGTCCAGACCAAAGAAGACTGCAGTAGAAAAATCTCTGGATGTATTTTTAGCTGCTTTAACTTTTAGTCTGTATGAGGAAGAACATATTATTTCTGTTTCTAAGGTTCCACAGTCTCGCTTTAAACATCATTTACAAACAAAAGCGATTTCAGAGAAAGAACCTCTTTTTGCCGATAAACGTATCTAACCAAGCCGGCCTCTCCAGGGTTTCTTCCATGCTTTCACCACTGGAGGGCACCGTAACTGTGATGATGAAAGATCACAGCCGCCTTAAGATTGCTTCAATCCCATTTATTTTTATTTTTCTGTATTTTTTTGTAGATTCGCCCTACCAGTATGCAGCTCATTTCGACAATGACGGTTACATCGCCCTTCCTAAATCCATTTTCCCAAGAAGGTAACCTTTTGTGTTTTCTTTTTACAGTTTTACTTCCACAGTTGCTCGTTCACTTAGGGTGAAATTAATCCTATTATTATGTTATTTTATTCAGTTTTAGTGCCCATGACTCACCAGAGACAATTGAAATGGAGATCAACACCAGCTCGCCTGAGGGCCTGATCCTGTGGCAGGGAGTGGTAAGTTCAGGCACAGCTCCGGTCCTATGCTGCCGGTCACTCACATTCTTCCCCTTCCACCTCGTCATCCTCACCCTAACTTTGCTACAGCACCCTTAATCATCACTATCACTTCACCTGAAAGTGACACTCACTGATGTTCTCATAACGTGTCAAGTCAGATAAAGACTGACGTGTCAAAAATAATACATCACTGATAAAATACTAAAACTTTCTCCCTTTATTTCAGCGGCATTCATCATCACACTGTCACATTCATTCTTGTGCTGCTGAGGCTGAGACATTGTTGGGCATGTTGGCTGTGAGCCTGGCTCTATCTGACACCACTAAATAAATGCATGTCGCTTCTCTAACTCACCCTCCATCTTCCTCAGGAGACCAGTGGCGCACGCAATTTGCGAAAGGTGCATGCTAGTAAAAAGGTATCCACTCAAACACAAGACACTCCTTTTTTTTATTTGCTGTGTGTTTTCCAAAAAAAGAAATTTTTAAAAAATGCTGACTTGAAGATACTTCTGGAGAACCGTGGGATGTAAAATGATTTCTAAGTATCAGGGTTTGTATTGCACGATATGCCTGCAGGCTGATTTTGTCATTGTTATTTTGCATGGAAGATTTTGTGTCACACTTGCACAAACATTGTTGGGGATGATCTCACCGCATGGTTTCATGTTTGCTGTCATAGCACTTGACCTCAGGGCAGCTAGTCAGTGGTCAGCAGTTCAGCGTTCTGAGACAACATCTTCTTCTTCTTCTTCTCACTTAATATAATAATTTTCAGGAACATGGAGAACACGGAAAAGGAAAGGACTTCATCAGCCTTGGCCTACAGAACGGACACCTTGTTTTCAGGTGAATCGGGCCGCTTGTCATACAGTTCCGTGGACATCTAGATAAGCTTTTTAAAACTTTTTTTCAGCTCATGTTGACGCTGTAATAATGCTGATGATTTGTGCAATATCCAGTTACCAGCTGGGAAGCGGGGAGGCAGAGATTTTGTCCCGAAAGTCCATCAATGACGGCAAATGGCACAAGATCACAGCAGTCAGGTATGAATACGTATTCTGAATCCTTTGGTTCTAAGGTTTTTTTGCAGCTCAGAATGAGCCTTTAGGGAGCAACTGTACACAACATTAAGCATGATTAGTCTGAATGCAGTAAAAGTAATGAGTCCGTGTTACTTTATTTGATAGTAATCTATGTAGGTTCCGGCTATTTCTGATCATTTGATAAACAAAAATGGTCAATATGCTTGTAAATTAAACTGTAAATAACACATTTCAATCAGCGGTGTCGCTTTTTCACAGTAGAGATTTTGACTTGTCATAGCAGGAAAAGCACAGATCTAATTAATTACATGAACAATGGCTCAGTCCTGTTAACCACTTAGTTTAATTCATGTTTCTAAATGCAAGAGTGTTTTAATGCAGTGTAAGGTCAAATATTAACCTGTTGTGTCAAATGTTTTTGTGGTGCTCACATTCAGCTCTTATGTTGCGTTGTGCTTCTCTGTTATTCCAGAGCTGGGAAGGAAGGATACATCCAGATTGATGGAGGAGCCACACTACATGGACAATCTAAAGGGAAAAGCCTCATGGTCAACACCAAAGGCAGTATATACCTTGGTGAGCGGACTGGCAGCATGGAGTCCAAACAAAGTGATAAAATGTAGTAGATGGTTATGACACAAATCAAAAACTCACCTGAATACGTTCGTGTGTTGTTAGTTGAATAATAAAAAGTTTAATTAGTTGATCAAAAAATACCTTATCTGAAAACAATGAAGCTAAACTCACCGAGCACCATCTCTTTCAGCTGTAGCGACCAAGCTGAACCCAGCTTTCATGAACATTTCACATCATGTTTTTTATCTGTTTATTATTCTGCATACGGTTGCTGCATATTGCTACAGTAATGTAAGGACTTTAGCTGCCAAGTTCACCAAGTTAGTTTCTGGACAGTGCTGGACAGTTCATAGGTGCATTTCTGTTCTCATTTCTTCGTTTTTTCATCCTCAACTTCTCTCCTCTGCCAAATGGAGGAGGCAACAGAAGGACACAAGCAGAGAGGAGTCAAGGCAGCATATGCTTATTAAAATGAGACATCGTTGCCTCAGAGCAGGTTGTGAAACATAAAAGAGCGCTATACAAATAAAGGGTGGCATAATTTATGATTGCGTGATAGGCTCTATATACATACATTTGTAGAGTCCTGCTCCCAGCGTGATTAGAATATTTCAGCTGGATGTCATGTTTCTTGGGGCCAAAAACACCTCATCAAGGATGCACCTGTGCTTCATCTGGGAAGCCTTCTCTGTTCCAGAGATGCATTATGGGAAATTAGATATTCCTTAATATAGTGCACCAAGTTTACTTTCCAGGTCACAGGCAGGAGGACGGAGAAGGCTCAGAATAGAGACATTAGATGAGCCTCCAGTTCCTCTGTCTTCCTCTCCTTCACTTTTAAGTGTAAGCCTCTTGTCCTCATAGGTGCTCAGTGTGTTTAGCTACCATGTTTCCAGTGAAGGTTTCTTTCTATGCAATCCTGTTGATTGCTCTGCCTATGTCACAAACTCACACAATGTTCAAAATTAGTCTTTTTACACTCATTTAAATTTTATTTATTTAGGCAAGAATGTTATTAATTAGGGGCTGCACAGTGATCAATGGTTAGCACTGTTGCCTTGCACCTAGAAGATCCCTGGTTCGGGTCCCAGCCTGGGCCTGGGATCTTTCTGTATGGAGTTTGCATGTTCTCCCTGTGCCTCCCACAGTCCACCAGTTCACCCTAAGTCAGCTGGGATAGACTCCAGCCCCCCACGACTCTAATGAGGATTAAGCGGTGTATAGATAATGGATGGATGGATGGATGTTATTTATTAATATATTTAATTACATATTCTACAGTTTTTACTACACTTTGTCAAACTCTTGGCTCAATATTAAATCATATGTGCATGGTTATCTGCCCACCTTCAAATCCGTTGCGTCAGTCCAAACATTCAGACACAGAGAGAGATTCGATGACTGGATGTGTATCTTAGTGTGTCCTCTCATTGTGACAGGTGGAGCCCCAGACATGGCCGCTATGACGGGAGGCAAGTTTTCATCAGGCATGACGGGCTGCGTGAGGAACCTGGCGCTGATGAACGCCCGGCCGGGACAGCAGCCAGCCCAGGCCATCGACCTGCAGGCCCACGCGGCCCACGGCATCAACGTGCAGCCGTGCTCTTCATAGGCGACGCCACGCGCCTGCACACACGTAGACGAAAACACACACACACACACGCAGAGACTATGGAGTGATGTCAGACACACACAGCAGACTCACACAGAGAGACTCACACACATAGAGCCTGACACAAACTTGGTGCTTTGCTGCTACCAAAAAAAAACAAACGGCAAAACACACACACACACACACACACACACACACACACAATAAACCAAGATGACACAACAGGATGTGTTTCTCTGTGCGCAGTAAAACCAAAAAAGACAGAAAAATTGAAACAATATTAACAAGTCTTCTCTTCCTCAGTGTTGTATTCTCAATGAAGGACTATTAACACAGGACAACCAGTACAGTTTACATACTTCCAGCAGTAGTTTTAGCCATGAGAAGAGTAAAACATATTAGGCCTTCTACAATGGGTCAGATCCTATGGAGTTGGAGATGTTTTTACAGCACTGAATTTTTATTTATATACATATGAATATATATATATTATATTTGTGGGGGAAAACATGCAAACTAACCATAACTGCTCTTCAACTTTCCTAGAGTTTATTCTGGGTTCTAATACTGTGTGTCCAGGGCTTTTTACAGGCCTAACTGTATTAATACTTGAAGACATTTAGGCCTTCTTTCTTCACTTCTGTAGAGGAACCTTTTTTCTTTTTTTTTCTTTCTTTCTTTCTTTTTTTTCCGCGAGCATGCTTACAGTCTTTTGCAGAACTGTTGGGAGAGGAGCGCACCCGGTCACAGTCACATGCAGCTTCAGTACACAACTCAGGACGTCAAATACAAACGGATACTCGCAAATGTTACAAGTACTGCTGCTTTAACTAGGCTTGTAGGCGAAGTCGGTCGCTGTTGTGTGCGCTCTGTCTGTGTTTGTTCTTTTTTTATGAAAAAGAAAGAAACCTTGGTGCTAATGTCAGACATGAAGATACAGCACATAGTCATATGGTTGCCTGTCTGGCACTTGTAGAGGTGTTTTTTTTTCTTTTTTTTTAGTAATTTGGTTACTTAGATGAAAACAACTATCTAAAGCAGTATACACAAGTGTCATTTGTTGATATGCATGGCATTTGAGGTTGATTTAATGATGATATGGTGTGGTTTGTTGCCTCCGCAGCCTTATGTGATTGAGTAGATCTCAAAAAAAAAGGGTTTTTAAGAACTGAAAAGGATGTAATTTTTTATGTGTGATTGTTGAAGATATTGTTTTGTGTGTAAAACTATCTGCCAGTCAGGTAGATATCCGTGTCAATTGCGAAAGAGCGTGCATGCGACGCAAATTTGTTGGTTGCGTGTGTTTCTTTGTTGTTTTTCTTTTCCGTTTCTCACTCTAGGCCACTCTACATTAAGCCCCAGTAAGAGTCAGGTGTATGTGAGTGCGTCTGTGTTTGTGTGTGTGTGTGTGTGTCATCCATATCCTCAGGAGGGTCAACCCAGAACTGCCTCAAGGTTTTACTTCAATTTCAGGTTTAGTAGCTTTAGAGACATGTCAATAAGCTATGAAACTCTGAAGGCTCTGTGGTTCTGTAGGTTGTTTTCTCTGCAGAGGGAGAGTCATCTGCAGCGGCACACAGTCGGGTTAGCGTTCGGTCATGTGGGAATGCAGTGGAAGCCTCCTGCAGGTGCTGTGATCAGTCGTGTAGCTCTAACAAAGCATGCTCGCCCGCCTTTTAGCCGACCACACCGCAAAACCACAACGGCACCATCACTTTGGGGTTCGCAAACCTTTTTTTTTTCTCTTTTTTTGTAAGCTTAAACTATTTGTATTAATATCCTAAAGTGAGCACTAGCCTTTCACTTAGAGTTGCTTCAGTTTTATTTATTTTATGTTTTTGTTTTCCTCTTTTTTTCATTGCTTTTTTTTTCAAGGCTTAATTCTGCTGTTTTAGAGCGATCACAGAAGCTTGCTATTTTCTTCGCTCCGGTTACTGTGTATTGCCTCCCACACCCCGTTGTTTTTCCCCTCTTGTTTGAGTTGGAATAGGGCCCACCTGGCAACTTCTTTACAAACCACCCCAACAAGGTTCCATTAAAGGTTAATATGTAGTACATGACTGGAGCTGCCTGGTCAAATGGATGGAAACTGTTCTTATTATTCACTCGATGAAAAAAAGTCTTAGGCTCCAAATGCATGAATGCACAGAATGGTGTCATCATGAACATGTGGACGGAGAACTGAAGCTGTGCTGTCCGGGTTTAGGACATTAAAGCAAAGAACGATGGCGTGTGTGCCCCTTGTTGGGCGCCTTTTGTGTATCTGCTCTTAAACTGGATTTTCATGTATACACTGTCATATATACACTGTCACCAAATGGAAATTTACCAAGAAACTGCCGCTGCTTTTTGGTTGGTTTTACACCATTTCAAATTATGAGAGGTGCACTTTTGGTATTGATGGAAAGTTTAATTTAATTTTTTAAAAACATCTTACTGTTTTACTTCTGAATGACAAAAACAGTAACTCAGTTAAATGAATGAAAGTGTACCAGATGAAAATTGTCTCTGTCAGGATGACCTGACTGTTCCATTTCCAGTGTTGAAAAGATGCTCCCCTTGTCCTTGGTGTTTCTTAATTAAAGACAAAAATTCATGTGCTATTTGTAACTTTGTGAGTTTTCTTTTTTCTCCACTGCAACCTTCTTCCCCATAAGAAGGTTTCTTATGGGGAGCTTTTTATTTGCACCAAATCACATGACTGTTCACAAATAGTCCCCTGTATAGTGTAGATAAGCCTTTAACGCAGTCCCTGAAGAGATGTTGATTACACAGTCTGTTTAGAAAGCCAGGATCTAATGGCCCCTCGCAGAGGTTACACCCACATCAGGTTTCTAAAATAAACCTGCCCCTCGGGTTCAGTCTCCTCTTATAAAGCCGATTTATTTTATGTTACATTACATTGTCAGTGGATAAATACAGCATTATATAGAATCAATGTGCTGGCAAGATTAAAGAATAAGAGTTTAAAGACTAAAGCTGAGTGGGTTAAACTATTAAAAGAGCTGATACTTACAGGATACTGATTCTCTGCATTGATATAACAGTAGCATATTGTACGTTCCAGGCAATTAATACTCTTTTAAGCAAACCAGAGATATTTGTTTGGATGAATAACATGCAGAATTATGATTAAAATGGGACATTGACAATTGCATTTTAATTTGAACTTAACATCATTTTACAGATTTTCTGTAATTTTTACACTTTGTTAAAGACAATAAGTAATAAAAGGTAACACTTTATTTGAATGGGGGTTCATAAGGCTGACATAACACTGTCATAATCATGACATGACGCCCATCATGATTATTAATAAATCCTTATGACAGTTGTCATTAAGTGTCATTCGGTAAAATTATGTCACTTTTGATGCAAGTTGACATTGTTGGAGATGCCTTTGTTATGACAACTTGACATAAACCAAGACAACGGAACCTGTCATAAACACGACATAGTAGACTTACTGTCAAGCTTTAAAAAACTATTTAGTTTTATATCTTAACATGACATTAAACTGCTATAAGGTTTGTTTTGACATTAGCTGTCATAATACCGTTATGATTGTTCGAGCTGTTTAGAACTGTCTTATTTTACCTCCTGTGGGTATATAATTTAAACCTGTCATTAAGTGTAATTATGACAGCTAATGTCAAAACAAACCTTATAGCAGTTTAACGTCATGTTAAGATATAAAACTAAATAGTTTTTTAAAGCTTGACAGTAAGTCTACTATGTCATGTTTATGACAGGTTCCGTTGTCTTGGTTTATGTCAAGTTGTCATAACAAAGGCCTCTCCAACAATGTCAACTTGCATCAAAAGTGACATAATTTTACCGAATGACACTTAATGACAACTGTCATAAGGATTTATTAATAATCATGACGGGTGTCATGCCATGATTATGACAGTGTTATGTCAGCCTTATGAACCCCCCATTCAAATAAAGTGTTACCTAATAAAATTACAGAAAAAAGTATTCATTTACACGTTAACTGTAATAAAAAGACGTCAAACCTGAAAATAACACCCACATCAAAAATCTTTAGTCAAAATTTTAAAATAAAAAAAAGGAATTTAAAATTTTAAAAGTTATTTTTCAGTATTTGACTGTAATTGTACATTATTTTTGCTATATTTAAATAGACAAAAAAAAATCTATTGAAAAAAATAGATACATATAGATCATTTGAAGTGTGACTCTAAAATCACTGTTTTGCTGTTTTAATATCCACTGTACCCTCTTAAAAATTAATTTTACAGAAATTAGTCATTGTTTTTTTTTTTTTTTTTACAGTTTTAACATGAGGACTTTTTCACTATATTTTGTAAAAAAAATATCTCTTTAATAAAAATTATAGCTTCTTCTGTGGTTTTATCTGTAAATAAATCACATCTCCTGCAAAACCAGTATTTCAAGAGCATGTGTGACTTAACGTGTATTTCTGAGTGATTTTCATATACTTTTTTTTAGAATGTGTAGAACTAACTTGTGGTTGGAGAGCTTCTTGGAAAGAAAGCTGTAAAGTTGTCCAACATACAGACCAAGCAACTCAGACCACAAAAAGTGTTTTCTGGGCAGGGTAAGATGCCATGAGACTGCATTATGGGAAGTGTATGATGAAGTGTTTTTGTACCTTGATCTAAATTAGGTACAACTTAGGATATGTTGTTCTGTGCTGCTTCAATTTTGACAACCTTTTGAAAGTCACCTACATTTATGGAAGTGTCTCGCTAAATCACAGAGTACTCCTCCAGTCGAAAAACCTCTTTACGTCTTTAGATCAAATTGCTAAGAACCCTTTCCAAGAAAAATCAGAGTGCTCTTTACAATATGTGATTCCTGTTAGTTTTTGTGTTACTGTTAGCCATTTATTAATGTTAGCGTAAAATAACGCAGTCTTGACCTTCAAAGCACAATTTGAGCCAATATGCTATCACTCACCACAGTGCTGTTGAGGAAACATGCCAGAGTATACATGACACATTAAACCAGCATTATTTCATTGACCTCCTTTCTACAACACATCACTGAATGAAAAAGCCCTCATGACTGCGTGTCCTTGTTTCAACAGTGATTCATTCACTCCGGGAACAGGATCAGAAATGCAGCAAACATTTAGCCCACAATTCAAAACAGTTTGAACATAATACTGACGCAACACCCGGTGAATTGACAAACTTAATATCGTGTCTCATTGTCACAGTGAAGCCCTCCGGCCACATCATGTC
This sequence comes from Acanthochromis polyacanthus, assembly GCF_021347895.1. NCBI lineage: Eukaryota > Metazoa > Chordata > Actinopteri > Pomacentridae > Acanthochromis > Acanthochromis polyacanthus. The sequence continues at coordinate 25,604,145 of NC_067118.1, forward strand.
AAGTTATGTGGCTGTGGGTGTGTCGGGTCACAGTGTCACGCAGACAGCAGTTAGACTACACTGATCCTTGTTATTTTATACCTTTGTTTCAGTGACATTCAGCTGCCTGCCATAAACCCCACTGTTTAGCCAACAGCTCCGTTGTTCCGTACAGAAACTCAATATTCTTCTTTAACGTGGTGGCTCACTGTGCAGGTACAGTATAGCTGCTCTAAGCTAAACAAAAACAGACTCTGTGTAATGATAGTCTGACCTTTTCATATAGTCTTTAAGCTTAGTATCAGAAATAGCAACAAGTTGTAGTTTTTTTACATATTTACTGAATCTAATTTCAGGTCACAAGTTATAAATGGATTCTCAGATTAGCTGGCAGGTCAGCCTTCATTGCCCACACAGGAAGTGTGTTACTGGGCTGTTCTTTCTTTCTTCAGTCAGTCTTGGGGCTTTTATTTTATTCCACCTGCCTTCAAACCACAGGGTGATGAAGTTTTTACTTTCACTTGTGTTCACTTACCACCACAGACTGCTGAACCAGAGGGTTGAAAGATTTGGTCAAAGACTCAGTGACACGTCAGAAGCTTCACTGAAAAGTAGGACAACTCATTTTTAATATGCTAAAATATAGGTAGTCGTGGATGGGTAAAGAATTTTAAAATGGCTTAATCTTTTGTAAAACTACATTAATGTTACTTCAGCTTAAAGAATAGGTGCATGATGCATGAACCGTGTTTGGCCACTATAATCATTCGTCCTGTTCTCATGTGTTTTCACCAGAAGAGATAGGGAACAAAATCTAAATTATCAATAAAAATATGTGGGGGAAAAAAACTTCAATTCAGGGACTTTATTGCCATAAGCAGCGCTAAACAAGTTATCAGTGCAATGAAATTCTATCTTCTGTGTCTATTCCTTAACCTGCTTACAAAATGCACTCATTTAACACACTCTTCACATGGATCCACTCATACATACTAAGAAAATAAATATGAATGTACAAAAACAGTGTAACAAAAACAAAAAAACAGGGTATGTACAGATACTACTATTGAGAAATGACATGTTCGATATTCATGATTCAGAGAAGATGAGATCTGCTCATATGTACTGAAGAAGGCAGTGCTGAATATACAAAGTGCAGTACAAAAAGAACATAAAACAGCGTAAGTAAAAAGGTGTAATGTTAAAGGTGAAGAGAGTTATTGGAGGTTATCTATACCAGTGGTTCTCAACCCTGTTCCTCAGGACCCCATGTCCTGCATGTTTTAGATGCTTCCCTGCTCTAACACACCTGATTCAAATGATCAGCTCGAGCTGATCATTTGAATCAGGTGTGTTAGAGCCAGGCGTAAACTAACAGTGACGTCACCCGTTGGTTTCAACGCCGAGAAAATGAAGCCCGGATTTTGCTACTTCCTGGTCGCCGTTTTGGATTTTTTGGAGCCAGTGACGTAAAAAGCATCATCAAACAGGCTGGACCGGAGAGCAACTAGGGGCAGGATTGGCTGAGGACTCTCTTATCCCGCCCTCGTTTTACCGTAGAGGCTTCTGTTGCTGTCCATCAAGTATAGCCACACCCCCTTGCTCCGCCAACTTTAACGATTTATTTAAAATTCAGTATTGATTCATTTTAAGATCGGCCACCCGATCTCTCATTTTGACCATGAAAAATAACGGGAAAAAAATCCTGAGCTGTAGAAAATCAGTCTATCAAATTTTATTTTTTCCAAATATGAATTGGGGTCTATGGAGAAAAAGCTTTTTGGAGCCAACCCTAGCGGACGGCGGGATATTGCAAGTTTTTGACACTTCCGGGTTGGCTTCAATTCTGGAGCCAGATGCTACGTCCACTGGATATACAGTCTATGGTTGGAGCAGGGAAGCATCTAAAACAGGGGTGTCAAACTCAGTTCCTGGAGGGCCACTACCCTGCATGTTTTAGATGCTTCCCTGCTCCAACACACCTGATTCAAATGATCAGCTCATCATCAAGCTCAGCAGAAGCCTGATAACGAGCTGATCATTTGAATCAGGTGTGTTGGAAGAGGGAAACATCTAAAACATGCAGGATATTGGCCCTCCAGGAACTGATTTCGACACCCCTGATCTAAAACATGCAGGATAGTGGATCCTGAGGAACAGGGTTGAGAACCACTGATCTATACAATATATGAACCAATAATACAGGAAAATAGGTTTAGTCATCAAAATTTCTCTACAATGGATCCCATTCAGTCCAACTTCTACAAAACTCAGGTGGAAACATGACCTACTTTAACAGTACAGGTTTGTTATGAAGAGAGGATGTTTCAGAGCAGCCTTTTTCTGCCTAATTATATATTACTGATTACTGAGGAACACTATCAGGTTCATCCTCTGTGGGTGGAGCAGAAATAAAGACACCACAAAACCCACAGGCGACCAAACCTATTGGTGGGATGTTGGATGAGAAAGTGATGATGAGGTACAACATGATATATGCCCCTGTCTCGTCTTTACCGTATTATACCCATGATCCATCTGCTGTATGGCTCCAAACACCAGGCGCTTCTCCACTTGTGAGTAAAATTAAACTTTTCTAACGTTTCATACACTAATACAATAAAGAACTTGGTTATGTGTGTTTTAATGCATTTTCTTTCCTTTTAAGATTAAGAGATAATCATGTTGGTCTTTCAGGTAACCATTATTTTGTTTACTTTCATGAGATTTCTGTATTTAATTGTGGTGTATTCCTTGTAATTTCCCATTTTGATCTTGAACTGTGTTATTTTAGAGTATTGCCGTTTGGTGTCTTCTCGTAGCAGGTAATAAAAATAACATTTTTATGCATAAAATCAATGAATTTAATTGAAACAAATATATAAAAAACTGTAATGATTTCTTCTCCATACAGACCTGCACTTTTTTGCCACCGCATTAGAAAGTAAGTCCTGAAGTATTTGCTTGAATTTACTGACAAATGAAGCAACAGTTCACAGTAAATTGTCTAAATCTAACTCTGCCCTGCTGCAGCCTGTAAAACAGCCTGGTTTGATGAAGGAAATGTTTCCAGAGAAGGAGACTCGGAGCTCTTGACTGACTTGAGGAGGAAGCATCAGATGAGGATCTGCTCTGACCCAGTGGATATTGAAGCTCAGACAGTTTCTGGGATCAAAGTACAGCACAGTGGGAACACTTTCCACACGTAAAGAATCAAAATCTCTCGTACTGAGTTCAGGATTCTGTGTATACGCTGAGTCTAACATATCTTACGACTTCTGTTTTCATTCTTTACAAACCATGTATTATAATTTTACCTTGATTGCTGGTCAGTATTTATTCAAACTGATCCCAAACAAATTTTTAAAGCTTCATAACATACTCACAACATATAAAATCATAACTTTAATGCAAATAGGCTAACATACGAGTATGTTCCCAATACACAATAAAAGCTGTCGTCATCTACTACTTCGTCATCTACTACTTCTACTTTTACTTGTGGAAAATCAGGCTTAAAGCTCATTTAACCATTAATCATGGGGTAGAATCTCCTTCATATTTATCATTAGTTTGACCTTTAAATGTAATTCGATTTGTCTTGTCAATTAATGACAAACAGTGATGAAAACACAATATAGATGTGAGGAGAGACATAAAGACTTGTGTTGGAGACTTTTACAGGGTTAATATATGCTAAAACACAGGGTATTACTTGATGTGATGATGGAATGATGAAATGAAACAGTAAACTACTTACAGTATTCAGTTTAGAATACTTATTGTTGGCAGTGCTGAGCTCTACACTAACTTGCAGATGTTTTGGATGTGTTCCACAGATACAGTGCATCTGAAGGCCTTTTATGCCTCAACTCGGAACAGAAATCCAAACAGTGTGATGATTTCAAGGTCAAATTCACCTGCACAGGACAGTTCTGCTCAGGTTTGTAAAACAAAATAGGAAAAAAGTATATATATATATTATATGAATTTTCATGTGTTTCTTTGATTCATAGAGTGCAGGACTGACTGGTTCGATCACGATGATCCAACATTGAATGGAGACTATGAGGTCCTCAGTGACCTCCTCAGCATTTACCCAAGACAGATCTGCCCTCAACCAATAGCCATTGAGGTCCAGACCATCTATGGAGAACCTGCCTCCAACACTTCTGATAATTTTTTAAAGTGAGATTAATAATATCACCTAAAATGAAAAAAGACTGAATTACCTATAAAGAGATGATGGACACTTATCCACCTTCATTTTCTTCTTCTTTTCTTTTTGCAGTTATGATGCCACCTATGGGTTTGCCTGTGTCAATGCAGCTCAGGGTAGGAGGAGTTGTGGAGATTACAAAGTGAGGTTTACATGTCCCAAAGAGTTCTGTCAAGGTAAATGTCTTTACTTTTCTCTCAGATATCAACGGCATGCAGGTTTAATCAAGTAGAAACTGCAAAGTGGCCCTATAGATGTGTTTGTGAGTCTCTGGTCACAGCGATCACAATGATGCTACACAGTAAGTGTGTGTATAGAAAGAATGAATGAATGACTATTTTCTCTACTTACTATAATGGGGTTTCTAATCAGCTCCAGCTAGATGCCCCATGTGTGTAATGTTTTACATTTCTTTTTCCTTTTGTAGCAGTGTTTTGTCTTTGTTATATAATGTACATCCAACCCCTATATGTGAAAGCAACACATTGATGTGAAAGTTGCATATAGGGCAAGAAAACATAAATTAACGTCTTTCGGCAAAAATCAAACCTGACAACACCACACCTTTTCCAACTTCCCACCCCCACCTTAAATGTTTGTAGGGCTGCTTACTTTATTTTTCTGTCTGAAATCCAGTTTTAACTGTGCAGATTTGTATCTATTTGCAAACTCTACTCAGTGACTCAACAATGTCGAACACGGTGGATGAACAGCGACACCCCATCGGACGAGGGTGATGTGGAATCCATACTTCAGCTAAGGAAATCCTTTCCTGGTCAAGTCTGTGCGAACCCAGTCAGCATCGAGGCCAAGACAACTAGTGGAATATCTGCCAATGAGACTTTAGAAACCTTCCTCTCGTAAGCATACTGGTTTTGCATCAAACAGACAATAGACATATCTGACAGGCTTACTGCAGATTTGACTTCTATTCACTGAAAAACAATTTTGCAATCAAAACTGTTTGTTCCTGCTCTTTGCCTGTGCTCCAGGTATGATGTCTCTTTTGGATTTGCATGCATCAATGAAAAACAAAAGAATAAACAATGTGAGGACTATCAAGTGATATTTATCTGCCCCTCAGATTTCTGTCGGGGTAAGTTTTTATGCAAATAGGATTCATTCTGATAGAAAAACTGATTTTGCTTTAAAAAGAACCATTTTTAGCTTACCTGAAATTAAAAATCTCATGACCTTCAATGTAATAAAATCTAAATTTTAGAAGGACTATAATATACATATGAGCTTTGCAAATGTATAAACTTCTGAAAAAACAAAACTTTCATATGTAGGAATCACAAAATGTCAGTGTCTGTTTTTCACCGTTTGGCAGGTTGTCGGACACGTTGGTTTAACATGGACAGTCCCACAGGGAAGGGCGACTATGAGATCCTCCGCGATCTGCAGATGTTATATCCCCGTCAAGTCTGCTCTAAGCCTGTGGCCATTGAAGCCATGACTGTGTCTGGTGTCCCTGCACACGAGACCGGTGACATCTTTCAAATGTGAGTGTTGGCAGATGAAGTTTTGCATAGTGTGTCTACACTGACACGCTGAAAGGAGAGAGTTCTCTCAAGTTGATTACGATATAACAAGTGCCCCAAGTAATTGCATAAATTCTAATGATTGAATCTAGACATTAATAACTCTAAAGCATTGGTACCACTAATGCCACACTGGTATTAGTGCTAGTGTAAGGGAATAGTAGGACTATTTTTTGAAAAAACGTCCTCGCTTTCTTGACAACAGATGACATGTTTGATGTCCCTCTCATTTCTGTTGAACACACAGATTGACCACTCTTCATGTCTCTTGTAAGAAAAACAAACAATTTCTTTCATTCTTTAAGTGACCTCTCCAGCCATTTTGTATAGCACTTCCATAAAGTTTGGTCTCCAAGTTAGGGGAGCTTCCTTCATCCTGATGACATTACTGTAAAATCATCAAGGTGAAGAAAGCTCCCTTTTGAGCAGATCCTCTAGTGATTATGTTCATCTACATTTGGTACAGTGCTCTTTGAAGAGTTTGCTTACCATATATTTTGCAGGTACGACGCTACTTTCGGCTTTGCCTGCGTGACTGCAGAACAGCCTGATGGAAAGTACTGTCAAGACTACAAAGTTCGCTTCACTTGCCCACTGACTTTCTGTTCAGTATCATAAACCAGTGGTATACAAATCATTTAGGGTCTTACTCTCAGTCGAGGATCTGGAGCTGCTTGAAAGAGAAGATTTTCATTTGTGAAATGTTTGCCATTGCCTTTTGTACCTTCTAGGATTCCAACTTACACTGATTTCTAAATCCCCACAGTATTGCATCAGGACAGACCAACACACATATATAATCCTTAGTTTATGTGTTCTTTGTAGTGGGGTGTTCTTTTGATATCTTTTATTTATGGAAATATGTTTGTGAAGATTCTCAGTCATCCAGGTCATGGTAATCCTTGGAACTCCAGTAGAAAAGCAACCGAACATCCTTTAAAGTTCTTGAAGACATTTTAACTTTCATCCAAGAGACCTCCTTAGTTCTGTCTGACAGGGAGTGTCAAAGGTAGAGAATCACCTTCAACTCGCATGGCTAATGGTCCATTAATAGATTAAGCCTCACATGCCTTCAGGTGTCCATAGTTGTAAAATTACCAGGTTTTCCCACAACAATTGCAACAATGGTTGGGAAATTGCCAGGTATGGACGGCTTCCTTCACCCCTTTCTCAAACCAGACTACGCCATCAAAAATGTGGACACTACTGTCCTCAAAGAAGTGTCCCATCCTTCAGATACAGGTAAACTGTTTGTGTAGATGTCCTTCAAAGTCGCATCCAAATTACATAAATACCAAACTAAGACTGCTAAAGCTTAAGAATTAGCTAACAGAAAGTCAGAAAAGCACTGCAAGTTATCACTTTACAAACAGTGACTTGGATCAAACTTGACTGTTTCACGAACACATTACGGATGTGTGCTTTAGTTTGTTCTATTGTATGAAGACAACAGGCAAAAATTACACCTAATTATGAAGACTGTGAGTGTGAAGACTGCTTATTCTCTATGTGGAGGTTCTTTGAAAACAGTTTGGAAATTTGCTAAAAAAAAAAAAAAAGAACATTTTCTCTTATAACTTTTAACTTTGCTCTGGAAAAGATGTAGTGGTGGAAAGTAGCCAAGTACATTTGCTCAGTTACTGCACTTCAGTGGGATACTTGTACATTACCTGGGTATTTCTATGCTTCCACTTCCACTACAATTCTGAGTAAAATATTGCACTTTCTTCAAATTTATTGGAAAATTTACTAATGAAGGTGAGGATTTTCTCCAATGGGTAATTTAACAAATTCTCAAAATTCAATACACTGTTAAACATGAATCCAGTAGTTTCCAACCTTTTATCTTCTCATGTCTTTACAAAACCAATGTATAGACAAGTTAACAACTCCACCAAGTGTTGATTTTCCCTCTAAACTTCTAGCATGGTTTCATCTTAATAAATGTTCAAATTTGTACTGATTTGTGTATCAGAACTTTGTTTTTTTTTTCTTTTCTTCTCTCCCATCAATCATCTAACAATGTCTGAAAGATGTTCAAGTGAAATAATTTAGAGGGTGAAATAAATCATGAGACTACAACTTTTTAAAATGAAACTAAATGGAAATCTTCCCCCACAACCCAGGAAAACTCACAGAGGATGATTGTGTTGGTTAGAATGTTACATCATGCTCAGGGGTGGACTGGGGCAAAAAATCAGCTTTGGCATTTTTGGCCCAGACCGGCCCACAACATTATCGGTTAACTGAATCAAGCACTAATTTTTGAATGACAAAAAACTGACAGAGAGGTCGGATTTTCAGAACAAAAATTCAAAAACATCCCTAGAGACCTATACAAACTTCCTGACAAGTTGGGGAAAAAAACAATTGCAATCCAGTAGAGCAGGGATATTCACTAAAATTCAAAGTGATCCAGTCTGAGAAAATGTATTAAAGCAAAGGTCCAGAACATCATAATGTCAAACCTGAATTAGTGCGATAGCTACATGTTGATGTAACCTACTAGTTGTATTAGCGTCTGCATGTAACCAATAACTGACTATCAATACCAAATAAATTCAGTAAGGTGCAAAAAACATTTTTGGCAACATTGTTTTATAAATAACTTTTTATATAACTATAAATCTTCAAATAAAGTGCAGAACTAAATGACTGGCAAACCTGAACCAACTTATAGACATCGTTAACAATGCCTAAATCTGAAAGATGTAAACAATTGAACCAGGTGCGGATCCAGATTAATTTTAGTCGGGGGTCACAGGGGAATACAACAGATACAGTGGTATGCAAAAGTTTGGGCACCCCTGATAATTTTCAAGATTTTCCTTTATAAATCACTGGTTGTTTGAATCAGCAATTTCAGTTAAATATAACATATAGCAGACAACACAGTGATATTTGAGAAGTGAAATGAAGTTTGTAGGATTTACAGAAAGTGTGCAATAACTATTTAAACAAATGTAGGCAGGTGCATGGCGTCATGGCGTCCATGTCCAGAGCCGTGATGACATCGTATTGCTTATAGCCATCTTTACCAACTTCAATCTGATCTTGGAGCTTGAAGAAGTCATCCTGATGGACCACGCAGCAGTTGGGCAGGTTCTTGATCAGGCGGTTGGTGAGGCTGGTTTTCCCTCCATCGGTTACGCCGTCAATGCCGATGATGTACTTCATGTTCTCGGATTGTTCAAAGCTCAGAAAAAGGGTCAAAAACGTCAACAAAAACCAGGTTGGGAGCGATCGGACGTGGAAGAAAGCTGAAAAAGAGAAGGTTGCAGCAGGAAACATCAACTACTCGAGTCCTCCATGGCACATGTGTTTAGTGAGTAAGGTAAGAGCAGAAAGGGAGATGCCACTCGGACGTGGTTCTTCCACCTAAAGAGGACCTCTTTCTACTACACATACTGCCCTAGTTGAGGTTTTAGGCGGAATATTCCTTTTAACCAGCCCCTCAGGTCTCTTTGAGGATTTTGGACAGAATACTCAGTTAAAACAGCATTTTAGGTGCATGTCCAGGGATTTTCGGTGGAATGTTCCTTTAAAGTGGATGTGTGAGGACCTTGTAGGTGGAATACTTCCTGAAACCAACCTGTTAGGTCAACACTCAAAGATTTAAGGTGGAATATTCCTTCAAACCAACCTAAATTTCATGTTTTGATCATTATTAAGTCAGAAACCTCAATCCTACACCTCAGAATGACGTTTGAGATTTATGCTGCTGTTATTTGTTTAGTCCAGGCTTAAATGACAGAAATCCACAACTGTAATTTTATTTCAGGACTCGGTTATTAAATGTCAAAACAATCCATGTGACTCTAAAAACTCAATAGCTTTACAAACTCTAAGATTAAACTCTCCACAAGGATCCACAATAAGTTGGACTTCTACATGAGAGCTTTAATTATTCTTCATGTACTTCCTGAAAAGTTTGGTCAATAAAAAATACAAAAACTAATATTTTCAGCTGAACTAAAGACAGACTTTGTGATTTTTCTGCTCACATGTTGTGTTGTTATAAACTTACTCTTTCAAATAAATAGCCGCCTAACCCCCTGGAAACCAGTGTTTGTCCTGTTTTGTGTCGACCCCAGGCAGCCGGTCATAATGTTTTTTGAGCAACACACCATACTATGACATTTTTACAGTGATGGTTCTACTATGGAACCAGTTTGACATGTTCAGACATTCTATGTGTGAAAACTCAGAGATTTCAGGTATCAGAAGGTGCTTTTCAACTTTCTTTGTTAATTTTCTGCTTCAAATTTAAACTAAATTTACTTCACTAAGCCAGCCCTCTGGACTTCCAGTAAGCTGTGTTCCTATTGGCTGTCCAGGTGGCTGCTTGGTGTTATCAGGAACACCTGAGCAACTCACTGTCTTCCTGCTTTATGTCTGCAGTCAAACATCTGCTTCTCTTCACTGAACCGGGTTTGGCTCCGTTGCTTTAGTTTTTTCTTTAGGCATTGTCTTGCAGCTTCCAGCAGTAAAATCGTCTTTAATGTGTTTCTTGGTGTGTTTTAGGGCTTTGTACTGGATAGTTGTCTTGGTAAATGTGGTTCTTTAGCCACAGTTAGCACATGCTGCTAATGTGTGCAGTGATTGGTGGATTTGGTGCAGCTGAGTTGTGTCTTTATCTTGGCTGTAGTGAGTCTTCAGAGGTTTTTGGTCAGACACATTCTGTATTCTTGTTTGTGAACCAACGTTGGTTGACCAGAAGGTAAGAGTTCCTGCCCTGATTCTCTCTTTAAAGAGCTTCTCTGGTAGGCTGCAGGAGACTTTAGCGTTTGGGTTGTGCTAGTTTGATTTTTGTACGGTTTCATTTGGACGACTATCTTGAGGCCCCACCATGTGGTTTAGTGAGGTTTTCTCTAGCAGTTCTACAAAGCAACCTGCAGCAGAAGAGACTTTGAGAGTTTTTAGGAAGTTCCAGAGACCAGACTTTAGAGCAGCAAAAACATTTGCCAGCACTTTGAGCAAGAGAAGGTGAGCTTCAGAGTAGAAGTGAGATGGAAACCTTCTTGACCCGTGTGGTGAGGTCCTGTACCAAGAGTTTGATCATGATGTAAAGAGTTAGTAATTCTTTGGTCTGAAAACACAAGTGGAATTGACTCATTACAGGAGATATTTGGTTCTTCTGTCGTTCTGCAGTTTCCTTAGACTGAATATTAAGTTAATATTTTAAATGACTTACCGTGTGAGCCTAAGACGACTTCAATAAACTCCCTCCATCCCCTGGACACAACAGATTTTATTACCATGTCCATGTTAAATCTTTTTTAAAAAATATGTATTTGAGTTTTAATCATAGTTTTAGCAGTTTTTTTCACTTTGCTTGTGTAGTCATCTGTGTGAAAGGTCCTAAACAAAGTTGAATTGATAAACAGAATAGTTGACTAATTGAGGTATTTAATACATTTCTGCTGCTACAACTCCTTCACTTCACAAACATCCTTGTGCTTTGTGCCTCAGTATTAAGTCCTTGAACGTTGTGTCCGTCACAGAACCTACCAACTGCAGCATCAATTTTAGAAAAAACTCGAAGCAGCAGCGGCGGCGTCACATCCTGTGGAATATTCCAGCAGGTTTATGTTGCACTTTAAAAGGACGCGCTGAAAGTGCGGCTGTGAAGCTAACAGGTAACCGGTCATATGTTGTTTATCACTCTGACAGCGGAGACACACAAGTCAGTCATCAGATCCAACTGAACTTTGCGTTAAAGAAAGAAAGACACAAAAGGAAAGATAGTGAGGTCCGGTCTGTACGTGCGCGTTTTAGACGTCTCCATCCTCTGATCTGTGTAGATTCAATAATCTGTGGAGCTCCTGTCAGGTAAGATGAGAAGCTCTAAGTTTGGCATCTTCGTGTCAACGCTGGGTAAATATTTTAGAGCGCAGAATCGGCCCACTTTGCATTTTCTGAATGATTTGGTTGTGACGCAGTTGCTCCTGCCTCTCCATGAAGATGCTGGACTGTTAGACAGCGACAAATATGCACCTGTTTCTTCAGCCTCTTTATTAGCATTATTATCGTTATTCTCCTGCCTCTGATGATGCATTAATGTGATGGATGGTGCTGTAGAAACTTATAGAGAGCTGCTGCTGAGGATAGAGCGCTGAGCTTTCAGCCCCCCACTGGGCAACTGTAGAAGGTAGAGGTAGCACGTCAAGTAGAGGCAAGATTTGTGATAAAATTACAATGAGCTTAAAAGACGTGGTTCAATTGTGCTACTTACTAAGTTTTATAATGGAATTTTTTCCAACAGCATGCTGGCGATTAATGACACACAGAAAAGTAAAGCAAGATGCGTAATTATGCGCAGGACTTGCACCAAAATGTCAAATAAACAGCTGATCAGGCATAGCGAGACAGTTCAGCGGTTAAACCAACCAAAAGGTCAAGTTTTTTTTTTTTTTTAACGTTATGCAACTTTTTGAATCCTTTCCTCACATATTTAGCACTGCCAACAGCAGCTTTAAGCCTAATGTGTATCCATATGTTTGCCAAAACTGATTACTTAAAATCTTATCAAGCAAGATTTGTGGATAATTATGTAGACCATTTTCAAATAATTTTAATGGATCTTTTAGGCCTTAAAGGATTTAAATGTGTAGCTAAAGTACACTGTTGTATATGTAATGCAAACTAAAAAAAATTTTGTTTTGTTTTTTTTCCCTTTAGCTTTTGTGCTGGTTGCCAGAGACAATCATGATCCTCCTGACTTCCTCCTCTGGTAGGTGCTTCTTTATCAATCCCATAATCTGGAATACTTTACACCTACACAGGCACTGGTGCCAGATTTTAAAGCTGAGGTCTACTTGGATCAAATTTGACATTTAAACAGCCACTGATGTAGCTTGGAAAGATGCCTGGACAGAATACAATGCAATAAATATTTACTTTTATAAAATAAATAATGGAAAAGGCATATATTTAAGGCACTGCAAAAGATGATCCAGTTATGATATGCAAATATTGAAGTGGAAAGTTCTAAGAGAATTTGTTCATCACTTTTCACTTTAGAGTTTACTGATAGGAGTATGTGCAGTTATACAGCATTAAACCTCCTATAACTGTTATGCATTATTGTACAAATATATTTTACACGGCACTAAAATCTGAATAGTTTAAATGTCCCAGTAAATTCAGATAAGCCCTGTTGTGAATTGGGAGTTTGTGAGTTTCCTTTGTTTTTGATCTAGTCTTCTTACTTGTTACCAGGTAACATAGCAGGGTATTGCATAACAAGGGCCTTCCCATCATGCTTTGCACTCATTAGGCAGCAATCCCAAAATAGAGACCTGCTTGAAATTGACAGTGTGTCCGGCTCTGGCTTTTTATTAGTGACCAAGACGGTGCATTAAATGGTTGCAATAAAACCTGACTGTAAGAACAACAGACTTTTTGACACATATGGCTCTAATAGTTTTTACAGTGACTGAAGTTCATAACCTTGATTTTTCATGTAGCATACTTGACATGATTTTTGTAAAACATATTCAGAACACTGCCTGCATTAAAGTGCTGTGTTCAAATGCCAGGCTGTAGCTTTTGTTGAAGTCCAACATGAGAAGTAAAACGCATGCTGTCAAGTAAAAGTGCAAGTTGTTGTTGGCTTTCTGCTGTGTCTCATACGCTGTTTTCTTTCAGATGAAGTCTCTTGAACTCGCCTGGCTTTGGAATCACAGGAAGTTCAGGGTGAAAAACACTTAAAGGGTTGCTACTGCAACATTTAAAGATATTTAAATTTTGCAGGCCATTACCTATGCATACTGCTTTGGACAGCACTATGACTTGAGAAAAAAGAATAAGTCTCAGAAGGGCGAGGCTGATGGCAAACAAAGATTTCTTTGGATGGATTAATTATAAAACTTCACACATTTGTCGAAGAAGCTTTTGGCAGGAGGGAGGCAGCGTCAGCAGTTTTCATCTTGCTGACTAAGACATTAAATGCACCTTTCACTGTTCATACTGTAAATATTTTCCTCACAACAAAAATACAAATCAAGCCTCAAGTAGAACTATTACTAGTATATGTTTAAGCACAGATACAGTGCTGTGATTTCTTGTATTTTAGTGAGTCATACTAAACGGGGCCAGATAATCAAACACAATTTAACACAGAGCAAAGGAAATTTGAGTAAACACAAATGCAAGTTTAAAATGATAATTGTTAAAATATTGTTCTCTAACTAGGCCTGTGGAAAATATTGTTCATTAACTTAGTTACTAAACCCATAAAACTACCAAACGATACTACCAGCTGGTTGTAGATAGACAGATGGAGAAGACTTGGGACAGCAGTGAATGTTCATTTAAGTAGCCCCACTTCCCAGAATAATCCAAAAGCATGGCGATAATTCAGCTAGAAAGTCATAAAAGATTCAGGGAATGTATCCAAGAGTCTATCTCACCTCAGTGAAGGTGTTTTAGGTATTCAAGACTCCAAAATCAGAGCAAAAAATGCATTAACCAGAGTGGTGTCAAGAACACAACTACTAACTCAGAATAACATTAATGCTCGTCTGAGCATCTTGATGCCCCTCAGACCTTTTAGAAGAATGTTTGATGGACAGATGAGCTGAAAGTTATTGTGTGGAGGACAGGCGTCCTTTCACATTCAGTGCAAAGACGCATATCTAGCTCAAGCATGGAGGTGGTAGTATAATGTTGTGCGGATACTTTGCGTCCTCAGAGACAAGGGGATTTGCCATAATTGAGGGAATTGAGCATAACTGGAATGTAACAAGACAGTGATCTCAACTCTTTAGAAAATACTACAAAAATACAGCCCAATTATGACAGTAGCACACTGTTTTTGTTGTTGATGCTTTTGGTTTGTTTGTTTACAAAATACAGCTAAAAACTAACTCTGACTGACTTTTGCAAGCACAAAAGCAGAATGACCAGGAGTTTACTGTGAAAACTGTTGATGTGAACTAAACAAAAAGTAACAATTGATTTAGGCATCTAAAATATCATTACCAACATTACACTGATGACTCTAAGATAGGCCGTTTTTTCCCTTTCCATTTAGTAAAATTCTTCTTGTTTTGTGAAACAGATTTATTAGGTCACAATTTGGTCATGCATTATTGGCTTTGAATAAATATGTTATGATTCATCCTTCATTGTTTTAGGTATATGCATTTTTACATGTTAAACAGTTTGTAAATCTCAGTTCTCAATCATAAAAATTGAAGACACAATGTTTTTTTTTTTTATGGTCTGCAATTCATAGAGGTGTTTACACATTTTAAAAATGTTGCAATTCACAAGCAACTGCATTTACAGTTAATGTTAATTAGAATGTAACACTATATGAATACTGTATATTGTTGGACAGTATTTTAATTCTATCAATTATGATACTTTTTGCTTCAATACATGCAATTACCATTTACATCTTGTTTCATGGTTACGCAAGTTGCCTTTAACGTTAAATTTAGTTCGTCAGTTCAGTATGAGACATACACAAACATAGATGCAATCAGGATGTAGTTATCTACTCTTTTCTGTAATTCCCCTAAAATATATTGATGATAAAACTCAATGCAGTTTCTTATTTGAAAACAAACTGTGTGCTATAAAAGCGAGTAGACCAGGTGAGGTTGTAGATTCATCTCTGTGCTGCATTCTCCATTAAAGCCTGGGCTGCAGTGGTATTCATAGATTTGAGCAGTTAGCTATGTGCGAGCCGCTGCATTGTCCTCTTTTCATGTCATTATGTTCGATCAGAGTTAATAGGCTAATTGATCTCACGTCTGGTATGTGTCAATGCAGTAGGTCTGACTCACTCTCACTATAGCCGATGGTGTATGTGTTAGTCCTCTTAAGTGTTCACAGCTTGTTCCCCACACCAGTATCTGTGTGTGTGTATATGACCTCTTGTAAGATCACATTTGAGTGCTAACACTTCACATGCATCACTGTTCAGATTGTATTTATTTCTGCTGATATTGAAATTGATTGCATGTCACTGTGGCCATTTTTTTTTAAAAGAATGCTAAAGCATGTACAATATGAACATTACGCAGATAGAACTGATAATGTAATCGTGGATAATGATGCATGCTGTGGGCTGCACACACCTGAATGAATGTACAGTAACAAATGCATTTTAGTGATCTGAAAATGGATGAATATATCGTAAGGTTGGTCTCCGTCCAAAAAAACATGCGTCTTGGTAAGTGATATTTCTTTTACATAAGACAGGGGAGTCAATTTTGGAGCGATATTTTGCTTTTAATGCAAAAAAGTGCAGTATGGGATTCCATATGGATTGCTATTATATTGTATCATTCTATTATACTTTTAGAATTTTTACGGATTCCTGCTTTTGTCCCAACTGAATTTTAAATCGGACTGAGGTATAAATAAACTATTCCAATTCAGACACATGCATTTAAAGGTCAGCTGGTGCGGTCATCCAATCATAGTAGCGGTCTTGCTGTTTTTCTTAAACCAGAGCAGAGGTTGTTGACCTTAGACAACTACTAACTGCTTGTGCTCTTTGGTCTCAGGTGTCTTCCAGTGTACCAACAAGCTCTTTCTGAGTGATCAGTCCACAGGAGTTCAGATCAAGGAGTTTGCACGTAAAAATGCAGCAAATGCTCTGTCAGTTGCCAACATGGTCATGGGCATGGCCTCCATTCTCAGCAGCCTAAATGGGTGAGTATTTCTTTGTTCTGTTTTGCCCTCCAGGGTCAACATAAGTTTCTGTTTTTACCAGAGAGGCTAACCCAAGCCAAACCCATAAAATTCTCATTGAAACAAAGTCAGTTGTTTAACTTTATTTACAACAAATCTGACCAGCACTAGTTTCAGTCATTTGGCACCAACTTTCTCCGTGAAATGGGTTGCTGTCATCAAATAGCTCAACCTAACACTCAGTCGTTTTGTTTAGGCACCATCATGCTGCATGCTGGCTCGTTCTGATTGGCTACCTGCTGGATTTGGCAGATGGAGCAGTTGCCAGGCGACTCGATGCCTGCTCTGCACTGGGTAAGTGGAATGTTGTGGTCAATAGCTTTTACCAAAGATAAACTTTAGCCGGGGTGTTGGCAGGGCTTGCTGCAAGGGCTTTTGTCTGGACTTTCTAATTTGGCTGCACCAAGTCATTAACAAAAGAAGCCAGTAAAAGAAAACTCTGCAATTGGAAAAACTCTGGTTAGTCTTAAAGAGTTTCCAAGGGAATAATCATGCATATTTTACATAGTGCAATGTGAGCTTTGTTAGATTAGTGTCCTTAAGTTACTTCCATATTGTGAAGACTCATAGTCATATACTTGTTAGTTTCAGGTTTCTGGGTTAAGTGTAAATTGCATCACATCCTCTTTGTTGTCATCCAGTAACACCCAGTGCGATTACCCTGTAATTTAAACACATGCCACTGCCTTCTAAAGTTCACTATTCCATGTATAGTAAATCAGGATGTAAAAATAGCTTTAATATTGCTTCCAGTGCGCACTTTTAGATTTTCTCAGGAGCCCAAAATAGCTCCCAGGTGCATCACAATACTTCGTTGTCGCCACATTTCAGGGGGCTTTGCGTCTCGATGGGCTTTTTCTGCATGACTTTGCGGGTGAATGTTGTTGTGCCCCCCCACGTATTTTGTCAAATGAACAATCACTTTCTGATTAAGCAGCCTAATTCCACAGGATCATGCTCCAATTGTCTGTTTTATCCCATTGCTTTGGGTTCTGTGCATATCTGAAATTGCTCAAATTGTTGACCCCGGCCTGTGGAATTCCACCTCGTTCATTCGAGCCGTGCCCTGAATCACCTCGTCCTCATCTGCTGAAAACATGCCATGTGCTCCTGAGGGATAAAGAGACAAGGCAGTGCAGAATGTTGTTTTGGGAATGTCTGCCTGTTGGGCTGACACCGAAATTTCCACTTTGAGATATTTGCAGATACGTGCACCACAACGCTGTCACATGTCCGTAAAACACACTGGGGGTGTAATGAGGTATCTAAAGTGGCAATAGCTTGACTGAGCTACTGTTGGAATGAAAGTAATGTAATAGTAGCCTTATTTAGCACAGGTGTCAGCCGTGAAGTCCTGATTCATGCCTTCCTTTTTTGATGTTCAGGTGCAAAGCTGGATGACTTTGCTGACTTCACCACCTTTGGGATTGCCACATCATTGCTTCTGAGGACATCTGACCTGCTGGACAACATCCTGTGCATGTGTTATGTTCTGTCTGTGTTCGTCCGCCTTTGTTTCTTCTCAAGCGGTGAGTTCTGAAATGTAATTGTATACTTTTCATTTTTCATTCATTTTGCTCACATGTGAATTTAATTGTACTTTTGTCAACCCACAGGGATCCCCTTCATGTACCGTGGCCTGCCCTGCATCTACTCGTCGGCCATCCTGGCCAGCGCTTCCTTGCTGTCAGGGGGAAACATGGTCGTGTTGCGGGTCATCGCAGTGGCCATGATCCTCTTCATGATCAGTCAGAACTTCTATCCCCATGACAGAGTGCTGGAGTCCCAGGCCTGGAAAAAAGTAGTCTATGCTGGAGGTAATAAGATCACTTTTGAAAATTCAGCATAAACCACATGTTATCTTTTGTAATATCATCTGTGCTGCTAAACTTTGACTTTGATGTACTACTTCCCCAAGTCTAGGGGGAATCTGGACTTATCATGCTATGACTCCCCAGCTACCCACTAATAGAAAAGCCAGCTGCACAGTACAAATCAAAAGTTCAGTAAAGCAGTTTATTCAGAGTTGAGCAATGCCCAAAATGACAAATAAGTTCTCTACCAACCCCAAAACTTCACCCAATAAAGAAAACATGTGAGTAACAAATGGCAGGTCTTATAACAGATGATTAATCTTTCCTTTTATGTGGTAAATATGGCAGTATTGTTTGGTTAGTCCATTTTTTCAGGGCACAGTTTCCTTATATCTAGTGTATTACTGTGCCTCTTAAAGGTATTCACTCCCTTTGGAAATGTACTCCTTTTGTAGCTTTTCAGCATTGAATCATGGTCAGTTTAATTAGCTTTTCTTGACAAGAATTTACAAAAGTCTTTCACATTGAAGTAGCAGCATATTTCTATAACTAATGTAAATTATAAAGTAAAAAATGGGAAAAAATGTGACTGAAGTATTTAGTGTTTCACCCAATTCAACACAGTTGGAGCCAATGGGAGATGGAAGTCACAGAATTATTCAAATAGAGATCACCTGAGGCAGTGAATATTTTTTGTTTTGCTTTGACATGAAAGTTGTTTTTGTAAAGCCTGAATTAACTGACCCTGACTCCAAAAGGGTTAAATATTATTTATAGGTACTGTATCTCAGTATGTTTGATGTACACATGTGCACATTCTTGTTGACCTTCCACATGATGAATCCCAAAGACTTTTGTGGTCCCTGATTTTTTTTTATTTTTTATTAGGGTTACCAGCAGGTTGACATTTTCTGTTTTAAGTTAACTGGGTAGACTGCAATACATTTCTACTAAGACTTTCAGTGTGTTTTCATTTTTTTTTCTTCTGTGTTTTTGTAATTTTCAGGAGTCATCATGGTGTTCTGCTCTTTCTTCCCTCCTGCATGTGTTTACTACCTGCTGTGGTCTGTCTCCTACATTTTGTTCCCAACATCCCTTTGGAGCAGTAAAGTGTAAAAAAGCTGGCATTGTCCAAAAACTCACAAATAGGTTTACCTTGGGCCCGTATGGGTGAACTGAGGCCTCCAGACTGCTGCTGCTCCCTCCAGCCATGGAGCTAAACAAGCTCATGCATCACAGGTGAACACTTGCTCTATTTAACCTTTGTTTTGATGTGACACCTCTAAGACAGAACCCGGACTGAAGAGAGTTGGGATGAGGAGGACATTTTGATGTAACTGGTGACGATTAACCTTCATGCTGTCTGCTGTATGTGTTGCATTTTAACTGGATGTAGGGGGTGTGTGGCTTGTTCTAAAATCTGAATATTTATATGGTTTGCCTCCAGTTTAATCTCCCTTCTGCAGTATTAATCCAATCTTTCATCAGTGATGGCAAATATGTGGCAGCAGGGCACATTTTCCCACAGGATCATACAAAAATCAATGTTTTCAAAGGAAATGACAGCACAGATTTGGGGACATTTCCTCTCATGAAGTTCAGGTCAGGCTTTTCTGTTATATAGAGACCTGAAATCCAGTGACGGATAACTTTTGCTATGAAGTTTCTGTCATCAATATGTTTTAAACAGGTTAAATTTGAAATCAAATAACCACAACCCCAGCTTTTGTAAATTAGAGGCCAATAGTTATTTAGACTTTTAGGTTTTTATTAAGTTATGTCTGTCCACAATGACATGTTAGATTTCCATATTTCTTCTATGTATGGTTTTATTTTGTGTGTTTGCCTCTGTTTTAAGAGGCGTTACAGTTTAAATAGTAAATCCACACTGGATCCCTGTCGCATTTCACAGTATTCAGACGTCACCAAAGGTGTTTTCAGTCACTTGTCAGAACACCTGTGGTGGCATTAGTAACTGAAGGGAAATAAAAATGCAAGATGAACAGAAGTTGCATCTCAAAAATATCCCTGCAACAACAGTTTTCTGCCTCCTGAAGATGTGACTGTATCCTTCAAGAGGCACAGAGGCTGTAAACCCTGTGTTTCCTGCCATCTAGTGGGCAAAAATGTCACCTTGCTACACATTCTGCCTCACCTTAAAGGTGATTTATGAAGTAGCACTATAGTTGCAAGCACAGGGCAGCAGAAACTTTAAACTGACAGAGGTTAAAGGAGGAAAGAATAAGGGTGTCACTATTCTTTCACTTGGCCAGTATTACGTCTAAGAGACGTTGCTTTTTGTAGAGCAGTTCTTCATAGCCTGGACTTTTTTTGACATCACTTGTCGTGTTTCACAATGGTTATTTTGTGTCTCTGCATTGTGAGTGAGAAATGGGGAAAGTATATAGTTTTATACTGAACTGCTCAGAAGTCTAAAGTAGATAATGGTACAGAATGACAGTAAATGTGTCAGCATTCAGCCCTTAAAGCTATCAACACCCTATACTTAAATTCTCATCAATGATGACCCTTTTAAAAAAACCTCATCCTTGAGCTTGTACTCAGAGGTGTCAGAAACCGTATGAAGTTGAATGATTTCAATGATTTGAACCCTCTGAAAACTCAGTCATAGCCATTTATGAGTTGTTTATGAGTCTGCCTTGTAAGAGTATTCTGACAAAATGCAGCAGAAATTCTTCATTCAAGACCTGTGTTGTAAAAAAAACAAAAAACAACATACCAATGTCATGTTTTTTGATTCCGTACCGATTTAAACTCGCTGTATTAGTAGACACGGTTTATGATAACAGGTGCCGTGAAGAAAATCTACAATGTGAAGTGCATGGACGGGCTGAACACAAATCTACTCTAGTACAATCGGTAGTAAATTCAGATTTCCTGTGTGGGTGTTTTGGTTTTCAAATCGTGAACTCGCAGTATTGTACGCCTGCCAAGAGCATTATAGATACAAAAACTGTACTTGCCCAATACTGGAAAAAGTGGGAAAGATATTCATGAACAGTAAGATCTAGGCTTTTGAGTCTGTACGTTTCGACAATAAAGAGGTAAAAATAAAATGACTTGGTCAATTTTTGCAATTGAAGAAACAACTGCACTTTGTTTTCTTATTGAATGCTGCCGACCGATAACAGAAGATATTATTACATGACACTATGAGAGCAGCCCTGCCTTTCTGTTATATTCAAATATGTCAATGACCTCAGGAACACAAACAGGGTTAGTAGCAGCAAGGTGAAGTGACCACTCCAAAAGCTTTATGATGGCTGAAAATGCTGGCCGGTCTTTGAAACTCCACATCCAGCAGTACTTCATCAGGTCATACCTAAACACATACAGAGAAATTTGGAACTCATCTGTGTGTAAAAAGAACAGTTCAACACTTTAGTGCTTATTTCCTTTCTTTTTGATGTGCAGATCAGGCCTACTGACAGGGTTGTATGTTGAACAGTGCCTATAGAAAGTATTCATTGCCTTAGAAGTTTCCCATTTTTATTACTTTTGAACTTTTTTTTGACAAGAATTTACAACAAAAAGACTTGTCAAACTGTAAAGATTTCTACAAAGTAATGTGAATGAATATAAAATGTAAAATAAAGTGACTGCATAAGTATAAACACCCTTTAAGTCATTATTTCATAGATGCACCTATGGCTGCAATTACACCGTTGAGCCTGTGGATAAATTTCACTTTCACATATGGGCACTGCAGACTTATTCCACTCTTCTTTGCAAAATGTGAGTAAACAACCATTTTTTGGTCCACCAGAAAATGCTCAATTGGATTGAGGACTGAGCTCTGATCGGACAATTCCAAAATATTTATCTTGTCTTTAAACCATTTCTGTGTAGCTTTGGCTGTATACTTTGAATCACTGTCTTGCTTTAAAACAACTCTTCTCCCAAGTCGGAGTTTTCTTGCAGACTGCACCAGGTTGTCCCTCAGGTTTTCCCTATACTGTACTGCTGCATTCATTATACTTTCTACCTCTGAAAACTGCCTAGGTTCTGCAGCAAAGGAGTAGCCTTACATCATGATGCTGCCACCACCATGCTTCACAGTGGGCATTTCTGTTTGTGATGATGTGAGTTTGTTCGGTGTCCGGGAAACATATTATCCACTCTGCCGTCTCATCAGACCAAAGAACCTTCTTCTAGTACACTTTAGAGTCTCCTACATGCCTTCTGGTGAACTCTGGCTAAGATTTACTACGAGAATTTTTCAACTGTGGATTTCTCTTACTTACTCTCTACTTACCCATAGAGCTTCGACTGGTGAAGAAAAGGGCAACAGTTTACGCATACAGTTTCTTGGCATTTTCTTTCACTAATCTCTCTCTGGCATCATATTCTGTTCATTTGTAAAGATGAATTTGATTGTATGCTCTTTAGAAACCTTTTCATGGTGTTGCTTGGAGTCTTCTTTTGTCTTCATAGTGTAGTTATATCCAAAAGTACTGATTCATCAGTGACTGGAGCTTCCAGATTCAGATTTCTTTATACTACAATAACTTGAGACACATCCAATGCAGTGACATGATCTCCATTTCACTAATTGTGGGACATCTACTGGCTACTCCTTGTTGAATTAGGTAAGTCACTGTAGAGGGTTAAATACTTATGCAGTCACTTATTTTACATTTTATATTTTTAAGTAATTGACTAGCCTAGCCGCGCTAGACAACCCACGGCAACGAATTTAATTCTCTGCCAGGGTGGGTCTAGTTACCCTCCATAAGGCTCAAGGTTGGATACTCCTAAAACTGGCCGGACGAATCACCATGAAGTGTAGAGTCAGAAGGCGGGCGTAACGAAGTGAAGACAGAGGCGCGACGATTCTGACAGAAACAACCGGAAACAACTAGCCTAGCCGTGCTAGACAACCCACGGCAACGAATTTAATTCTCTGCCAGGGTCGACAACAAAAACGACAACAGTCGTTGAGCTCCATTAGCACCGACTCTGAATAATCTTTCTGTTAACATGTCTGTAATATACTTGAGCTTCACCCATTGACTGTATAAATAAGGCTTCACCGAACTACGGTATCCTCTGATTTCCGGTGCTCTAGGAGCCTATTCGTTGCGCTGATTGGTTGTATACCTACCCAATTGCTGCAGTGATTTGATAGACAACCTTTTAGCCCGCCTCCCTCCCTGTCGAGCGTGCCTAGACCATTGCGTCTTCAGAGCATGGGTCTAGCGCGGCTAGGCTAGTAATTGACATTACTTGGTAGAAATCTGTTTGCTCATTAACTTGAAAGGTTCTTATGGAAAATTCTTATAAATAAAGCCCAATTAAATTAACCATGATTTATTAATAAAAAGTGATAGCGAGAAAACTCTCATGCAGGGTGAATACTTTTTATAAGTACTGCATGAAACTAGAAAGCTCAGCACACAGACTGAAAGCAGTGAGAAACAGCTCACCTAAATCTGCTCAAAAAGAGCTTTATAATCGGACTACTAGCACTTCTCAGGCTTTTACGCTTCAGGTTTTTTTTGTGTGGTTCAAATAAATAACATATAACGTGTCATTAAACTTTAGAGGTGCTGGTAGTTGCATTTTTGTTGCTGTTGGACAGAGACAGTTTCCTGTTTCGTCCTGTTTCCTATCTTTGTGCTAAGCTGCTTTCAGTTGCTGGCTGTAGCTTCATTTAACAGGCAAAGAAGATTGTGGTGTTAATCTTGTCAAGTAAATTCTTATTTCTTAAAAATTGGAGCTAAACCACTAAACACTGTTTAAATAGAAATGGGTTGTCATGATTATTAATGGACTTTTGACTATTACTACACCATACATATCTGCATACAACATGTACACTACACATATCTGCCCATAAGTCCCTGTCATGCAGGCCTGTTGTTTGCTTGTAAGTAAATTATACTTACAAAGGTCCCCCACAGTTCTTTGGTCTCTTCATTCGATAAGATGCCTGTAGCTTTGGAAGCACTGACGGAGGCTCCAGCTCCGGATATGGGGGAGAGCCTGAGATAAAATCCAAAAGCATTAAATGAAAATATAAATAAATGTGACTTTTATGGTAAAATTATTCAGTTGATGGTTATGTTGTGGAAATGAATCCATTTAAAACAAGCTAACCTAAAAGGGAACAATACAACTGCTAAATATGTTTTTGGTGTTGTGTTAATTCATTTTGTTGACAGAAGACAGGACATGGTATTTTACCTAAGGTAATCAGCTCATAGAGTAAGATTCCAAATGACCACCTAAGGGAGAGAAGATGTTTTGACTCATATTAGAAGGGCTTTTTAAGAGGTGTACAAGAGCAAAAATAGAAAAATATGAATGAAAAAATAACATTCTCCAACTTTTGTGTGCGTGTGTTTTGTTTTCTTAGCCATAACTTTGCCCTTACACGTCGCTCCTGTCGATACTGAGCCGCATCATAATCCTCTCTGGCGCTTGCCATTTCAGAGGCACCTCTGTTGCTCTCTTTGTAATTGCTGAATCCATTTCGCGTGCTCTAAATGCCACACCCAGCCCACACACTCGGGCTGAGAGACCAGGGCCAATTAAGATGTTCCTGGCAGCAACATTGCCATGCACCAGCCTGTGCTCGGACATCAGGTAATCCTGAGGGAGGAGCCAATTACAGCCAAACACATCAATCTTTTGCTACAACAGTTCTTCAAAATTCAAGACAGACAATTGGAGAAAATGGCAAATGCATCATGAGCTGCAGAGGTACAGAATGGCACTTGCAGTGGGGCATGACGTCTAAAATGAATTCATTTTGTTGTTTTCTGGAAATAATTGGTCGACATAAAGTGACTCACCAGACCAGCAGCAACCTGCTTTGCCACCAGAAACACTGACCTCTCAGAGAAGTTTTGCAATGGATCTGCTGTGCTTGAATTTGTCTGGAGTTTAGAATAAATTTAGAAATTAGAGATTGCATGTGTGATTAAAGAGAATGTTTAGATTAGAGCTGTGTAGAACCTACATTTCTCAGAGTCCAGAGGAAGTGAAGGAGGTTCCCTGGGTTGTAGGCATCTAAGACCAGGTACATGGGTGGACGCTTGGTCTGACAGTACAACATCTGCACCACGTTCTCATGTTTACACACTGTGGTGTGGAAGAAAACCCATTGCACAAACTCCTTAGCTTCAGGCTGGTTGGGGCCATCTGTATGGATTTAAATCAGAATAACAAATAGACAGAGTTGGTAACCTTATCGCCCAGGAGGATGCTGGCTTTATGACAGATTCATGGTTTACCTCGGAGGGACTTAACCACCACAGCAGATGAGGCTCCATCTCTATTCTGAAGCAAACCTTTACAAATAGGGCCATAGCGACCCGTCTGCCAAAACTCTAGTCCCTCAAGAACACACTCTTCAGGGATTTCCCAGGGACACAAAGCTGCCTGGACATTTGGAGTGCTTACAGAATCGGCAGTCAGGGATACGCTCTGCTGGCCTGTCAAAAAAAAAAAAACCCAAACAAACCCAAAAGCGTATGCAGGTTTATTAACTACATAAACACTTGGTATTACTTCCATGCACTGAAATAGACCGACGTTTGATTTTTAGAGTGTTCCATAAAGAGGATATACAGTTACTGCAACTCATACCATTTGTAAAAAGACCTGTGGTCCTCTGTCTTCTTTGTTTGTTTGCATAGAGACTGCAGAAAATCAGAATCACAACTAAAACTGTGCTCAGAGCCAACAGAGAGGGGATGATGATGAGAGCAAGTGGACCCGATGCCTCTTCAGCTACAAAACAAGTGAAAGAAGAAGCAGGTTGAGATCATTTCAAACTCTTTATGTGTTTTAAAGGAAGGACAGGTGAGGAGGATTACATTCATCCATTATCTATACACCGCTTAATCCTCATTAGTGACCCTAACCCTAACCCTTGTTTTCTGTTCCAAACAAAATTGCAAGATTAAACTTTGCTAAGGACCATTTAAAGAAATGTATTAAATATTGGGAGCAGATTCCTTGGCCAGATGAGACTAATTTGAATTTGTTCAGTGTAGATGGGATTTAGTATGTCTGGTGTGAACCTGTTTGACTTCTGTGACTGCACAGTTCTGACAGTGAAACACAGAGGTGGGAGTATAATCATATGGAGCTGCAAAATGTGCTGGAGAGATTACATTTATGCACTTTTATGAATTTTATGATGGTACCATTAATGTCTGTGGATATGCTGACATATTGACTAACACTACCAGTCGGCAGAAACTTGGCAGAAAAGAAATATTCCAGCATGATAACGATCTAAAGTATACTTGCCAAATCACACAAATTTTGAAAGAAGGAAAAAGTGAACACCATGACCTGACTAATATGTCGCCTTACTTCATTCTAATAGAACACCTTAGTGGCATTTTTAAACACAGAAATAGAGCAATGTAACCCCTCCAGCAAAGAGAAGTGGAGAAAAATCTCTCTGAAAAAGCCAGAACATCTCTCCAAAAATGCAGTATCCTCCATGATGACGACTGAATCTGTCTTTTAAAAAAAAAGGTACACACGATGCATTTAAAAAATGTAAGATTTTAATCTTAGCAATGAAAGGTGGTCTACTATTGTTGCATTGAGTTCAAACTGAATCATTTGACATTTAGGTGACATTGCACAGAGGTGAACTGATTTCTGTGGTAAGCTGCACATGAAAAAAACACAACAGATAGCACATATACAAAGCAAAAAAAAAAAAAAAAATCCAACTTCCAGATGTACAAGAAGTGTCGTCTCTAAACTTACAGCACACAGATGGTGAGGTATCATTGGTACAGTCCACGTCCATGAGGAGCAGCTGGCATTTCTCACATATGGGAGAAAATGCAGACCATATCGACAGAAGAAATTCAAAAGTTGCCACCAGCGAAGTTCATCCCTGTGTAAAGTAAAGCTACTAATGAAGTGAAATAAAATTTTTGGAAAACAAATAAGACAAACGTGGCATTAGGCCTAATTGCTACAATTCACTGTAAAC
The DNA here is from genome assembly GCF_021347895.1 of Acanthochromis polyacanthus. Taxonomy (NCBI): domain Eukaryota; kingdom Metazoa; phylum Chordata; class Actinopteri; family Pomacentridae; genus Acanthochromis; species Acanthochromis polyacanthus. The sequence continues at coordinate 25,631,400 of NC_067118.1, forward strand.
ATTTCCTACCTGACACCAGAGGCACTACTGTGCGAGCCAACACATGTTTACAGTCATATAATAAAAATAAATCAACAACAGACAGGCGCTGAAAAATCACAATAACGCGCTTGTTATCAGCAGTTTTCACAAAATGGGCTGTCCGACTGCCTGCGAGGGCGCTGACCGGAGAGATGAGCTGGAAAGTTGACTGACTGTTAATTATTAACAAAAGGAGCAGAAATGATAACGTTAACATGAGTCACGCTCACACCTACTGCTGCCACAACAGTTACAGTAAGTGACTCAACTCTGATTAATATGCTCATGGAAAATCTTTTAATTTTCTGTGTGTTGTGTGAGAATTTTTTTCTCACCAGATAGAAAAGCAGACCTTTTTTTGAAAAAGAAAGAGCACATAGGAGCAGTGTGTAAAAAAATATGTTAATTAGTAAAAATCACCAGAAAAAGAGAACAAAAACAACTGTGGAAGCACGGATGCTGGTGGATGGTGTGTGTGAGTGGACCTTAAAGTAAAATGAATTGCTGTGCAGTGGTTTCAGTGCAGATGGTGGGAGTTTGGAATATGGTGCCAGCCTCTGACTGTTACAACCACAAGAGGGCAGAATTGCGCAAAATATCGACAAGTCAAACAAGCATCGCCCAACAATCAACCTCTTCTCCACCTCCAGGTCTCCAGATGCAGCTCAGAGACCTACAACTCCATCATAAAGCTCGAGGAGCATTTAGCAGCTGTATCACACTGTCGCACATGAAAACCGGCTCCAACTGCAGGCCGCACAGCGCACGGGAACTCTCTGGAACGTACAATAAGCGTTTCCCACGTCAAAATGTGCGTCCCAGTGCGGGAGCTCCGCCTCGCTAACACACCATGGAAACAAAATCCAACGTTTCCCACTCAAACAACACCCGCCTCATGCCATTCATCATTGGTTCAGAGTGTGCGCTCTGGCACCGCCCCCCTAAGCTCCGATTGGACAGAACCTCCTGCCGTCAGGAACACGGAAAAAGATAGAAAAAAAAAGTTATGGAGCGAAGCCTAATCGGATCACGTCTGTTGCATGCTGCTGCGTAATTTTTAGTATAAAAAAATCTGTCGTGGTTGTGGGGAAGCAGAGGAGAGCGCACGGCGCGCAACGACGAACACGAAGCAGAGTTTGGGTGTTTGGTGTGGACCAGATAAGCGGCCGGCTCAGAGGAGGGCCAGGTATGTTTTTCCGTTTCCAAGGACTGCCTTGCTGATGTCACCGCGGAGGAGGAGGGCAGCCAGGAGGACAGGTGCTCGGGGTAAAGTTGTCTCTCCGGTAGGTTTGGATGAGGAGCTGTCAGTGAGAGGAGCTCCTCTCTGCAGCTGCTGAACCTTTTGGAAAGTAGTTTTTGAAGTTTGCCAGTATTTTTCTAAGCTCTTTCCCTCGCAGTGTTGTCGAGTTTACTGGCGTTTTCTCGACTCCAAAGTGGAATACAGCCCGTTTTACTCTCGGAACTGACCGGATCTGGTGCGCACAAACTGCGGGATCCGTCCTGCTCTGTGGCTAGTATCGAGGTTTACAGTGGAAGGAAAAGCTGCTGCTGTGTGTGAAGTCCACACTGCTGTGAACTGGGGTGTGGGATCGAGACGCCCCAGCATCAGAAGCAGCACTTTTCCCCTTCAATGCGACACTGACGCAGCTGGTCTCACGTTCCAGCCGCGGACAGGTGATGCTCGACTGATTCAATGGAAGGATTGATCCTCCTAAGAGGGACTTTGAGCTGAAACAAAGATTTGTTTTCCCTGGAATGGAATACAGCCCAAGACAGCAGCCTCAAGTTGTCTAATTTGCAATGATTTCTCCGTGCGTCATTGCGCCTTAGGATCTGAAAACGGTTGTTGCTTTGAAGGACAGTTGTTCTCGGACTTCCGTCTAGATTTCACAGCAGCTGCCAACCATGTCCAAGACGCTGAAGAAGAAGAAGCACTGGTCCACCAAAGTGCAGGAGTGCACCGTGTCGTGGGGAGGTTCCGGGGAGCTGGTCACGGTGGTGGAGGTGCGAGGGGGCGCAGAGCTGGGAGAGTTCCCCTACCTTGGGCACATAGTTTTGGAAGCGATGGTTTGTCACACCGGCAGGTTTCCCAGCGGCGGGGACGTGCTGCTGGAGGTGAACGGAACCCCGGTGAGCGGACTCACCAACCGAGACACACTGGCTGTCATCCGCCACTTTCGGGAGCCCATCCGCCTGAAGACTGTTAAACCAGGTGTGTGTGCCCATCTCCCACCCCACTGACACACACACACACACACACACACACACACACACACACACACACACACACACACACACACACACACACACACACACACACAAACACAAAATATTTCTAAAATGTGACAGCAGAATGACTCTCAGATCCTGAAGCTGAGGACAGGTGTGGCGTGTGCTATGAATAAATAAGAGATACCTGAAGGCAGAGCTGTACAGCTGAACGCCTGTTTGCCTGCACCTGTGTGTGTGTGTGTGTGTGTGTGTGTGTGTGTGTGTGTGTGTGTGTGTGTGTGTGTGTGTGTGTGTGTGTGTGTTTTCACTGTGGTTTATTATTAGAAGCAGATCTACAGGTCAATATTGTGTTGTCAGCTGGCTTAAGCATACCTGCCTCCCATTCATTCATGTGGAGACACACAATTTTCCACTTGCTGCAGTGCAAACCTGCCAAACGGCATAAGTCATGCCGTCTTTCAGAATGCTTCTTCGTGGTGCCCACATCTGCATGGCTGCAACATAAGCCTCGAACGGTCATTAAAGCTGCAGCCCTGTGTATGAACTCACTGTGTAATCTTCTTTGTATCACCGGCTATTCTTGGGTTTGTTTACAGTACAATACCTCATATTGTCATGCAACCTGATGTGAACAGATTTAATGTTGTTTTCTGTCTATAAGCCTCTTTCTTTTTACTGCTTTACTTACTAGCTAAACACTTTGTAATTCTTTCACACACACACACACACACACACACACACACACATACATACACAGATGCCTAATGAATGGCACTGTGTTAAATGTGTCATAACACACTGACAGTCAAACTCCACCAGTCATGTGGGACAGAAGGTAGGTGTGCGTGGATGGATGCCTTCGATAGAGGCACTGCTGAGCGTGGCTCATTGCAGACACTTAGAAGGGATTTGTTAATGGTTGCCTTGCCAGCTTAGACGGTGTCGGTGTGCTTCCAGTGTCGAGGAGAGTCCAAGTCTAATTGAATCAATTAGACCCATATACTTAAATCCCCAGGATGCTGCGCCAGCTCGGTGACATGGTTTGACACCTTGGCAGTCAGGTACTTATGTTTTATGGTGGTTTTTTTTTTTTGTATTGAGAGATGTAATTTTACTGTACATTAGGCTTACAAAGTGATTAAGGTTAAGAGATGTAGCTGAAATTAATGCCACAACATGAAAAAAGTGCACTGAAGTGTGTTTTATTAATCACACAAGACCAAGCATTTCATGGAAATCAAACAGTATCTTCGGTCGCTAATCTTTAGCTTTTAAATACACTTTGCTTGGGATTATTACTTTCTGTGAAATTCAATCCCATGTTTGCTTGTTTCTGCACATTCGAGGTTTGCTAAAAGTGTGTTATGTCAGCAGCACAACATGGACACTATTGCAGGCTTTCTAAAATTTCCTCTTGACCCGGAATTGCGTAACGTTGTATACTAGCTGATGCTCAAGCTACACTTGGGCGTCTCCAGGCTGCTTGCCATTGGTTTCTCGGCTCCCCTTGGGAACCCACAGTGTGTTCAGATCTCTGTCCCCTCTCTCATGGTTAATTCATGCATCATCCATCATTGATGGCCTCACTGTGCCAGGATGTGGTGGCTGATGGCCAGATTGTATGTTTTCTGACTGCTCTGCTTGTAAACTTGTATTCTCATGAGATCGCTGAAGTTCAGAGAGAGGATAAATGCTGGGACCGAGTTGCGGAGTTTGGAGTTAATTCAGTTTGCATGAGTGTTTACGAAAAATCTCAAAAGGTTTTGTAGATGCATCTCAGCACTCTGTTTTCATGCATGCCTTGTGTTTTCTCTACACAGCAAAAAAAAGGTTGCGTCAGACTGAAAGGGAATCATTTAGATCATATCAGTGTGACGCTCTGAAGTTTTTCTTCTCTTTTCTTGCTGCCTTATGTGTCTTTACCTTATCTTCTCTGTGTAGCCGATTACACCTTATCATTATATTTTGCCATATCTGATATTTTACACTGCATGCTCTATATCTCAGTTTGATACTCACTTTTGTCTTGGTACTGTTATTTCTTATCCTCTTGCATCACCAGTATAGTCTTTTTGCTGTCCAGCTTATCAGCAACTGGAATCTTACAAATCTTTAAAAGCTTTGACAGCTTCTGTTAAGATTTCAGAGCAGCCACACTGCTACCTGCTGTGCTGTACTATCATCCAACTACCTCATGTATATAAAGTGTCAATATCACACTTTATGTATTGTGAATAACTGTATTTATGTCACTGGAATCTGCACAATTTGCACTAGACTTTTGTTTCACTTTAAACGTGTTCATATAGCGTTTGCAAAACACACATTCCTTGCTTTAACCAGTTACCCTTGTTTAAATTCATGAGGACAAAGAGAAAAACTGAGTCATCTTCTTTGACTGTGTGCACTAACTCAGCCAATGAAGCTGATTCTGACTCAGCCTTCTGAATTTATCTGAATTTACCTACCTGCCATGACGATAACGCCTGCAGCTTCGGCATCAATCACAGCTGAGACTTTTTGACGCTTCCCTGCACAGTCAGGATGGAAGACAGAAGTTCGTCTCGAGTGGTCCTCTGGCTCGAGACCAGCCGATGCACTCGGCATGCAGCTCCCATCCTGGGAGCAAGGCAATAGGCATTAACCTTGAGGGGACGATTGAGAGTAGAGGCGTAGTGATCACAGATACCTATTGCAGCGTAGACACTTGTGAGTGGGCAGCTCATTGATTAATGTTGTAAACAGACTTGGATCTGCTTGTTTTTGCCTCATGGAGCTTAATGGATGGACCATTTAGCTCACAGGTCCTGGAGCGCCCTTGATTCACAAATCAGGTCTGTAATGGAAACAGTAAAAGAAGACTTTCCCCTTTTCAGAAAGTCTAAAAGATAAATAATGGTAATATTATACTGAGATGGCCAAGGTTCACATTTTACAGCGCTACCAGGGATTTTGTGAGAGTACAGCATGGGAATGCTTTTGTAACGGCGGGTTCTCAATAAGCCAAAAAAGTCAAAGTGTTCTGAGAAGTATTAGAAGGGAAAGTATGCATGTGTATTTATGCTCAAAAGTATGCACTATTGTGCCATTATGACTGTACGGCACTGACATATTGTAACAGTTCTATTCATGTGAACATGAAGCACTGAATAATGCCAGCTGAACATCAAAGTAAGGCAGTCATGATCCTGTTGTAATTTTTATGATAATACAAGTGCGGTGGGTGTTTTCTAAGGGGAACAGAAGTGAGGTGCTAACTGTTTTTAAAATTATTTTGAGTAATATTTACTTTTTATTCAAGAGGTTCAGACAAAACTCTTAAGAAACCCCTGGAGTCTCCTAACTACAGAGGAGCATTTTTATTTCAAGTGTATATCAAGAACACACTACTTGATAGCCATACCTGCAGTGTCTAGTGAGAAATAAACTGCAAAAATGTGTAACGTCTTACAATCAGACTTAATATCTAAGGAGAGATGATAATAATGAGTTGCTTCACTCTCCTTCTGCTAAAATACTTGAGTCATCTCACTCGGGGCTTGTATTCTGATATACACGCTGAATTATGAGGAATTTACAGTTTTTAGATGCTGTTTGGGATCCAATTTTGTTCTTCAAGTTTGCAGTGTTTTTTTTTTTTTTTTTTACTGAAAAGATCATAAAAGGATCCTGGAGGCAGAATGTGCCGTAAGGAATCCTGCAACAATAAGCCTGAATAATTGAGTGGGAGATAATTGCAGTGGGTTTTCATTCCACCTGTTCGGCTTTCTTCAGCAGCAGAGACTGACTGAAAGGACCCTCCGCCCCTCCTTGGATCTTCTTACGCTGTCATACATCAGCGGTCTGTGATGTTCAATGCTTCCCAGGGCTTGGGTAGTGAGATGAAGTGTTAATTGCCTTCTTGATGTCTAGTGACAGCCACCTGAGAACACATGTGGTTTGCACATGTGGCTGGGACCGAGCAGCTGAAAAAAGGGTCGTCCCTGTACTTTCATTAGACGTGTCGTCTGTTCAGGGCTGCAGCTAATGGCCCCCTTTTTTTTTTTAAATCTTTGAATAATCTCCCTGTTATTTTCTCAGTGAATCATGTCATTGTTTTGTGCCAGTGTGATGTTTTGAAATGTCTTGGCTTATTCATGTTCAAAATAGTCCGAGATTGATGTGATTAAATTAAATTTTACGATAATAAAGGAAGGAAGTGAAACCGCGGCATCCACCAGATGTCAGAAAGGCTGCTGAATTCTGTGCAAAATCTTTATTTTTCATTCATAATTTTATTTTTGGGTGAAGTTGGATTCTTAAACTGCTTATTTATTTTAAATTGTTTTATATTCAAGACGTACCTCGGAACCTTTTGCATGCGCTGGTTTCTAGTAGGACCAGTTGGAGTCGGACCTAATTATTCTATACCTGTTACTATTATGATATATCTATTTTATGTGCTACAGACAAATGAACAATCTCTACTTAATTTAGCATCAGCTGGAAAGCAAAAACACAAATAATGAATTTTTTGAATGTAATTGTACACAAATTCAGGCACCAAGGGGTTAAAGTGAATGCAGATTGCAGAGCTACTTCAGCAGAGATGTTGCAGAAAGTAATACTGCTAAACCTTCATTTAAATTGAGCAATTTTATGTCTCATTTGTTCCTATGATTAAATTATTGTATTGTACTAACTGCAAAACAACAACATGATATCAGTATTATGCGCCGGCCAGTGATTCATCCATCCATTCTCTATACACCGCTTTATCCTCACTAGGGTCGCAGGGGGTGCTGGAGCCTATCCCAGCTGACTCGGACGAAGGCAGGGGACACCCAGGACAGGTCGCCAGTCTGTCTCAGGGCTACATATACAGACAAACAATCACACTCACATTCACACCTAGCGGCAATTTAGAATTATCAATTAACCTCAGCATATTTTTGGACTATGGGAGAAAACCCACGTGTGCACAGGGAGAAGATGCAAACTCCATGCAGAAAGATCCCAGGCTCACCCTGGGATTCAAACCGAGATCATCTTGCTGCAAGGCGAAAGTGCTAACCACTACCCCACTGTGCAGCCCGGCCAGTGATTCACTTATATTAAATTCAGTTTAATTTGTTAGGCGCCAATTCTCAGCATGAGTCATCTTGGGGAACTTCACGTAGTAAAGTGAAGATATTTATGTATGTATTGTGTTGTAGAGAGAAACCCAACAAATCCATCAATTGATATTGAGTAAACACAGTAAAAAACCCATAACAGTCATCCACTGGTCCAAAAATATTCAGTTTACTATCATGTATGACAAGAAAAGACCCAGTACCACGATTGAGAGGTTGTACATGACAGATGTTTGGCTTTTTGTTTGAAATAAATCTAAATCCTAAATTCAGCTATTCAGTTAATCAATTTATCGACTTAACCCTGCTTGTGTTCGTGTTGCTGTTTCGTCTATTACGGTTTATATCAGCTGAGTACTTGATGTCTCCGGTTTGCTTGTTGCTGAGCCTCTGCAGAACCCTCTTTTGATGCTGAGTATTTTCCTGCTTTCAGAATCTATTTCCGCAGCACTGGAGGTCTTATGTTATCCGAAAGAATGCGAAAAATACATCACCAAACAATCCAAACAATTTTGTATTACGCTACAGGAGAGTGGATTTCTTCAGCAACCACAACACCGTATGGTAATTTACTTTTTCCTTTGTAAAAACGGGCAATCCGAGTTTCTTTTCTTTTTGCCTGAGTGTTGCATTGAGGTTAACACTTCATGCGTTTGCTATCAGCAGTACAGCAGAGCGGTAAGCGCACAGTTTGTGTTAATGTGGTTCCCCCCATAGTGCAGTCAGGGCTTCTAGGACTAAAGCTGCTCTAAACCAGCTGAGAGGAGCTGTCAGCAAGTCTCTGGCTCAGTGGCTCATTCTCCCCACGGTAAATATAACTTCTGTTCCAGTCGCTGCTTTTGTCGTATCTGTGTCTACTCTGAAGCTCAGGTTTGTCTCAGAATTTACCTGGTGAAGAAGCTGAAAATTATGCTGCAGCGCCCGACAACTTCGCCTTTTCTCTTTACACTTTGAGCGCACACGTACAACGAAAAGACACAGAACTTGGGTTGAAAAAATGATCTTGAATCCTCTTCTCACCTCGCAATCCTCTTGCAGTTCTATACGTCAAAGACAATCAGTGTTTCAGGCGCAAGTGGAGCGTTACTGGCGCCCTTCTCTCCTGCGCTCCGTCTGCTGCATCCTGTTTTCTGTGCGTGTGTTTAAGTGTTGCAGCTGTACACCTCATGTGACATCCACCCTTCATCCCTCCTCTTACTGGCTGTTCTCCCGGCTCATTTCCCAAACTTGTCACACTTCCCCGCCCTCTGCCATGCCAACCCGTCAGTGGGAAAGGACGACGGTGTGAGCGGATGGGCCTTGCTAAAGCCTGCAGACGGCAGTGGTCGCTTGTGAATGCCTCATCCACTCTCTTTCAACCCTTCGTCTCTTCCTGGAGCGGCCTTCTCCCTCTGCGGCTCATTCTTAACAGAGCCTTGCACTGTGTTGTGGTTGCAGTTTACACTTCTGCCTCCTGCTGTCTTGCATCTCAGTTCTCCTTCACCTGCAGTCCAGATCATCCCAGTGAAGAGGAAAGAAAAGAATAATGGAAGACTGGAGGTTGGCCCAGTATGCTCTTCAGTGATTTCTGAATCATTTTTACAGTCTTGGAACCTTCAGCTAATGGCAGAGCAGATGTTTAGCAACACTGGCATCAATCTTCTGTCTACCTTGCTAATACCATCCACAGAGCCGCATTGCGGTAATGAACTTGCCAGCAACAAAGATAGCATCTTCATACAAGCCATACCTCTCACTGGCAGGCGCCATGACTTGGCAGGCATCTTTAAAGGCAGTGGAGATGAGTGTGTGTGCTGATTCACCAAGACTCCCTCTTTCTACTCTCTGAGTGATCGTGCTGCGATGTCAGCAGCAGCAGTGTCTCCAGGTGGAAATGGACAGTGTAGTCTAGGGATACACACACACACACACACACACACACACACACACACACACACACACACACACACACACACACACACACACACACACACACACACACACACACACACACACACACACACACACACACACCAGCCTCCTTTCCTCAGCTTGATTCCTAATTGGTCTCCCTCCAACAGTGAGCCATCCCTGCAGCTGTTTATACCTTTTGAGATAAGATGAGGTCAGCTTCTAAATAGTGCATACACATAACAGAGACCAGAGCCTGGCAGCTCCTATGTTACGAGGAACGATAACCTCCACTGCTGCACTTTGTGAATAAGACTCATCATTTTTGTTTTTCACCAAATTTCGCTAGACAATGCCCGTTGTTTACACCGATTTTAACTGCGAGTGCGTGTTATTGTGTACCCAAAAGTTATGTTTCTTGCTGCACAGGCACTTTGACCACTGCAAATGGAAGTAATCAAGGTGTTACTGGCTTGTTGATGGTTTAGAAAATCTTTATGCTAAAGAAAGACAGAGGAGAGAGCAAAGAGAGGTACAGCCTGCACCAGCCAAGATTCACACATTTTCAAAATAGCTTGCAAATCACTTCATTTTTTTGTCAGTTGGATTTTTTAGAAATCTTTTTTGTATAAAAAACAATAATAATCATCTCTGCGCTGTTTATTAAGCTTTGATAGATATTCTCTGACAGCTACTGTAACTCATGTTCAACTTAACTATATAAACATTACTCATCCTCTATGGTAAAAATCTGCTTTTATTATCATTTGTGGAACTTTTGTCTTTTGTAAAACACACACAGCTTAATAACTTTCCAGTTTTACCAGCTATAAAAGTTTTACTAAATTGCTTTGTTGTAATCGAGGAAGCTATATCCTTCCTCCTCTTTGTCTACTGCTTCCAGGTAAACCATTTAAATAGAGCTGCTGCTTTTCAGTCCACCAGGCATGTTTACTTTCTCAAACTGCTTCTGCTAACTCTAAAATCTCTCAACTTTAGGCAACACACACCCAATGTTCTGCTGTTGGCTGCAAGAGTCTTCATGCATTCTCCGGTGGATTATTTATTTATTTATTTTTACTATTGGCAATGTATCCATAAAAATAAGAAAATCTTTAGTGTCAGCTAATGCGGCTAACAGTACAATTAGCTTTGATTGCATGCTCGCAATTCACAGCTCTGTGGAAATTGTAAAGATTAGGGAGATTCAGAGGTAATGGAAACTTTTAAATTGATTTGTATCCACTAGACAAGAATTCTGTGTGAGTTATTGTGTTGTCATTTAGCCTATTGTACTTCTCAGCTAGTATTTTCTTCTCTCCTGCATTCTGTGTTCACAAATACTGCATTTTAATACAGACGAATTCCCAGTAAATCTGCTCTCGTTCACATATTTCTGTTTCTGTTGTCAGACAACGGAACAAATATGAAACAGTGACTGAAGCACAGCCCATTAAGATTACATGCTAACCAGTCGTCACCTCATTGCCTGCTCTGCATTTTTAAATGCAGTGTTGTCTGACAGACACCTGAGCCAAATTAAAACAACAGCTGCCAATGTAGTGGTATTTTCATGTAAATTGGCTGCTCAGAGAGAATGTCTTGGTCTCACACACTCATTCATGTCTCTGTCAGCTGTAATGCAGACAGAGGATTTGTTCCATGCTGTCAATCGCAGACGCAGAGAGAGTCTTTTTCCTGAACAAGGCGTAGACAGCACGACTCAGCTGCATTTGAAACGACAGACACTGAAGCAGCACATTTGAAATGGGGCTTAAACCACAGGTTGTACAGTCATGGTGAAATTAACCCTCTTTATAATATTCTTAGCTGACGGGACACAGTCCTGGGACCTGTGAGACTTTCATTAATTTGCTGAAAAGGGGCACTAATAAGTGATTGACTCAGGCATGGTGATGAAGTTATCATGGTAAATATTTCCTATTTCCCTCGTGTGATCCATTAACATTATCACTGCTTTGCTGCACTGAGCTCTGCGTGCAGCTCCCTGATAAGGAGCATTTGTACCCCCTGCATGTGACGAACAGCAGGAGGTAGCAGGGCTGGAGTGAGCTGCTGTAACACAACAAGTGCTTATGAAAGCAATGTGCTTGTAGTAGAAATGCTGACCCTGATATGTTCGACGACAGACTGGCAACATACCAATTTACTTAAGAAATTGTACCTTTTGTGTAACTGTGAACAGCAGATAGGGACTCGGTTTGAAAGGGGAAATTGAGAGAGTGAAGGAAATGGACTGTTATGAATCAATACGCAGGTGCAGATGTGGATAGAGGGATATGGGGGATAGATTTTCTGATAGTTGATTGAGCTGAGTTTCCTCCAGATGCACACTCACTGCCCTCTGTGGAGAGCCTATTTGGGGACTTTGTTTCTGGTTGGATCTGTATGAAACATCCCTGTGGTGTTACAGCGGAGGCAATAATGCCAACGGAGAGAAGAGGCAGCTGGCTCATCGCTGCCTCGGATATTTCCCCGAAAAAGGATTCTCTTTTGAAGGATGTATTGGATTTAAACAGAGGAGGAAAAAAAATAAATGATGAACAGGTTGAGAGAGAAGAAAATGGGGTCAAAGGGGGAGGAGTGCAGACAATAGGAGAGAAAAAAATGAGCAGGAATAGCAGGAGGAGAAATCCAGGATTGGAGTGGTAGGAACAGGTCAAACATGATTGGAAAGAGCAATAATAATCTCAAGACTGAAAACGATTATGTTACCATTAATCACAATAATAGTATTGATTGTCTGTTGTGACTGTCTGAAATGATTCTGCCCACTGTTCATCAAGCCAACACTTTCTATTTCAGACTCACCGCATTTCCAATCATGTCTGCAAGCAACCAGTTTATGTGAGCAGACTGCGTATGTGTGAGCAAGCATGCATGATAATGAAAAATTAAGGCACATTTGAATTGGTATCCACTTTCAGTTGCCTTTTCAGGCCAAATGTAACTACTGAGATAGACAGCGTGCTTCTTTCTCACTGCTTTTGATTGCTGCCAGAGTGTCTCTCTGTATTTTTTCTCATATTCCTTCTTGTTGTATGTTTTTTTTTCTGTGACACTGAAAGAATTTGTAGCAGTAAGTGTTGTTTACACTTTCTTGGATGCATTCCTCCGATAGCTCTCAGGAGTTTACTTTGAAAAGGGTATTGATGAGAGTGAAAAGAATTGCCTTTCTGTGCAATGTGGACATGTGGGATCGTTCTTTACACTCTGGGCAGTAAGTCCGATGAGAAGACTCAATCACAGAGTTCACTCTCCTGGTTGACGGTAGTTCTTCAGGCTTTGGGCCTGTGCCCACGCCGATGGGCCTTTGTCAATACTCGTGCTGCCAGTGCGGCCCACTCAGCTGTTTAGTCGTGGTGCTCCACCTCAAAGAATCGATTCCAGCCCTTTCTGCATGTGCCCACGACAACATATCGTATCAAACAGATACGAAGCCCACCGCCCTACTCACGTTCCTTCACAGTAACCACCTACTCAGCCAGCTGCTGCTGTGGCCCCTTCTGCTCTCAGAGCTGCAGCACACTTGGTGATTCTGCCAATCCTCTGCATGAGAATGGTGAAGGGAGTGAGAGGATTTTACGTCTATTACTTTTGTCTTCTTTAGTCCCTTTGAAGTGTAGCATGGAAATGTCGCTGCCATGTATTTGTTTTATTACTGGAGAACGTACTAAAATGAGCTGATCTGATTGGTTTGGCCATAACCACGGTTGTTTGATGCTGTTTCGACGTTGACACACTAACTGGATGAAATCTTTAGATAAATAGCTGACAGGAAATAAAACCGCTTTGATTCATTTAGCCAATCTGAAGATGCATTTGTCAAGATGTAGGGCACGAGAGGCAGCCATTTTCATATTTTCTTATGTTAATAATGTATCACATGTGCTCCCTCCTCCTTCCATCTCGAGATGTCGCGCTGTCGAGATGAGGTTCCCACAGTGTCCTCGTTAGAATTCATGGGTGTCAGGATGTGAAGCTGGCCAATTTAGCTTGCTTTGCTTCTTAGCTGCCCTAACAGGTTATTGATCGGTTCCAATCTCATCCCTGTTAAGGCGACCGATGCATTTGGAGCCACCGCGTACGCCCAAGGCCCTGATCTTTATGAAAAGCCGAGGACACCAGGAGGACATTTTGCTTGCAGGATATTTGATTCACAGCCTTATTCATGATGTTTTGCTTTTGCAGAGGGTGATGATGAGCTACCAGTGACTAGTGATTGCATCTGTTTCCACAGCCTTCCCTCTCAGTACTCTGCTCATGAAGGCATTTTTGTACTTTCTGCTACTATGCCAATCCTAGATCCCAAACTGCAGAATCTTTTTTGGCCATGAAATGAGAAGAGGACTTGTACCCTCTGCGCTTCCAAGTGTGTGCTTGGCTCTCTTTTTCTTTCTTTTTTCTTTACGTTTTTGTTAAACCAAAACACACACAGTGACAAATTTGCCCCCAGGCTTTGGCAGCAGCCTGCCCGTCACTAGCTCTCTGAGGTTCTTTGAGCAAACAGACTCAAGAGATCACATGCACATTACTCACTGTGTAAAGTAAGCAGAAGGACGTTTCTCTCTGCAATGCTGATGTTGTAATGATGCAATCGCTGGAGTATCTACTCGTACCGGTCAGTCGAGCCTGCACTACAATAGCCAGGAAGATTGTAACAGCTTTTGGATATGATGTGTTGCTTCAAAAAACTTCAGCTCTTAATAAGAGGTTGTAAAAAAAGACCCTGTTTAACCCGTTTAGGCAAAGAGCTTTTCTGTCTGGTTGAAGCATCCTCACCTTAGGGCAACACTACAGGTATGTTTCCCATCGTCCCTTGACCCGAATGCTGACTGTTGGTTTGGATTTTAATCTGCAACTGACCAAATAAGCTCTTCATATTTGTATTTCCTGCCCTCGCGATCACCTTCAGCGGTGTTTTGTTGTCAGTGTGTTGTCTGGCATATGATGCTTGCTGTGAAAAACACTTCATTCATTGGTTTTGGCTCCATGCACTGCTGCCTGTCATTTTCCAGCGTTTGGTTAGAACAGATTGTTCAACCAAAATATTTCACTTCAGCAGAACGCATCTCAGAAGATGTGTTAGAACAAATGACGTGCTACTACAGTTTTATTACACAATGAACCGAAATTGGCAATGAGGGCATAGTTTGTAACATTCCTGGATATCTGTTCCAAAACGTTTTGCTTCATCGTTGTCAGTGTGTGTCCTGTAGGAGGGCTTTAGTGTTTGTCTGGGACTCTTGATCATGTGTGGAATGCAGTTACTTTGTGCTGTAAAGTGTATTGTTACCAACAGGTGCTTGTTCTGGCAGACATTTCACAAAGTGTTTCCATGTTGCCTCTCCCTGCTTGGTGATCTGGCTGAAAATGTGCAATTCAAGATGCAACTTGCGTCTTTCTTGAGGATATTTATCATTTTTAATTTCAGGCATCTCACTTATATCGTTTTCTGTTTATGAAACATACACCAGATTATGCTTCAGGTCCTGGAATGCCCAAATTTGACCAATTAGCTTTTTACAGAGGAGGATCTGTACCACTGCAGAACTTTATCAGTCTGGAGGAAATGTTTGGCTTCTTTTTTTTTTTTAAAGGAATTTATCCTTTGGTGCATGGCCCTTAGATACATTGTACTCGGAAAGTATTCAAACTCCTTCACTTCCTAAGCATTTTGTTTGTAAGGATAAAGGTGATAGCTCATCAGCTTATACATTCAAATTTACATAGGTCAAAGCCGAACTTAATTTTTTTATATATTTTGCAATTTTATTTAAAAGGAAAAACCGATACAAGTTTTCAGACACTTTGCTATGACAGTTGGAATGTAGGTCAGGTGCCTCCCATTTCTCTTGATCATCTTTGAAATGTTTCTCCACTTTGATTGGAGTCCACTTGTGGTAAATTCAGCTTATTGAACATGATTTGGAAAGGCACCCAGCTGTCTACATCAAGTTTCACAGCTGACAGTTTATAGCAAAGCAAAAAAAAATCAAGCCATGAGGTTGCCTTTCCTGCCTGCAGAGCTCAGGGATAAGATTGTGTCAGGGCTTGATTCTGGGGAAAGTTACAAAAGAAATCTGCTGCCGTGCAGGCTCCAGTAGCACAGTGCTCTCTATCATCATTAAATGGAAGCTGTTTAGAACAATCAGGACTGTTCCTGGCCAAACTGAGCAGTCAGGGCAGAAGGACCTTGGTAAGGAAGGTGTCAGAAAATCCGATGGTCATTCTGGTGGAGCTCCAGAGATGGTGTGGAGATGGGAGAGACTTCCAGAAGGACAACCATCGCTGCAGCTCTGGGAGGGTGGCCAGACAGAAGCCTCTCCTCAATGAAGGACATATGAAAACCCACTTGGAGTTTGCAGTTGGACCTCAAGGACTGTCAGATTGTGGGAAATAAGATTCATGGGTCTGATGACACCAAGTTGTACATGTTTTGCCTCATTCTGTGCCCCTTATAACCCTAAGCACACAGCCAAGACACTGCTGGAGTGACTTAGGGTCAACTGTCCTCGAGTGGCCCCACCAGAGTGTTGACTTGAACCCCATAGAACATCGCTGGACATGCCTGAAAATGACTGTCCACCGGCAGTCCCCAGCTTCAGAGAGTCTGCAGAAGAATGGCAGGAAATTATTCAAAGGACTTATACCCACCACTGAGTTAAATGCATGTTTGCAAGATAGGTAAATCTAACTTACTTATTCAGCTAAATAGTTTAAGTTGCAAACTCTATTTTGATGGGTTGGATTAACAATAATAATGTCAGTAATTGCAACAGCTTAACATGTGTTAGTTCAGGATTTTAAGTCTTGTCTCCGATCCTAACGTGTCTGGAAAATTTCAGATGGTTAGGTGGTGATTAAACCCATTTTTGATTGTAGAAGAAAAGCTAATTCCACAGCCTCAGTATAGTCTGTTAGAAATTACCATAACTCAAAAAGAGTGATGCAAAATGTTCCCAAACATAATTTTTTTCATGTGAAATTCTGGTGTAGCCCTGCGATGCACTTGTCACCTCTCCAAGGTGTACCCTGCCTTTTGCCATATGACAGCTGTTATGGGCTCCAGGACCCCGCGATCTTCCACAGTATTGGAAAATACATGGATGAATGAAATCATGGCGTTCAAAGAAAGTTGCCTCATGCCAAAGAGGACTTAATCTGTAATTGCTGCCACAACTGTTTGAACTAACTACTAAGTAAAGGGTGTAAGTGCTTCAATGCCATTGTGAGCATTAGACTGCAACATAACAAATTGTGCAAAAAGTTAAGGAGTTTGAACTTTCTAAATACACTATAAAGGTGTCCTTTGTCCTTGTGTGTTTAAGTGGTTTTCCTTTCATTGCTATGATGCATCAGAACTGCGTCAAGCATCAGTCAAGGCCCATCATTTGTATGCCAGCCATTCATCATAGTTCTGGCACATGTCCTATAAATGAAAAGTTGTTTCAAGGTGGTGCAGCCTAGAGGTCTCATAACCTATTATGATTTGAGTCAAGCTATCACACAGAAGAATTTTTGCCAGAAAGTGAAGTGGTTGTACTTGTAGAATGCCTTGTCTTCTGTAATGCCTCCCATTCACTGAGGAGGAATGTGATCTAACTGGTGCAACAGAAATGTAGATGCATAACTTGTTTTCTCAGTCGGGTGTTAAAACCATGATTGTAGAAACTAGGGCTGTAGTCAACCAGAAAAAAATGTTGGTTGACCTGAAATTGTACCTACTCTTACTCTCAATTGATTATTCATGGAGGAAAAAAAAATCTGCTTGTTATCTCCAGATTAGCTAAATAGGGCACAGTGCACTGAGTTCATGCTATTTGCTAATCTGATTTGCCTTAAATGAATTACAATTAAACATAAAAGCTAGTATTTGTGGCATATTGAGTCATTTAAGCCTCATTATTTATGACTAAAATGAAACAACAGACTGACCATATTCATATGATTTCTGTAAATGGAACTATATCAGATCTCAGCACAAGAACTATTGAGCAATACAACTGAAAAAAATGACAGTTTAACAGTTTGTAGATGATCTAGCATGTTAGTTGCTGAGCTGTGATACGAAAACTAATTTTTTCATAGTTTACACTTGACTTTTTTTGCCATCCATTTTAACAAAGTGCAGCCACAATTGTGACTTCTTGACAGGATATCAGGGCATCAATTTGGAGCCGAGTTCATTTAAGTATTTGGTAAATGTTAGACCTGCCGCCATTAGATTGGTACAGTTCAAAGCTGTAGAGTGTTAATAGGTAGTGTGTCCCTCTCAGAATGGAATACAATGTATTTATATTGGCTTTACTATACGTGAAAGATACCCAAAGCGCTTTACAAATTACATCACATTCACCCATTCACACACTGATGGCGGAAGCTGCCATACAAGGCGCTAACCACGACCCATCAGGAGCAATTAGGGGTTCGGTGTCTTGCTCAGGGACACCTTGACATGAGCTCTCTGGGCCAAGGATCGAACCGGGAACCCTCCAGTTGACGGCCACTCTACCCACTGAGCCATGCCGCCCCCGTCTTAGAAGGCTGCTGATACAGCACTAGCTGTATCTTTGAATGAGAGCATATCGACCACCCAATCGAGCAGTCGACCTGGATATTACAGCCCTACTTGACGCAAACCGCCCTGGATGACCTCATGTGAACAGGCCTCCTGGATTCAATTTTAGGTTTGTGTGCACCACAGACTATTTGTAGAACTGGTGAATTTCAGGCTCTCAGATAGTTGCAAAATGAGCAAAATGACTCAGTGTGACTGGCAAAAAAAAAAAAAAAGTGAGCAAAAGAACTGGTTTAAATCTCTTGACTTAAAAGGCCCAAAATTTGGCACTGGAAAAGGGGAGCCTGTCAGGGGAGGACCAGCGGCTACTCTTGTCCTGCTTTTATGATATATCAGACCTCCTCTTGACTGGTCCTTGGCTTAGCAGGGCTCTTATGTGGTGGCATTGCTGCTGTCTCTGTGCCCGGTCTGCCTAAGAGCCCATGTGTCAGGGGGCTCCTTAGGATCTGGCAGAGTAGCGCAGCTCACACTGATTCAACACTTCTGTTGACAGGCTACACAGCCTGGCTGAGAAGTAAACACACATGCAGACGCAGGAAGGAGTGCTCAACACATGCACATATGCACACACACGCAAATGCACGTACATGAAAGATAAAGTTCAGATCCTTTTTGACAGCCACCCGCCTGTCCGTTGACCCCTATGACCCCTCACAGCAGTTCTTCATGAGACTGCTCCAGGCTGGGCATATTGGAGTGAGATAAAGTAGTTCCTCTTTGTCATGAGACATGCAGACTGTTGCTTTCAGTGCCTTGATCACAATGTGCTTTGTCACGAAAGACGCGTGCTCCGTGCCCATGTAAGCGCTCTGAGCTTGATTTGGTAATATTAGAGCCTGTAAAACAAAGGAGTTACCTCTAAAATTCCAACGTGGCAGAGGATGATCTTCTCTGTTTATCTGCTGAGCAGTTTCACAGCACAGAGTGATGCAGCAAAGTGACAAAAACCCAGATTGCTAGACGCTCTTCTGGCAGCGTAGATTTTGAGCTTTAGTTATGCTGTAACAGAAAAATCTCAATATAATGGCATGACAAGATTCAGTGATTCTGTTTCCCTCATCAGTTTTGTGTTTCAGCTTTGTACAGCATTTCTCATGCCTTTTTATGTCTCGGCACTAAGTTGCTACTCACATCAGCTTTCATTGCGCTGCTTGTCTTGCTCCAGCTGAAGGAAGATAATATGCCTTTTTTTTTCCCGAGGACACCAATTACCCCCGTTGCATAGCAAAGAGATCCAAAATACAACCAACAAATATACATGCAGCTGTAACCATTCTGCAAAAATACAGATGTCAGCAATGAAAACCAAACAGAAGGGAAAGCGTTCAATGCAAATTTCATGGCAATGTTTTGTGCCACCTGAATGCCAGCCAGAATAAGGTCAGGACTCAGCCAGGATCCTTTTCACGTACGCAGCGACTGTGTCAGGGTGTCTGTGTGACTTAATAGCTGCTGTGGGTTTCTCGTGATGCAGTTACTCACCTCTGTTGTGAGTCACAGAGGGAGTGATAGGCAGCTTGCAAATGAGAGGGATTCCTTTGTGACCATGAGACCATACCGACTTACAGGAATTTTACATCACTAGTGCTGTCATATGGCTGCTTATGGCTGGTGATCATTCAGTGGCTTACCGCGACCTTTAAACTACATCAAATAACAAACACACTGACACATCAGGGTTAACGGACAGGACAATTGTTTTTACATGCTTTCCCCCTTTGACTGCATTGCCAGAGTTTTTAAAGCAGATTAGTCATTTTGGTCATTTCATTCAGTGGTTTTCGTTATTTTAACTTTCACACGAAATTGCATGAATTTAGCTTGTGTGTTTAGCTTTTATTCATCTTCATTACAAAGTTTTGCATTTGTGACTAGGCATGGCAGTTAAAAGCAGATTCCTTTTTAAAAGATCCTTCTTGTTGTGTTCATAGTCTCCCCAGCGTTTGACATTTTCGAGCCGGCTACCGAAAGAATAGCGCCTTGACAAGTTACAGTATGTTGTCTAAAAATCAAAGCTAGAAGACAAGCAATTTTAAAAAAGGATGATCTCAGTTTGTTTGTTCATGCATTCAATAGTTTTGCTTTCAACTTTCTTGCGCGCAGTGATGGCCCACTACAACATAGTTTGGGTGATGAAATTCTTACTACTACTTCAGTAAGCTCGGCTAAGCTTTGAGCCCTACGTGAGTGAATTTACATGATATTACTGAAACAAGTCAGTACAGACAAACTCACAAAAGGCTGTGTTGGACCAAACATTGAAAATCATCAGTGCGGTTCTTAAATGATGCAGATGAGAGCGAGAACAGTGCGGGCTTCAATCTGTGCGAGTCCTTGATACCTGTGTTTTCTCTTCCATCTCAGCCCTTCTGTTCTCTTGGTGCTCTGTTTGCTTCCGCCATCTGTTTATTTACCCTGATTTATTGTCTGTTTTTATCTCCGTGCTACAGCGAGCTCCACCGCTACGATATGCAAATATATGACCAGCTTTGTCTCCAGCAAATAACAGCATGATCCCAAGTTTGCATGAATAACTAATGATCAGTAGTCAAAATGAAGCAGAGAAAACAGCATGACGGTCTTTGTTTGACGTCAGTGAGGACAAAGCAAGCTGTTAATGGGTCGAGTTGAAGTCCGTGGTTCACAGATTGTTGTTTACCTGCTGCATTCACTCTCATACCCAGGCCCTTAGAAATAGAGACACATTTGGCTCATATCGCTTGTAGGTTTGCTGCTGAGCAGTTTGACAAATTAAGCCACAATGAAAGAGATGGAATTACCATCAACACATATGAAAATACTCAGACACATGCATGTACCCTCATGATTCCCCAAAAAGCTGGCTGCTCAGCGCTCCAGTCATCTCTATTATTGGGATATGCTTCTATTCATCCATCATTGGCTGCTTGGTGATGCAGGGTGGCAGGGCGCATAAGTGGTCCCGCACTTCCCTCCTCTCAGCCCTCTGTCAAAATCACCACCACCCCCAGCCTCCCCTTTATCTCCTCTGTCCTTCTGTTTTCCTCTTGCTCGTCTATGGATGGTTTATGTGGGAGACTGGCTAAAGTAGAACAGGCTTTATTCTCTTCCTCTGTGTGGGTTATAGTACTTGTCTCAAAAGAGAGAGGGTCTGTTGATGTGATGGGGAACAATGTCCCTAATGGCGTGCGTATAAATATCATCAAAAGATGTTCACTGAACCGACACATATGACTCCGGTGTTGTCAAAAATGAAATTATCCGAAGACTTGTTAGAAGCAACAACACTCAACAGTAAACCCAGTACATCAGTACATGGCACCTCTTTGGCTCAGCTTTCCTTTACCTTATCAGTCTCATGTAAAACTTATCAGTGCCTCCCCTTTGTCTCGAGAGGGAGCCTTGCCAATTATCCACGAACGTAAAACTAGCCACACTTGTTTGTTGGTTTCGGGGGAGTTTCTAAGCAGTATTGTATTTCCAAGCGGAGCCTGTTTTTCCAGATTGAAGGATGACGATGTTTGTCATTGCATGTGAGTGGCATTGCCGCTCCAGCAGATTGAACGCAGAGATAATCATCTCAACCTGCAAATCTGAAAGTCGGCTGTTTCTGATGTTTTACTCAGAAGAGTGCATTTCATCTGTTGCTGTCCCTGACAACCCCTGGTGATGACAGTGTATGCAGATGAAAGTATCCTGCCACGGTGCCTAACTACCAACCGGTGTCAATTACACCAAGCGACATCCAAGCCCTGGGAATGGGGATATAGTGTATTCTCTTTCTCTCTTTAAAGATTTAAAGAGAAAGGCTTGCAATGGAGGGTTTAAAATGACACAGAGGCTTACATCTGCTTAAACCCCACTCAGCTGAGGACAGGTAAACCAGGTCCGCTCAGACTCAGGCCAGCATGTAATCGCAGTGTAAAACCTTGATCGTTCAGGGTTTTGGGGCGGAAGCTTAGGACAAAGATGAATGCTGCTGGGCATATGTGAATGTGTGCGGTGCACGCGTATGTTGAAGAATAGGCGAGCAGGAGGAAGACAGTGCAGTGAGACCAATTAGTTTGTTCCTTGATCCCAGCCCTGCCGGGGAGCTCTCTTGGAGCAAGGTCTGGCTGTCTTTCCAGCACTGCAGCAATGCAGCTGTATACATGCATGTGTACAGCGATGTGCTTGCTGCAGTATTAAATAATATTCTGTCAAACGAAACAACCCTAACGAGGCAATGTGTTTGTGATTAGTTGTCAAGGGTTTTTTTTTCTGCATCTCTTTGATCTGCTTCACATTGAGGATTCTCTCATATTTTTTCTTTATTAATGCTGCTCCAAACTGCCTTATGGAGTCTATTTTGAGCCTTCCTTTCCAATCCTG
The DNA here is from genome assembly GCF_021347895.1 of Acanthochromis polyacanthus. NCBI lineage: Eukaryota > Metazoa > Chordata > Actinopteri > Pomacentridae > Acanthochromis > Acanthochromis polyacanthus. The sequence goes on from NC_067118.1 coordinate 25,653,609, forward strand.
TGGAATCAAAGGCCATTTGATCATACTTTAATAATATATTTTCTTTGTAATAGCACTGTTAGTAGCTGCACTTGAGCAATGATGAATTGTCAGGGGTGGCAAGTCACTCATTAACGAAACTGGGAAAAGCAATGAGTCTATTTGGAAAAAAATGTATGCAAGATGCAAGCTGATAACAACTGCGCTCGAAGACAGTGATGTTTGCCTTTCTGTTCGGTAGGTAGGAACACGGGTGAACACTGTGGAAGTGCATGAGAAATGAATGCTTTTTGGTTGAAAGGGGTGCCTCGGGAAACTCTGTAATGAGGAATAGAAGGCATTTGACATTTTCTGTCGCAGACTACAGGCTGTTTCAGTGCAGAGCAGGAGTAGAATAATGGAGAGATGAGGACGACAGCGAGGAGGAGAATGAGAGAGAAGGAAGAACAGGAGAGAAAAAGAGGAGGATTAGGAGGGGAAGAGGTCTGAGCTAAGCTCTACACTCCATCTGGGAGGAGATCAGCCGTGCTGTCTGGTAGTTGAGGGGAGGGCTAAATTAAGCCATCAGTAGCTCCACTGAATTACAGCCAATTGCAGGTAATGGCTGGTCGGAAATGTCACAACAATCATGTGTTGATTAGCGCCACTCCAGATACTCAGCGGTGTCCGTCTCTTGTTGGGTCATTAAGCTGGAGAGCAGTGGACTCTGAACTCCAGTGTATTGGCCTGAACACGCAGATAAACAAAGACCCACACCGTTTAGAGAAGCATTTACAGTTGGTTACAAAGCTCGATTGAAATTCAGTTTAATGTAGTTGTCTTGATGACTTAAAATTGTGCATTTATTGCGTTTGTGCTTTTCTAGTGTGTAAGTGGGCGGGTACATTCCTGTGTTTGTGTTCCTATCAAAGTCCAAGCCTTAAACCGAGCCACTCTACTGTTGATTGCTGCATTACTCTCTCCTGACCTTTCCGTCGTCTCTGCCATTCATCACCTGATGTATTTATTAATGAGCACGACTGGCAAAACACTCGAAATTAAAAGTTTAATTGCTCAGGAAGGAAACAGTTGCCCGATGCGCTCAAGTGGCAAATGTGTATTTACCTTCAGATTACCTTCAAAAATAGGTCTACACATACTCCTACACGTACATGCTTCAGTCCTTTGGAGTTAGATAGAGTAGTATGCTCTGTGTAAATGTTCCAGTGCAAATCCAAACTGTAACCAAGCTTCGGTGTTTGCTTTCTGGTGACAGCTCGCAGCTAATCCAACAGCATTATTCCAACATCACTACTGTTCCATCCACTTCGAACACCTCAGGGAGAAACACACTGAAAAAAGAGAAAATGTTGGACCGGCTTAAACGAATTGCTTCAGCTGGTAGCATAATATTTAATTATGTTTAACCAAATGAAGTTAACACAATATGTTAATGCCACTTTTTATGAGTTAAATCCACTAAAATCATTTGATTCTTCTGAAATATGTATTGCAACTTAGTTTTCAGGACAGTCAACTAAAGGCTTCCAAGTTTTCCAATTTAAGTATTTGTTTTATTAACTTTTGTAAAACGTAAAACACGACTTTCTCCATTAGACTGATGGCGCATTCCTTTCTTTACTCTGTTATCCTACTTAAAGAAAACAGAGGTTGAATAGCAGCTAGAAAAGGATTAGTAAACCGAATTTTCATGCTTCTCTGAAATTAGAATACTAGTTTGAAGGGCTAAAATGTAATTTCGGGTTCATGGAATCCAAAACCTCCTCCACCAAGCCAGAAGGATGAGTGAGATTTCTTTGCAACGGTACTTTACTTAAACTACAGCAAAATACACTTTCTACAGGGCAGAAAGGTTATTTGCGACATCTTTTCTATATCATACATCTACTCAGTATTTCACACACTTCTTTCTTTGAGGAAATTCTCTTTACTGATGAACAGTTTGCCCCGAAGTCTGCATTGCGGCCTCTTGGACACTCAGCCGGCCTCGTGCTTGATATGAATATCAGTAATTTGGGATTAGCCTACAACAACCCAGCATGTGATCATAAAGCACATCTCATATTTAATGTGTCTGCCAATCATGACAGATTACGTCTGACCCGCTGAGCATGAGTTAAGCATGTGATGTTTTAAGTCGGTTGCTCCGCGTTGGTCTGCCGGTCACATGCTGGGCATTGGGCTGGAGCTGCTGCCCATGTGGTGAGAAAACAGTGGCAATATTCTCAAACATCACTGCACAGTGGCCATATTAAGGCGGGATTGTGTCTGAAAACCATCCAAGTTATACAAAATCCCATTGGTGCAATGAACCTGTTTGTTTGAAGTGGCTGCGCTTTGAAATGGCTCAAAAGAGAGTTTGACTCGAGAGCTCTTTATGTGAGAAATACCGAAGTGAACGGTTGAAAGGAACTTTGGTGATGGCATTCCTCCAACAGTGTGATGTGAGTCTTGCTTGTCTGGCCGGCATGGCACGCCACAAACAGAGCCCGACGAGAAACAGTCAGTATTTTTTTAATGAAGTCTTCCCTGCATGGAAGGCATTAGTGTGACAGAAGGTTTGTCAGACCTTTTATCCATGCAACCATTGTTGTAATGACTTTAACAGTGTTTGGAGCTGACCACAGTGAAATGAGATTCTTGCACTTTACTCTGCTCGGCTCTGTAAGCCAAGAGGAGTGGCTCGCATGCCGTGGCAACCAGACAGTCACTATCGCTGCCTCCGGGCCAAGAGCTCTTCTCTCAGTCAAGGTTGCGGAGTTTTTAATGCTCAGGGGTGTTATTAGTCATTCAACCTAATTACACAACCAAAGGATATGCCTCTCTTGAGAAAGGGAGGGAACTGAGGGTGGGCTCGTGGAGTCTATTGTTTTCCTGATCCATGTACAGACTTTGGGGACGGAGGAAGCACTTTGGAGTGGAGCCTGTGTGTGTGCGGAGGGTTGGCTCGGTCAGAGGGAGTTTGGGCTTGTGTGCGGCGCTGTGCGTGCCTGGCCGAGCCTTGTCTTAGGGGGTCAGGAAGAACAACAGGAGAGTGTTATGCTGCACTCTGCTGGAACCCAGCTGGGGCATTACTTAACCCACGCACAGACATGCATACTGTTTTTTGTAGTCCAGCGAGCACAGTGCCAAGTCATTGTTAAGTGAACTATGGATTAGTGCGCGTGTATGTTTGTCTGCATGTATTGGAGGAAAAGGCGTAGACGTGTCTGTTTGGTGGGAATGGCCGCTTCTGTGAGCAGACGAGTCCACGTGTTTCACATTTTTGCGAATTGAAGCATTCATGTTGCATGCTTTCTGTGTTTGTGTCTCTCTCTTCTCACTGCTTCATAGGCTTTCCCTAATGAATCCCAAAGATGATCTGCTGATGTAGAACCATGTAATGAAAGAACCGGGTGTATTTCCACTGCAATCTTACGATAACAGGTGTGTGCTCATGTGAGTGTACAAGTGTGTTGATGAGATCCGAGTTTGTCACGGCCGTCAACCGTATGTGTTTGCTCAGAGGCAGCTGTACGTCAGACAAAGAAATTACCTCAAGATTCCAAGTTATTTTCTTTCCTTCCCAGATTTTCTGCGCTTCCTAACAGATCTCCCAGGCCAGTCCTGCTCAAAAGCCTTCCGATTTCAAGGCCTTCTCCACATATGCTCAGAGAATGCTGCCTCGCTCTCTGTTTCCCAACTCGTGTCTTTCTGAAGATAGGTTAAAAGTGAATGTGAAGCTGTGAATTTTAAATTGCCATCCTCACAAAGCTTCATCTCCAGTGCTCAAAACTTGTATTGGAAATGTTTGATTTGTTACACTAAACCGAGACATTCTCATGCCTTTGTCTGTATCTCATCTGGCTAGTTTTTGCCTGTGTGGATGTATGCAGCGCGCAGCAATGCGTGCCGTTCTCTACTCAGAGGAGTATTGATCAGTAGCCGTGCTGTTAATTACTGAGCAGTGTTGCAGTTGCTGGAATGCTTGTCAATACTGCATTACATTTTGGGCCTCCACTATCCCTAGTGGTGCAATTCGGTCAAAGGGCAGAGTAGTAGTTGTAGTCCTCGGTTGCACTTTAAAACGATGTGACGCAACATGTACAACGCCTTTTTCAGCTCAGTACTGCCTTTCATCCAACCCCGTCTCTTCAAACTCGCGTCCATGTGCAACTAAACAGCATTTTCAATTCAATTTCAAACGACGTCTGCAGTAGGAGGCTGGAGGGATGATGGGGGACAGAAATCTGACTCAGAACTGTCACCCAGAAGACGGGGGTTTGTGTCTCATGTTGGGATATTATTTTTTGATTTAAAGGCCCCATACTGTGTCAGTTTTCTGCAAATAAATAAAATTCTCACACACCCTCGGAAAGCGTCTGGCATTTCTCTGCTTAACTCCAGTGTCTGTAATTCAACTACACTTGAGCTGCTGCCGTCCACGTCCACTTCAGGAAGAAGACTCTCTCTTTGTCTGTGATTTACAGCACAGAGCAAAACATGCAGACGTGAATAAGTGTGTGTGGTGAGTCTGTCAGACGGTGTTGTGGTTATAAAATCAGCATTTTAGCTGTGCAGAGCAGTAGCCTCAGGGCAGCTGGAGAGACTGCTGGTTAAAGTATCTTCTAAATGAGCCGTGATTCAGTCATTATTTCATAAGCATGCTGTTATCTGACAACAAAAAAAACATGTAAATAAGAAGACCTTCAGTAGGAATAGAGTGGCATTACAATGCACTGTATGAGAGCACAGAGAGCAGGAGAAGAGTAAACCGAGATGAAAGATAGAAATGGCTGAAGAGGTCTTACTGAAGCACAACAGGTGACATAAAAAGACAGTAACCCACACAGGCTTTGTTTATTGGTTAAAAGTTGGTCGTAAAGTTTCCACCATCTCTCAGTGTCCCTGAGCTTTACAGTTTCCACAGAGCTCTGACCTGTGGGCATAAGATCAAAGCGGTAACTTTGTAGTTTATGCCTCCAAGTTTATAGCAACTGCAAAACACAACAAAAATGGATTTTCTCTATATTTAAGTTTTGGTTTCACTCACTGTTGGGTGACCAGAGTGATAAGCGCCATCCCATATGATTGAAAGTATGGTTCGGCTGAGAAATAGTGACAGAATAAAAGCAATCAAATAAATGACAAACATAGTGTATGTTGATTAGAAATGTATTTGTGTTACAAACAAATGCAATCTAATATAAATATGCCTCTCAAAATGTGCTTGAGAATTCAGTTCAGGTGGATGAAAACATCATTTTCAAGAAGCAGGGCTCTCCTTCCTCACCTCTACCTTAAAATATTCCGACGTACTGAGTATTTAGAATCATAAAAAGCTCCTGTCTGCCATCCAGCTTCTGTCAGTGTGTGTACGCAACCGCTCTGATATCTTTATCTACCTCTGCCCAGAGCTACCCAAAGCTGTCAGCCCCCAGCTCAGCCAAGCTCTTCTCTTTGTCCTCCTACTGCTCACTGAGATAGGACCAATCAAGCTCGAAGCCTTCATTTGAACTTCCTTTTCTTTTCAAACTTGCACAGAGTTAGGATGCTAACTTTGTGACACGTTGTGCTACGTGGAATCTGAGCACCCAGACAGACAATCAGCAGGAGAGGCGCTAAGCATTCCTTTAAGTGCATGCCTTGGAACAGTAGCGCTTTATGTTTGTCCAAGCTCACTGTGCAGTCCAAGTGTCAACACAGAAACAAGGCTTGCTGGTAGAGGGCATTAAAATCAATCAGAGTTGCGATGCGGTGCTTGTTGTTTTTCCAAGGAGCATTATTCAGATGTTTTGCGTTAGTCGAAGCTCCTGTAGTTGCTAAGTGACCACTGAAAGGCTATTTGAAGCATGTCCTGGTAGTTGAAAGTTGAAATATTCTAACATTCTTCACACTGAGCCGTAAAAATATGCAAAGCTTGGAGCGCTGTCAGAAATGTGCAGCAGTAGTTCATTGATGAGGAAAAAGAAGCGACTATTTCTTGCTGCTGATTTGCTATAATGCATGCAAATGTGGTGGAGCATAAACTCATGGAAGTTTGATGTTGTGGGTAGGGGTTTATTTACAGTGAGGTGCTGACGGAAAATGATTGAACGTGGAGCTGTGTATCACAATAAAAGCAAGACCTTATGATACAGTAAGCTGCAGCATGAAGCATTAAAGGAGAACAATATTGATGGTGTTTACTTTTGTTCTTGCATTTGCATACTACACTTTAAAGTAAGGACTTGAAAAGACTTTCTTGCTGCATATTCAGAATGTGACTCACAAAGGCTGTATTGATTTTCAGGGCATTTTAACTTCATTGTCATGGCCGCGAGCTCTTTTGCAGGTTTCACTTAATAATAAAAAAAAATACTGTTTGATTGTAAAAGCGAACACCTCAGGCCAGACAGCGAGTCGGAAGTCAGAACCTCACTGAGCTAAATTGGTCCCAAGACACAGCGATCAGACCAAATCGATTAAAGCTGCCACCAGGTGCTTGTTTTGTTTCATTCTTTCTTACCTGACTTGGAATTTACAGTGCTCATGGAGGAGCTACATGTGTTGTATTGATTCCCTTGTAGTGATTGTATGAGACGAACAAAGGGGAATGGGTTTTCAGTACTTCATTAATATTAGCTACTCTGTCTGTTGGCCTCTGTGCTGCAGTTTCACAAGCGTAATCAAAACACAAAGGACCAAAAGAGGGTTACGCATATATTTCTGTCCTCTCAAGTGTTATCAGCAGAGCCAGATAATACCGAAACCTTCAAATCCTCAGGCTCCAACACTCTCTTGCTTATCGTAATTTCTAGTGGCCACCATCCCCTTTAGCCATGGATGTTCATGACCGTGAGAGCAGTGACCTCAACCTCTTGAAAAAATGTCACGTGGGATTTGTGCGATCACGCACAGATGAAAATAAATCTACAATCCACGGTCCATATATTTGTCGACAGAGGAGCTCTAGTTGTGGGAGCTTCGTTCATACATAAGAAAGCTATGCTTCCCTTTACCTGGGGCTTATGCTTGAGCTTGTTGCAGGTCAAGTATTATGTTTACTTTTCAGTGTTGCTGACGACAATGTACTATACTTTGGAAAAAAAATCAGTAACGAAAGAGAAACTATGAAAATTTGGCAGCAAGAATACCAGAGAAAATATGTTGTAGCATTCAAATACTGTAAGCGTGGTGAAAAGCAAATATTTGTACAAAAAAATAGCTTATTTGCTACAGAAAATTGTGTAATTTATTGGTATCAGATACAGATACAGATCTGGCCAATCAAGTCAACATGTAAACTACTACTTTTTTTTGTATTACTGTGATTTACTAGATAACATCTGCAATTTAATAAAACGGATAGAAATCTATAAAACAGTTTTAACAAATTTAAGCCCTTAATATACATAATTTTCTTCCAAATATCAGCAAATATCTTCAGAATACTTGCAATTTTTAGTGATTCAACCCAAAATAATTGTCATTTTACAGTCAAACACTGTCAAACAATAAATTACGATTATGTTATTTACAGTTTTTTTAACCCTCGTGTTGTCCTTACCAAAAAATGTTGTTGCCTTGTCTAAAAAAAGTCCAAAAATTCAGAAAAAAAATTGCAAAATCTTCAGGAAGAAAATTCCTGAAAAGTTTCCCTCAAAAGTTTTATTTTTTAAGTAAAAAATCCCCAAATTTGACAGCGAAATTCACTGGATTTTGGTTGATTTTATTCTGAATGTTCTTAAGCATTTGTTTTAATTTTTTTTCCCACCAAAAATCTTCAAAAATTCCCTATAAAAATTTTTGAAAATGTGGAAGTTTTCACTGTGAAGATATATATATATATATATATTTCCACATTTTTAAAACTTTAAAACGGGTCAATTTGACCCGCAGGACAACAGGAGGGTTAAATTAATAATTTTTAATGTGATTTTCCTAGTTGTAATCTGTAATGTAACAAACAAGATCAATCTGTAAAATAGGAGTAAACTAAAAAAAAAATCATTTTATTATAGTGTAGATGCAAACCATTGATATTCAAGAAAATGGTAAAGCTTTGAGGGCAAGAGTGGAGCAAAAGGCTCATTAGGTCGACATCAATCATAAAGAACACTGAGACATCAGTGCTGCAAGAGGATCACCCTGTTCCAACCGGCAGATCTTAAGGTGGCGGGTTGCAAACAGCAATCAGTGGCACAATCATCTCCCTGGTCTGTTCTCACCGTGCAGCTTAGCCCAGAGGCATATTTTATTACCTTGAAGGCGTCCTGCTGTTCAGAAAAGCTCACCGCACAAGCAGAAATTGGGGGTAAAGGCTATGAAAAATGATGGAGGAGGATAAGAGGGCAGGCAGGCGAGGAAGGAAAAGAGGGAAAAAGTTGCAGATAGGATGAGAAAGAATAGAAGATGCTCTGAATGAGGGCGTGAGACTGTAAGAGAGGAGAGAGACAGTACAAAAAAAAAATCCAAGAGTGAGAACAGATGTGGATTTAGAACCACGCCTGACTGATAAGGATGCTGGTCTCATCAAGTAGGACTCTCTGTCCTCTTTCTCTTCCTTTTCCAATTTCTTCTTTTTTTCCCCCTTCTCTGCACTTGCAAACCACATACTGCAGAGGGGAGGTGCATTAATTCCACTAACACTGGCAGCATGGGCGTGTTGCACGGAGACTTCTACCACAGAGTATGCAGGTGAAATCAGAGCTCTGCTGATGACTCAGAGAGGAAGGATCAGAGAGACTCAGTGTTTGTATGTCAGCGCAAGGAGACAGCAACAGCCCTCCTTCCTCCTCTTTCTTTTTCTTCCCTCGGTGCCGTGTTATTTATGAACTGCCCCTGCAATGGCAACACCTTTGGCCCTCCCGCTCCCCTTTGTGCTGTTCACCAGAGAAGGGATGATGTATTCTGCTGCTGGGCCAATAATGATGGCGCCAATCCGTTACACTTAGTGGGGGGCGCTTTTAATCCCATCCTGAAACCTTCCAATCATGCTATCTATTGATCTATCTAGAGACCTGCAGACGCTACATTGCCGCAGAACACAACAGATAATGTAGGAATACCGTGGTGCGAGGACGTACAGTCCTGTGCAAAAGTGTTAGGCGCTTGGTCTGTTATCCATCATGCAGCACCATCAGGGATGCGTCTGACCGTCCCAGATTCAATCTACAGCATGACGACGACCCAAAACATGCAGCCAGTGTCATAAAGCATTATCTTCAGCCACAAGAAAAGCAAGGAGTCCTGCAACAGATGGCGTGGGCCCCACAGATCTCAACTTCATAGAGTCTGGGATTAAATAAAGACACTGCGACTGCCTAAATCCACACAAGAACTGTTGGAAGTTGTCCAAAATGACTGGTAGCCCACCTGTAAAATCCCTTGGAAAAAAAAAGCGGTAAAACCAGTGGGTGGTCACATCCAATACCGATTTAGATTTTTTCCCTTTATTGCGCTTTGTATGATCAGTTAAAAACTATCAGCAATGCATTTTTGAAAGCATCCTCGTTACAGCTCCGTGCCTACCCCACCATGCATCACTTTACCAACTGTCTACACAAACAGAGGTTTAGAGGAAAATAAACGCTGGTGGTCTCATCTATGTCCTTGTTGCTTTTTTTCACATCATCTGTCACCCACTGGCTGTGGCCGCGGGGGTGTGGGGTCTGCAGTGGTGTCGGGAGACACAGGGGCATATGCCCTGCTGCTGATCCCTTTATATAAGGGGTTTTATAAGGGAGGAAGCGCTCGGCTATCGGGTTGGGTCATAAGCCGAGGCTAATTGACGGCAGGCGATCGGGACTGTTTGGGGATGAGAAGAGGCGTGAGGGAGGGCTCTGACAGAAACCACGGCATGACTTAATGAGACGTGGCTGGTTGAAATTTAGGAGGGTGGAGGAGGGACTGTGCAGCACGGAGTAACTCATGGATGAGGGGGAGAGAGGAACAGATGCAGAGTGCAGTTAACAAAGGTTGCCATGACACAGCGGTTGCTAACACCGGCAGCCTGTTGCTTTTGAGTGCCTGTGTGTGTGTGTGTGTGTGTGTGTGTGTGTGTGTGTGTGTGTGTGTGTGTGTGTGTGTGTGTGTGTGTGTGTGTGTGTGTGTGTGTGTGTGTGTGTGTGTGTGTGTGTGTGTGCGCAGATCAGTGTGTCATTGACAGATAAAGTAAACATACATAAATATAGGGTTAGAGAAGCAATAATTCTGACATCAGTTAATAGTGTGGCTACGCAGCTTTTCTGAATGAAATCATGCAATTGGAAATGGTAGTTAGTCATTAGTATGGATGCTGCCTTTGAAATGTCAGCCAGTGAAATAGAATTAATCATGTGGCTCGCTGATAAATGTTAATTTAGAAATCACTAAATCACGATCAATAGTATATTCATTTTAAGCAGTTTGTCTTTCAATCTGCCCAGGCTTACTCGTCTTGCATCTCTAATGCGGCTCTTGTATAATCAAGCCAGGTCCTGACTGGCTAATAACGCCTGCTAGATGGATGTGTTGTGGCCACAGCCGGCAAAGAGAGAGAACAAAAGATTTGTCAAGCGGGGCCTGCGTGCGGTTAAAAGGATAGTCACCACAAGTGATGAATTATGAGGAAATACCCCACTGGATTTGTTTTGGATTAGGCCAATTTCCTACAAGACATCAGTAATCCCCGGAGGACGCAAGTTTTAAGCCTTTTTCTGCGGCTGCAGAGACACAATCTGGTCAACATCATTTCCCATCTGTGGCTCTCTGCAGCATCGGTGGTCTGCTCCAGCATGAGGCAAACACTGGCAGCAAGAGCAGACGCAAACTGGGCAGACTTTACAACAGATACAACCTGCTTCTTTTTTTTTTTTATACTGTCTGCTTATTTCATTCCATTATCCTCAATGATAGCTAAACCAAATGTCCCTTTACGTGTACTTTGCTGTATTGGCATCGAATGTTCCTGTTGGTTCTCAGGAGTGAGTATCTGGGTGGGGGGAGAAGGAGGATTTAGCGACCAGGCCAAGCGATTCTGACTGTCCACACATTGGCTGGATTGTGATTAGACTTTGCTCCAAGCACGCTGCTCTACGCTAATTGCAATTGACTGTTATATAATATCATTTGCAGAGTCGGTTTAATGTAAAATCACATCCGCCGTATTAGCATTGACATTTCCATCATGTAAATTCTGCAGCATTTACAAGACCTCTTATTCTTTCTTTGGTTTATTTCATGTGAGCCCATTCACATTTCTCTGTTGCCGGTCCCCAGATTTATCAACCCCATCTGTCTCTATATCTCAGTCTGCCCCTCTTTCCATCCATCCTTTCTTTTCTACATGCGAGCATCCATAATCCTGTGCTTTGTCTGGCACCGGGGATCAGATCGATTGAGCATCCGTTCCCCTGCAGCTTCCTGCATCCTGGGCTTGTTTTCCAACTTGGATCGATACTACGTCAAAATAGTCCTCCCCCTTCTCCTGCTCAGTTTTCCTGATGCAGCAGCAGCACCACCTCCTTCATGCATCTATGTCCTCGGGCATCTGCATTTTGCACCACAGAGCACAGCTCACCAATGAGTCTCGTATGACAAAGGCCGAATCGACGTCTCCCGAGTCACGCTCATCGCTGGGGAGCATTGATCCAGGTGGTGTTGAAATTGTGTTACTTATTGAGACGCGATTACGTGCTAAATGGGGTTGTCCATAAAGACCCATTTGGACATACAATAGAAAACTGTCATGCAGAATGCTGTTCCGCGTCGGAGCAGCTGTGTGGCCTGCAGTTCTGCTGTGAAAAGAGGTGCATTTCTCACTCGCTGAAGAATACCACACGCGGACACAACAATCTGAATAATAGATGGCACATGAGAATATAGAGGCTGTGCACAGTGTTTGATAAACAGCTCAGTGTCTCGTTTTGAGTCAGAAAGTTCTCTATTTAGATTCAGTGGTGAAGAGCACGGAGTGCATTCAATTTTAGAGTTGTTCCAGGGTCCTGATTCTTGTCTTGTACCTCGAGTCCTGCTCACATCAGCACTTTAAAATCGGGAAATTTAAGACAAAATCCATTCATGATGCACAAATCTGAGAACAAAGTCTTGAGGAACACAAAAGGACTTAAAAGATGAAAAGGCTGCATTGATCTCAAAGCATCAGATCTTTAGAACAATATCTGCTCAGCCTGATATGCCCGAAAAAGCACAAAATATGGGTATTTAGAAGGAATTTTTTTTATATTTCATATTAACAAGTTTTCCTTGTATTATTGTGACATGCAACTATGGTTCCGAAAACATCATGAGATGACTTCTGCTTTATGAATGCTTTTATGTGTGTTCAGAGATGGGACTTTTCCCGGCAGCTTAAATGTTTTTTCACTTTTCAACTCGCCTATAATTAGAGATTATTTGATCTACTTGTCAAATATTGTAGATCTTAAATCTGTGACATGATGAGAAGTGACAGTGAAAAAATCAGGCGTTTACCTTTAATAGCTCCTTAGATATTGTCATCCACACATAGCCTTGAATATTAATTAATGTGCAAAAAAAGTGGGTTGAACAGCAGTTTTTACAAAACAAATATGTCCAAAAAAAATTATCAAGTTTTTAATCTAAAATTTCACAGATGCCATTTTAAGCATCCATAGTTTATGTTAAAAACGTTTCAAGCAAATCAGAGATAGTTGAGGAGCCCTGATGATGATTACCCTGTTGTGACCTCACAAGCTTGTTTTTGACTGGCTGGTGTGTGTTGATACTTCATCACACCTCTAAAGAAAGATGCAGAAGAATGCCTATGTGCCACTTTTTAATGTATCCAGCACTTTTTTATGGATTTTGTCCGGAGGGGGCAGTTGTCTCTAGGTTTTCACCATGATGTACAGGTCCATAGCTTTTCTTATGGATAGCCTTTGTGCTGTGTACGTGTTCTGTGGCTCAACTACAGGCACCATCCTGCTGATGATGAGGTCAGAGCAGACATAGGTCTAATCTGCTGACAACCCACAGCACTTTCACACCTTTGACCCTCTCCCATGAGTGCAGAAAAGAGGACAGGAACATGGTATGGTGGGTAATTGCTTTGCTTCTGCCTCTTATTCCTTCTTTTCGCCCTCCCATCTTCTCGGCCTCTTTCGTATTTCTGCTTTCTCCTCTCGCCTCGTGCTCCTCCTTCTCTTTGGCCTTTGACTTCCTCCTGTCGCTTGCTATTCCCTCGCATTCTCAGTCAGCTGTCGCCATCTCTGACGTTCCTTGAATTGCATTGTTTACCTGTTTTAGCTGCACCCCGCCTCCTTCACCCCTCTGTCACCCCATCCTCCCATCTGACTCTTGTGCTGCTGGCTGATCTGTTTTTCAAGAGATGTTAGATGAAAATGGCAGATGAGGAATTAATAGTTTGAATGCTAACCGTAGAGCCTGGGCCACCCTTATGAATGAATGAATAAATAAATGAATGAACAAACAAACAAATTGATTAAAAATAAATTACGATAGTATAACTTTGCAGCCAAAACTGTTAAAAAAAATTATCATTTATAAAAAAAAAAAAAAATTGAAGTTTAAATTATTTACAGTTTTGGCCTGTTTTTTAAAGGGTTAACATTTAAATGGAAAAACTGTAAAAAAAAAAAAAAAAAAAAAGCAAATATAAAAAAGTAGTCAAAGTAAATACATTTCTAAAAGATACAGTGTAGTATTGACTAAAGTATCTTTTAGTTGCAGTTTTATTTTGTTCTTACATATAGAAAATCTTAATTAACATTTAAGACATTGGACAATAATCGATAGCTCTCATTCCTTCAGCAGCTCCATGCAGCCACCAAATTTTTATCAAACTTCACATCATTTCATGATTGTTACTGTATTTCATTGTGGGTATGAGCTGGTCAAATCAATAGCACATTTATTATTACTCTCCATGTTTTTAGATGACTTTCAGATAAAAAAGATGAACATTTTCTGAGATGTGATTGAGGCGCTAAAATTGTCAGGAAAGTTTGTTTGTTTGCAGAGTTAAAATATAAAACACATGCAATATGCAAAGTATGCTCTATATCCCTCGTGTCATTGCAGCTCAGTTGTGTCGGATGTATTTGATCAAAATTTCATCCCTCTTTGCTCAGATCTCACGTTACAGGTTTTGAATATTAGACGGTATTCTGCCTTTTCAGCAAGCAGATGTTGACCTCAGTGGAGTCTCAGTGGATTTTTGGATGTATATGGATCCAAATTCACAGGATTTGAATCGTGGGTTTAAGGATAGAGAGTGTTGTACGCTATAAAGACTGTAAAGCCCTGTGAGACAAGTGCAATTTTAGACTGTAAAAATAATACTGACTTGAAATGACTTGAGAACAGTGTAGATTGTGTGATGCTCTTGGGACGTTCTTGTACACAGCTGTACTTTAACATTTTTCAGCAATAATGACAAAAAAATCAAAACAAGCGAGTCCCTACCCAACTCCTGAACTTTTCTTGATTTAAAACCGTAAAAATATAAACAAATGGTTTGGAAATATTCTAGAGTGTAAAAAAAAAAGCGTATGCAACCGCACGTTTTACCAGGCAACATGATAAACGATATTTTGAACAGATTTAGCTGTCATTTTTGAGCAATTTTACAAATGTTTTGTGAGATTACAGATAACTAGTAAAAGCTCAGAAAAAGGTTTGTAATTCAATCCTTTAAGATGTTTGAGTTAACTTAAAATATTTTTGCTGGGGTGCCCAGATAGCTGAGCTAGCTGAGCGGGTGACCCATAAACAGCGGCCTGGGTTCAATTCCAGCTTACAGCTGTTTGCTGCAGATCTTCCCTCAATTCTTCTACCTAATTTCCTGTCTACCTCTCTACTAACCTGTCCAATAAAGCCAACAAAAAGAACTTTAAAAGAATATATATTTTTACTGTATTTAAAATCAACTAAAATATTGTTATTTTACAGATATGTGCTGTTGTTTGAAAGAAAAAGAATAATGTTAAGGACCGAACAATAGTTAATACTTTTGTTGACTGTTATTTTACAGATTTCATAGTTTTGTTAAATTATTGATCATATCTGGTAAAAATCACGGGAAAAAATATTTTTCTGTACATATAACAGTGGAATAACAGATAGAAATGTGTTATTTTATGATGTGTGATTGCAAAATTTCACTGTTTTACTGTACTGAAATCAACAAAAGTATCACTGTTTTACATATATTGTTCTATTTTTAACATTACAGTCTTATAGACCCTTTAATGACCCACGTCACGAATGACGTCACAGCTTTAGCTGGAGGCAAAAGAGGAAGCCCCGGCCGTGACCGGAAGGCGAAAGACTGAGGAACTAGGCTCTATCAGCTTTTCTAAAATGTCGTCCTGCTGTGTTTTTGGATGCCAGAATAGGAGGAATGACATTGGCGAACGCAAATTAAAGTTTTATAAGATTCCACCGAACACTCGTGCTCAGAGGGAACGAAGACAGTTGTGGTTAAATGCACTGAGGCGAAAAGACTGGACAGAGACCCAGTAGGGGCAAGACCGATTTGTGGCACTGGCAGCTAGCAGTGACACTTTTTGTGGCACTGCCGGATGCCATAGTTAATATCACTGTTTGTGCCACTAGCAGTGACACTTTTTGTGGCACCGACGCGGATACCACATGTAAAGGCTGCTGTTTGGACGAGATGCCATTGCCGCAGCGGCATTTCCAGTGGCCTCTGGAGATGCCAGCAGAGATTCCACGGTTAATGCCACTGTTTAGGGAACATGCCACGGTTAATACCAGTACTTTTACCGCTGTTTAGGCAAGATGCCATGGTTTATTCCGCTGTCTGAGGGAGATGCCACCAGGGGTGAAAGTAAGCCGGAACGGTCCGGAACTGCGTACCGGCAAAAGATCTGGCGGCGGAACGCAGTTTTGGGAAAAGATCTGCTGGCAGTACGCCGCTCTTCCACCGGTATCTATGGGTACGCTGGTACGCCGCCCGGCCTACCTGCTATCCATAGATATCGACCGGAGTTCATTCAGCAGTACGTGAGTGCGCATGCGTGTCTACTTCCGTAACACAGTGATTGTTATGGCCAGTCGCAGCCAATAGCAAATAGGTGCACTTGATTTATTGCACTGGGGCGAGCAATAAATTACACCTGAAATTCCACACGTTCTTGTGATTGGCCGAAAAACTTTCAACAGGATTTACAATGGTTAGCATCGACGGAATGGGGTGAAAGTAAGCCGGAACGGAATTTAAAACTACTTTCACCCCTGGATGCCACGGTTCATGCCATGGTGCATTGGGATCTTAAAGTTTTTTGTTTTTTTTTACCAGCACTCCAGCAGCTCTGTTATGAATGGCAATCAGCGTTTAGCCCCCTCTCTCGTCTCCATGCTGTTCTGAAGAATTCTCATCAGAGCCTCGCACAGAAATAAAGTTGTGCAATTAAAAGCAGATGAAATTTAAACCGATTAAATTGAAAATAAATATTAGTTACTATCAAAATTTAAATACAATACAGAATACAGTGTGTGTGTGTGTGTGTGTGTGTGTGTGTGTGTGTGTGTGTGTGTGTGTGTGTGTGTGTGTGTGTGTGTGTGTGTGTGTGTGTGTGTGTGTGTGTGTGTGTGTGTGTGGGTGGGTGGGTGGGTGGGAGGGAGTGTTTTCCTGGATTAATTTATTTACTCAGGTTCATAACCTCCTCAAACCTGGCAAATATTTTCAGGGTTTTTTTGTCAACTATTTCTTTAATGAAGTTCTCATAGTCATCATGTTTTTCAAAAACAAATGACATCATTTCATTGGAGAGGACTCATCAAATTCACCCTCCCAGCTCTGCAGTTCTTTGAGGACTTCCATTTGTTCCCCCAAATTTGGAATTTTGGCACCAGTCAGCTGCAGCTATGGCATGCCTTAGAAGCACTGTTCCCTGCAGTAAAGAGAAAAACCTCATCAAGGTATTTTGCGTATACATCATTCACAACTAGTTTTTAAAGTTACAGAGTATTTACTATACACTCTTAAAGAGATCACACTTGGTACATATTAAAACTGTCTATTATATTTGTCCCAGTTAATGCATACTGGCAGCAAATAAAATCTGCCTCATGCCATGTAGTTAAGTATTGCTGTATTTCATTATTATGCAACATATATCTAATGTGAAAAACTTTATGGGATTAATTAGGTTAATGTTAAAGTTTTTGTATTTTCTATTTTTTATGTATTTACAGGATCCCTTAGGAGAAGCAGAATGGTGTTGCTTAGGTGAAGGATGTCTGTGTCTGTTTATTAATCTGTTTACAGACAAGCAGCAGAACACTGACAAACTTCATCTCCCAGGTTTTTATTCAGCTGCAATGTTATGCCATTATAAGAACATAAAATAATGAATATGACAATGTACAGATCTCTGTATAAGTTTCAAGCAACACAGAGCATAGAGTTTCAAGGAAATATTATCACATACTTTACTTTCTGAGAAGTAGATATTAAGTTGTTGGTTAGTGCAGAAATAGAATAATTTCTTACCGGTTCTGTATTTTCCTCTGTACTGTGCCTTAAGATGCTTTTTACTAAGATGTCTTCTGTTGGCTAGTTCTTTTCCTGTGCAGAAAATGCACTGTGAACCAACACAGGCCAACAATGACTCCGTATCACAGAACACCTGATGAGAACCTGTGAAGAACAGTAACAGTGTTGGTTATAACAGCACGTTCCACCATGACATGCTAGGTGGAAGTCAAAGTGGAAGTTATTTTAGGTACTTGTGAAAGTGGCTTTTCTCACCTTCCATTTCCATTTGCTATTTCTCACCAACTCAAAACTCTGTGGAAATATTGAATTGAATGGTCAACAAGGAATGATAGTAAATGAATATCACTATGCTTGTATATCACAATGTAAAAGTAGCTATAAATGTGGAGAGGCAATTTTTTTAAAAGTTTTTTTTAATGTTTGTTAGTGTAATGTGTCAATTAAATTTGACTGTAAACATTTAAATTGCTAACATTGTGTTAATAAAACAAAATATTCGCGTTGGATCTACTTTGCTTGGTAAACACATTTTGTATGGGAGTAGGGCCTACAAAAAATCTTGCTAGATTTTGGGACCAGTACTGGAACTAGACACCCCTGTGGCCCACTGTTCAGCAGTGTTATACTAGAAAAGCACTCAGAGAGCGCAGACCTCTGCCAAGGCATACCCGTTTATCCTTTAATCCAATCCAAAATTTAATCATTTGTTCCTTGTCCCATTTTGAAAGTTTCCTGAGAATTTAATGAAAATCGGTCCATAACTTTTCGAGTTATCGTGTTCACAGCCAAACAAACAAACAAACAAACAAACAAACAAACAAACAAACAAACAAACAAACAAACAGACAGACAGACAGACAGACAGACAGACAGACAGACAGACAGACAAACTCTCCCGAAAACACAACCTTCTTGGCGGAGGTAAATAACCTAGGAACTGCCCAGCCTTACTATATCCCGACTCATTAATAAGGATAGACCTACCGTATGGGGTTTGCATGGAGTTAAATGGAGTATTTGCATAAGAAATTACGGGCAAAACCGTAACTACCTTGTAACAGGTTAAGGGGGTGGGGGAGGGTTTGCTTGCTTCAAGTGTGGTTGAAATTTGTATCCTACTTAACTATCATTTCACTCGGAAAAAAGTGACATAGTAAAAATCATTAGTAAAATCATTTAGCAACACTTACTTACCTAGCAAGGCCTTGCCAGTAGCCAGTGTGTCGTGGAAGGCTTGCTAATTGAATGCCACAAGAACATCGCCCCTGTTTCTCCAAATCCAGAGTGGCTGACGTGAGCTGTGTGATTACCTTTTTGACGACCTGCTGGGTTGCCAGGTCCGCTTTGAAGTGTCAATCCAGTAACAAAGTGGTCGATGTAGGCCTACATGATGTGGCAACTTTTTACCAGAATTTAAAAACATACATCTGTCGTAATCAGAAATACCTTTGGTAGACTTCCTTTTTGTGGTAGTAGTTATTTATTGTTGGTGTATTATTCAGTTATGGTTTAAACTGGTCAGAAAGTAATTCCCTGCAGTACCCAGGAGACCAGCAGACCTATAGCAAATGTTAGTTATGCTAGGTCATATTCAGTGTACAGAAGAAGTTGGCTGTTGTAACCATGGTGGTTGTGCAGTAAACAACTTTATCCTCTTAAGACCTGCCATCCACATATGTGGACATGTTTTTGTTTTTTGATTTTTTTTTTTTCAAAACGGCCTATTGTTAATACTAATAATAATAATAATAGTACTGTGAGCAGCGGAGCTTCTACAGCTGATCGCCGCTGCTTTGGACACACGTCTCAATTCTGATCACTGATGTATTAAAAATGACTCCCGAGACACACACATATCTTGCACACACTGTTGCTCAGTGAAATCTGGCTGGTACAACCATGTCCAACCAGTAGCGCAAACGCGGAAATGCCCGGCAGCAGCCGACCACGCGAGTTTCGTGTTGCGGTGACGGACTGGTTTGGCTCCGTGCCAAATCAAATTTTCAAAATCATCTGGCGGGCCAGATATTATTCCTGACGGGCCAGTTTTGCCAGTTACCGGCCACTAAACAATGACATTAACTGTGGCATCTCGCCTAAACAGCGGTAAAAGTACTGGTATTAACCGTGGCATGTTCCCTAAACAGTGGCATTAACCGTGGTATCTCTGCTGGCATCTCCAGAGGCCACTGGAAATGCCGCTGCGGCAGTGGCATCTTGCCCAAACAGTGGCATTAACCGTGTCACTGCACAGTGGCATTAACCGTGGCACCGCAGCGGTGCCACAAAAAGTGTCACTGCTCGCTGCCAGTGCCACAAATCGGACCTGCTGTCTCTCCAGAGACGATCAGCTGCAGTCAATTCCAGCCATTTTCAGTACAAAAAATCGCTAATATTCTATTTGTAAATAAATAATATGACAAGAAATACAGGGAATATTGGACACGCATCGCGAGGTGCATTTCCTTGAAAATGACCGATTCGTGGATTATATACCGACTTCAAGACATGTTTTGGACAAAATGGTGTACTGGCTTGTGTCGTCTGGATGTCCAAGGTTGGATTATGGCCGTTTTTTGTGGAATATTTTCATCTGTGTGTAATAATGAACCTGGAAATGTGAGTCGCGCTGTGTACGTTAAAGCCGTGTACAGAGAAAGGATGGATGGATATTCGTTGTTTGTCGGACAAATGTGTTTATATTACCCGCTGTGGTAATCACATCTGAAAGTGGTTTATACCGGCGGATTCATGAGAATCTAAGCTTTCCATCGGCGCATAGTGTTTATATAATCGCGTTTGCAGCCTTCGGACATTCTTTAAATTCCTATGCAAATTAGTAAGTGTACCGCCGGCGGTACACTGAAGTTTAAAGGGTTAAAAATGCTCGAGTTTGCAGCGCAAACTATATACTCCCAGTCCCGCTTGACTTCTCGCTCCGCTTTTGCCTCCAGCATAAGCCCCGCCCACAAAAAAACGTCACAATGTTTGTAAACAAATAAAGGGTCTATACTATTTTTAAACAATTTTTGTAGCACCCTTGCTGCCACATTTTCAAATTGTTTGGACAGATTATTATTGTTGTTATTATTATTATCATCAGTTATTTTCACAGTTTTGATGTTACTGACTGAAAGAGGTGTTTTGCACAGTACATTTTTCACTTATTTGCACTGTACTCCTTGAAATACATTACTTCATTGTAATGAAAAATGCAGAAATATCATAATTAATTTCCCAGCTTCCTTAATTGTGTAAAAACCGCTGATATTCATACCACTGTACATGTTTTAAAGTGGACTAACTGATGTTTTACATTCTTTTCAACCCCTCACATGAAACGTATTCTACCTCATCACTTCAAAGCAGAATTCCCAAGGAAGTTTGATGTAATCTCATTAGTGTTGTATGACTTGTTTTCAGTTACTCAGATCCAGGTGCCTCGTAGCTGCTCCCATTCCAGCGTTTTCCTTCCTGCCTTTGTAAGGAGCTGCTTGGCTTCTCTCAAAGGAACACGGCTGGTTCCTGGTGAGGAGGTGCTGCATGCTGTCCTGCCTCCTCGTTGGCCGTCGCTGATGATTTCATGCTCACTTCTTGATTGTCAGCAACTTGATGAGCACCAGAATAGAATGTCGCTTTGTAGAAATGTCAAGGCCTTACATCATCACCCAAGGTGGGATTGGAACACGTGCACTCTATTGACAGCACTGTAGCTAAAAAGCACTGACATTCCAATGTGCCTCCATCACATTGTGCAATTTTAGATTAACTCGCGCAGCAAAATGAATCCAGTCAGTGCTAACAATGCGCACTAATAGTGAAGAGTGTAGGTAAGGCTGGCGGAGCTCAGCTCACCTTCACCTCTTACAATACAGCCTCATCCTGGTGCCTGTCTCCCTGTGTTTGCTCAGTCTTCCACAGGCCACTGCACCCAGACCTAATCACTTTAGAGCTGCTCATCTGAACCCTTCAGATCACGGGGCAGGACTAAGCCTCCACTTGTCCATTCACCCTCTTACTGCAGGATCAAAGGGAATTCTTCAATTTCATCCTGTGCCACATAGTAAACACGATGAATCTGCACTCTGTAAGAACATTTTTGCAGGTGTCTCGACTGAAAAAACAGCTCTGCGCTAAAAAAGGCGAGCGGCTACATTGATGTATGTTGTGACAAAATGAAAAACAGTCCTGGCACTCTGGTCTGATTCATGCAGTTTTAGGAGTCATTACAGGTCTAAAGGTGGCACAGAGTTGAAAACACTTAGGATTTTAAAAATTTAGGAGCAGTCCTTTTTGTCTTCGGTCTTGACTGAGAGTTTAACTGCAGAATTTATAGTTCAGCCTTAAATTTCATCTCTTGATTTATGTATCACTGAGAAATAAGACACTCCTTAGTCTCTCTTTAACTTCATCATTGTGCATCCAAAGTACGTAAACACACACAAGCAGCCAAGGCTAATTTCTTCTGTCATTTTTCTTTTAATCTCCACATTGTATTTTCTGTGTCTACTATGATTGACATCTCAGGGTCAATTCTTGCTTTCTGACATGAACCACGCAACAGATGTGCATACAGTTATATTCATGCTACAGTAGGCACGCTTTAGTTTGCTATGCATTGCGTCAATTTATATTGAACACAGAATAACACGCAGGACTCACATGAATGTTATTGAAAGGATGGCTTTGAGCTTGTCCTTTTTACTATATATGGGAACTATTTGCAGATGAATCTGTAGCAGTGCACCAATGTAGTAATTCCTCAGGTGCGTTGAACACACAATGGGTGAACGTAGAACGGGATTTTTTTTTTCAGAATTTGGAACTTCATGCTGTGTTTAGGCACGTACGAATCAAAGCACAGAGTCTACTTCATTTACAGCTCTTTGAATGAGGAATTCCAAAAGTGTGGATGATGAAGAATCATCTTGTGTGGTCTTTCCTCATTAAAAGTATTGGTTATGTTTGTTCTGGTGCATCTGCAGTCAGCGTGCTTGCAGTATGGACAGCTTGATTGATTAGAAATGTCAGGCTGCATGTGGACCTTCTAATCCTGTCTCCACAACATTTACATTCCTATACAACTAAACTGCATTCTCAATTGCATTTTGAAGGGAATCTAAGTTTGTTTGAAATGTAAAAAAAAAAAAAAAAAAAATGTCACCTCTGGTATTGTGGGAAAGGTGACCAGTTTAAAAGAGAGACAGAGCTCGAGTTAGGAGGTTTGAGGGGATGATGGAGGCATGAACCAGCGACTTTGAACACCAAAGAAAGAGCATCAGTATCAGATTTAACTTTTATATTAGAAGCTTAGTTAAGTTTAGGCACCAGAATTACTTGTTTAGAGTTAAGAAAAATGCCATAATTTGAGTTAAAATACAACCCTTTCACTGTATGTTGAAAGCATCTCCTCCTTTTTCTGCATTACCAGGATGACAAGTCCCACCCTATAATTGGTTGGCTGAAGAGGAACCACAATGAAGCAGTAAAATGACAAAATTAATTAGAAACGTATCTGTGAAATGTTACAAACAAATGTAATCAATATGTTTCCCTGAAAGCATTCTTGAAAATGCAGTTTAGTTGTACAGGAACAGAACTTTGTGGAGACTGTATTGGGTCGTCCACATGGACTCTTGTTAAACCGGGTAGATGATGTCACACATGTGGAAAGGACGAGCTGCCATTAAATATGCACGTTATGTGATATCACAGATGATGACGCTGTGCTTTTTTAAAAAAAAATTCTGAAGGATTGTAATGAATCCGTCCTTGAGTGAGTGGATTGTGAGCGTGAATGTGGCGTTAACCCATCCAGCTGCAAGGGAACTCGATTTCCGCTGTCCACTCTAAACAACCTCTGCTATGGCATGTCAGGTCTTCGACATTTCGCTCTCCCAATCTTGCCTAATTTTTGCCGCAGTCTTCACATAATTGGGCCTATTCTGCAAGACTTTCTTTCCCTGTACTACCCTGTGCCCACCTTCCCCACTAACCACTCGTGCCCTTTCTAGTTTCGAAGAATCCACCCGACATCCGACCTAGCCGGAGCATTAATTACCAGCTGAGTGCACATTGTTGTGTCTTATCTCATTCTGGCACAAGGGCTCGTTAGACAGTTGTGACATTTTTGGGAAGGTCATTTCTCAAAGAGCAAAAGCAAATGGGAGTGACATCCTGTGAAAGACCACGATATAACATGAGATCTACAGCTGACACTTTTACAAAAGTCTTTGTGTCCCAATTACATGCAGCTCTTTGGTGCTTTGTGTGGCGAATGCTGCTCTCATGCTGAGCACGGGGAGCTTATCCAGAGGCGCTCTGTCTCCGTGTGCTTGACCTTGACTCTTGCTATTGATACGTGTCGAGCAGCAGCCTATCCATCACATGCACCCCCTGCGCATGACATATCTCAGCACTTAAACGTGCATTTACATCGAAATGAAGTGTGAGAGCAGGCCGAACGGTTGTTGACAGGCTGATTAGAAGAAGTGGCGTGTGTGGTGTTTTGTGGTTAGCCAGTGAGGCTATTTAGCCACATATGTGTCCACCTCGAGGTGAAGAAGCTCCAGTTTCATATGTCTAAAGGGAGAAGGTTTTGCTTATTAAGTGGAGGTTGTTATGCAGGGGAGAGCATTTCATGTGGAGACCTTGAATGCGTAACAATGAGTAATCAAGCAAGCAGCAGGTGCAGCGAAGTGTCCATGTTCCTGTGTGCCCAGTGTCCGCTTCCGCAGTCATCCATCGCCTGCCTCCTTATTTAAGCAAGGCTTCAAATTCACCCCATGGCCCAGGATTGTTTTTAAATTACTCTCAGGTCCCCGTTGGCAATCACATTTCCAGCCTTTGTCTTGAATATAGATTACAAACCAGAGAAGGCGGACAAGTTGACATGCTGCAAAATCAGGTGTGTGTGCACTCGCAGCAGCAGCTCTTGTCACGGCTGACTTCGATGAAAATCACGCCTCTCACATTAGAAAAAAAAATGCCTGTGTGTATTTTTGGCTCTTTCTGTTTTCTCTCTCTCTCCTCTCCAAACATCCCACCACTTGATTTTTGTTTTTTTCCTCAGAGCCATCTTTCGCCATGGTGAATTAATTCGTCAACATTTTTGTTTGGTTTATGTGAGCAAGAGCATTCATTATATTTGTCATTTTGGTTTCTTAAACGGTATCCATTAAGAGGAAGAGGCAAAGGCCTTGGAGGAAGCCTTTATGTGCTTTACAGTGGTGTCACTGGTGACGAACACATTTAAGAGATTTTTATGAATTCACCTCTTTATGCTATTTTAAATTGAAATCCTGGCACTTTTCTTTTCAGCCGCTATTTCAAGGAGTCGTCATATTGTGGCACAGTTTGCCGATATTGCCTTTACATAAAACCTCTTCAGGACATTCTCAGCCTTTTCACCTTTATGCATTTGATCTGTATCTTCTCAGGAAGCTTCCCATTTACTACTGAAGAAGGTATAAAAAAAAACCCTCCCGATTCTTATCAGGCAGTTTTGGGTCAGACTTTCCCTCCCTTGTTTGCCAGTATTTGTTTTCAGTGGGGTGAATAGGGGATGTTAGTCGAATACACCCACTTCTAAATCAGGCTGGAAACAATGAGAACATTGTGCAGTAGTGGAGTTGCTGCAGCTCCTTGACCACCTCTTGTTTTCTTGCTTCTGTGGACAGCTGAGATTGCTAATAAGTCTCGTAGTGAGTGCCTTGTTTCAGGAAGTACAGATAAAGAAGGGGAACTCTAGTGTAAATTCACTGGCATGCATCCATCTCTACTCTCAGCAGAGAGGTTTTGCTTTACCTTTGCTCTGAAAGTTTGACTCTTGTTTCTCTCAGGGAGGGGTCCCCCCGTGCTAGCATGTGTTTCCACCTCAGAGAATTAGTCGATTTGATTTAGACTTTGTAACCTTGAAAACGGCATTCATCTTTCTCTTGTATGGATTTTCTTTTTTGACTTGACTCTCCACCCCCCCACTCCGCTTTTTGCCTCTCATTTTTCTCCGTAACACCGGCCGGGCACGGTGAAATACAGACTGCAATTGGATGAAGTGGAAGGCTCCCAGACAGACGTGAGCAGGGTGAAAGGATTGGGAGCCCCATGCCAGGCAATCTCCCTGATAGGGGAATGTGGCCCGCTCAACAGCATTCATAAATATTCAGATGAGGCAAAATGAGGCTGCCCAGGAGATTGTGTGGCGCAAGCTGTCAGCGGCATGCGCAAGAAGAAACAACAACAGCACTGCTGTGTTTGTATGCTGCGGGGAAGAGGCCTGGCTCGCATTCTGTGCCATGTAGCGAGAGTCAGGAATGCGGTGGCGGTATTGTTCTTTTTGTTGAGGTTTGTTTGATTTCAAATATGAACCATGCTGAGCTGATCTCCTCCTTCTGAATGGGTAAAACAAACATCCCACTGACTCCGAGAAGTGGCGTATGCAGGCCGATTGAGGCCTCACTTCACCTCAACAATTGGCATACGCTGCAGTTTCCCCTCAAAGTATGTGTTGGAGCCACAATTAGCATGGCAGTGGCTAGCCACATTTGAACTGAGAAACTGAAGCCCGTAGGTCGTGGATAAGTCCTGGAATCCTAATGACTAAACGATTCTCTGCTGGATAAGAAAAGCTGGAAAATTTTAACAGAAGCAATTATATTGGCTTAATGCTTTGCTACCGTCCGTGCTTTCAACCTATTTCCAAGGAATTTGATTTGGTTGTGTTGAGCAAACACACACTTTAATATTATCACAGCATTATCAGCACAGATGCCTCTGGTGTTAAACTAATTTTTTGATCCTCGTTGGTGATGCTTTAACAGCAGAGCTAAAATTTAAATATTAAATCCTCCCAGTTAATTAAATGGAGCTGAAATACAATAAATGAGCTGCCATTTTCTGACTGCTATCTATTTTGTTTTATTTTTTACAACATCTGTCGCAACAGAATTTGACCCTTTTAACATTTTTGTTCTTCTATCTGTTGCTGCTTCCGTCTGTCGGGGCTGCTTGTCTTTTCTTTTCCTCCAGTAAATGTGGAAGTTCGACTGAGCACGAAGCATGGCTTGTTGTACAAATGACTGCACATTTTTTAAAGTGTCTTACTTACACTCAGCGCCAAGGACAAACTGTTACACTCAGACCACTAGCAGAAACAGGAGCATGATCGAAATGTTAAACGATGTGACCTCGATGGCAACAAAACACTGTGCATGGATGAAAGGCATTTGGTTGAGCTCATCATCAGGGGTATTTGGGAGCAGACTGATTACAGTATGTTGTGTCTGATTGGTTATTGTAACAGGGATTAGAGGCGATGGGCTACAAACCCTTATTTGATGAAATGTTTGCATACAGTGTCAGTCTGATACCTCAACAACTGTTTCATGAATTGTGAATAAATCTTGTGCACACACTGACGGTCATGAAACGATTAATCCTACTGATTCCTAATTGAAAATTGTCTCAACAACTACCGAGAGGAATAGCACAGTGTTTTGCACAATTAGCCACTGTGCACAGATGATGTGTTGAATGATTTTGGCAGTGTCCTGACTTTTCTTTAGCACCAGCTTGAGGTTGTCATCTTAGCTTGTTAATTACTTAGTTTTTTTTTTCACAATTACTAAAGACATTGAAATTAGCTTCAGCAGGACTTTGTGTTTAGTGTGAATTGGTGAATATCAACATGCTCACACACGAAAAGAGGATTTTGAACACGGTAAACATTACACCTGCTTACCATGGAAATGTATGATGTTAGCATGAATCTCAAACACTGCTGTCAAGTCACTGTTCTAAATATAGCACATTCAAAACTACAGCCTCTGAGCAGCAAATGGCTTTCCAGGAGAGAAACTGGATTGCAGAATTACCGAACAGGTTTAAATATTGAGATTAAGACGGTACAGGTGTAATTTCTGGTGTGTAGATCTGTATATGAAATCCAAATTTACCTAACTAGATTAAATTGTAAAGCTACGAACCTACATTTGGGATGTCCCAATCAAGTTTTTTTTTTAAACATTTTTTCATTTTAATGCTCAATCCAAGCTGAAACATTTAATATTTACTGCTAATCTGCCGATACTATTTTCCTAGATAATGCATACTTCAAGTATTAAGATTAAATAAGATTTTGCTAGTAAAGGGGAACCATGACAGCGTCTTCTGTGACACACAATGACATCCAACCAGCATCTATGTGTTAACTCAAGCTGAGTTTTAAACTCCAAATTCGTAATGTAACAACTTTAATATTCTATATTAGGAGTCCATGGCTCAACACAGCGATATCAGCATTGGGCAAATGTCTGATGTACATAATTTGTCTTACTAATTAATTACATTTTGCCACAGTGAGTTAGGATTAGAGTACAAGTGTTTTATTTGGTAGTAAAAAGCAGCTGACAGATTTGCAAACAAGGTTTTAGACCCTAGTCATCTTTCAGTAGCTGCTATTTGCTCTCTGATAAATTTTCATTTATAATCTCATTTCATTGTTTTAGCTGAAGGACAGTAGCAGAGTGAAACATTGTGATCAATGCTGTGTCTTGCTTTGCTTGCTCCTGTACATGAGGAAATTGTTAAATATAACCATTACACTTTCAGGTTATGAAACTTTTCAGGACAGCCCCCAGACGGCTCTTCGGGAGCCATTGATTTAAAACAACGGTTGATCAATAATGTTTTAGTCTGAAATCGAGTGTTAATGCACAATCTCTGTGAGACTTCCTAACGTGCATCAGTGGCATTGTTACTGAATTATATTGGCAAGATAAATAAATCAGACCACCTTGGGTCACCAGTAATCGGAAGTCTGGGAATGTATGTTGTGTTTTTGTCGCTGTATTCGTCTGTTGATTTTTGCTGTACTCTTGGTTGCCCCTGTCAGTAACTCGACTCCTCAATAACTCAGTTCTGTTCATGGGATGAGGAACACACAGAGGCTTGGAGGCACCAATTGTTATTGTTGCATAATTAATTGTCATCTGAATTTATGAGTGGAGTTTGAAGCATTTCGATGTTCCAAACAAAGAAAGTGCCATGTGCAGAACTAGCGGCTGAGAATTATGGGGAGCGCATCACTACATTTCATGTAGTGTGTGTGTGTGTGGTTTTGTGAGCTGATGATGGGATATTATGAATGATATTTTTGTAGACCACTGTGGTATGGCTGTTCCTATGAACCTTGCTTTAGATTATATGTTTAGTCAAACAGCCTCAACAGCTCTGCGTCTAGAATATCCCAAATTCCTTCCAAGTCAAACCATGGCTTAATCTCTGAAAGAGCAACTATTTCATGAAGCAGCTCCAAAAATTTGGAAAAAAACAGCCAGGCAAGATTTAAAAAAAAAACCCTCATTCCGTTTTCTTATTTAGTCAGAAAGTCCCCTCACTGTGGGACTAGCGTCAGTATGTGCTGGCACCCAGATAAAGCGGATCAGCTGGCATAGAAGAGGCGTCCATGTCCAATCTCTGTTTCGCCCTCCCCAACAGTGTTTTGTTATTAACTATCTGCTCAGCCTGCAGTAGAGGAAGCAAAGGAACGAGGAGGAGGAGGATATGAAAGGGAGAGAATGAACTGCCAAGTGAGTCAACATGCCACTCTGTCAAAGACGGTGACTCCTTTGACTGAGGACATCGTCGGTCAGACTGCAGTGTATGTGTGTGTGTGTGTGTGTGTGTGTGTGTGTGTGTGTAGGTGTGCACGAGGCTGAAGGCGTCAGAGCCTTTGGGTCATTCCTCTGTGTGTTTATTTTTAGTTCCGAGCCACTATAACTGGGCAAATCCTAAGGCTTAAACCATCAGGGGGGCCTCAATTAGGATAGGAGGAAAAGAGGCACAGCAGCTCTTTGGCTGGGCTGAGCAGTGGCATCCATTGCATAATGATGGGTCAGTAGCCACTTATTAGCTCATGATGGCTATCAGACAGGGAATTAAAACACACTTAGAAATCTAACAGAGAAATGAACTTTTGACCTAGTATCGTTTGCCATATTCTGCAGGATGGATAATTCCTTACTGTATACTGTACTATTCTCACTCGCCTGGAGTCATCTAAACAACAGAATGTAAATGCGATCTTTGCCAGCGATATGACTCATCTGACAAACTGAGAGTTGCACCCGTGATCAGAATAACACCTCAGCGGCAAGTCCAAGCAGAAGCGTGTGTAGGATCTCTCACAAAGAGAGGGAAGAAGTTCAAGTTGCCGACTTGTGATCCTGCAGCGTTATGACTTCTTAAGATGCCAGTAATGAGAGTTTTTGTATCACAGATAAAGACTGTGACTGATGTTGGAAGAGAAGTGAGCAAGGAGAAAAAGGGCATGACAAAAAAAACAACAACAACAACCAAACAAAACCCTCTCTCAGTGCAGTGGACAGGAACAAGATAACTCTGGAACGAAAAAGCTGGGGACAGAGAGACGGGTAAAAGGGAAAAAAGCGGCATCATAGAGGTGGTGAGAGCTCTCAGTGCTGCCACAGAGCAAGCTGAATGACAGCATATCAGATAGCAGTCGAGTCGTGGCGCCCTTGCTGAACTCCTCTGCCATGGCTGTCACAGCATGACTGGAGAGTAAAAGACACTCCTGCATGAGCACATGAGTGCAAGGCCTGCGTTTTAATAGATGCACAATAGACTACGTCGAAAATGAAGATCGCGATTAATTTCCACATTGACCTCAGTAGTGATTAGTGATCGTATTGTAAAGAAAAACCTTGTGCATACTTTTGTTATCGTATGATCGCAAGCTAATTGACACTGGCTGTTTTTTTGTCAGTGAACTAAGCTTTGAGATGTTAAAGCAGCTCCAGTATTAAGTGCAGCCTGTGTGAAAGAACTGATTTATTGAATGTATCAACATGAGGAAAATTAGGTCGATTAGAGAGTCATAATGTTGATTAATAACCCACCCCTATAATTGATGTAATAATATATTTAAATAAAACCATGAAGACTGTTTTGCACAGTTGGCAGGCTTGGATTATTCAGTATTACTGTGTGTGACTACAGCCATGAAGAGGAGCACTATTTACTCTGTGAAACACTATAGGAAAAGCAGAGATTTTGCACTGAAGCATTTGAGTGTTGTGATTCCATTGCAAGATTGAAGAAATTTCAGCATAATAGCGCCACTCTGACCTTCATACTGTCGAGAGACCTACGGTGGCCTTTATTTCTTCTCTTTACAGCTATCAGCCGATGGCTTCCCATGCAGCCAATAAGTGTTTTCTTTTGCCCGTTTGTTCGTCAACATGCGTCTTTGCATTCAGAGCTTTCTCTCCTCTTATCTCTGTGCTCACATTCCCTCATGCCCCACTGACCCTCTCTTTCTCTACCACAACTGCCTGACACGCCATTGACAGGGTTGAGAAAACAGTCCAGCGGTGTGTATAATTCCTGAATGGTTCCCATAATTAAATAGCTTCTTGACACTAATTAGTTCTAGCTGTTGATAATACATTTTGCACAGCTTTCTATTTAATTAACCGAATGGACTGATAAATAGGGAACCACTTGCTCTCAGTCCTGCATTTGTTCACCTGAACTTCCATCAGACTCCCCCTATTGATGGCAAATAGCTAACTAAACTTCCTGCTTCCTGTAGCCACGCCCCCACCAGAAGCATGTTTGTAGAATTCATCAGTAACGTAGAGGTATCTAAGTCCTTGCTCGGGTTCGATTTTAGCAACCAAGCTAGCAGATACGCACATTTTAGTTAGTGTACAACTTAGAGGTTTACATGATGAGGCTGATGGATTCACATTCTCTACAGCAACGTGGACATGCTTTCATTAGAAGTAGTCGTGAGGTCGTCTGTGAGGTAGACCATTTGACATATGTGAATAGGCTATTTTTGTTTTCCAAGTGTAGCTGTTGTAGATAGAGATTATTTGTCGCTTGTGTACAGAGTATTTTCCTCTCATTTGTTTCTTTCTTCAGGTGAACTTGGCCCACCGCTGATGCTACTGTAATAGAGGCCACACACATTCACGAGACTATAGATTGTTTCTTTATTTGTCAGACTTTGGTCCTGTTGCGGACACCTCAGTAACTATTGATTCAGTTGTCATGAAAATTTTTGTACAGATTCACCATTATTTGGTGCTGGAAATTTCAAATAAGTTGCTACTTTGTAGAGCTCAGTTCAAGTAATATTTTAAGAAAAAAAATGATCAGATTCCAGCTTTTTAAATTTGAATAATTTCTGGTTTCTTTCCTCCATTATGACAGTAAACTGATTATCTTTGAGTAGTGAAAAACGAGACATTTGAGAGTGTCATCTTGGATGTTGAGAAAATCTAATTGGCAGTTACTTGTTCGCCAAATGCTCGCATTTTATATACAGACCAACTAATGGATTAATTCCGAATATAAATCACGAATGATAAAAATAGTCATTAGCCGCAACCGTACTACCTTTGTTTATGAGTGAATATCTGCAGAACTACCAACATCCCCATCAGTCTCATTTGCACATTTCATCACATGCTAATTAGAAGATATTAGACTGCTATCACAATTAAATAAAGTGGTGACAATGCTGAACGTTACTCTGCAAAGGTTAGCGCTGGCTTTGTAAGCATGTCGGTGGCATTTAGGGTAAAGCCCCGTGTCAACATTGCTGCAGACGCTTTGTAATAAGGTCGGATGCCGAATAAATTGGAAGCATTGGATTAATTTCCCCATCACAGGATTGCTAAAAGCTTTCCAAGTTTCCAAAAATGACTTTGCAGTGAGAATGTCCAAACCTGTGTACAACATAATGTGCTTTTTCCCTTTTGTCCATGGCTCTCTGTTCACATCCCTCCTCAGTCTCTGCCTTCTTTTCCTGCTTACATTTTTACCTCTCCGCTTACAGATTCTGCTCATGGCCATCTCTGAGGTACGCTTGGCTCTTGACATACAATATATGACCTTTAAACCCTATGTCTCTGGTGAGACTCCTTCCACAATCCCTCTCCACTCACACAAACATCGCTGCTGCTTCTGTTTCCAGTCCAGCATTAACATTGCAACACTGCACCTGGCTGACGCAGTCGACTGGTTTGGATTGAAAAGCGTCCTCTGCGTATGTGGGGATGAATGATTCCTCCCTCCACTCAGTTCATTTTCAACCCATCCTCGTAGCATTAAAATGAAGTCATTTGTGCTAATTTTCCTGTTGTATAATTAGACAAGGCTTTGCCTGAGAAACAAGCCTACTGTTTCCGAGGCAAATCCTCGTATCCCCCAGGACGCTGCTGGCTACCATCACACCCTGCTGTACGGGGTTAAAATATGACTGCATTACTGAGGCAGCACCCGCACCCTTTCTCTCTAAAAAGTCCTCTCTCATCTCCACTTTGAAGCCTTTTTGAAGCTGCCAGCTTCAGACGGTAACTGATTTGCAACAACAGCAAACACTACGCTTGCAAAAAATTTCCAGCCCTGCCCCTGTGCCTTGCAGCAACGGCGGCAGCAGAGGCTCCTCTGTGACGGATGATCTTAGACAGGTGTTGGAGGAGCTCGGGAATGTCGGACCAAATGTCTCACCCACATGACGGGTGTTGTGAGCTGTTTGTGGAGGTTGTTGTAAAGACAGTGCCTATTGTTCAGAGCTACAAAAAGTACTGCATACCCAAAAGGCACTCTCTTGAGCTTAGTCAGAAGCAGCTTAGCAACTGGGATCTTATTGTATCTTAAAGGCAGGGAAAAAAAACAACAAAAAACCTGTGACTAAGCTCAATAATTCTTATGCAATGCTCCGTAGCTGTTCTTGGATAATTGCTGTCTTCGATGGCTATTGACTGAAGTCCAAATCAGCCTGTTTTGTCCCATCAGCCAGGAAAATGAGGTGTGATTAATGGCGTGAGGTAAAGACCGGTATTCATCAGCATCTAGTTACCAGGCTTTGGTTAAATAACGATGCAAGGTGAGGGCCAGGATTGTATAGCGCCGTGGTGATGGAGTTATTAGCCTCCTGGCTAATAAATTCCGTCATTACTTTACACAGACAAAAACAGGTTACACAGACATAAATATATGCATGTTATGCAATACACGCACTTCGACAAGACAATAAGCCCATGTGATCACAGTAAAACGTGTATGCATCTATTTATAGGGGGTGTAAAACATGTGGGAGTGAGCTGTTACACCATGCTGTGTGATGCACAGCAGAATGCATCTTGTACTGACGAAGGCCGACATAGGTATAGGTATGTGCTCCCCCAGTTCACAAAGGCTGTGTTAGTTGAATGAGAGTCGTATCTCGTTCTTCACCTTGTTACACGCTAGGTCCATCAGACCACCACCCAGCATTAATCTCAACAACACACACAACGTATCGTCCACACAGCTGTGCGTAGTTCTGACAAGTGAATACTCAGCCCAGCTTGGATCCGTTGGTTCTTTCTTTTTCTTGTTGTGTGGGGGCTGTATTTATTTTCCGCTTAAATATTTGGAATGTGTGGAGGCTCTGAGAATGCGGAGAGGCTGGCCCTTCCTGGTGCTGTTTCTTGCATGCCTTTCTCCTGTTTAGATCTGTTTAAGTTTCATGTCAGATTGCAGAGGCACAGGGGCACATACTTCACATCCTCAAGTCCTGTTGAAGAGGTCAGCCTGGCGGCAGAGGTCAAGGATCAGTGCAGCAGCGTTATAATGAAATACAGCCAGCTCAGATTGCATCTGGGAAATCTAGCAAAGTGACGGCCCGTGTTGTCAGTGAAAAGACATTCCACACACCATGACAGGAGATTGATACATTCCATGGAAAGAATTCCTCATTATATTGTATTATAGCTCGATATGTGGCATAATAAATGCATTATATGTCCGTGTGTGTTCCTACAGTTACATCTGTTTAAATATCAAATTCAAGGTTCCAGCAAATGAATAGGCAATATTACAAACAGTCTATGTTCTTACATGACAGTCCTATGGGGAGTTGAGGTGCATGTACATGTTAATTATGTACTTGCTGCCTGTCTGCCCCCTGCTGTACAGCTGCTGTTCTAAATGCATCTTACCTTCTTTTGAGTAGCTCACAGCAGTGAGTCACATCCTGAAGCTCAATTTTTTTGTTCCATTCTACCTTTTTTTCTCACAGCTGTCTTTATGAGAGATAGCTGTTACATGAGAACAGCAACTGTTGTCAGTTGGAACTTGTTTTGATTACAATGGACTTAAGAAGTCGAGGGTTAAGGAAAAATGCAGAGTTCTCAACTTACAGCAATTTGCTTAGTGTGTGCAGAGAAGTCACAAATATTGCTAATTCCACTGTGTTTGTTTTCCACTTGCGCAATCATCCGACTATGTAGCAAGCACGGTCACAAGTGACACACCTAAAGAGATAACCACAGGTAACACATGCTACAGAATCAGCAGCCTTCAAAGAGTTGAGTATTTTGATACTGGGAAGATGTATGGGTTTGTGAGAGCTACTTCAATGCTACAACCTATTCTTTGAATCTCCACAACAGCTGCCATAAAATTGGAAATGGATCTCTTCAGCACTCACAACAGCACCTGATTCAGAAGTCGGAATAGATAGGCGGATGCCTGTTGATCCCCTGAGCTGTCAGTAGTCTGACTTCACAATATTCTGCTGTGATAACAGCACATAATGTCGCACACCCACACCTCAAAGGCTGGTTACATTTGCTGTGTGGAATTTCAGATATAACCTTGTTATATAATGATTAGTAAGTCTTAGACTTTGCACTTCTGTAGTGGAAAGAGTGGTTTGAAAATTTGCTGAGCTTAAGTTGATGTAAATGATTCAAAAATGCTCAAGCTTTATTAGCTTTACACAAAAGTTTCCGTTTAAAAATTTCATCCATCCATCTCTTATCTACACTTGCTTTGTCTGTAGGAGGTCATATGTGGCTGCAGCCTATCCAGCTGGCACTGGGCAAGCCCAGGTATCCCCTGGACATCACAGGGCTAACACAAAGAGATGCATGCTCACTACAACCTACAGCCAATTTAGAATCACCAGTTACCTTATCATCCATGCCTTTGAACAGTGGGAGGAAGCCAAAGCACCGCAGAAAATTAAAGCACCAAAGAACACCCACACAGGCACAGAGAGAGCATGCAGCTGTCACACAAAAGGCCCCAGCTGACCCCAGAACCTTCTTATTGTGTGGTGACAGTACTAGAACATTTTTTCCAGTGCATTATTTTGTAATATACTTTAGTACCACATCATACTGCAATGCAGCAACTTCAAATTAACAATATTAATGTTAATCAGCTGGATTATGATGTAACCTTGTATTGGCAACTTGACTCTTCCATTTGATCTGGCTGGTGCACTTTCATTATTACTTTTCATCCATTTCTCTTTTTTCTTTTTCTTTTTCTTTTTTTTGCAAAACTGCAAGCCTCAAACCAATACACGTCAAGCTTCTATTGGGATTTCATGCCCAAATCTGGGTTCAAACTCTACATAAATGCAGCAACACAGGCTAGAGGCAAAACATGCCCAGATGGCCGTGATTAGAGGACTGGACCTGTAAAATGAAGGCTAAAGGGATGATCAAAGGACCTGGAGGAGTAAGGAGATGGAGGAAAAGGGAGAGATCAGCCTGTGCTAATATCGAGGATCCTGAAGACGGCTTTGGAGAGCAAAGGAGGAAAAAATGTGGGATGGATGTGTGGTTTTGTGTTACCACTGGGTTCTGAAGCAGGTTGTTGAAGTCCTAGATATTCATGCCTCTCATTATCTCTCCTAGCAGACGCTCTAATCATGGGTCCATCTGTGTTTTAATGATGCTTCTGCAGCTATGATAGCGATGCTGTGTGCTCCCTCTTCGGTGAGGAGATAACGTTGAAACGAGCCACAAAAGTGAAATTCGCTGTGATTAACTAAACACCTTGGGAGGAGATGCCTTGTGAGTTCATGATGGGCACTTTTCATCCTTTAACCCTGGTTTTGTTTTATCGCATTACCGGAGAACGCAGAAGTGCTTCGTGGCACACACACACACACACACACACACACACACACACACACACACACACACACACACACACACACACACACACACACACACACACACACACACACACACACACTAACACACCAATCAGCAAATCTTCATCTCATTAAACCCCTGCCATTATCTCTTCTCTCTTCCCCACCACCCCCTAAACTCAGTAATGACACCTGTGAGCAGAACTATTAAACATCCCTCTGAGCATCATCCTTTTTGTTCGGCTTTGTAAGCTAACTGTGCAGATGGTCCAGCCTTGATAACATTTCTGTCACAACCGCATCAAAAGCCCGGTGCAGTAGTTGCATGCTCAGACCCTGCTGAGCTGAGATGTCTTCCCTTGTATGGCCCGATCATTCTGCAGCAAGCTTGTCAATATGCTGAGTCACTGGAAAGAACAGCGCTGACAGGCCCTCGAGAAAGTCCCAAGCTGAGAAGCCCCAGGAGACATGAGGACAAGGGTTGAGGAGTCACTCAACAATAGATCTCATGGAGAAACGTGGGGATAACTCAGAGGAACATGGGTGGCAGGAAGAATTCGAAGTTTTGGTGGATGATGAGGAACAACATCTGGCCAATCAGTACATTTTTGTCTGCCCGTCTACAGCTGATGAACTGTTAGTAAGGACAAATGATACAAGTGGGCCCGATAGCAATAGCATATATCAAATTCCATTTAAGAATGGCGTTTAGCCCCATGGCATGTGTCACCAGATGGTATTGTTTGCTACCGCGGACTGCATGTGATAACAGTGTTCTAGGAAAATGTTCTCCAGACATTTTTTAATGCAATTTGGCATTTGACATGAAAAGATGCTATACATAGCCCATGAATGTGTTACAGTGCCTGTAAATAGTATTTACCCCACTTGGAAGTTTTTGTCTTTTGTTGCTTTCCAACATTGAATCATGGTTAATTTAATTTGGCTCTTTTGACAGGGATTTACAAAAAAGACTCTTTCCTGTCAAAGTGGAAGCAGATTTCTACAAAGAAATATAATTCATTCAGAAATATGGATTTTCCAAGTTACTGAAAATAAACTGATGAGACCAAAAGATTAAACACTATGTTTGGCAGACAGCAGACACTACACATCATCACAAACGCACCATGCCCAGTGTGAAGCATGGTGGTGGTGGTACCATTAAATGTGGGGATGCTTCTCGGCAGCATTCCCTGGAGACTTTGTGAAGGTAGAGGGTTAAATTAATGCAGCAAAGTACAGGGAAACCCTGAGGGACAACCTGATGCGGTCTGCAAGAGAACTGTAACTTGAGTGAAGATTTATTTTCCAGCAATGCAATGACCCGAAGCATACAGCCAAAGCCGCACAGAAATGTTTTAAAGACCACAAGGTGAATGTTCTGGGGTGGCCGAGTCAAGTTCAGACCTCAGTCAAATGGAGAATTTGTGGCTGAAATTCAAGAGGGTTCTTTACTCACAATCCCCATGGAGCCTGACAGAGCTTGTGTAGTTTTGCAGAGAAGAATGAAGGACAGAATTGCAGCATCCAGATGCGCAATGCTGATTGAGACCTATCCATACAGAGTCAGTGCTGTAATTGCACCCAAAGGTGCATCTACTATGTACTGATTTGAAGGGGGTGAATACTTATGCAGTCACTTATTTTACATTTTATACTCAAACTTCAATTCAAAGCATTTTCTTGTTCAAAAAGTCAAATTATGTTGATGATTCAGAGTTGAAAAGCAAAGAAATAGGAACCGTTCCAAGGGGAAGAATGCTTTTTTTTTAGTCACTGTGTGTAATCCAGTGGACCTCAGAATTTGTTTTTCAAACAGACTCTGGCTCAGAGGCCACCCTGACTCTTTAGGCAACTATGGCTATGCCGCATATCAGAACTTAAGATGGAAACGAGTCTTCATTAAAGAGAGTGGGGGATTAGTCACACTCAAAGGGAGCCTACTTCTCCTTAGATTTACCGTAGCCTCTAATTAGTATGGAATATTCATGTAATCTAAACAGGCTGTGTGACTGATGTTTCCCAGACTGGGACTTTTGAGTTTAAAAAGGTAACACATTAATTCATTTAAACTTTTTCATCTCTGTTGTTGAATTTAATCAGAACCTAATCAGTTGCCATCAGCAATTTCTGTTACCCTGCCTTCTCTCTCTTAGAGAAACCGTTCAAATTTAGCTTACTTTTCAGTCAAAGCAGTTTATCCGTGCCCTGGATCCCACAGAGACAAACAGTCCCTCGCACTTTGTGATCAGAAAGATCTGTCAGCATTTTCTCTCTCTCTCCCCAGTCTCCACTGAGGGGCTCAGGCTTCTATTTATTCCTGGTGGTTCATTTGAGCTTAATCACATTGCACCAACTAGCAGCCACCTGGGGACGGGCAGAATTAATGAGTGTGAGGGACAGCCAGCAGATGGATGCAGGACCAAGGGCCCCGCCAGGAGTGTGTAGAGAATGCCTGCTGGTTAGAAAAAAAATTCTCTCCCTCTTGAGTCAGTCTTACTGAGAGTAATGGCAAGGAAAGGCTGTCTGCAGGCTGACTGATTGTTCCGAGATGTCCACACCGCCAAGAAAGTCTGCAGAAACCCTTAGGGTTCGGAGAAAGGTATCATCTAATATCTATCTCACTAGTGAGACCTGAGAAAAACCACACTGCATAATGAAACATGACGGATATCGGGATTAAGACCGCTTGGATACAGATGGGTTCACCACCCAGGGGCTGAACGAGCCAGAGATGGTAACTTATAGGTATTCTTTTTTGATTTTGTGTGGTAAAAACTCTCTAGTAACACTGATATCCCAGCCCTCTTTTTTTCTCCGGGTAAAACAATTTAACCATTGTAGATGACAGATACCAGATCTCTCTCCTCTCCTTTTCTAACCCACCCCAGCTGCACTCATATGACCTCATTGTGGTGAATCTTGGTAATGGGTTTTTTGAGAACTTGTCATAAACAAATGGAAGTGGAATTGCATGGCCTTCTTCTGTTTTTGCAGTTTACGCCTGACAGGCAGCTTGTACATGCACAGACACATAAATATACTTTGTTGGTCCTGCAAGGGAACTTATGTTAGAACAGCATCATCAGTCATAGGTTAAGAATAACAATAAAATTAAAAGCAGAATCGCAGATCTGCAGTACAAGACACTGAATGTCTAGTAGAGACACATTATTTATAATATATTCAAAACAGTAACAGTTCTACATAAGAGAAAACAAGAAGAGGAAGGAGGCGTGCAAAAATGACAGCGAATAGTATATACAATACGATATAAACAGTATAGTAGTGTAATAGTGTGTGTGCCTGTCACATGGAGGTGAGATACTGTGCTGTGGTATGGCGAAAGGCAAGAAGGATTTCCTACAACGTTTTTTATGACCGCAAAGCTGAATGAGCCTGTTGGAAAATGAGCTCTACGGTCTCTTCTGTGTGTCATGGAGAGGGTGCGATGTACTGTCCATGATGGAGAGCAGTGTGTTCACTGACCTCCTGCTCCTCACTGACTCACTTGTCGCCAAGTTCTGAGCAATGATAGTTCTGGCCTTGCGAATGGCTTTATTGATCCTGCTGGCAAATCTGATGCTGATGCTGCATCGTCAGCAAACCGCAGCACAGTAGATGGCACTCACAGCCACCAACTGGTAGAAGATCTCCAGAATCTTGTTGCGTACATTAAAAACACCTTGGCTTCCTCAGAGAATGGAATCTGCTTAGCCTTAAACAATATGCATAATATCCTCTGTACACCTGTCATGAATTGGGAAATTAGCTATAGAGACCGCAACTTTGTAGTACCAGCCTGTAAACATGTTTAATTATATTGTATAGTTTGCCATTTCATATTTACC
Source organism: Acanthochromis polyacanthus (assembly GCF_021347895.1). Taxonomy (NCBI): domain Eukaryota; kingdom Metazoa; phylum Chordata; class Actinopteri; family Pomacentridae; genus Acanthochromis; species Acanthochromis polyacanthus. Next base: position 25,693,879 of record NC_067118.1, read on the forward strand.
CTTGCTTACATTTACCAGCAGATAATTCCTGCTACAGTTCCCTGTGCTCCACCTCCCACCCATTTCTAATTTCCACCACTGCAGAGTCATCGGAGACCTTCTGCAGGTGGCATGATTCCGACTTTTACTGGAAATCTGAGGCGTACAGTGCAAACAGAAATAGACAGGTCAGCCCCCTGTCGTGCTCTTGTGTTACTAACCACCACATCAGACAGGGAGCTCCCCAGCCACAGAAACTGGGGACTATCCGACAGATAGTCCGCGTTCTGGGAGACAGTGAGCTTCCCAAAGGTATAGTATTACTTTGCCCCGCAGGAGTTCACTGTCTGTCAGAAAGCACAATTAATATGTACAGTATTCATAGTAAACCTTGCGAATGTGGTGTCGCTGCTCTTTGTGATTCTAAAAGTGGGATTTCTGGCAGTTAGAGCAGAGAGTCGCTGTAAACACTTACTGCGAAGCAGTTGTACAGCAATCAGTTGCTATTCTGACAGTGCGTTAAATGAAATAGAAAATAGGCCAGATATGTATTGTGATTCTTCTCCACTATGCTTTTCTAAACATCTAAGCTGTGTGACTGTTTGGGTGCAGTTTGAAGTCATGAAAATGCTGCATTTCCTAGAGGTTGCCTGAATTGATTGTGATGCAGTGGATTATACAGGGCACCTTCATTACTGCACCTGTAGCACTCCAATATGCATCCAGTTGAGGGCAGCCTGCCAGTTTACAGAAATGAATATGAATCGTGTTTGTGTTGTGTGGTAACTGCATTTATAGAACTTGTTGAGAGTTCTCCTCATGGTTTGTGCGAGTCAAACTAAATAGTGGTTGCAGTAGCATTATGATACAGTTAGATGTTCTCTGTGTAAGCCAGTGCCAGGTACTATATTTTCAATCATAATTTCAGGAAGTGCTGGATATTGATTTCTGGTAGTAAATGGAATAATATTCACCTGCCCCACTTCTGCTTCTGTGTCAGCAAAGCTTTTTTGAGTATCATCTTCAGATGGCAGGATTAAAGTCTTGAGGTTGTTTTTGCTGTTAGGCCCATTCACTCCCATGATCATCTAAACACCCATCCCAAACGATGCCTTTCTGTTCCATACATGACACTTGTAAAATACAAGCACATGAAACAAAACTCGCATCATGGTTGACTAAACGTTGTTTTCTCTTTTTTTCCATGTGGATCCTCCTCTTCTATCAATTCAACATCGGCTGTGGCAACGACAGGTAAGAGCAGTGTGCCGATATTTTTCTTTTTCAGCTGTTGGAAACACATCAAGTCCTTACTGAATGCCTTCTGAGTTCTTATTTGCACCATTAACTTAGGCAATAACAGAGGAATGTTTGAGTCCAGACTACCGGCAGACGTCCTTTCTCCTCTTCAGAAATGAGCAAAGTCTTACAATACTTTTGATGATTTCTTGCATTTTTCCTACAACCTTGACCAAAGCATTGACCCAAAGAAGAGAGGAAGCTCAGCAGTAGATGTTTTCATCCTTTTTAATGTACAAAGAGGATCTGCTTTGGCTCAGTTGTGGAAAGGTTTGTTTTTTTTCTTCACTGGCCACCCCATTGCCCCTTAAAAGCCATTTGATGCGTACTCTAAGTAGGTTAAATCAGCATGTCCACCTCTTAGAGCTGCATTGTCATGCTGTAAATGGTCATTTGCATCCAGTAAATCCCTATAGTGAAACACCTGTCTAGAGCAGAACATTGGCAACCCTGCCACAGTCCCGCTGTTTCCCTAAGAGGAGGATTTACTAAATTCTCCTGGGGCCACCTCAGCCCATTGCTCAGGAGAATGCTGAAAGGGTTTGATCTCTGCCTACCCTGTGACTTGTCCTCAACCCATCGCATACGGAGTACGGCAGCCTGCAAACTCTAAAGACCTTGAGATGTCCCATTGCGTGGGAACAAAGTTGTTTTGCAGTTGCTTTGATCCAGCCACCTATCGTGGCATCAGCGTATCATGGTGCCAGCTTTCAAGGGCAGTCAGAAGTTAACTTGTCCTCTGCATGTACAGGCAGGCTGTCTGATTGGTCTCAAGAGCACAAACAGCAGCTTCTCCGCTGTGTATTAAGTAGATCCACTCCCCCATCAATCATCCTGCCATATACAGTGAGGAGAAATTAGGCCATATGGTTATATATTACATCAAGTCCCCAGTAATTATATGTATGAATGGCAGGAGCTGTATTTCCTATGTGTGGCGAGGCAGTAGCTTGTCCTTGTGGTTTCTGTGTCACAGTCAAGTTTTTGGTTATGGTTGAAATGAGAAGGCTGCAGCATTATTAAGAGCATTAAAAATCCCTTTTCGTGTACTCACAAAAAAGTTCTGTTCTTACGCTCTGAGTAGCAAAAAGGAACCCTTGTTCTGGGTCTACATCGGTCAATTTTTGTGTTTTTCCAAAGATGACAGCCACACCTGCTCTCAGGGGTGAAAATGGGCAGAGCTCACAGGGATCCACGAATTCTCTGTTCCGTGTTGCAAATGTTTCCTGCTCCTTTAATGTCGTCTTCACTGCTGCACGGCATCAGCAGGCCCTTTTCATGGAGGACATTTTGACGTGTCACAGCAGGAAAGAGGGAAGGTATAGAAAATCCTAGCTGAATCCCATTTAGCCGCGTTTGGTCCTGGTACATGCTGGCTCACTGTCGCGCTGTAATGGCTTCGCAAGGGCATTTGAATAGAATGGAGTCATTTTTAATGTTATTTTGTAACACCTGTGCTTTCCCTGCTCTGAGAAGTCAAAATGTCCGCTGCGAAAAGGCTCTGGCAGTGACGGAGAGGCAGACGGGTGAAAGCGTGACTAGAAGTAGGATCAAGTTCTCAGCAACAGCCTGAAGAGATAGATGAGTTGACTCCACTCTGAAATTTTAAATCTCAGTGCACAACACACACTGGGAAGCGTTTCTACCTGTGTGCTACCTCTAAACTGAGTATTTTACTTTCTGGAGGCTGTTTATTCATCCCCTGTACCAACAAGTTCCTGCCTTGATAATCCCTGTCCCTTACTATGCGATTAGCTTCAGAAAAAGCTAGCTGTGTTTTAACCATGTACATTTGTTTATGTAGTGGGGCGTATTTTCACCTTTGGTGCTCTGTCTCTGACAAGCAAGAACCAATTGTTATATTTATAGGGCTGACAGAGCCCAGCTGTTCTCATGTAAAGGCTGTTAAATTAAACAAATCCTCTATTTTTTAGTATATGGATTTTTTTAAAAGTAGAAAACAATGCACAAATTTAACCATACATTTGTGGAAACACCTATGTTTTAGTGGTGCCACTGCAGCTCCTTCCAGCCTTTTGCGCTTTCATCACTGATTGAGTTATATTCCAGAAAAGTGTTTGCTCTGGGGATTTAAAGGAAGCAGAAAAATTTCCCAACTTGAAGCACATCTTGCTCTTACATTTTAACATAGACGCCCTGTTTGAAACAGAATAAACAGACTCTCAGAGAGCAGCAGCACTATATATTCCCAGCAGAATTAACAACGGTGTGAGACAGTACTTTTACTTCTTGACAGAACAACCGGCACAGTGTATCTGCACAGTCACCAGGATTGAAATCCCCACAAGGTATCAGCATGATTGATGCTTCTCTCTCTCAGCTGATTGCTTTTCTTCTTCTCCCTCTCCCAAACAACTCTGAGAGCTGAATGCGGTCTGGTAATGAAACCGCTGAAACCGTTGTGACACTAATCTGACGTCATGACTGTGTGCTACTTGAAGGCTGTTCTGTTTCTGGCAAGTGACTGAAGACTACCTTCTCTCAATTATGTAGACAGTCAGCTTTGACGTCTGTATTTTGATTCACCCTCTTCCTTTTCCTTTGTCTGACTCCTTCTATGTCTGTCTTTGTTCCATCAGACAGCTTTGCAGCATCCTCAACCTCTTGCTCTGTGTGCACCGTATCTAATATTTATATGGAGTATGAAGGCGGACGGCATGCCAAGCAGCCAAGCGGCATGTGAAAAGCCTGTGGAGCCTGGACTGAATGTATACGGTGTTGGCAGGCTGTAGTTGACACACAGTGATATCATAGCACTGAAGATGCAAATCTTCTCTACGCCTCCCTACCTTTGTCTGTTTCCTATTCTTCTTCATTATTATTCTCATTCAAAAGAACCCTACAGCAGGCTGCATCCAATATGAGCTGACGTTTCAACATTTATCCTTGCAGAATTCAATTACTGTTTTCCCTTTTTGCCTTTCTCTCTCACTCATTCATCCAAAACCTTGAAGCTGCGTTTATCATTTTTAATAACAATGTCCCAATATCATAAATCTGAGCCCATGTTCATTTCACACCATGCTCAACGTGATTGTGCCAGGGGCTGGAGGGGAGGACAGATATACACACGTGGACAAAATTGTTGGTACCCCTCAGTTAAAGAAGGAAAAACCCACAATTCTCACTGAAATCACTTGAAACTCACAAAAGTAACAATAAATAAAAATTTATTGAAAATTAAATAATCAAAAACAGCCATTACTTTTGAATTGTTGATTAACATAATTATTTAAAAAAACAAACTAATGAAACAGGCCTGGACAAAAATGATGGTACCTCTATAAAAGATTGAAAACTATTTGACCAGAGTGACATGATTAACTCAGGTGTGTCATTTAATTGACATCACAGGTGTTTCCAAACTCATAATCAGTCAGTCTGCCTATTTAAAGGGAGACAAGTAGTCACCCTGCTGTTTGGTGAAAAGGTGTGTACCACACTGAACATGGACAACAGAAAGCGAAGGAGAGAATTGTCCCAGGACATCCGAAAAAAAATTATAGACAAACATCTTAAAGGTAAAGGCTATAAGACCATCTCTAAACAGCTTGAAGTTCCTGTGACAACAGTGGCTCATATTATTCAGAAGTTCAAGACCCACGGGACAGTAGCCAACCTCCCTGGACGTGGCCGCAAGAGGAAAATTGATGACAAATTGAAGAGACGGATCGTTGGAATTGTATCCAAAGAGCCCAGAGCAACCTCCAAAGAAATTAAAGGTGAACTCCAAGGCCAAGGTACATCAGTGTCAGATCGCACCATTCGTCGTTGTTTGAGCCAAAGTGGACTTCATGGGAGACGACCAAGGAGGACACCACTGCTGAAAAAAACTCATAAAAAAGCGAGACTGGAATTTGCAAAAATGCATGTTGACAAGCCACAAAGCTTCTGGGAGAATGTCCTTTGGACAGATGAGACCAAACTGGAGCTTTTTGGTAAGGCACATCAACTCTATGTTCATAGACTCAAAAACCAAGCATACGAAGAAAAGAACACTGTCCCTACGGTGAAACATGGAGGAGGCTCAGTAATGTTTTGGGGCTGCTTTGCTGCATCTGGCACAGGGTGTCTTGAAAGTGTGCAAGGTACGATGAAATCTGAAGACTATCAAGGCATTCTGGAGAGAAATGTGCTGCCTAGTGTCAGAAAGCTTGGTCTCAGTCGCAGGTCATGGGTCTTCCAACAGGACAACGATCCAAAACACACAGCCAAAAACACCCAAGAATGGCTGAGAGAAAAGCGTTGGACTATTCTAAAGTGGCCTTCTATGAGCCCAGATCTGAATCCCATTGAACATATGTGGAAGGAGCTGAAACATGCCATTTGGAGAAGACACCCATCAAACCTGAGACAACTGGAGCTGTTTGCTCATGAGGAGTGGGCCAAAATACCTGTTGACAGCTGCAGAACGCTCATTGACAAATACACAAATCGTTTAATTGCAGTGATTGCCTCAAAAGGTTGTGCAACAAAATATTAAGTTATGGGTACCATCATTTTTGTCCAGCCCTATTTCATTAGTTTGTTTTTTTAAATAATTATGTTAATCAACAATTCAAAAGTGATGGCTGATTTTGATTATTTAATTTTCAATAAATTTTTATTTATTGTTACTTTTGTGAGTTTCAAGTGATTTCAGTGAGAATTGTGGGTTTTTCCTTCTTTAACTGAGGGGTACCAACAATTTTGTCCACGTGTGTAAGTGGCATCAATCACAGGCTGCTTCTTCTCTTGGCTTGGCCGCAGACAAACAACGTTAAGAGAAGAGCAATTCTTCTGCTCCTTCAATTGTTCGTGTTTACAACCGGAGTCTGTTCTTTTCTTTTAAAGCTTTTTATCTCCTCTGTGCTTTATCAGTTTGAGGGACCTTTCTCCCTGTTGTTGTTTTTTTTTTATCTGACCCAGAGGTCATAAAAGAAAACTGCTACTCCACATATCAATAGCAGAATTTTATGTCAGTGTCTGACTGAAGAGGTCTTTGTCACTGTTTTGATGGACTTTCCATACTTTCAGACCACAAATTGGGCACTTTTATTTCTTGACAACGGGAGCTTAATTCACACCGATGAGCCACCATAGAAACACCACCGACAGGTGAAGTGAATAACACTGATTATCTTGTTACAATGGCACCTGTCAGGTGGTGGGATATTTGGCAGCAAGTAAACAGACACTTTTTGAAGTTGATGTGTTGGAGGAGGAACAGTGAACAGCGTGAGGATCTGAGTGACTTTGAAAAGGACCAAACTGTAACAGCTAAGTCAGAGCATCTCTAAAATGGCAGGGCTTGTGTGGTGTTCCTGGTATGCTGTGGTTAGTACCAACCAAAAGTCGTCTGAAGAATTACGACAAGTCTGCCCAAGGCTTATTGATGCACAAATGGAGTGAAATCTTGAGTCCTGCCTAAATAAACATCATTGAAGACTGTGCACAACCCTTCATGGCAGCAGTATTTCTAGATTGTGGCCTCTGTCAGCTGGATTTTGCTCTCAGCGACACACACAGCACACATTGTTCAGGAATGGTTTGAGGAACATGGCTAAGAGTTAAAGGAATTGGACTGGCCTCCAAATTACCTACATCTTGTGCTTATCAAACATCTGTGTGGTGTGCTGGAAAAAACCCGTCCAGTCCATGAAGGCCGCACTTTGCAACTTGGATACTTAAATGATCTGATTCTTAAGTCTTGGTGGCTGAAACCTCAGAATGCCTTCACATGTTGGTGGAGTCCAAAGCTCGATGGGTCAATAGAATTATGTGTATAATCTTAGTTAATTACACCAATAGGATTACACTTCATCATGCAGTTTTATTATGCAAATTCAGTGCGTCAGGCGTGAATATAAAAGCTCTTTCACTGTGTTGATTTATCAGGCACTTAGATGCTGACTGAAATAACTATTTGTTGATATCCATGGTGCCCAGAGGATCAGTTTTAATGATTTTAGTGACCCTTTGACTTATTCTCTGGCACCACATTTTCAGTTGCCTCCACAACTTCTGTATGAATGGACAAAACGAAATGTGGTGCAGACATTCATATTCTCCATGAATTAAACGATTTGTACCAAATGTGGTGATCTCCTCACTTTTCATCTGACTGTATTATGAGGTCAGAATTAAACTGCTAGATGCCTGTAAAAAAATCATATTCCAGTCAGCCTCAGTTAAACTTTGTGTTCGCTGTTAAGGAGTAAATGTTAGCATGTTAATGTTTGATGCTGAGATGTTGAACACGGTAAGCATTACCAAGTTCAAGTCAGGTTTGTTCTAGCATTACCGTTGTGAGCACGCTAATGTTTGCATTCCCTGCCTGTACACTTTTAGTTTTCTAATGAACTGCCCCTGTTTAGCACTACACTTTTGCATTATAAATATGGAAAAGTCCTGCAAGAACTAGGAAATCATCGATCTCTCTCTGTATCTGTGGACTTCAAATTGATAGAACATGCTGTGTTTTTCCTCTTAACCTTACTTCTGTACCAAAAGTTACATTTGCTAAAAGAAAACTACTTTAGAAGCAATAGAAAAACCCAGTCAGTCTTCCAGCCAACTTGAAATAGACAACCACATTTTCCCTAGGAGCGGTCTGTGTTCTCTATCTCTTTTGATGTCTTTGTGAGATAAACAGCATTTCTTTCATATCTTGACTGTTGACTGATGGAGGCCCAAATCTTGAGGCGTGCCTTCCTTTTTTGCAGCGCTCCCCAGCTTTATGAGCTCCATAAACTATTCCTCTGAGGTCCTGGGCAAGTTTCAGACCTATTTAACAATGTTGCCTGGCCCTTTTCCAAACAGTGGATTCAGACTTGAGTTATAATTTCTCAGTTCTTTGCATCCATCTTGATTTTCTTTGTGACGAGACCTTTTTATTGTCATTTCCAGCCACATGTTACATATCTTTTCTGTGACTGAGTCGGATTAATTTGAAATACTTAACACCAAATAATCCAGTAACAAAGACAATTCTAAAGGCTTTGTATTTTGACACCTACTGTAGTAAATACAACTTATTAAAGGCTTTGAATAGAAAGGAGAAATATTGTTTAATTTTGAGTTCTTTTCTTATTTTATGCATGAGACAGTTCCATTGTGTTTTTCATTTTTGTGTTAACACCTCTGTACACTCAAATAGAATGGGTCATGGAGTCAAAAACCTCATTAAGTGTCTTAAAAGTAAGAAAAATAAAGTGAAGTGGACTGTACAGTGAAGAGAGCTCCAGGCCTTGTAAATTCTTCGCTGGGATAATTACCCTGGCCTTGCGCATATACTACAGTTTCATTGCATTTCATATAAAGATGGCGAGCAAAGTCATAGCCGCCCGCAGGACTAGAGACAATTAGTTAAAAGTCGTTAACACAACAATGAGCGATGTCTCAATCTGAGCCAGGCTGCTTGATGAAAACTGGACTGCTCCGTAATGGCGTTTCCTTCACCGCCTCTGCTGGCTAATTGAAAATGTATTTATTCCTCTGAATTAGTGCCTGCTCTCAGCTTTCCCTCCCTCCCTATTAAGAAGATTGGCTGTGAGCGTTTAACTTTGTCTGTCCACTTATGAGTGAAATGGTCTGAAAAAGGGGGGGGGGGGGGAATCATCATTGGCCCGGCTTTGTGTTGCCTTGATTAAGTGGCAGAATGTCTTTGAAGTACCAAAGTTTGATTTGTGCACATGTGCCGGCATTTCCCAAGAGGAGCTTTATTGGGGCAGAGCAGGGCAAGATGCTGTATGATGTCAGTCCATTCCAACAGAGCAAATTTGGCTCATAATTGCCTCTCTCTGTTCTGCTCTCTTTAGTGTGGATACTGTTTCAAATCGGGAGAATGGTGATCTGATATAACGACACTTTTATAAAAAACTGTTTTGTACGAAAATATACCCCACCACCCTCTCCCCTCCCCGTTTCCCTCCAAGTTCCTTTGCTTGCTACAGTATGTTAACCAGGGCAAGCTAGCACGAGGCGCAGAGTGGAACAGATGTCATTATGCATGCTTCTGTAGATTAGCTAATCACAGGCACCACCTGGGTGTGCTGATTGCTATTAATCCACTATTGTAATTGAAAATTAAGGTTTGCACTGCAAAAGCATGCTGTCTCTTCATCGTTGCTAATAGACTACTTATGCCTGCTTCCTGATAGGCCTGTCATTCACACTGTGAACAGCAATACTACCCCTGAGGTACAAAGCTAATACATACATGTATATAAATGCAATATTTATATGAGGATGTTGGCGTGTTAAATACACTTTCCTGAGGATGTAACTGCAGCTGACCTCGCCCCCACAGTTCAACCATGCACATGAATTAGTATGTTGTAGTAATTGATAATTTAAGGATACTGAGGTTGTTGTGGCAGATGAATATTTTTCATCAACTGCAGCAAAGCAGAGTGTTCCTAGACAGAATCATCGGCCTTTGCTAAATAAAGAGAATTTTTTTCGTTGCCATCGCAATTTGGCTTCCAGTCCTCCTCAAATGTGACATGAGTGAGAGCTTCTCATTGTGCTTCATAAGGATTCACCTAATCTACCATCTCAGGCAGCTGGCAGCCGCCCCTCATGAGTCGTCCTCTAATGGGAAACCCTGCATCAGCTGAACGATTCGCTGCCACAGAGCCCGGTCCTCATCCTGCTGCCAGCTCTTTGCTCCTTCTTCCATTGATAATCCTGTTCAGAAATATTCGCAGGGAAAGCGGATTACCATGCAGAGTGGTATGAATTTCCCTGCAGTTGTATCTCACAGTTAATTAAATTTATCATTGTCTTTCGGAAATGCATGGTATCCTCATTCTCTTCCCTCGCGCTGGGATGTGTGCCGCCATAAAGGGTCTTCCTGTTTGAGTAATTAAGCCGAATGCCTGTGAAGATTCTCAGAGCTTTTAAGAGAAACCCCCCTCGAATCAACACCACAATAATTTCCTGAAGAGCTTGCTGCAGGTTAGGAGATTGAAGATTTATTTATTTTTTTAAATGCAGGTAAACAAAAGTAATGCTAAAACTAAAGTGGATTTCCTCTTGAAACACTAGAGCAGGGCTGTTTCGTTTCAAAGCAAGACATACTTCTCGACGCTAAGAGAAGCTTTCAGCTGTCAAAAGAAACGCTGAGCAGTGCGTGTGGAGAGCACAAAAGAGATGAGGGACGCCTCTCTAAATTCATCGCAGCACACCTCCAGCTCAAACTGAGCAAGGCCACGCTGAAGATGGACACAGGACTACACCTACTACATATGGAGTGATACTGAGGGTCGTCAGTGCATCCATTCACATTTTTCTATCTCACTCGCTCCCTTGTTTTCGTCCCATCTTCCTTCCCACATTCTTGACCTTATATTAGCCATGTTCCCTTATTTCCCTGTTCTCTACATTATGTCTTCAGCTGGTTGTTTCGGAATTGCATCTGTGAAAAAATAGCCCAGATAATTATCATTGAGTGAGTCAGTGGGATTGAGTCAATGTGTTCGTGGTCAGGGGTGATCATGTCCTCAAGCATTTATTGACGTCTCTGAAATAACATTTCTGAGGTTTTTGTGCGTGCATGTGTATTTTGTCAGATTAGGTTGTGTTGGGAGGTTTGGGGGGGATCTGTTGTTGTTCATGCTGGTCCACTGTGGCAGAGACATTTTTGTGGACTTATTCATGGATTTGGCTCAGTCCAGAGCCCCATACTTACTGAACTCTAAAAACAAATGCTTGAGCTCAAAAAAAAAAAAAACAACAGTTTGCATCAGTCTTTTTAAGTTATTACAACTTTTAAGGAAATTATGTTCAACCAGCAAGCTACACTGAATTAGCCTTTCCTCTACAATCAAAGGCATTGCTAATTGCTGCTTACTTAATAATTGTTAGCATAAACATGTTTCTGATGAAGATTAAAATGAAGTTGTCCAACTAGTTTTCCACACTATTTAAAAGGATTTTTTTGGTGTTGTGTACTTTATTAGCATACTTATGAACACATGTTTGAAAGTTGACAACAGTTTAAGAAATTAAATTGTTCCAATTAATAATTCCTGCCTACACCCTCTTTAACACGCAGTCTGAACAGTTTGATATCGTCCGGACATGTTCAGTGAATAGGGGAGGGGGACTTGAAATCTTGGAACTAATAGTGGAGAGAACTTAAACTGTTAAGCCAATTTCATTAAGTTACTACAACCTAAATTTTGTCTTAAACTGATTATCTTGGAAATTCGAGTTGAAGTTACATACATTTTTTAGTTGATGCAGTTACCATTATATCAATACATCTCATTAAAATAATGTTTCTAATGCAGAAATTATAATTCTTTCTTGCAAACCTGCATGTAATTAAGTTGCAGAAATAATAACCATTATCAGAGTGTGGTTACTTTAAGGTTTCCCTCTCACAACAGTGACCTAACCTTTATCTGTTTGTGTGTAACTGGATATCAGTGTGATTGAGAACAAATCTCAGTGTGTCATCTGGAACCAACACACATGGAAAGAATCATCTAATAAAATCCCAAACCCCCCAGTGGAATGCTCTGGCGAGCGATCTCTGTGACATCATACTAATAACAAAGACCTATGTATCAACAGGGAGAGGACTCGCCTCCATTAAATCAGTTCAGAGTTGATCATTCCCTGAGCAACACAACACCATGACTCACCCGCTCGGGCTGGGTGTCGTTTCTGCCATGCTGTACATTCCTGACAGAAAGCCCCTTATATTTTCAAGATGCTAATAAAGTGGCTCGGGGCCCTGCTGGATCACTGCGATATTTGGCTGTGGATCTAACAAACGTGCATGTTTTCCTTCCGGCTTGTAGTCACTTTTCCTTTCTGTGCCACTACAGAACAGCCAATAGGGAGTAATTTGAACACACGTTTGCAGAGTATTTACGCATGTGCTTTACCTCCTCTCTGACACTCACCGGCAAACACGTATACACAGGTACACACACTCGGTGATCCCTCCACACACTTTGCAGTGTTTACAGACAGCGTGTTGGCTGAGTCAGTCAAACTCCATTTCTATCCGTCACAGCGGCGAATGCACAGATGTTCATTTTGATACGCTCCAGTTCGCCCCACCCCCATCACCCCTTAATCCCTCAGTCCATCGGTCATGTGGAAGAATTATTTATTAAACATAACAAACGCCTGCTCTGTGCAACTGGAAGAATACAAATTTCGGTCATACGAGAGAACCTTGAGAACAGCACGAAGTAAATATTCAGTTGACGTTCAGCGGTTGTAGGGGGGTTTCGCCTCTGATTCTCTTCATATCAGCTCTCTGGCGTCTGGCTGCTAAACCTTTTCATCTGCTGTGAGTGACTGATGCGGCTGCCCTCTCCTCCCTGGGCATCTGCCCAGCTTATTGAGCAGCCCCTTGTGTGAGCCTTCAAAGAGATACAGATAAATCACGGACTAAACGTCTGTATCCAGCGGCCGAGCAATGTCCACAGGCTTCACTAAGCTAAAGACATACCCTTGTGCATGTGCTCAGAAAAACATTGCTCCATGACTCTACCATTCTCCACACACACATCTCACAGTAAGAGGATGTAAGATGGACATATGGCTGAAATGACAAGTCGAGCCAGCTGACTCATTTCAGTGATAGGTGAGTATCCTGTTCTGCAGCCAGAGGCTCCGCTGCATGATGGATGGATGGAATGTAGGAGAGTGGTTTCTCTTCATGCGCCTCCTGTCTGCCTAACTTCCTGCAGATCGACGACATGGATCAGGTTGTGATTGTGTGCTAGAAATAGTGGATACATCATTCTCTGGTCCTGGAATTGCTTTTTAGCCGTAGGTACTGGTGACAGCACATGTCAATGAAGTAAAGTGAAGGACCAGCCAAGGACCCACTGATATGTTGTTGGTGATGAAATGTCAATGAACCTGCAGAGGTAATATTAGTTAGGGTCAACTGAGTTGAGAGTACTTGAGTCTGTGTGGAATGTGTGGCTAGGATACGATTTAATCAGAAAGCAAATATTGTTAAAATAAACAATCTCACCACATGGCATGTTTATTAGCTAGAATCATCTGATCTTCCTCATTCTTTCAACAAATTTGTGTAGATGTTAAATTTGAAAATTTGAAGTTAGAAATGTAATACTTCTGATTCCCATTGTCATTTGAAACATCAGCTGACAAAATGATCACAGCCCATTGTTCATTTTCTTGTTGTTTTGAAGCCTCTTGCTCCAATCACCTGATCTTTGTCAGCAGATTTCCCATTGTCTGTAAACTGACAACTGATGAGTCTATTCAGTGCCAAGAAAAAAGGAAATCTGTCATTTAAACGACATCTGGGGAAAAGTGTAAAAAATGAATGAATTAGAAAACTTCAAACCTCAAGGAAAGTCAGACTCTAACTAACTCTAATTTTCTAAGTTTGAGATTTAAGTTTAAGAAATTTTAATTCTGTTTTTATTTTGTGGTTGTCATTTACAACTAGAAGTTCAAGTAGCTCCCTCTTGGAATCCTTGATTTATAAATAAGCTTTGAGTCACCATTTTATTCCTTTTTGTTAAAAAATCATTTAACATTATACAGTTGCAATAAACACATGGACTCTGTTCCTCAACACACCTCTGATGACTCATGTTTTTTAAGAAGCAAGAAGTCAGCAAAAAGTGTAGGTATGATGTAATACTGTATGCTGTATTTGTCCGTGTTAACTGGTATGCACCACACCACCAAATCAGATTCCTCTTACATGAAATCCTTCATGGCAACAAAACAGATTCTGATTGTGAACACTGTCAGACAGGGCATTTTTGTGTCTATTAGTGAAATTATGTAGAAACTATCGGGTGAAACTTCATGAAATATGGTGGAGAGGTGGAGCCTGGCCAAAAGAAGCACACGCTAATTTCTGGCATGGACCCATATTACTTTCTTCATAATAATAAAAATTGCAAGATAAGCTATGGCCTTGGCTAATGGATGTGCTTTCCAAATGTCCTTCAGATTCATATTTTAAATGGAGAGGTCATCTGACTCTTATGGGATACATAGACGACATATAAAAGCTTCCATCATGTAATATTAAACGTGTGGATGAATAAGCTACGAGAGTTCAGTAACATTATTGGATGAGTTAAGTAAACAGGCCATTAAACATTTAGTAAATCGAACTCATAATTTTAAGTTGCTAAAGGATATTTAAACAAGGTTATTTAACATGGCTTAATATGAGATTTGACAGTCCCTAATGTCAACATAGAGGGAAAATCAGCTTTCCTGGTTCACTAACTAAAGGTTAATGGATCTTTTCATGCTTTAAAGTCACCATTATTAGAACTCACTCACTTCCATTAAACCATAAGACGAGCTTCATTTGTTGGCACAGTTTTGTTTTCATTTTAAATGCTGACAATTTAACTTTCTAAGTGCAAAACAAACATTTATATGATCAACATCCGTAGAGCAGCTACTCAACCTTCCTTGAGGTGAGATTGTTTCGTCAATAAATGTTTCAGAGGTCAAGAATAAACCTTCAGTCTCATTTTTATGTTCTTAGCTTGATACCTTTAGTCTTACCTAGTTTACAGACTTAAAGCATGTGTTTATCCCTGGGATGTTTGCTCATTCCTTGAATCCACAAGGCCTGTGGCGCCTCAGAACTGCTTACACAGTCTGACTAATAGTCTGCAAACGTCAGATAAAGTCAGAATTATGTGAAGCACAGAGAAGCAAACGTCTGTCTTCAGATTATATCTGAAACAAATAGTTGGTAAATGGCTGCGATAATGAACGGACTAATCGATTAACCAGCTGATCGTTTCGGTTCTGATGTGTGCAGCTATAGCCCTGGTGTGGGATGGTGATGTCAGCCAGATGCCATTTGGAGATGTGTGTGAGTCAAGAATCGAGGCAGCATCTGGGTCAGCCAGGCGACAAGCGATGCACGCATCAAATCAGCAACTGCAGCTCCTCGGGCTGTGCTTTCCAATACAAAACACCTTCTGCTCGGTTGTGCATATTATTAGCAGACATGCCTAAAACATCCCCGCTGACTACCGAGGGCCTTTTAGGCCAACTTTACACACACATATGTTAGCTCTTACAGCATTACAAAAGCGCATGTTCAGACTTTGGGAACAGACCAGACCCCTCATGCATATCTCTCATGTTCCATTTTATATCAGCAATTACACAGTTGTACCACGTTGGCTGTGTCCGAAATGGCATACTAACGTACTACATACTCAATGAGTATATACTGTATACTACGTACTATAAGTATGATTAGAATGCCGACCGTTCACACTGTAGTATACTACTCCGTTTCCCATAATGCATTTCAAACCTCCCACGACAAAAACCGGAAGTACGGCTATCAAATATCTCGGCTGAATGCCGGCTTCAGGTTGATTTTACGCTGACAAACAGTCGCATAATTAATGTGGCAATTTCAAGCCGGCACTCCTCATGCAGTTATTAGCCAGATTATGCGAATCGTTTCAATTGTAGCTGCAGGCTACTGGAGGTAGCAGCTACTTGTTCTGTATGCAAAGCGAGCTGCTGCAACTAGCTGCTAGCATTCAGTAGCACGTTGTGAGGCGTCTGACAAATTTAAAACGTTGGTCAGAAAGCGTCTATTTCTCACATCTGTGGGGTGATTAGGATGACTACTTAACCACATAAAATAAAATAAAAATCGCCCCGGTCCGGCCACAGATCCCGCGGAGGCTTCAATTTCGGTGGGTAGCTCGCAAAGCATTATGGGGCGGTTGAGTATGACTAGTGTGGTCACCGCGCATACTTAAAAATTTTCCGGAAATAGTATACATCCGGGTATTTCTCACGTACTCAATCTTTTCATGCTATCTAATGTGAACGCGCTACATACTTATTTTGACGTCACACTTAGTATGAGTAGTACGTTAGTATGCGATTTCGGACACAGCCGTTGTCACGGTCACATAAAATCTTCAATCTCTGAAATGCAATATTGTCACCTGGGTGCGTTTGCAGAACTCTCAGCTTTCTTCACTTGGTGAAGTGAAAGTGTTGTCTGCGTGTGTGAGAGAGGGAATGAGAGAGGGAGGAAAAAGACAGAGAGACTTTTGCGTCCCCTGAGGTTCTCTCTGATGCATCGGGCAGCATATTGTCAGTGACAGCCCAAGTTATTGAGGCTAAGAGCGCATCACTTTACTTGCTCTGTAGAACCATAATCCACAGAGCTGCAGACACTGCTTGTGGAACATTCCGACACAACTGATTTTTGGGTCTTCATGCAGTCTGAGAAAAATTGAGCATGGCCCTCGTCCTTTCACTTTTTCCTATTACTATAATTGCTCATGCAACACGGCGAAAGTCTGCCCCTAATGGGGTGCTTGGTAGCCTAATGGCTTGGACGCTTACCATATAACCACCATTCACACACATATTTTCTCTGGACAAGTGTAACTTCTTCCTCTCTATCTTAAAACAAAACGCACTTTCCTCCTACTGACCAACTCAGAGTGCAGCCGCTTAACTGTGGGGAAAAAACTCCACAAATAAAAATGTGAAAATCTGTCAAGAAAGGTGCCAGAAATACTGTAATATTCAAATTCCTAAAGTAAGACTGTAAGACTTAGCTGATTTAAATGCAGTAAAAATGTAATTTGAAGGGCACACATTGTTAAAGGATTAATTATTTGTAATGCAGATTTTTGAGGTTAGCTTGTGACCGACTGGCTTTCCGTTATTTTGCAAGATATCTGTCGTTTAACACAACTGAGAATCTTTCAAATTTGAAGTCCTTAATATACACAATTTTTACTTCAATTATATATATATATATATATATATATATATATATATGTGTATATATATTCTATATAAATATCTGTATATGATATATATAGTTTTATCAGCTTTAATTTGCTAGTTGTTTTCTTTCAAATAATCTTTATAATATTGTAATAAAATTGTCAGAATAGTCAGCAAGCAAATGCTGATTTAAATGCAGTAGAAAATAGCATAATGTTGTGTTCATACACTGTAAAAAATGGTAAATGGTAGTATTTATATAGTGCTTTTATCCAAAGTGCTTTACATGATGCATCACATTCACCCATTCACACACAGATGGCGGAAGCTGCCATGCAAGGCGCTAACCACGACCCACCAGGAGCAATTAGGGTTCGGTGTCTTTGCTCAGGGACACTTCAACATGAGCTCGATGGGCACTTTTGATGTGAACATTATGTACAAATTTGAACTGTATTTCTCACAGTTTACAGGTTTACTAGTTACTGTCTGTAATTTAACAAAACAGGGTAAATCTCTGAAATGATAGTAAATTCCTTAAAAAAAATTACACTTCAAGACTGTTTTAAAAATACAGATGTTTTACAGTGTAGGTTTCCTACTACATCAACTCAGTCCTGGCTTCTCTCCACTGACTCTCTGTTTGTTTTAGAATAGATTTTATATCAGTTTAAGAACACGTCTAGGTTGGCTCCAAGCCACATAGAAAAAATGTTGACCCCCTATGAGCTATTTCTCAGCAGCAGATCCTCTGCTGCGGCCCTTGTGGCTGTTCCAAGGTCGAGGCTTATATCTGAAGGTGACTGTGCCTTTGCCATCAGGACCCCTGTGCTTTGGAACGACCTGCCTGAAGAGATAAGGTCCGCATAATCACTGGCTGCTTTTAAATCACTTCTTAAAACCCATTTTTATAGACTTACCCTTCTGTGATGTCTATTTTTGATTGCTTTTACGCTTATATTTGTATTTAGTTATATTCATCTGTCTTGATTTCACTTTAATTTGGGCTCACTGCTTGGCTTCCCATTGCTATGTACCTTCTAGGTATCCTACTTTTGCTTTGTCTATCAAAACACTTTGCAAACTCTGTATTTACAGGTGCTAAGTCAAATTATTTTAAAGTGAAAAATATTAAAATAATAACAATAATTGGTAATATGTATATGTCAGCTATCAGTGCAGCCATCTAATTAGTGATGTTGTTTTATTGTTGTTTTAGTCAAGTGCTCTGTATGAATCATTCCGTCTATCTCCAGATGTCCCCTCTCATTCTGATTCTTCAATGCTACACCGATTTATCTCTTCTCACGTTGCTTCTTCCATTTTCTCTGATCCACCGACTACAATGAAACCCTTTGTCTCCTTCTCCAGCGGATGTAAAGATGACTCTCTATTCTGGAGATGAGACGAAAAAGATTGTTCTGCTCTTTGATCTCTTGGCTCTCATTCAGCCTCTTTGGAAGCTGTCAATTACGGGTGTGTGTGCGCATGTATGCTCACATGTAGTGTGAGTGAGTATTTCTGTTTGTCTGTGGGTTATGGGTGTGCAGACGGACAGACCGAGGTTTCAAACCACAAAGATGGCAAACAGCACAAGGCCTTTGATGATGCAGGGTGCAGAAAGGAGCTGCTCCATCTCTGGCCTGCACACACTAGATCAGCCAGATGAACAACGGGGTGAGGAGGAAATGTGCCTGGAGGTTGATGCGTAGACACACATGCACGCTCAAAGAGATAGCCATGCCTCTCCTGATCTCTGCAGAAATATGTTAACATTTTTATCCAGCCATTTTGTCTTATTAGTCTGCTTCACAAGATGCTTAACCTCACTGTTAGAGGTTTGCAGCTGTTCATTTTAGAGTTAACTAGAGCTGCTGGGAGAGTGGAGCCAAGAGATGAAAGACAAACGAGTTTCTAAAAAGACAGGTCCACGAGTCTAAAGACACCTTGTTAAAACTCTTGCTCTTTTCATCCTCTCTCTTGTGCTTTGTGTGTGTCTCTCTCCTCTTTGTATCAGCCTGCTACCTGATAGTGATTCTGGAAGTGCTTTCTTGAACTCCTTGCAGTGGTGGACGACAGAGGTCTCCACAGCTCGTTAAAGTCTGCCTCGCTGTACTGACCTGGTTTTTCTCTCTGATGTTTGTTAGTTGCTTCTTTTGCAGTGTCTCTCAGAAAGAAAGGCCTTTGGTCAGTCTGCTAGTCTCAGTGTAAAAGTTTATGTTGAACTGCACACCGCACAGAATGGAAAAGAGAACACACTGTAGATAGTCAGCATATGCACATTAAAACCGCCTACATACTGTTGTGCTTGTCTTGTACCGCTACATCAGCTCAGATCTGTTACGACGTGGACCCGGGACCTCTGGAGGTGTCATGTGGTGTCTGGGTCCAAGATGGTGGCAGTGAATCTTGTGAGTTCTGCTTAGTCTGCAACGCTGAAGTAGGTGATACATGTCAAAGTAACATCCGCATTAATTCCAGGCTCCAAGGTTTCCCAGCAGAACATTGCATTGTAATGAAAAAATGATCAATGTTTCCTTTGTCTGTGCAGCTGTTTTGTTGTGATCGATCGCTGTAGATAATCTGAATAATCAGTGTCTCTGACGAAACTCGAAGCTTTTAGCATTTTAGCTCTGGAAAATGGAAGTGCCATCATCAGCTCGCCCTCAAAAAAGTTAATTCAGTTAACTTCATAAACATCGCTGCTCTTGTATTGAATGAATGAAACAGTTTGACCAGAGTGAACTCGCTTGCAATTCAAATCAAAGCCACTCAGAAGCTGTTTCATAATGTATTCATGCTCTGAACAATGACGCCATCACTCTGATGTGAGTCTCAGCGACGTGATCAGTTAATGTAGCAACACTAAGTGTCTACAACCACGGTGGCAGCCCTGTGAGGCTGCACTTAGACACAGTGGTGCTCTGAGATAAATGTCATTCTCCCTATGACAATGCTCACTCAGTCTAGTGTTTATCATTTTAATTTGTTATATCAGCGTTGAGACATGTAATCAAGTACAGCTGAGGCTGATGGTTATGTTTTTGATTCATGTCTAGTGACTCTTCATCCTTGTTCTTAAATTAATGGAGATCCTAATTTTCACCTCTAACTTGTTAAAAGTCAGATCTGGCGGTTCCTCAGACTCAGTAGGTGTTGAACCCACGATATTGGAGGCTGTACGGAACCTGATACACTGCAGGGTAAAGAGGCAATGCTCAGAGAAACAGCTGGATGTGAACCCTGAGCGAAGGAGAGGTGAATGCCGTGATCTTCCAGTCTGTTGCACATCACAAGAAGAGGACAGGAGAGTGGAGAAGACCCTGTCGGGCGACTGTAACCGTTCTTTCACCTCCCTGCCCCAGCTACGAATCCAAAAGGGACATACAAGACGGCTTTTTGTTAAATGTCTTCCTCTCGGCCACAATAGGATTAGAGAGGACACTTTTCAAGGTCACCTCTCACAGTCTTTAAATAAAAATGCTTGATGCTTTTGTCATGTGCTGCTACACGTAGACTGGGGAGGACAGGCACCCTGCATTAATGTGAACACACCTCATTTAACTGAAATTCAAACTCCCCACCTACACACACTGACCAGCTACTCTGAAGTTGGGAGATACTTTATGTATCAACAGAATAGGTGTGTACTGTTAAATGAGCCGACAATGCACTGAGCCAGTTTTATTTCAAACATGTAACTAATGGATATTTAGCACAATCAGCCAACAATAGTGAACAAGCCACACGTCGCTGAGAATACATTTCTGAATGCTGAGTGCTTTGGGACGCCATCTGTGTCTATTGCCAAGTGTGTTGATGATTATCACATTGACTATAATAAACCCACAACATTAAGCCGGCACACAATGTGTAGCAAGACCATTCCTTTCAATTATCCGCTAAAAGAGTTGATCGCGCCCTTCTGCCAAGGGTGCAGGGATAATGCCAGTGTCCTTGTGGCACGGCGAGCTCAAAATAGTATCATGAAGAGTCACTTCTCCTATAGCGTCCCATCCCCTCCTGTGCTGTGCTATTGATAGAAGTGTGCAGCTTATGAATTCTGCCATTTAACATTCTGAAAACCTTTAGTTTAATGCTGCCGAAGGTCCTTCTGTGTCAGTGAACAGATACGACTGGAAAAGATCTTGTATCAGGAAGTTTGCAGCCTAGTCATTAGCCATTTTATAGCCAAAACATGCGGCTTGTGCAGGCTGACCTTATGTTGAGATAGCGGTCCCACTAATTGGATTTCAAGGGGATGTAGCTAACCTGAAAGGAGAAAAGGCCAGCTGGGGACATTGATTTCCTTCATGTAACATTTTTCATCCCAAAGCGTCCCTGCCTCCACAATTAATCTCTTGGGCTTTGCAACCACTAATTGACTTCACACTGGCTCCTTTTTGCCAGCCAATTACAGCTCTCACCTTTTAAACAGTGGCCACGAGAGCGACAGAGCAGACCTGAGACGCTCCCCACCTCTCCCGTTTCAAAGGACAATGCTCACCTTCACCTTCAGTGAACATAAGTATGGGTCTCAGGGAGGAGACCACCGGTGGTGGAACCTGATCTGTCTGCTTTGCGAAGGGAAAACCGAGTCATGCCATGATTGTATTTGTATTTTGTCTCTTGAATTTTAATGGGGAAGTAAAGAAATCTGGTGTCCCTGAGATGCCAATAATCTGTTGATTCTCTCTGTCTGCCCGCCATGCCGAATGAGACAGGACAGTCGTCGCCCCGACTTGCCAAATGAACCTAACAAGGTGGTAATTAGCAGATAGCGGGGGCCTTCTCACTGTTTCCGGAGCCGCACTGCTGTCAGGGAATTGCCTCATTAGACGCCCACTGACACCCCTGCTGGTGACATCTCTGCATTGCTTCCGCAGTTATTTAGGAAAAGCATCGTGTCTGTCTAACTCATTGTAATTTAACTGAATGTTTAGTGGGTGCCTGGGTAAATATCTCCACTGCTTGTCAGTTGTTTTGGCTTCTGTGAAGTGAGGGCATGCGGGTGTGCCGAGAAGCGAGACGAGCTGCAGGGATTCAGCAGAAGACAAACACAAAGACTGATAGTTTCACCTGAGTGCTCGGTGTGCAGACCTATTTGTTTCAGTGTTAGGAATTTCTTCTGTTGCCAGCTATTTTGAATTGTTGTTGGCTCTTTATTTTTTATCATGAACATTACTTTAATCTATGTTATCACAGCTCTGTAGATCACTGTCAGTCTGCCACTGTCGGAGTGACATATCGTAACAACTATTGCATAGATTTGAAATGAAATTTGGTTAATCTGTGGAAAATGAAGTGTATTGACATTAATAACGCCCTGGTAGTTCCTTGGTAGCATCATAGGGTATATTTATGGTGCCACTTCTTTCATTTCAGTAGCAGTTAATTGAATTATGATGACGTTTGTTCCATACTTTCATGTCTCCACAGAATGATAACTTCTCATAGAGTGCCTCCATCGGATTCAAATTTATTTTAATCCAACACCTTATTTAATGGGGCTTCAAAGTTTTTTGGTTGTCAGCTCTTTCGCCTTGAAGCAAGAAGATCCCTGGTTCGTGTCTCCGCCTTCCTGGGATCTTTCTACATGGAGTTTGCATGTTCTCCCTGTGCATGCGTGGGTTTTCTCTGGGTACTCCGGATTCCTCCCACCGTCCGAAAATGTGCTCAGGTTAATTGCTAACTCTAATTTGTCCGTAGGGGAGAATGTGAGTGTGATTGTTTGCCTGCGATAGACTGACGACCTCTCCAGGGTGTTCCCTGCCTTCACCTTAAGTCAGCTGAGATAGGCTCCAGACCCTGTGCGACCCTAATGAGGTATATAAGCGGTGTATAGATAAAGGATGGATAGATGGATTTTGTACCTGCAAGATGATGACTTTCCCATCAACCTTAGCTGTGCTTTGCTTTTATTGCTGACCAGCAAATGTTGGTATACGCACACATTTACCTGTGACACGGCCCTCATTATATCTGCTAAATGATGCACTGACAAGGTTTGCTAGGACAAATACCGCCTGTCAATCAATAAACACCGATATACATTGAAGTATTTATTGACAGCATGTGATAGCAGGGAAGCTATCTTTCATAACTAGGCTTCTTTATTATTAATGATCACCATATCTAAATGTGCACAACTGAAAAAGAACTGATGAGCATCTTATGACCCTCTGACGTTCTCCTCGGTTTACTCTGAGACTGATTGAGATTAAACCGTTTGTGTCCTGCAGTGACTTTATTCAGGCATTGCAACAGGTAATCTGGGAATGCTTGTGCAAAGTTTGGCTGTTTATGACAATTTCAGCACCTCTCCTTCCAAACACAGCTCCCCTGATTCACCAGAGCTGCTTCTCCCTGCGAATGCACCCGTCTGTCCCTGTCTGTAACCCGTAGCTTTCATTGTTGACTGGCCATTACTTGAGCCGTGTAACCAATCAGATTGTGCTGTGGGTGAAGCATTGCTTGAGACCACAGAGTGACTGCAGAGAGAGCCAGCTGGTGTATTTGTAATAACTTGATACTGAAAATAGGAGAATGTTGAAAATCGGATCAGATAATTGGCTATAGGTTGATAATCGATTGATCCCTACACAGAACCGCAAGCACGCTCATAACCTCTCATGCTCCGAGCCTTTCATACTTTCACTCAATTTGCTGTCAAGTTGGAATAAAGCAATCCAAAGTGCTTTAGCTTTCCAAACAGAACCGAACATTTTAAAGATTTTAGTGTGTGTAACCGAAAGCACAAAAGCTGAGACAAAAATTTTGCTCCATATTAACCAAACTCTGAAGCTCTTGTCCAGCTTTTCGGCTGAAAAAACAACGTGTCTCTCGCTGGCAGATTTTTTTACAAAGCACTTCAATAGTTTTGACATGAGTTACAGAAAATGACAGATGGTGAGGTGAGCTGAGAGTAGCAGTTTCCCATGGCAGACATACCAAAATCTAAGCATCCCAGGGGACGGCAAAGATGATGGACAGCAGCATGTGCTTTGTTTTATGCCTCCGTGTATGTGTACATGGAATAGACAAAGAGTAAGGGGAGATTACATTAGCACATCAGCACGGTATGTTTTTATTCTGCAGATCCTGTTATTGATTGAAGCAAAGCCTCTACTCTCCTGGACCTGCTCCTACTTCTTTGTAGGGGATTTTCTTTTTTGTCTCATAACTTTTACAAATGATCTACTTATAGGTTTGGAGGAGGCAAAGCATAAACACAGGCTAACAGAATCCTATATGTCACACGGCTTTTATTCTATGGATAACACAGAGTATAAAATATAAATGTGACATGCTGAGGGCCTGAATGCAAAGCAGAGGATTTCTTTTCAAAACCTCTGGCTCTGTGCTCCTTCTAGAGAGATGCAAAGGTATGGATTTTTCAACAGTTGCATACAGCGCAGTGTTTTTGTTCCAATACTAAAAAATGCCAAAGTATAGCTATATGTATTGCCAGAAAACAGCTCATTTTCTGGGCTGCTGTTGCTGTTCCTGCTGTCTCTCTCATTAACCTTGAAAGACAACAGCTTTTCTTAGTCCTATAAGAATCTGCAGGTCAAGAAGTTCACCTCCTCCAACAGTATATGCAAACTGTAATTAATTATGCTTTCTATTTCATTATAGCTACAATGCTTCCTATCAATGAAATGCTAGCAGTTTCAACAGTGCTTTTTGAAAACTTTCTGTCATTGTGCAGATTTTCCATCAGTTATATTACAGGTGATGTGTAATAATATCGCAGAAAAAGCAATAGTTCAATGTTAAATATTATAAATGACTGTTAATCATAAAATTACATCAAAACTCTGTGCTTTTAAAATTACGTTTTTTTTTTTGTTGTTGTTTTTTTACATCGTTTGACAGTAAAATTACACAATTTTACAGCATTTCATTCAGGAAAAAAAAGTCATTGAAAAGATCATTTAAGATTGAAAAACAGTGAGAAAGTCTTTAAGCTGTTATTTTAAAGATGTTTCCACTTTTGTTGAAGCACATAAAATATCTAGTAAGCTTAATTTTCATGTTGACAATAAGAAAACATAGCCCTGCGACAGACTGGTGACCTGTCCAGGGTGTCCCCTGCCTTCGCCCGAGTCAGCTGGGATAGGCTCCAGCACCCCCCGCGACCCTAGTGAGGATAAAGCGGTGTATAGAGAATGGATGGATGGATGGACAATAAGAAAACAGCCCCAAACAGATCAAAACTGGACATAATGTCCACATCAAAAATCACAATTTTTCCAAATAGTAATTGATTGTTTTAAAATGTGTGACCAAATTACACTGTTTTAATGGTTTACAGCACAGTCTAGTTTGTGTAATTCTAAAAATTTGTATAAAATATGTGTTTCTTGGAAACCAGCAAATTATCTGACTTGGCTATACGTTTTGTGTCCTCGCTATGTCTCTCACTGTTCTTGTAAAATAGCAACCTTTCTTTCCTTGATACTTTCAGAAAATCTGCAGGTCAAGATGATTGCCCTCTCTGCCGCTATGTGAACAGTGTGATTACATGAATAAATTCTGTTGACTATAACTAATATGCTGAATTGAATACATGTCAGACTTGTTTCTGACAACCTGAACACCTCTCCTCTCCCCTCCCCTCCCCTCCCCTCCCCTCCTCTCCTCTCCTCTCCCCTCCTCTCCTCTCCCCTCCCCTCCCCTCCTCTCCCCTCCTCTCCCCTCCTCTCCTCTCCTCTCCCCTCCTCTCCTCTCCCCTCCTCTCCTCTCCCCTCCCCTCCCCTCCCTCCCCTCCCCTCCCCTCCCCTCCCTCCCCTCCCCTCCTCTCCTCTCCTCTCCTCTCCCCTCCCCTCCCTCCTCTCCTCTCCTCTCCTCCTCTCCTCCTCTCCGCTCCTCTCCGCTCCGCTCCTCTCCTCTCCTCTCCTCTCCTCTCGAGGCAGCACACAGACAGGCTGAGGTGACAGTGAGATGCATACATCCTTGATGCTTGCAATTTGAGAGAAAACGAAAGGTGAAATGGCTAGAGCAGTGGAAGAAAGAAAAAGGAAAGGTGCAGGGAGGGCCGATAGCGATTCAGTAAGCGATCTCAAACATAGGTGTGACGAGCCCCGCGGGGACCTGCCAGGCCTGATGAATCTCCGCAGTCAGGGAGGCAAAGACGTGCAGTCAGAGATGCAGCGGCGGAACGATGATGAAAGGGCAGCAGGAGAGAGGCGTGGTGAGCTTCCACATGTGCTCCCATGCATCATCATTACTCCCCTCTGCAAACACACCCCACTCCCTCCCTCGCTCCCTTTGTTTTTAATAATTCTTCATCCTTGAACTTAAGCTCCCCCGTTTTCTCCGCCCCGCCGCCCAGTATGAGAGAGAGTGTAACAGCCCGATGACAAGGCACAAAGGCTTCCATTGTGTCCCGCATGCCTCGTACTACCAGCCTGGCAGGGCAGTGATGCGCTGCCTTGTAACCTAGCGGGAAGCTGAGAGTTGCCGTGGCCCACCCCTCTCTCCCCTTCTCTCTCCCTGCCTCTGGAGATATAATGTAGCATGCTAACACAACCTGACAGCCGGGCCACAAAGGCTACCCTGTTAGAAACACTTGAGTGGGAGTTTGCTCTGGGCAGGGGAGGTGATTTGCATGTGTTTGCGAGTGAGAGCGAAAGAGAGGGAGAGAGTGATTTTGTGGACGCAGTGGGGTATCTACCCCGAGTTGCAGGAGTCCCGTGGTAACAATTAGTACCCTTCATTGTCCACATTGAAACCAACTGATCTTTCGAGGCCATGTGTGAAAATGGATTCAGGGTGGCATTCCCAAGCCTGATGAAAATCCTGGTAGAGTCCCAATAACTTTGCTTTAACATCGGGGGAGGATGGAACCGGTGGGAGAGAAGGGATGTATATTCTTTGTGTGCTGTAGAATTTGGGATTTTTCATGTCTCGTAGCTTCTGGGAACATGGACCACAGGCTTGTGGCTTTTGAGTTGTGATGCGTAGCCAGACTCAGCTTTTGTTTCCTTGACCCAAATTCCTCGCATTCATTGTGCCAGTAGAAAGTCTATGGAGCTACATAATGGAGGGCCGTGCTTCGTTTTGCCACAACCCTCACTTGCACTGGAAAAAATGCCCCTCTCAAAACAAGAGAAAAAACACTTACTTCAAAGAGCTTTTACCTTGAAATCAGTTAAAACGTCTGCCAGCACAACAAGTGAAAAATGGCTTGGTAAGATTTCTTCTTGAAATAAGAATAAGAATCTTGAGATGTTAAAATTAGCCGGGAAAACTTATTTTAAGCTATATTTTACCAGGATTGTCAAGCTTAGGTGTCTTAACCCTCCCGTTGTCTTCATTTACAGCACCAAAAAATATTGCTCCCTTGTCTGAAAAAAATTCAAAAATTCTGCAAAAAAATTCCCAAAATTTTTAAAAATTTGCAAAATCTTCAAGAAGAACATTCCTTAAAAGTTTCCCTTAAAAGTTGTATTTAAAATAAATCCCCAAATTTGGCAAGAAACAAAAAATCTAAAACTTGTAAATATTTTTAAAAAATGAAAAAAATCTTCCAAAAAAATCCAAAAAAATATCTAAAGTGATTGCATATTTATCAGGAACTTCTAATATTTTCTTTAAGAACATTCACATAAAAATCAACCAAAATCCACCGAAATTCGCTGGATTTTGGTTGATTTTTTTGTGAACGTTCTTAAAGAAACATTTTTTTATCAGTTCTTTTTTTGTTTTTTTACCAAAAAAATGTTTTAAAAATTCCCAAAAATGGTTTGAAAATGTGGAAGTTTTCACTGTGAAAATATTTTTTTCCACATTTTTAAACTTTTAAAAGGGTCAATTGGACCTGCAGGATGGCACGAGGGTTGAAAAAAGAAGACTTCAAAATTGTTTGACTTGTTTTCAAACAAGACCCTCCATCTTGCTGAAACGTCACTTGTTAAGTGAATTTATCTTAAATCCAGTGGGATGAGACATTTTGACTAAAAATAAGACAAATAAACTAGGTAAGATTTTGAGTTTTTGCAGTGTGTGCCTCTGCCATGCTGCAGTTAATGAAATGTTTCAGCTTAAGTAAATCAGCAGGCACACACTGAATGGCTAGAGGAACTCCAGAATCTCCTGGGCGATTGCTGCATGTGTCTCTGCGGAGCCAAAAGCCCATGTGTTTGAGTTTCGTTGAACACCCTGTAAGCGAGAGATTCCAAAATGTTTTCAACAGCACTTCTTGACAGATTTCAAGGCAACATAATGCTGCCGATCTGCTGCCCCAGCGGTAGTCGTTTTATCCCCTTAGGGCTGAATGTGAATGAATTTAATTTACAATATTTCTGAATTAGGTTTTCATTCCCCACCAGCTGAGGCTCTCCTTCAATACTTCCCGCTGAAAAAATGGTGCCATAAAAACATACTGTTCAAGTTTCTGAGTAGGGCTCTTATGAAGTGTGGAATGCGTAGGAAGCAGCACACGTTAAAAAATTCATCACTTTCACCGTGGGAATAGTTCCCTTTGTTACTATGAAGTATGAACATTTTTATTGAGATTGTATCTGCCAATTTCTGCTAGTTTGAACCCTCCATTGAATGAATTTATTAGTGCGTCTATAATGGTGATTAAATCTGAATCTAGCTGAAAAATAAGTCAACTAAAAGCAACTGTGCAATGACATTAGAGTATGCAGATCACCAAAGTCCTGATGCTAAGTGTCTGGCATGCTGACTCTAAACTACGTTGTAAGGCAAAATGTCCATCAATAGATGAGCCAACAGCAGAATTAGTCTCACAGTAGGAAAACAATCTGTATTTACAGTCTCTGCAGGAAGAGGTGTATTACTGAATGACTGATTCCCTGCAGTAGCTTCGTGTAAATCTCACTTGGGTTGTGTCGTTATTCTCTGTCTGGCTAAACACTGATTTTGTCAACATTTCCTGATCTGGAGATCTTTACAGGATCCTCCGGCAGACGCTGACAGAAGACATTAGCACTTTCTGGCCTTGAATTTAAAGCTGCATGAAAGAGGAAAAAGCAGACACATAGGACATTTAACTCGGTTTTGATGAGGCACTTTGCAGGTATTATTGCAGCTGTAATAACTGTCAGAACAACTACCATATGTTTGATGTAGCACATCCTTTTTGCTCACTGCCTCAGTCAGCTGTGTTGGGCTAATTGTGTACCCCCCACTGAGCCGTTTTAAGGAGAAAGTGCCAGTTATTGATGCCCACAGTGTTCCTGAAGGCATATTCAAAGCACATCCTGCATGTCCCTTCTTGAGAGAGGAACTTCTGCTCCACGCACAGCGGGAGTCCACACGGAGGAAGAGAGCGACTGTGGCAAACACAAGGGGTTTCTCCCTCTGTTTCTTCTTGCTCTCTTCATCTCTCTGTTTCCTCTCCATCACTGCGAGGAGAATGGCGAATCGGCTTCTTGAAAGTGTCTGTGCAGCCTCGACACTTCCTCGCTCTCGGCTTGAACTGCGACTGCTTCAAAGAAAAAGCAGTCCTGATGCCGTGTTTTTGCTTTTTTGTCATGCACGCGTGTGGAATTTAATGAAAGACGCCCAATTAATGTTTCATTACATGTGACAGCTTTAATATGTCATCTTTGCCACTTAGCACCCAGCCTTTTTAGACACAAATAATTGCTGGTCCAAACAGGGACCTTTCTGATTTGTCACATCTAGCAGGTGTTGTTGTCTGTCAGAGGCTTGCGGTGCACTTGGTTTACAAATTTAAATTCCAGAATGTGTTTTTAATCGTCTCAAAATCAAGTCGTCTAAGTGGGTGTTTTGTAAACGAGCACTAAGCAGATGCCCTCGTCTGGGATTTAATTCTTGGACTGACCTGAATTTCTCTCTCCTCCCCTCTAGGCAAGGTGTTGAATACTGATTTGCGTCACTACCTCAGTCTGCAGTTTCAGAAGGGCTCCCTGGACCACAAGCTCCAGCAGGTGATCAGGGACAACCTGTACCTGCGCACCATTCCCTGTGAGTAGCTTCCTTCCAACTGCCTTGGGCGCCTCAGCCTCCTTTCTGTGTCTGGTGTGCTTGTTGCCCTCTGAACTCCTCCAGATGGAGCCTGGTCTGTTCTCATTTGTGGCACTCCTTACTGCCATGCATTTCTCTCACCTGCTTATCCTGTGCTTTTCAACAAAAAAGGAAAAAAATCTGAGTTTTAACTTATTTCCCCCTCTTTCCTTCCGCCACATTAGAGTTGGAAATTCTCCCGCCAGACCTTCCTATTCACTTCGTAATCGCAGCATAATTATTAAAAGCAGCCGGTCTTAAGCTTAATGCAACTGCGATCGGCTGCGATAGGAAGGCCGGCGTTATCTACCATTAGTCAAATATGTTTTAAGACTTCAGGGCTTGTACAAAAGAAGCTGTACTGGAATTGAGGGGAATGACACACTTTCTTGGTTTTTATGTTTCATTTTACAGAAATGAGTTTTGAGAGTGAATATATATGAAGTATTGAATTAAGAGAGACATTCCTGATTACAGGCAGGCCTCGGTTATCTTCCACTTCAAGGTGGGAGAGAGTAATGTACCAATTCCCTTCATTTTCTCCGTGATTTCTATTCTTATTTCTGTATGAGTTTGCCCCACTGCTCCTTTCCAAATCAAAGAATAAGTAACCAGGACACAATGACTTTGTGTTTATACCCAAGTGGTTTTAAAATGGACAAGGTCAACAGGCATAAATGACAGAGCAGCTGTAATTCTCTAGGCTGCACAGCTGAGTTAAAAAAAAAACATGTATTTTTGCTATTTATCATGGCTTAAGACAGCATTTAGTATTTTTGTATGTCTCAGTGAGCGTTTGCAAAGCTTTCTTATCTGACATTTCGCAGAGAAGTAAAGTTATTTTCAAGGCGTTTGAAGTTGCATTTAATGCACATGTAGCGCAGCATAGATTAATTGAAGATAATCAGCTTGCTTCTATTTCTAATCTTGCTGTATGAACAGGCCTGTTTGCTGTTATAGAAATACATGAAATGACTTACAGTTTAAAGCTGGAGGTCCCCCTGCTCGTCAAGTGGGATAATAAAGTATGTAGAGTTAAGATCACTTAATCTCTCACATCTCTAATGTTGTGCTTGGTTTCCTCCCTTTATCTCAAAGATTATCGCCGTTATTAAAGCGCTTACGGTGCACATCAAGATCTGGCTTTACCCGATTCTGCACTTTAGGGAGCCAACATGGGAGTTGTACACTGATTAGCAACACTGAAACCACCTAGTATTCTGTAGGTGCGCCTCACAACGCTGCAACAGCACTCACCCATCGGTCCATGGACATTAGACCTTTTGGCCTGTCCTGTTGTGTCTGGCACCAGGACAGCAGATCCTTGGGGTCCTGTGGGTTGGATCAGGCTTGTCCCAACCCATCCTATGACTGATATATCAAATCAGGATCTGGGGAGCTATGAGGGTGGTTGATTGGTCTACACAGAAATGTTGCGATTGGTGGTATGTACTGGAGTAACATCCACATGAGTGGCAGGACTGAAGGTTTCACAGCAAAACATTGCATTGTCATGATCATTGTTATTCACCTCCTCTGTTAGTGGTTTTAATCACTCAAAAAAAACCCAGTTTGCCTCAATATACACACGTGGACAAAATTGTTGGTACCCCTCAGTTAAAGAAGGAAAAACCCACAATTCTCACTGAAATCACTTGAAACTCACAAAAGTAACAATAAATAAAAATTTATTGAAAATTAAATAATCAAAAACAGCCATTACTTTTGAATTGTTGATTAACATAATTATTTAAAAAAACAAACTAATGAAACAGGCCTGGACAAAAATGATGGTACCTCTATAAAAGATTGAAAACTATTTGACCAGAGTGACATGATTAACTCAGGTGTGTCATTTAATTGACATCACAGGTGTTTCCAAACTCATAATCAGTCAATCTGCCTATTTAAAGGGAGACAAGTAGTCACCCTGCTGTTTGGTGAAAAGGTGTGTACCACACTGAACATGGACAACAGAAAGCGAAGGAGAGAATTGTCCCAGGACATCCGAAAAAAAATGATAGACAAACATCTTAAAGGTAAAGGCTATAAGACCATCTCTAAACAGCTTGAAGTTCCTGTGACAACAGTGGCTCATATTATTCAGAAGTTCAAGACCCACGGGACAGTAGCCAACCTCCCTGGACGTGGCCGCAAGAGGAAAATTGATGACAAATTGAAGAGACGGATCGTTGGAATTGTATCCAAAGAGCCCAGAGCAACCTCCAAAGAAATTAAAGGTGAACTCCAAGGCCAAGGTACATCAGTGTCAGATCACACCATTCGTCGTTGTTTGAGCCAAAGTGGACTTCATGGGAGACGACCAAGGAGGACACCACTGCTGAAAAAAACTCATAAAAAAGCGAGACTGGAATTTGCAAAAATGCATGTTGACAAGCCACAAAGCTTCTGGGAGAATGTCCTTTGGACAGATGAGACCAAACTGGAGCTTTTTGGTAAGGCACATCAACTCTATGTTCATATACTCAAAAACCAAGCATACGAAGAAAAGAACACTGTCCCTACGGTGAAACATGGAGGAGGCTCAGTAATGTTTTGGGGCTGCTTTGCTGCATCTGGCACAGGGTGTCTTGAAAGTGTGCAAGGTATGATGAAATCTGAAGACTATCAAGGCATTCTGGAGAGAAATGTGCTGCCTAGTGTCAGAAAGCTTGGTCTCAGTCGCAGGTCATGGGTCTTCCAACAGGACAACGATCCAAAACACACAGCCAAAAACACCCAAGAATGGCTGAGAGAAAAGCGTTGGACTATTCTAAAGTGGCCTTCTATGAGCCCAGATCTGAATCCCATTGAACATATGTGGAAGGAGCTGAACATGCCATTTGGAGAAGACACCCATCAAACCTGAGACAACTGGAGCTGTTTGCTCATGAGGAGTGGGCCAAAATACCTGTTGACAGCTGCAGAACGCTCATTGACAAATACAGAAATCGTTTAATTGCAGTGATTGCCTCAAAAGGTTGTGCAACAAAATATTAAGTTATGGGTACCATCATTTTTGTCCAGCCCTATTTCATTAGTTTGTTTTTTTAAATAATTATGTTAATCAACAATTCAAAAGTGATGGCTGATTTTGATTATTTAATTTTCAATAAATTTTTATTTATTGTTACTTTTGTGAGTTTCAAGTGATTTCAGTGAGAATTGTGGGTTTTTCCTTCTTTAACTGAAGGGTACCAACAATTTTGTCCACGTGTGTATATGACTTAAGACAACAATTCAAATTATGTTTATCTAACAAACATGGAGTTATGGGAAATAACTTTTCTTCTTTAATCAAAGGTATTTTTAATTACCATTTGTTTGATTATTGTTGACATAAAAACAAGTTGTTGTTTTTTACACTGATTGTTCATGAAAATTAAGTTGCTCCTGCAGGTTTCTCAGCATTATTCTAAATCTAAATCTTTTTTTCTACTGTAGGTGTTGGCACACGTTTTTATATTGACAGCTATCACCATAATCTGGTTTTCTTCAGTTAATATTAGCTCTTTTGTTTGTAGTTCATGTAGTAGTTTTGGGGGAAAAAAATCCATTTTGCAACAAAATTGGTAATAATTAACTTTCTTTATTTTGAACAATAGCACACAGGCTAAACTACTTTGATAAATGTCACCTTGAAATGTCCTTTTTGGTTTCTGATTGTATTGCTTTCACATACAGGCCCTACAGAGTTATTTTTTCCATGCTTGTTAAGTAAGTAAAGGAGGGAACTAGAATCATCAACTCGTGGCGAGATGAAATGGTGTTAATTAACTTTGATGTCTGAGTTTAAATTACACTAATTTATTTATTTTGTGCAGTTAGTAACCTTATTATGTTGATGAATTCCTCAAAATAATATTTGCAATTTAAATGGTGTACCTAAATCCGCAAATTAAATTTAATTTGTTGCAACTAAGCTTTTATTTATGTTGTGAGAATAGGTACACAGGTTCCTTTTTAGTGTAATGTTGTGGCTGATCGGTGTAAAAACCCATGCGAGACGCTGTGGTGTGGCTTCAGCTGCTCAGCATATGCCCCCTGTCTAGTCTGCTCATTCAAGCCAGTGCCAGCACTCTGAGCCACGGTGACCCTGTGAGGAGCCTAAGTATCCGCTACAGCATGATGCCTGCGCTCATTACAGCGGCCCCATGGCATCTCAGAGCGAGAGAAACATGACTTCCTTTTTCCCCCGCACACAACGAGGCTTCATTAAGTGTCACTCTCGCCTCTCACAAAAGACTACAGGAGCTAAGGACAGTGCCAGGGGTCCAGGTCACCACAAAATCCTTCAAGCTTTCTAAATCCTGACCCCCCAACCCTACTGCCAGCTATCCCTCTCCTTCCCTGGGTATTCATTATCCGTCACGGCACAGCAATCAGCTCCACTATTCTCATTACAAGACAAAAAAAAAAGCGAGGAAGAGTAGTGGAAATGTAAAAAAAATAAGAAAAAAAATTCCTCAGGTTTTCAATAACACCATTTTTTTGGGGGGAGAAAATTAAAGCACCTTTTAAGTATTAAAACAAGTGAGACAAAAGACTTTGAATATTGCATTGCATTGATGTAACTGTCTTGTCTTGCTGCGGAGAAACAGGAGATTAAAAGTATGAATTGTCTGCGATATCAAATAAGACAAGACTTCACTTGTGTTTGATAAAAAAGTTTGCATTTGATCTGTATGTTTCATAAATTCCGCTCTTAGCTTCAAGAAATACATGGAGGTATTGCATGCTCAGACACAGCTGAAGATGAGCAAAACACCAGAGATTCATAGCAGACATCATTGTATTGTGATGGACAGTAGTATCTGCATACAGCTGAACTGCTAAAATAATATTTCAAACCTATTCCAGATATGTTTTAGGATTTTTTTTTAAATGCCATCTCTTGCATCTCTTATATGTAGTTCAATACATCAAAGAAAAACAAATCTCATCAGCCACATTATTCAAATTCTCATTATTAATGTAATGTATATTATGTGGTTAGGTGAATTGCTGTATTTTAATTAATTTTTGCAAATCAGATCTGAGAACTTACAATAAAAATCAACTATTAATTGTTTGTGACAAATGCAAAGATTTTCAGTAACGTAATAATAGGTCATTGTACTGGTAAGCCTGTATCACTTTGAAGCCTCAAGTTTTTTTTGTATTCGTCACAATGAGCTAGGGGTGAATCTGACCGACAGCTCGAGGACACTACGCATGTCCACATGGTAGCGGCTTGTCATTCACGATGGTGCCAAAAAGCAAACCCTGCTTTATTGTCTATTTTGCCCTGAATCAGACCATCCATCCATCCATCCTCTATACATCGCTTTATCCTCACTAGGGTCGCGGGGGGCGCTGGAGCCTATCCCAGCTGACTCGGGCGAAGGCAGGGGACACCCTGGACAGGTCGCCAGTCCGTCACAGGGCTACATATACAGACAAACAATCACACTCGCATTCACACCTACGGGCAATTTAGAGTACTCAATTAACCTCAGCATATTTTTGTACTGTGGGAGGAAGCCGGAGTACCCGGAGGAAACCCACGCATGCTCAGGGAGAACATGCAAACTCCATGCAGAAAGATCCCAGGCCCACCTGAATCAGACCATCATTTTCTAAATGAACATCATGCTACTTTGAAGAACACCTGAGACTACTGACTGAGACCATCCACTCAGCAGGAACATATAACACATCAAGTGAGATGAAAGGTCATTTTCCAATGGCCCTTTATGCATATGGATGTTTATGCCACCAGAAGAGTCGCCCCCTGCTGGCTATTAGAAAGAATTCAAGTTTAAGGAATTTGCTTCACTTCTAAGACCTGAATGGCAACATTCCTCTTTTATGTACAATATAAACACAATGGATGGTAGCTGAGCTCAATTTACTCTAGTTAACATTTGTCTTTTGTTTTTGTTGTGGTTTCAGCAGCATGAACTGCTTTAAATGTGAACATGTATTCCTAACTATGAGAAATTTATAGTGGGCTGTCTGAACCAATCAGAATCAAGATGCGTGAACTGTGTTTACTAGTGTGCAAACACACAATGAATTTTGCTCATATTTTTCCACTTTTTTGTAGTCAGAAATGACAGATACGTTTCTAAACACTTGACTTTGCTTTTATTTATCACTACTATAAATAAAATGTGAAGAATAAGAACAAAAAACAGATTAGTGTAGAGCAGCCACTGCTGAGTGGAAACTGGGAGAGTCACTGTTCCTTCCATCTGAGGTGGTTCATACATCTGATTAGAATGCCTCCTGGATGAATTCCTTTAGAGAAGGGGTGTCAAACTCACTCCAGTTCAGAGGCCACATTCAGCCCAATTTGGTGTCAAGTGTACCAGACCAGTAAAATCACAGCATAATAACCTATAAATAAACACAACTCCAAATTTTTCCTTTAATTTAGTGCAAAAAAATTCAAATTTAAGGAAATGTTTTTTCATGAAACATTATGAACATCCTGAAAGTTCTGAAAAAAATAAGTTAAATTTCAGCAACATTATGCCTCAGTTTATCATTTATACATTACAACTTCCAGATCACAGTGTATCTGCAAAGATACCAAACATTTAGTCACAGGAGTCTGGAACTGAATGATAGAGTATTTTACTTCATGATCAAAATGACAAAAGCCAAACAAAAACAAAGCAATATAATACAAAAATGAAACACAAAACGACAAAAACGAGAAACAAAGTGACAGAACGAACAACACAAAACAAAACAAAATGAGGAAAGAGCAAACAAAAAAGTTAGAAAGCGGCAAAAAAGCGGTGAAATGACAAAAAAATTTGACAAAACATGACAAAAGCGACAAACTAAACAAGAAAAAATAGACAAACACAAGTGAGACAAAAAAAAACACAAAATAACATCAATGATTCACAAGACAACAAATAAAGCAAAAGACAAAGTGACAAAAATAAGACAAAAAACACAAGCAAGACAAAAAGGAAACCCAAAACGACAGAAAGGAAGCCGAAAACGACAAAAACAAGACAAAATGTTACAAAAAGATGAGGAACACAATGACAAAAGAACATTGAGCAACATAATATTTTTACTTTATGATCGTAACAACAGGGCTGCACAGTGCGTAGTGGTTACCACTTTCGCCTTGCAGCAAGAAGATCCTGGTTCAAATCCCGGCCTGGGATCTTTCTGCATGGAGTTTGCATGTTCTCCCTGTGCATGCGTGGGTTTTCTCCGGGTACTCCGGCTTCGTCCTACAGTCCAAAAATATGCTGAGGTTAATTGATTACTCTAAATTGCCCGTAGTTGTGAATGTGAGTGTGATTGTGTGTCTGTATATGTAGGCCTGCGACAGACTGGTGACCTGTCCAGGGTGTCCCCTGCCTTCGCCCGAGTCAGCTGGGATAGACTCCAGTACCCCCCGCGACCCTAGTGAGGATAAAGCGGTGTATATAGAACGGAACAACTGGACACTTTCTACAGATTATTTTACATTTATACTTTTCCAAATGTACAATTTGCAGTTGTCTCTGTAATTTTCGTATGGGTTGGATTCGACTCTCTGGTGGGCCGGTTTTGACCTGCGGGCTGCATGTTTGACGCCCCTGCTTTAGAGCTTTTCCTGGCTCGTCTAGCTAGGACGAGACCCCAGGGAAGGCCAGGAACTCGCTGGAAGGACTGCATATCTCATCTGGCCTGGGAACACTTTGGGATCCCCCAGGAGGAGCTAGAAAATGTTTCCTGGGAGAGGGATGTGTTGAATGTCCTGCTACGACTGAGCACTGGATAAGTGGAGCAAAATGGATGGATAGATCTTAGTTAAATTGAATTAGTGATGGATCACCCTCATGCATGAATCATACATCAATAATGATCTAATTTTAGGCATGATCCATGAGGATGAGGATGATGATGTAGAAAAATAGAAATGCATGGCAAAGATACCACTCTGCCAATATTTTAGAGACCCTCCCAAAGTTTCACAAAAATCATGTTTTCAGCTGAGCTCAGGCTCACTCTGGCTGGTGAAATGTACCAGATCGATATTGTTGCTTTCCTAGCAAGGGTTAGAGATCTGATTTCTAATGTGATCATCAGAACTTACAGCCAACACCGAAATGAAATTCTAATAAAAGTTGAACTTGGCACTGTCTGATTTGGTGTCTGGCACGATCATTTTTACAAACGCTTGTTCTCGTTTGCTTCTCTTTTTCTGTTTTGCTGCAATTAACATCTTGTTGGTAAACACTCGTCACTTGTCTTCTGGTGCTCCACAGAGTGGGTGTTCAACCTGCGAAAAGAGAAGCACGAAATCCAGTTCACACCTACCACTGGAGAGCTACATTTTCATGTTAGGCCATGCCGACCTAGTATCTGCGAATGCTTGTTGTTTTTTATTTGATTTGTTGCTGTTATATTTTCATGCAGTTGTTTCATCTCCTAAAAAGGAGACCCACATAATGAAAATTGCAACACTGTGTTGTTTTGCAGTAAAAATTGGCAGCAAAATTCCTCATGTCTTTTCTTCAGAGCTGCTTATCCCAGCACTCCTCCTCAGATGACGGCTAGATTTCTAGTTTTAACGCTCTTAGCAGTCTCCCTTTTCTTTCTATAACTGAGGTATAATCACACTCTCTCTCACAGCTGTCTGACTGTGTAGACTAAAGAGACGCTTTACTTGGAGAATTCACCCATGGAGGACTCCTCTGTGCATGCTGCATCCACAGCGTTTGCTGCAGTAACCTTATTGTTGTCTGAAATTCCATCATCTTTTGCAGTCGTGTTGCACCAACCTCGGTTGATGAAATCACATTTACAAAGGAGCACGATGGTGTTCTGTGAATTAAAACTGTGAGGGTGAGAAAACTGATCCGACTTGTCTCACAGTCTGCAGGTGAGGTAGCTGAATTAACAATAGAAAGCTAAATAACCACATTTCCATATTTCTTCTTCCAGAACAAGCTCATATATCTTCCTTTTGTGGTTTCACTGGCCTCCTCAGATCACTCTGTTTGACAGAATAAAAGATTGTCTTTGCAGCAGACTAAGCTGTTTCAGATGTGATGGCTCATACTGCAGTCAGGATGGATGTTGACACAGAAAGAAAATGAAGAATGGGGATAGGTTGCCTGCTAAACTCTGAGTTAAATCCCTCATGCCTGCAGTGCAGCCAGATAGCAGAGCAGTTTATCTGAGGTCCTTTAAAAAGCCTGATTACATCTAAGATGATGGTAAGCAGAGCTGGCATGTTAGGGAGCGTAAAATGATTTTCATAACAATATGTTTTCGGTCTTAAAGTTGAGAGCATCAGCAAGGCAGTTGCCGCAGATGCAGCAGATTACTGCTTAATGACTTTTAGCGTTGCAGGGACTGGAAATACTTTATAGGACTTCAGCTTGAAATGGCAATGTGTTTCAGAGAGGGTAGGGGAAGAAATTTAAAAAGAAGGGGAAAATGGGGGAAAGAAAACATTAAAACACTTGAACTGACCTTGACCATCACCACTGGCAGGAAGGAGGCAGCACACTGTCACACAGGTTTTTACTTCTCTGACCTTGGAGAGTTTAGCCTCAGTTTATGAACAAATCTTTCTCAATGTCGGAAACAAATGCGAAGGCTAAAATCTGTAATTTGGCGGAAAGGATTTTGGTGGCGACGATGCTGTGGGGACATTTAAGAATTTATGAGTTAATTCGAAGAGTTCCCAAATTCAGCCTTTTATTTATGGCAAGTAGCGAGATCCAAGAAAAGGTCTGGCTTAAACAAGCATTTTACTGTAGTAGCATTATGCTTACTTGCTTTTACAGCATTTTTATGTTTAATCATCATGTGCCGTTACATTGCCATGGGAACCGAGCTTTGTGTGGGATTTTAAGGTAAAAGTGCTTTGTGCTTACACAGCGAATTTAAAAGTATTTACTCTACAAACATGCAGAATGTCAATGGTGAACTTTCTCTCCTTCAGAATCTTTATTATTTATTGTGTTGATGTGTTATTTGCGTCTCTTAAAAATTAAAGTGCACAGTCAGAGTCAAAGCGTGCAATTAAAATCTTTGTTCTTTATCATCACATACACTTCCTCTGTGTTCTGACAGCTGTGCTGCTTTGTGGAGGATATTTTTTTTCTCCATTTCATATTTGAATAATGAATTCATCGCTCTGCAGTCCCAGCTGTGTTGACTATTCATGATGTAGACACAGATTCTCCCCTGAGTGCTGTATTTGGACTTGAATCACATCCCTGTGGGCATGTTGGATTCAGTGTCACTCCCAGCCTCTCCGCCCACCCTGGAAGGGAATGGTGCATTCCGCTTGCTCGGATGTTCCTACTGTCTCAAACTTTTGTCGTTGTTGGCAGGTACCACTCGGCAGCCCAGAGAGGGGGAAGTTCCTGGAGTGGATTACAATTTCATCAGCGTGGGGGAGTTCCGAGAGCTAGAAGAAAGCGGACTGCTGCTGGAGAGCGGCACCTATGACGGTATGTTCTCAAACACAACGCAATGTTCACCACACTGGAGAGCACTTGGATAGATGCAGTTTACTTTGACAGAGAAAAAACATGTTCAAAGTTGGAGCTGATGTGGATTACACCCTGAAAACTTGACTTTTCAGGACTGCACCTCAGTGCTTTTAGAGTGATAAAACACTGAGTTTAAATTTGTCTACAATGAAAGCAGGCATTGAAGGCTTCGTCATATTCTATTGTACTTTGTGATAAGAAATGCAAGATTTTATTCTCAAAAACCAATGCGCTGTTGGTTTTAGACTTATTCAAGTTGCTGTTTATTTGGTGAACCCCATTTGTTCCTGCTGTTTCCACTTAGTTTTATTGGCTGGATTTTCGGGCTTGCACTTGTAGTGAACCAGGCTCCCGGAGCTTGAGGTCTTTTTCTGTTCAAAGAAAATTCTTTCTCTCCACTTTCAACAATATCCTTTCTAATAGAAATGAATTCATTGGGTTTTCCATCCATAACTCTGTAGGCCGTTACCCTGAATTAACTTTAAGTGCACTATATAAATAATGGTGACTACTTGATTTTACTAGTGTGCTTCATATGATCTGAGACATTCTTGCCTTTAAGTTCTTGAACATTTTGTGCTAACCCTCACAACCAAAACAAGTGATCAAGAGGACATAAAGACTGACGGGTTGCTCAGTTTGTGGACAGCTTGTCCTGCCACCCTGCCTCATTACTGCCACTTGGAGATCCATGCTGCACTCAGATTCTAATGACAGACAGCAGATTATTCAACTTTTCCGTGTTCATTTACAGTGCATTTTCCCCCAAAATCATCAGAAAAATAACTGCCACAATTTGCTTAATGTTTAAAAAAGAAACATCTAAATGCAAAGAAGAGGATACAAATACAGGCCGTCTTTTGAAGCTTCTCTGCATTTTCTGATATATGAACAAAAATCCCACATTCACATGCAAGCTTGCATACGTGTTACCAACGTTACCAACTGACCTTCCATAAATAGGTCATACACTATACACACATTGCTTATGCAGAACGTAACCTCTAAATCAGTTCTTAAGCCACATATCTGCTGTCATAAAATCCTGTGGCTCATCTGTACACCAGAAACAAACCAAATCTGAGTTTACTTTAAATACCAGCTTTCACATAGTTCTGCTTAGAACAGTCGATTTAGTTGCACTTCGCATCAGCCTGATCTAAACCAAGTGACCAAACACACCGGAAATAATTTGAACTGCAGTAAACAGTTCAGATGTAAAAGCGCTAGAGCACAGCTAATATATCAGTTCGCCAATATTTTCACCAGATACTGAACTGTCACAGATGTATTGATTTCAGCATGTTTTGCCTGCTGATATAAAGACTTGCTTTTACAAAACACAATAAAGCAGTCCCTCCAGGATTTCGCGGGTGATTTTCGTGATTGTTGCGGCCGAAAATGCCTGAATTCGTGGTAGCTTTTCTAAAAAATTGCGATAAAAGTTTCGATGTTTTAAGCTTATTTGTTGTGATGAAATTGCGGGAGACAGTGACAATTGCTAAAAAGCTGCATTTTTTCCAGCTTGTAGAAAATGTTTCAACACTGTAATTGACAGTATTTATTCCGAAATTATTTTGCGTTCCAACTCATTTCCACAAAAGCTGGCACACCACAGTGGGAAATTAGCAGCAGCCAGATACTGGTTTAACATGAAGTGGCTGGTAGATTTGCGACACAAAACGCTAATTAACCACGCCTGATGTACGTCAGCGGGGTTACTGCATTCGCTTCGGTATGTGGCTGGCTGGCTGGGTAAGTATGTATGTATGTATGTATGTGGGTGGGTATGTCCGATCAGATATCTCTGTAAGTGCTGAATTCAGGATAATCAAACTTGGAACTGAAGATCAGTCTAAGGTCCTCTGCTCAGTTGTGGAGTTACAGGTCAGCAGATCAAGTAGGAAGGGATATACATAGGATGATCAAAATTGAAAGCTACATGTGTGACGGTAGGGGCTGCACAGTGGCAGCCAGTAGATGGCGTGGTTCTGCCATCTACTGAGGACTTGTCTAGTTTACTATTGAATGAATCATATTTGGACATATCTGTCAGTTGCTTAAAAAGTTAATTTCACATCCTGGCACACACGTGTTCACACACGCCCACGGCTTGTCACGTCAACTAACAAGAACAGCACTGAGAGAGCGCAGTCCTCCACCAAGACAGGTGTGTTCTGCATGTGTACATACCGAATCGCGTGACCTAAATATGTAGCGGGCGACGGGAATTGATGGGACTCAGAAATACCCCCACAATTTAATCAACTGTTCCTTGTATCATTTCCGATATGTCCACAGTGGTGGATTTGTTGTAGGATCACAATCATGTGATCGTCAGTGGGCCGCTGAGGTAGCATTTACCTGTTGCCATGGTTACCGTGCCGCTATCAGACGCCGTGCCGCTATGAATCCTTAAATCCGTGGATCCAAACTTAAAGCCGTATCACTGCCGAAGTCTAATCATTTGGTCCTTGTGTCATTTCTGACTGAGCCTGAAAATTGCATTCAAATCCCTGAGTTCGTTTTGAGTGATGTGGTAACAGAGGAAGGATTCACACACGCTGATCGTCACATAACTCCGCCATGTTCTTTGGTGAAATAATTAATCTAATTTACCTTCATTATTTCAGTGCTCTAACGGATCTGGATGCAACAGTTTACATCATGGTTATTTGACTGGTCTGTTGTCCGATCATTTCAGCCGTTCTAATATGTTTCGTGTTTTTTTCAAAGTGTGTCAATCGATGATTTTTTCTTTTTTGTATTCCACCACAATATTGCACGAGTGTAAAACAGTTTAGCTCCGCTTTGGTGAAGAACATCAGTGAATTAATTGTTTATCATGGTCTTCAGCAGTAATTTTTGTTGGTAAATGAGACATTAGTACCGCAAATGTCTGCATCTTCAAACCATAAACAAAGAAGTGAATTCGGTGACGTACGTGAATTAGGTTTGCGCTGGGGACTGCTATGATTGGTGGAGCTCACGGGAGGCGGGCCAAAATTGCGGGAAAGTTACGGTGATTGGACAAAATTGCAAGGTCGCGCAAAATTCGCAGAGATTGGTTGATTTCGCGTGAATTTGCGCGATCGCAACATCGCGAATTCCTGGAGGGACTGATAAAGAAAACGATGCACGGGATGATTTAGAAATCAGAGCAGTGCAGCAGAGCAACTCTATTGTTTGCAACACTCTCAGCACCGTCTGCAGCACATGCAGCAGAGCACGCACCACAGAAGATGGTGCAGAGTCAGACTAGTTTCTTAAGTGCAGTGCTCGAAATTAAACAATCACTGACTCCATCATTTTTATTTTTAACATTCACAATGCATACAGGAGTGTTGATCAAAACATTTTCAGACTTGCACGAAGCACATGCATGGACCGCGCGTGCAATATGTGTGAACAGTAACTATTATGAGTCCGCTATAAACAGCAGAACCTGTGTTTAACACATTTTTATACAACATGTTGCACCAGCTGCGATGTGAGGCTAATTTGGGAGGACTATAACACAAAAATTACTACTGTGACAAAGGAAGCTGAGTACTAAGATATAGCTACAGTTCATTGTCCCAGTCCATCCACGGTTATTAGTTCCCTTGTGAATTTGCTGAGCTGTGCGCTGTTAGGTCGTCAGGTGAAATCAACACATTGCCCGGGCCATCAAACTGTCACCGTAAATTTGAAGG
The DNA here is from genome assembly GCF_021347895.1 of Acanthochromis polyacanthus. NCBI lineage: Eukaryota > Metazoa > Chordata > Actinopteri > Pomacentridae > Acanthochromis > Acanthochromis polyacanthus. Next base: position 25,738,127 of record NC_067118.1, read on the forward strand.
AAGTGGAGGTAATATATCCCCAGATGGTTTTGTTGCCGGAAAGGACTTAACCCTAGTCACCTACACACAGTGTCGGAAATGTGTTGGCTATGTTAAAGCCCTCCAGTCAGCCCTCTGTCCCGCATCCAGCCCTGAGAGACCGGACCTTCAACCTCGAGCCTACGAACCAAACAGTCATCAGGATGAATAATGAATCTGCTCTGTTCTTCCTTTGCTTAATGTAACACAACCATATGTGTATTAGAGGCGCAGATCCAGAAACTCTGAGAAAGTTAATTATTAACGCCGGGCCCTTTGACTTCTGAGTCACCACAAATCAACTGCTCGATAAACTTTTCACACACACAGACCTGCAGGCAGACAGGCTCACATAGTAGAATGCAGGGAAAAGAGGGCGAAATATTTACCACATGGAGCCTGATTAACCGATGCTTAGTTAGTCATTGACTGCAGATTGGTCACTAGCTGCTACGGTGTGTTAACTGTAGATTGTACAATTAACTTTCAGGGCCAAATTCACACAGAAACACTAACATGTATTTTAATGGGAGAGTCTGTGCAGTGACATTCTCTGGTCAAAGATATACCATACACTAAATGTTGTATCCTACAGTTTTTTGTTGCAGCATTTTTATCACATAAAGCTTTTATTTTATTACATTATGGGTTTAGTATTCACTGTTTTACCGATTTATGGTGTTTTTATTGTTGGAATGCTGTCCTGCTGCGCAAAAAATTTTCTTGTTGTGGGACAAACTGAGGTGAGCTGAACTAAAAAAAAAAAGGCCCAGGGAGAACCGCACTCCATTCCAACCTACTTTTTAATTGCAGTCAGTCATTATTTATCTCCCTCGCTCCCATTCTTGTGACAAACCAACCTTCTTTAGTGCACATTACATTCTCTCAGTGTCAGGTTGAGGTCTTATCGTATATGTGGTTGACTGAATGGAAACATCGACCTGGGTGGCCATGGTCACCGCTGTGAGTAAATCTTCAGACCTGTGAACAACGGAGGCTTGATGCAGCCGTGGTTAATCTGCAACCAAGAGGGACATGCACTCCCACTTCACTGCCGACAATGAGCATCTCACAGACCGGTTGTCATATCGTTAAACAATAATAAGAAGTTATTTCAAAAGGCCGATTTTCTCAAAATACTTAACCAAGCAAAAAGAGGGGGAAATTGTGTGTGTTTATGAGATCACTCCTCGGCATCAGTCCATTAGATTTTCAGTCGTCTTGCTCTCTGCAATCCAAGGAAGTCTTAGCAGAGACGTTGACTCAGCTGTCAGTGACGTGGAAGTTTAAACCACACGAAAACACAAATTGGTTTGCCAATTTTTGTTTCTGAGAATGACGAAAGTGTCAGAGGGTGAGTAACAGTCAAGTTGAAGCTCTCAAGAATTTTGATTTGCGTGTGTGCAAGAAGTATGTGCATGTGTGCGAATTAGGGCATATCCAATTTTGTACCCCTCGCTGTGGAAAGCCAGTGGTATGAATCATTCATGGTGGAGACAGGGAGCTGAAATGAACAAGGAAAGCAGGTGTTGCAACCAGAAGTCAGCAACAGTAGGTCTGGTACTGTAGTTGATTTCATTGGAAAACGCAACATTTGTTTGGTATGAATTCGAGGCGCCACAGAATCTCATACTGGGGGTTATGATGAGATTCGGAGGTATGGTGGTTTATGTAGATCTGGACCTGTACACATCCTCATCCATGGCCGCATCTGACCAAACTGCGGTGGAAAACAAATCCTCGACAACACGTTTGAGGTTTAAGGTAGAATCATGCATGTCGTGGAGATATAAAATGGAACACCAAGGATGATGGAAGAAAGATTGAGAAGAAGAAGAAAAGACATGATCTGCAGAAGAGACAGCAATAGGCTGCTTTTATTTCAGCTGCCAGTTATGGTCTGTAGTTGTAGACCCACCAGGGGACAGCTTGACAGCGTCTGAAAATGATGAAACCACCTTTTGTTTGTGCAATACAAAATTCATTCCCCTTGACAATCATAGACTTCACTTGAAAAGAAATGACCACTTGCAGCCCTGGTGTTTTGCTCGGCTGCATTGCCTACAACCATTTTATAATAGGGTCTTTTTTGGTATTATAGGCTTTGTGAAGTTCCGAGGTAAAGCTGCATAGCTGTGGATTAGATAAAGACAGGGCAGCAGGCCAGAAGTCACACAGGAGGGAGGGTGCAAAGGTGCTGCGCTGGCAACAGCTGCCCACTCCTAGGAACTGGCAAAACAGAAGCTTGAAAGATTAAGAAGTACCTCCGCTCTAAGGGCTGCACCGCTGATAGCATAGGACTTGGATTAGCGCTGTTATTGCACTCGGTCAGAGAACAAAAAAGAAAAAAGCCAAAACAGAAAGTGGAAGGACAAAAGATGGAGGAGTAAAAAGAGGGGATTAGGACGGACGAAAGCAGCTCAGCAAGGAAAATATAAAAATGGAGATAAACTTAGGAAGCGTGTGCAATTTATTTTTCGATGTCACAACACAGACTAAGGAAATGACCATAAACTAGGAAGAAAGCTAATTTATGAGCGGCAGGTCAGCGGTGGATTGATGGGTTGTGCACTGCAACACTCGCACAAGGACAGAGAGCAGAGGAATGCAGGGTTGACGAGGCTGGCTTGTGAAGTGCGGGCGTCCATGCCAAGCAGAGCCCGAGCCCTGTGCCAAGGCTGGAGCACAAGATGGGCCTGAAGCACCCGGGGCACTGGCAGGCTGTGATGAGGCCCAGGCAAACTGGGCTCTACCCAAGAGAGTGGGAGCCCTTCCTTCCTGATTAATGACGATCTGTGATGGTGGCTGGCAGGTTCAAAGGCAGAGGCGTGTACGCAGTGAAGATGGGGATTGGAAAAGCATGGGGGGGAGATGGTGAGAGATTAACCAGTTGAAACCCTTAAGAGGTTTCCCCAAACTTCCACAACATAAGGCATGCCTCCAGTCTCATTTTGAAAACATTTCCTTAAGACCATTTGCTAGCAGCTGTCATTGCTAAGTGACAATGACTTGAATGAAATGAATTTTTGGCCAGTAGTGTTAAGAGTCGACTCATTATCTGCATGGATAAATATCGTCCATTATTCAGCATTTTTGCAATTAATAAATGAATTTAAATTGTGCTGCTTACTCTAGAAACAGCCTCCTCTGTCTATCTGTTGTCAGCACTCTGTGATCTGGAGCCATGTCCTGCCTACGGTGCTATCTGATTGGTTATATGTTACGAGTAATAATTTATCAATACCGATGGATAAATGTTGAAAAGTTCCCCTTTAACTCTCTGAATCACAGATCCTATCAGTGTGTTTGAAAGGCATGTTGTCTTTAAGAAAATAACACCATTACTCCAAACCAGAAACTGTAAAAGGAGAAAGAATTATCAGATTGTTTTTATCAACTTTCCCAAGGTTTTTGATTGTATTATTTCTGACGTGTTGTTCCAGCAAATAACTCCAAATGTGAGGCATCTGACCTTGAAACTGTAACATTTTGTCAAAATCATTTGATTTTACATGTGTCATTTAAAAGAAAGACACACTGTGAATAACCAAAAATTCCTCAGTACAACAGAGAAGCATTTACTGACTCGGTTGCAACTGAAAGTCATATAACAGAGCATTTAGGGACTTTTTGGCTGAACTGCACTGAACTGCAGACTGTTTACACAGAGCAGAGACTAATCTGGAAACAAATAAAATGTAAGTACTATATATTATCTATATTACATCGGGTCACACCTGTCAGCACTTGGGTACAGATTGATTCCATGTTTTCAATTTTTGTATGATGTATGTCCTTATAACTATTTTATTTTTGCATAGAAGATATACTGAGTTGTTTTGTGCTTCTAGTCATGGTTGTGCTGTTTCCATAGAGGAACATGACTTTTTGTTGCTGTGAAAAATAAATTAACAGTGAAAAGAAATATTACAGGAGTTAAAAAAAATGCCTAAAAATGAAGTTCAGAAGGTTGATTAAACATATGTACGGCATAATAATTGACATTTCAACGGTGTTTTGTTACAGATTTTGACCCCAAGAGTTTCATTTTTAGTGCAAATGTATATTTGCTGCAAAAATCTGTTATCCGTCTCCCTAGTCGCTAATATTTGTATTGATATCGGCCTTCAAAAAACACATGTTGCTCAACCTCTTTCTGGTCTCACACGTTAAAATGAAGGATACAGCGGTTTGGAGAGGCTGAGTCTCACTGCAAATCTAACTCTGGTCACAGTTGTCCTCACATTTTATTCAGATTCTCACAAGTCCAAGATGAGATATGCTGGCAGCTGCTGAATAAAACAGATGGCACGACATCTACACACACACACACACACACATACACAGATATACTGTATATACACATTCTTTCCCACCAATAAACACATCAGACCCTGGTAGTGCATATTTCTGCTCGGGGTCCCTCTGGGCACCGCAGCCTTCTAACGGGAGACAAGTTTCTGACATGAAACTACTTCTTACTGGCAGCAAACACAGCGTTGAATGTGTAGCATGAGTGAATGACTGTGTAATTCACTGACAGTGCCAGGCAAGTGTTAGCCCAGACTGCTAAAATGAAAATGGTTTTGCTTCACACTGCCCACCCACCAGTCACCACCCACCCACCAAGAGCTTTAATGTAATAACACTATGCTGAAATGATCGTCTCTCTCGGCTCACTGTCTCCGCTGCTTCTACCTCGAACAAAACTGGTATTTGTCAATTTGCCACCGCGTAACAAACGGGAAGCAAGACTGGAATTACATAAGCTGCCCATGACCAATTATTTGCAATATTTTTTATCTACTGTCCTTGTCTGTGTTTGAGACAAACATTGACTCTAATGAGTTCAACTGCAACCAAACTGAGATGTATATGAACCTCATTAGCAGTTTTTATCCTTGTAGTTAGTCCTCATCTTGTACACTTGAGTGTTGTATATGGTTGATATACTCATGTAGTTGAAATGCAAGTGAGTGGGCGACCTGCAGCAAATTGTGGAATCCTGAGGTCAGGAATGCGATCCAACATCATTAGGGCAGAGCTGGTGGGAAGAACTAGTCCTTCGTAGATACTACAGTAATTCTTAGTGCATTTTCTCTACATTTATGTTAGAACACAACCTGTGTTGTGCCCGTATCAACAGGTGTTTGTTATTGTCACGTACGCCTGGTCATGGGGAGCTGTTAGCATGAGGGCTCCCAGGTGTTCTTTTGTTTCGTGAACTGAACGGTTCATTCACATTTTTGCAGTAATGAAGGTGTAAGATTTGAGGTCACTCTTTGGTCACACTGATATCATTAAGGTTGCCAAAAGGTGACCAGATTCTTTTCATACCAGGATGGATTTACCAGTATTTGTCGCGGCATCTCCTGCAGGTTTTTATCTTGATGATTAGATATTCGTTAACGTGAAAAAACATGTCAGGTTTGTGGACAGGTAAGATCAATGGACATATATTGAAATGAAACCATGTGAGCAGTTTAAACAACTCAGTTTTCTGGGCATTTTTCGCTGCAGTTATATTTTTACTCAATGTAGGCTCATTTTTCACTGCAATGTATAGGCCTGCACCTCTATGGAAACAGCACAAACCTGGATGGAAACAGAGAGAACTCAAATGTTTTTCACTTTTTTTGTGTAGAATGACAGTTATGTAAAAAAAATGGAAGTTGAATGTCTTTGTTTTATAATTTTTCTCCTGTAACCAATATGTCCAACCTTTTCCAAGTGCCCACAGGTGTTGCAAACAGTGAAGGAAAAATGGACTCTGCATGCTGTTAATATTACTGACATTTATATTTTTATCCCCATACTTTTCTCCCATCTTTTATGTGCATACACAGCCTAAAATTTAGCAAAAAAGCTGCAGAATTTATGTCATGTGACTATTGGTCACAGCTCAGTCAGTCATGGCTTCTCGGTTGAACAGAGGTGCTCTGAATTTTTTGTTTTTTAAAGAATCCCATTAGTACAAATGGTTTGTTTTTGGTGATTTTTTTAAAATGTATAAAATATTCATTTTAATGTCACTTAAGCTGGAAGAAAAAAGTAGTAATGGAGAGAAAGTAGACCATTGCATAAATTGGAAAAAATCAAGAAATGTACATCAAAATGCTTCTTAGGTACTTTAGTTGTTGTCCACCTCTGCAACAGTTTTGAGGTGAGGTACAGAGATCAGGCACAACTCTTACAGATTCTATGCTCAGGCCACACTGGAGTTCCACCTTAAAAACACTAACTGTGAGCCACAGACTGGGAACCTTTGTTGAACATCTCTCCCTTCTTTCTTTTCCTGTCATCTCTGTCTGCTACCTAATAGACGAAGCATGAAAAGCCCCGAAAATGATTTTAAAAACCGGCTGTAGTCTTAAATCACAGCCTGTGGAACTAAAGCATATAATGTTAACTCACTGGACTTCGTGATGTGTAGACTCAGAGTCAGATGAATCGACGATGACATTTTTAGACTTCATAAATTAATCTTCTGTTAATTCATCACCACATTTCTGCTCAAATGTGACAGTAAATGCAGGATCTGTAGTCTATTTTTGTTCCATATAATTCTCTGATTGCGCTTGTTGCATGTTCAATATTGCTCAGTCTCTTATTCTGTAGTTATTTTTCCACTTATGTATTTATTATTTATCTATTAGAATCTCAAATGTCCACCTGTTTGATGTTGCCCGTTGCTGTCACCCATGTTTTTAATATTTAAATCTAATTGTTATTGCTTGTCTTTGATATGATAAAACATCCTATATGCAGTTGTCACATCAAAAAGAAAGACGAGAGACTTTTTTGTCACAGTAGAATATTAATAGGATTACGAAGTTCAGTAGAACTGTGGATAATTACTAAACAATATATTACAATACGATTATGCTTTGCATTCAGTAAAATAATACTGACACTAGATGCCTGGGGGATTCATATAAATACTAAATTAGACAGTGTTTTGTTGCGATAACTTACAGTAATACGAAATGAGGTGCCACTTGAGATTGAGACAAAGCTTGTCAATGAACTTGGCTGAAAACCTGACTCCTCAAAAGGACGTCACTTTGAGTTCTTTAGGTACAGCTACAAGCACACAGCCTTTTACTGCTTGTATGCTTTTGCATCTGTGCTTGATGGAGTTACAGGCTCTCAACAAAGGCTGCTCATTCACATTGTGGCTCATTAGTGCTGTATAATTACAGCACTCACTGCCATTCCTCACTCGGGCCACTCTCTCCCAGCCTCCTGCTAATGGGTACTTCCAGGACTGTGTGCACCTTTCTGTGAGCTTCAGGAACTGTGGAGTGAAAAGAGAAAATTACTTCTAATTTAACTCCCTCAGTTTACATTCTTCTGTTAACGTACCTATGAATTACAAACCTAGTAACGTGTTTAATTGTTTTAATATTACTATGTCATGAATTCAATTAAGTGCAATCATCTTTCATCAATTATCATGCATTGTTTACCATGCCTCTCAGGTAAAACGTGGTTTTTAGCTGCTATGTTAACTGTTTATTCAGTATGTCTCAACTGTAGTTGATAGGTAAAAGTTTGGATAAGTTCTTACAATTGTTTCTTGTGTGCCGATTTTGTAATTTTGTATTCAACCCTCTGATCACCAAAACACTGCGGCAGGTTTGACAGTCATGTTGCAATTTTTTAAAAGATCGCCAAAATTACACCATTTATTAAGCCAGAAACTGTGAAAACAGAAACATCTGTCAGATTTTCAGTTTTCCAGCACGTCATTTGTGATGTGCTGTTTTCCATCTGTATACTTGTGATTTCACTGAGATCGCTTTATTCTGCATGTCTCATTCAAAAATTCACCGGAAAAAAAATGTTTGTTCTGATTGGATTCTGCAAAAAACAAAGAAATCAGCGCCCTCTGTGCATATGAGAAGCCATTATCGACCCAACCATGACCAACATTAAAGGAACCTTTAGGGACTGAAAGAGTTTTTTAGGGAAAGGGCGGCCGAACTCGGCTGAACTGCAGGATGTGTGTAGACAGAGCAGACAGGAGATAAACATGGAAACAAATACAAACAAATACTACACTTTTCAAGTACTGGTAACACTTTTTGACATTTTGGAAAATGTTGTACATGTTGATTGCAGTTTACTTAAGATATTTTGGAAAATACATTAAAGAATTTTCTTTTTCTCTCTCTTTCTCTTTTGATTTTGGTAGTATGACAAAAGGAAGACAATTCTGAGTTCGCTCTACTGCTAGTCATGGTTGTGCTGTTTCCACAGAGGTGCAGGACTTTATTATTGTGAAAAATGAGGAGTAACAGGAGCAAAATAACACCTACAGTAAAAAAACTGCTAGAAGTTTCGAGAGCTTAATGTACATTAGTCTGTACCCCGACATGTTTGTCTTACTTTAAATCTTCGATAGGTTTTTACATACTTATATGATTTAAATGGGAGAAATTCAAATCATCTTCACCTTGCGCTGTAATTCCATTTCCTCAAAGTTTCTGTCAGTAGGAAACGGCAGGTTCTGTTGTTTCTCCCTCTCCTTCTCAGCAGACTCTTTTTTTGTCACAGTATCCGTCTACTCCCCGACGTGCCGGTTAGCTGTTACCATACAATGTTCAGCTACTCAGACACAGCTCAGCCTCAACCACACCGCATTCCCACACACCCACACTGGAGGACTGTGGTTTACCGGTGGCAGACAACAGCCAGCGAATCAATATTTGTACCACACCTTCCCAACTATTTTTTCTTACCTCTTGTGCTTTTAAGTTTTCAGTTTGTATTTTGTTTGATTCCTCTGCACGGAGGGAGAAGGTGGTGAGTGGTAAAGTGGGTCACCCCTTTCCTTTAGTTGAGAAAAGACAACGGCTCGCTCTGTGGAGTACGACAGTTTCCTGCCTTAGGCACCGGCATGACAGCAAAGGCAAGCTGATGGACTTAAAGGGGTAATCGAGTGCCTGAAAACCTACCTTGGCATAAATGCTGTAGTCACAGTTCCCAGGGAATGAAGCACTAAATATGACAGTCCAGGATTTTCGCTTTGGTGGCTTTGGTCTGTTCTTCCTGCAGGATGACTCATAGTACTCTGAGAGTTAATAGTAAAAACAGACATAAAAACATGTTTTTAAATACAGCCGAAATGTTGAAGTGAGACACTACAGGCAAGAACATGGTCTTTTCGTGCACTTGTCAATTTTGGCATTTTGGGATCTTTTGCCTTCATTGCTTGTTTTTTCTTCAGGCTAGTTGAAAGTAAACATCCAAAAAACATATTTTGCTGGCTTTCACTCATTACTGGTGAGTTTTAGAATTGATTTTAAGATCTCCCTGCTTGTATGATCAGGTCCCAGCATACATCTGTGATCTAACTCTCAATGAGCCTATGAGGTCCTGCAGCAGGATTCTACTAACAGTCCCAAAGTCTCCATTTGTCACTGAAGAAGCCTTTGTTGCTTAGTGACCTCAGCTGAGGATCTCTCTGCCTGCAGATCTCAGCCAGGCAAGCTCACTTCTAACCTGGCAATAGCCAGATTAATAATTGTATAGTACTCCACAATATCAATCTGGGACCGCTCCATGTAAATCCGTTCGGAGGAAAGAGGCACGGATTGGACAATGCAACAGTATGTCCCACCTCTGACAGGTTTGTTTTTAGCCAATCGCGGGATCTTCACAACGAGCGGAGCCAATTGGTAGATTAAACTCTTACCAAAACCCGTTGGTAAAAAAGCACAAACATCTTTACCATCCAGAAATGCGCAAAGCGCCTCTCGTTGTTCTTCCTTCAAAGAAGCGATACGAGATTCGGCTAAAACTGACTTAATAGCAGCATCTACACGATCGTTGTCCTCCGTTGCCATGTTTGTTTTGATCTACTGGCGCTTGGTGTCGTCAAGAGTGCTGTCGTCTTCACACCCGGATATCCCGCCCCACACACGAATACTGCTGCGTGATTGGCCCGTGCCAACTTGGCTCTGTCCGAACAGTGAAAGCGGGAGCGGTACAAGATGCTTTCTTGAGAGATTTGTGAACTCACAAATATCGCGAGAAATCAACTTGCTGGCAAGGTTAGCTCACTTCTGCATCTCCTTTTAACACTCGCTTGACTTAGACTGTTGTTGTAGCTATATTTTTTGATGTTGTTATATTTAATTTTCATTTGCAATATCTGCTTTTATTGCATGTCAGTTTGTTTTTGAAAAGTGCTCTATAAATAAAGGTATTATTGTTTTTGAAGTTTCTTAAAATGTGTGCATATTTAATGAGATAATAGCTCATTTTTAGTATAATTAAATGTAACACTTCAGAAGACTTAATTTAAAAATATATATACAATACCAAAAATAATTAATATAAGTAATCGACTAAAGAAGCCTCATGATGATATCTAGGGGTTCAAGTTTTTACTCATAAACGGTGGTTTCCAATAAAAGTGTATGGAAATTTACAACACATGTTTAAAGGATGTTTTCTCAACATTTCTGAGCCAGAAATCTCAACTTCAGTGATGCTTGCGTACATCAAACTTTCCAGTTTTATTTCTGTCTATATTCTGAAGTTTATACTGAGGAGTGCATTCATGTATCAGTCCGATTTGATTTATTTCTAAAAAACAGGGTGAAATTGATTTTCTTCTGGCAGTTGACAGCTTTTGTCTGATTTATACAGTGCTAAAACAGACATCCAAAATCCCCTCCCTGACAACCGTTGACACTAATATGTCAAACAAAAAGAAATAAAACTTTTGAAGCTGGTTTTTTTTTTTCAGTTTATCTGTTTTATGTCCTGGAAATTACTGCAAATGAAAGCATTGTTTGATATGTAATACATCTTAAAATGTAAAAAATGTGCCTTATTCATCTGTAGTGTCTTTCCTTAAAAGGAACATGTGAACACATAAATGAGACATGAACTAAAAAATGAACACTTTTCTGCCTCCTGGGAGCTTTCTACCAGATGAGAAACCAGAAAAGGGTTTGCTGGGCCTGATCAAGCACATGGAGCTGTGAGTCAGTGTAGTGACAGATATAGTGACATCCAGTGGAAAGTGGCAAAGACTAAATTGTACTCTCCCTTTACCAGGAATTTCTTCCAAAATCTAAAGGTTGTGGCAGCAAAAGCTTGGCCTCCCTTTGTTCCAACCAGTGCAGCCTTGCCAGATATGATTTGCAGTGAACAACCAGACTCCCCTGTGCCTTTAAAGAAAACATCTATAGTTCAACTTATATGGTTTCCTCTGGACCTGGTGTCAGCTAAATGGCTTTGTTTGTAGCTGCCTCTCCCCATTCAATGAACTGCACTGCAAAGCCAAAAACCAACCTGCAATTCTTTCCAAATGTATTTCATATTTTTGGTTGTGTCTCTTGTGGTGTTCTTTGACTCACCAAAAACATAACTTAAAAATAATGACTGTAAATCAGACATATTTCTGTATGAAGTTAGAAGCAATAGAAAGTCCTGATCTCGGTCCCTCATTCAGCCGTGTCTTTGTCAGGTACCGTGGTTAGTTTTGCACCATGCTGCTAACTACAGAGGCAGAGAGAGTCTTCTTCTTGAAGGGGGCGGGGACAGCAGCAAATCAGCTGCATTTTAAGCTACAGACACTAAAGCAACCCATTTAGAAAAGGGTTAAATGAATGACCTTTTTAGTATCTTTCCTGCAAATTGAAAGATATTTTCTGGGGACATGTGAGACTGTCATTAATTTGCTAAAAAAAAAAAAAAGGAAGCACAATATGGGCT